>NW_028259149.1:10641071-11282142 GCF_977971745.1 Zootermopsis nevadensis | reverse complement strand
TCTGAAGACAAAAAATACTTGTAAACCAAGGTTCATATGGCTAGACAGTCGCTACCAAAGTTATAGCATTAATAATACGACACAAAATTGTCAATATAATTTAACGGAAAAGTAATATTTTGACACTTGTAATAAGGCAAGATGGAAAGTTCCTATGGCCCAAAAATAGTCTAAAAATTAAGAAAAAAGAAGAGAGAACCTATCATGTGCATGGAAGTGATAAATCGTTCCTTTTACTCAGGTACTAGATCCCACAGGATCAACATCGCTCATACCAAAGACGCATACTGGATACAATCCCACGCCAGTTTTATCCACTTCTGCTCATCCTCACGATTTATTTTATATGGTCTATTTCACTACTTTCCTTCCATTTCTTCAGCCTTTCAATCTTCAAATGTTTCCTATAGTGATACTTTAAAATCTTTTAAAAGGAAATAAATGTAGCATTTACTCTACTTATAATACTTAATTAGCGCTCTATTTCAGAACTTAATAATGTGCTCAGCCAGACAAGAAATCAACGCATTTTTTGGAACTCGGAGGTGCGTTACCGTGATAACAAGAGCCCACAACCATTCCCTATTCCGAGCCAAATTAATCGAATCCACACACTTCAAACCTAACTCAGGACTATCCCCTGATGCCGAAGGCAGCAAGCACCTCTGAAACGTCAGCAAATTTCTACCAGACTACAGCCATCCTCTACTTGCCGCCATTACAACATGAAATCTCATCTACCAAGATCGATCTTAATATTATTCTACCATCTACACCAAGGCCTTACGAGTGGCTCCTTCCCTTCAAGCTTTGTTAATAAAAAGTTACACGCATTTCTCATATCCTCCATGCACGCTACATGCCCCGCCCATCTCATCCTCCTTCATTTGATCACCCTAATAATACATGTATGCCAGCAGACCTAGGTCCACAAGAGAAATCTCTTATAATTAACTTCCACAACTACACTACTGTGGTCACAGGAGCTCAGAAGTTTGTAATTTAGAAACCTACCCAAGTGTTGGTAAAAGAAACAGCCACTACAGAGTAACAGCAGGTGCATTATGGCTAAACTCGGGACCTCGTGAGGACGCCAGATTCTATGGCACTCAGAAGGGATGAGAATCTCTAATCTAATCACGAAACTTTGCCAAAGGTCGGCGGCAGGTTTCTGCACTCAACCACTCCACTACCGTCCACGATCTTCGCTAGTCAGAAACAGCGTTACGATTTTGGCAAAACACCCAGAGAAGGCCGGGGAAGAAGACGGAACCTACGACAGTCCGAACTATTTCGCTCTCGGGCTGGTTGAGTTGTGATACGGCACAATCAACAAACGCTCCTTGCAGTCTCGCTCGTACAAATATTCTGTATTGACAACCCTCAATCGAATCCCACAGAAGACAAATTTTGTTTTCCAAAGTCCCTCCATTTGATTGTACGGTACCTTAACCCTTTGAAGCCTAATCTCATCTTAATAATATTTCAACATTCAAACCGTACCTTAAACAATACACAATCCATAACCATACCATATATCAACCAATTAATACCGTTTACTGAAATAACTACTATTTACTCTGAGAATCTTAAGAAACCAATATTTTTTGACAATGAAAAATCATTAATTGTTCATAGCCGGTGGTACGTAAGGTTCCCACCAGGCTTTAGAGGATAAAACATGCCAAAGACACTTTGCCCTCTCTCCCCCTCTCCGGTATTCACTATTCGCTATCATCACGGAATCAGTTATTTTCCACTTCATTAAGTAAGTAGCGTCAAATATTCTACGAAAGAATCACCCAGACTACGACAACAAAACAAATCAAAGTGCCTTAAATAAAGAAAACGAATAAACTTCTTATGGCCAGAAGTGGAGTCGGAGAGAACCGCTCGTCGCCAAAGGAAAAGACAAGAAACAACGTATGAAACTACCTTTTCCTTACACGCATCTCTTGTTTCTGTACCCACCCGGACCTCATGACCAGCGAATCCCGACTTCACTCCCCTCTTGCGATATTAGACAGCTGTATGCATCGTCCAAAAATTTTCTCGGAACAACAGACCACGTTCACAGTTAAGCAAAAGCAACTCGCAAAATTTAAGATGTCTGTCTTCTGAGTTGTTGCGCCATGTAGTCTGGTAGAAGTTTACCGACGTTTCAGAAGTGTTTGCTGTCTTCATCATCAGGGCGATCGCCTATATAGCGCAACAACCCAGAAGACAGCCATCTTCAGACACCGCCGTGAAAACCTCAAATCCTACATAACTCGCAAAATTGTCCTTAACTTAGTTATCCATCGTCTACTGGAGAATAAGAAAAGGATAATTTTCTGAAAGGAATAAGAATACACATTTCCAGAATTTCTTCCTCTCGTACACTAATAACATCAACTTCTATACTCTGAACCTCAGTAAATTTAGTAAGTTCACCTTTCATTTAAACAGCATTACAAGTCCATGTGTAAGTAAGTAGCCTTCTGTTTAATTAAACGCTAGCTGTGCGCACCTGCAACAGTTAGTAAATGATCTATTATACGGCGACTACTTCCAGTAGAGTTAACAACTGAGAACCGAAGAAAGAACCAACGATGTTGAGCACGTAGTTAGGGATTCTGACACAGAGGAGGTAACACTGGTTTAGAACTTGCCTGTAAATAAAGGATTCTCGTCACTGGCGAAGAAAAGGGGACAGGCAAAATGTTATTATGATACTGGGCCTCTCGTCTCTTTTTCTCCTGAAATGGAAGTCTGGTTGTTAGGACCCACTCACAAATGTAGAAAAGCCTGCAGACGTGGATGGCATGTTCAGTTGCAAGAAGCATGCCACGACGACAAGGGGGCTGGCAGGGACAAGTAACAGGTACAGCGCCAGTCATTCTGACTGCAGGCGCGCAGTCAGTGTGGTTATTTGGACCTAAAAGAGACTGAGAGACTGGAATCTGAAGAAAACTTTACAAGACAATTACCTTCAAAATTTGTACTCTTCACCAAATAAGGAAGGAAAGATGTAGAGGGCATGTAGCACGAGTGGGAAAATTTTAGTCGTAAACCAAAAGAAGAAACCACGTAAATAGTCTCAGCATATATACAGGAGGATAATATTAAAATAGATTTGAAGAAATGGGATGGGAAAGTGTGGAGTAAATTCACACCAGTAGCGGGATCTCGTGATTACGGACCTGAATCCTCGGGTTCAACAAAAGATACATAATATCTTGCCTAGTTTAGTGTCTATCAGAGTCTCAAGAAAGACTGAAGTCACAAATTTAATTTATAATGGCTTATACAAACATTTTTACAATTCAATGGTAACTATTAAGGTATTACACCCGGGAATTTAAATTTTCTGTACAGGAAAAAGTAAGACTGGAAAACGCAAAGTTAACATTTTTGTGAGGGCACATCTCGTTGAATAGTTAAAGTAATCTGGGTCCAAGAAACATGTCTGACATTCGTGCGCACTGTAGGGAGAACTTCTGAGCAGTCAAAAACCAATTAAGAGCAAATCTTGCAGTGCGATATTCCAACCTACTACTCCCAATGGCTGTGTTGACGTTCAAGACGAATTAGTCTGTTCAATATGTATCGATCGACCGGCAGATGACCTCGGAAATTAATTTCCTTAGAAAACTGACATCGGATTCGACTTGATCGACGTCTGAGAAAACCTCCTGTCACGCAGCCGAGAGCAAACGACGACGCTAGGTAACGCAAGTTTTAATGCGACTCGTCGTCAAGGAGGGTCTTATGCGGGGAGAATCCAGATCGAATCTCGTACAGACTATTCCACTTTAAGAATGACTCTTCATTCTCATACTTTGCTATTCTCCTACTAGCTTAATTTTTTTTTATTAATTTACAAGAATTACATTAGCGATCTTACAAACCAAATTATTTCAGCGGTTTGTTATCAGACTTCCCTACCTTCAATGGCCTCGACTGACTCAGGATAACTTCGAAGGACATTGATTCCTATTCGAAAGTTGTTCTCTCTGAGTCCCTTTACACGCTCCTTCAGTTTGGCCCTAACCTTTTGAATCACCCTGTATAAATGAAGCAAGATGCAGGCCCGTCTTAGAGTAAAAAAGGGAAAACTATGAAAACGCACCTTCCACGTGATGGTAACATTCCACAGAGATCTCCTGTCACATCCTTGTTCCTCATACCAATATCACAGTACGACGTTCGATCGGTCATCAACCAATGAAAAATACGGGTTCGAGCGGTAATCCAAAAGACGAATTTTACACATGATATTTCCCATCCGCACCAAGATAAATGTAGTTAACATACCTGGGTAAAGCCGAATTATTGCGGCTTTGAATCTGGTGCATGAAATTGCTCCAGGGGTCATTCAGGCTGTGGTCACATCTACGCAGGGAGCGGGTGTTCTGATGATTACATATTAACGGAGGTAACACATGGTGCATGCATGTGGGAGGCTGCATGTTTGCGTATACGCTTCATGCTTACGTTCAAGTATGGATTTAGGTTTACATGTGTTATCCAAATGGGCGTGTAATGTACGTACGTACACAACTATTATGTAAATACGCCGTGGAAACAGGACAAAACACTGCAGAATTGTAAGCAAAAATTGTGTAAAAGTATACTGAATTTTGTAAACATTTTAAAAATTATATTCTGCATGCAATATTAGCCTTCGTGTTCACGAACTGCAAATAATCTACTTCTGGAGAGCCAGTAAATATTAAGGTAGCACGCCAAATTTTATAAATTTCATCCTGGTTTTCAAAAAGAAATATAAAGAAATACGTGAAGAACATTCTTATTTACACCAGTATAGTAACCGGAAAATAACTCGGTATGGCGTAGCGTCACAAATCTAGGAAAACTGACACCTATTTTACTAGTCATTGAAAACGTACATGACTATGGATTCAACTGCATAACTTGAAATGCTATCCGCAACCGAAACCTGAGATAAAGTTTTCAGTATGGAGTGGCCAAGACTTGTACCGCGAGCGTTACGAGCCGCCCGTAACAGTCGCTCGCACTGATCGAACACAATCTCGAATGGAACCATTACGAAAAGGAGCATCCAAGAAATTGTAAACAATATATTATTAAAGGACAAAAACTTCGGCCTAAAGATGAGTTTTTAATCCAATATAAAAATGAAACACTGAAATATATTAAGGAGAACGATATACTACAATGTAAAGATTTACAATCAGAATCATGTGTATTTGATATACGTATCATTTAAAATTCTAACAGTCCCACTGACAACTTATTTTAAAGAGTATCAAACTTTTGTCATGGCATTTGCAGACGGCGCCGCGCAACGGAAATACAAACTCCGTACAGGACACGGTAAGTCTATATGCCGGGTCCTGATTGGTGGTTAGAGGGCTATGTGAATTAGACGGTAAGCAGCCTGTGTTACGCATGTTGTGGTGACTCTAGTGTGCCAGACGCGAAACACAGTTCCCAAGGAGGCAGACGCCCCGATGGCATCACAAACGCCCCAAACAACATCACCACATCACTGTCTGACGGTAGGGAACTGGGAACATATGAAGTATTTTGTAATAAATAATATCAACAGACGAACGACAAAGACTCTGCAATAGAACACACAAAATTCGTTAAACAATCTGATTCTACAGACAGTCTGTAAACATTTCTGTAAACTCCGTTATAATACTCCATTATGATAAAGTTTGTATACGGATCAAAATTATTTGCAAAGCGGATACAAAAGTCAGATTTGTTTGATGTCATGTCTCGGACGGTTCACTGGACCACAAAGCTCGGCGGTGCGTCGCAGTGCGGTGTGCACTAATAAACAGCTTCGACCGCTCACTAATTACACACCATGTTCACTACTAGACGGGACATGGAACAACACATGACCCACACCTGTCACCCTATACCAGTGCACGTTACAAATCATCGTCATCTTAACAGAATGGCGTGCTCTACACTGACTGCACTAGGCACAGAAAAATCAAATATGACGCCAAATTTTGCTGTACGAAAAACACGAAAACGCTAGAACATAAAGACAACTGAACGGTTCTGTGCAAAAAAGATGTGATTCGACCTTAATAAACTTTTTGAACACAACAAAAATACTTTTAAATTCAAATTCTCACGACGTGGCTCCATTTTCACTGCAACGTAGTAATAAACGACTAGAGAAATGTCGTTCTCCCATAAAAACGTCGGGCGACTTCTGTGTACTTACCAGTATAAACAAGATGGCTGTCTTTTAGGTTTCAGCGGCGTGTAGTGTGGTAGAAGTTCACAGACTTTTACCGACATTTCACTCCACCCAGATAATGGGGACAGTAAACACCTCCGAAACGTCGGTGAACTTCTACCATACTACACGGTGCTACAGCCCAGAAGACATGCATTTTCATACTAGACCGCCGTGATAACATCAAATCCTACAAAAGAAACTAAATTTCGGACCGCAATGGAGAGGCCTTGTTTTTGCACGTGACCCTTCAATTGCAGTGACCTGCGTACGGGGAACAGGTAACAGAGGGAGATACATCTAAATACTACCGGACCTCCGCATGTACAAAGAGGGGCAGAACATATGCGCGCGTGTATAGGGAACGGGTGTAATATGACGCGGGACTTGTGCAGTCATTTAGTTAAAACTGTTGTGTATTATTAAAGGAACCACGAATTCGTATGTTAAAGGACGTGTTGAACGTTTCACGTGGATTAAGTGCCCAATTAATTTAATTTCGCCGATTTAATAAAGTAATTACAATGTTCAGAACAAACACATTTACAAACTGAGCAATGAGACAAGTGACTAGAATGATTTGTTCAATTACTGTTCTGTACGGTTTGAGATCGTCCTAGCAACTCCAGATTTGTCGCGTTCACCTGATAACAGGAATTACGGGAATGGTTGTCCTTTGACTGAGTAAATGCGGCATACGTTTGAACTTCAGCCCAAACCGCTTCAAATCCTGCAGTGTAAACGCCGTAATAGGAGCCCGGGCGATCTGCCTTTTCGCTAAATGCCGGCAACTACCCTCATGCACGAACTGCGCTGTATATAACTGTGTTCAGTAGCATTCAACTTAATTCCAAACAAAAATATATCGATTTGTAAGGTAATTAAGATAGCTACAAGAAATTCCTAATCCATGTGTCTGTTGGGGGCATTTTACTTCTGTACATCATTTAGCAAGATCTAAGATGGCAGTGTCGTGTCCAGTGTCTAATATTTTAGGGATCAGAACTCATGATCCTCCCCTTTTATTTTTTATTTCGTGTTCTGTCTGACGACAGGTCCATATGAACAGGATCCTTCCATCCTTTTCTCGGACTGGGACCTGTTCATATACGTTCTTGGCAGATGATCCAGAAGTGGTTTGCCATTGCCTTCTTCTGTGTGTGAATGGAGTATGGAGTAATTGTTGGGATGCTACGGAGAAACCGGGAAAGCCCCCGGAGGAAAACTCCGTGTTGCCTAGATCCTCCCCTTACCCCTGGAATATGCAGACAATGTTTTAGTAGGCTACTACTACACCAAAGGGAACGGCACATACAGAATTATCTTCATGTTGTCAACAACTGCAATACATCAAAAACACCTGGAGAATGTTGATTACGGTAAAGCTCTCAATGAAAGTGCAAGTGCGACGTAACGCAAGTACAAGGAGAAGGCCTCCCGTGGGATAATGATTGACAAGAACGAAGGCGGATGGCACAGAGAGAGGAGAAGCACATGTGGTATGATTTTCGCTTAAAGTAACTGAATACCTTATACACAAACTCTGAAGGTGGTTGGCTGACAAGGGAAATTGACAGCATATGCGTAACAACGTCCGAAATTCTGCTTCCGTCGTCCGTGACGGTCACTTCAGTACAGTCAAAACAAATTGATACCCAAATGTGGCACACGAATAAAAAAACCAAACAAAATGCGTGTCAGTTGCTTCATTTTGGTGGACTTCGCAGCGAAACCGGGTACGCATGGAAAATGCCTCTGGTGACCACTAGATATGAGATGGTGTGTCAAATGTGCGGTGAAACGGTGATCGACTTTCGGTGTGCAAACATAAACAGGGAGCACTCACCATCAGCGTGTAGGGACCTGATGTGACGTACTGCTCAACTGTTCCAAACAGCAAAGGGGCTCCCCAAGACAACAATCTTTGTGCGCAAACAAGTGACTGCGCTGCGTGTGGTGATGACTGATTACATAAGCAGCTTGCGAGAATTCAGGTATTTCATACTGATACTTGTGCAATAACAATATGTGAAATAACAATTAGCACGGCATCAACAAATAACAAAGATTTGTGGTCGGAATTTCTCCTTGTTTACGGAAGTTTTCAGTTTCTTTGGCATATAAAACAGAGTTACGTAAACATTTAAAAGAAAGAAAGGCTAGTCAGAAAATTAAAAGAAATCAATCAAGATGTATATACAGAAATTATAGCTAAGCATGCTGAACCACTCATTAAAAATCACTTAAGGCGATTTTAAAAATTCTGAACTTGACTCTTAGAAATCAGTTTAGCAAATTAATATTATAAAACCGGCTGGTGTGGTGTGTAGGCTAACCTAATATACGAATTCAACTGTTTGCGCATGCAGCATGATGTGTATGGGCCCTTAAAATGGACATGACAGGGCGACCCACGATGGTAAAAACTACTTCCACGGATGAAACATTGTCACGTCGAAGGGTTATCATAGGACTATCACTGCATAAATTTGCAGTGAAGCTCTCCACATAAATAATTAAAATATCATACAGAGTATGAAAGTTGTGAAAACTAACAAACACAGATACGCTTCTGCCCTCATGAAACATAGATCACGCAGATCCTGAACCGAAGGATGTGTCACTTCACATGTCACTGGTTGGATTCCATACGAAGAGCACTTGGACCAAATTTCGCAATCGAAGAAGAGGTAAACACAACTTTTTGCCTTGGTTAGGCCGAATGCCAATTATTTACAGATGAAATATATGCACGTTCCATCGATACGTAAAACTATTTATGGCTCTGCCGTTTATAATTCCTTTAATTCAATAAAATCCCTGTCAATCACGCTAAGTGACAAGCTAGAGATAACGAACAGGAACAAACATTTGTCGTGTACATTCACTAAAGCGAATCGTAACAACGTTAAATTCAATTACTACGAGTATTTAGAATCGTATTGATTTTATCCCGGGCACACTGAGTCAGACAGAAAAATAAACTAGTCTTAAGTTTATTACTTTAGCAAGTAACATCACGTATATCCCTGGGAAATAAATATCCTAAGTGAAATTTCAGTCTCTCAGGGCGGCGAGTATAAAGATGGTTGTCTTCTGGGTTGCTGTGTCGTGGAAGTTGCTGCCTCTCAAACTTTAGTAAACTTCCATCAGACCACATAACGTAAGAACCCAAAGACACAACTGTTTGTGTGTAAGGTGTATACGGCAAAAAAAATCCTACCTGTAATATGTATAATTCTATATACTGACGCTACATACATCCTGAACGGATAATTGAAGATGATATCAGGGATTAGAACTCATCCGTTTAGCGTGCGCATTAATAAAACACGTTATCATATTCTTTACTTAATAAAATGATATTCACATAGCAGTACCATTTTGCACAATCCTGTGTTTCTCGTAATACGTGAACAGCTGTTAATAACAATGTAAATGTATACCATGTCTTTTTTATACTTCACAATTATTAGAATTCGGAATAAAAACGCACACATTGCATTTCGTACTACTCGTGTTGCGTGCTGGAAACAAAGAGACATAGCGAGTACACATAAATACTGCCATCTTCAGTTTACACAGGGTGGCATATATATATATACATCAATCGATCCCACAAATAACAACGCGTGAAACAAAGACAATTTTTTCTGTAAGAAATTTAAATAAAAAAACGCACTACCTGAACCTTGGAATATGAATACATGGGTCATGTTGAAATGCTCGACAGCACAGTTTGATAGTACGGATAAACACAGCACACATCGCATATATTTATTCCATTACAATATCAAAAAGAATAAAACACGATCAGCTTTGTATTAAACATACATCATTATAGTCTACACAGACAAAGCTATTGTGCAGATGTGATCCTCAATAACTTTTATATTTTATCAAACTACTCACACAAGCAAAAAAAAAAAGTTTCAACATTATCAGACAAACTGGAACTAAAAGAGACTGGTGTTTCTACATTAAACTGCGAATTTGAAGAGCACTGATAGAGTTTATTTATCAACAAACGAGCGCTCATGACACGTATTACACTTTATTTATACACCTATATCCACGCACGTAGTCAACAGCTGCATTTAAAATATATGGGAACACACTGAATTGTGTTCCAGCATAAATAAGAGAACAGAATCAGGAATAGTACAACAAAAGAACGAATATTTATAAGCAGCTGTAGCTGAATGAATGTGCTGCTATAGTATTCTACAGACGCCAAACACAAAAGGCGCAACACAAAACAAATCTATTGCATCAAAATAAGATCATGTTTTTTTTAAGTTTTAACTCATTTGTTTCCAGTAAAATGCTTCTTTGCATTCGGAATATCCAAGAAATGACATAATAACATGATATGAATCATTCTGTTCTTTTTGAACTTTAATACAAAGTTAAACAACTAGTTCTGGTCTGGATTAAAGATCATCAACATATAATTTGAACCACGACGACACGTTAAATCAAACAATGTTTTCTGCTTAAAGTTTCAGGAGAATTACAATGGACCACAGAACGAAACGATTTACGTAACTAAACTTAATGAGGTCTGCGCAAAAATATCAATTATAACAACTTTAACAGTCAAAGCTAGAATATTCGGAAATATCGTGCTCTAGTATCGAAAGCTTTACTATTATTATTTACTGTTACTACAGAACATATTTCCTCCAACCTCGGGGCTTACCCAAGTAACGTTTTAGAGGATCATACTGCCTCCATTTTCAGTCCTGACCTTGCAACCCAGAAGACTAATATGGGCATCTTCAGCGCCGTCAGAACTTCACATCTGAACGCAACAACAAACCTAACCTAACCCTCTGGTAACAAGCCAAGAGTCTACTGCCCGCTAATGGACTCCGTCCTCAAAATCAACAATTTCTTTTCTTCACATTCAATTCTGGTTCAAAAAAATTTCATTTCCAAATATATTTGGCGAAAGCGCATTAGGCATAACTTTTCACGTGAAGTGAGAACTACACCACCAACATCAGCTTGTTTCCTACGTAACCAATGCAATCGTCTTGAAACTCAGTCTTTGAATCTCGTACCTCAAAATCATTACAGGAATCAAGACATCTCAATGTAATCTTAAAGCAGTTATCAGACTTAGTAAATAGTAATAAATCGCCCGTGTTAAAGGGATCACTTCAAAAAACAGCATTCCCTTGTTTGCGACGTTACATTAACCAAGAAAGTGGTCATTTTTATTCTCAGTGACTCACTTTCGTAAATAAAACAGTCTTTCAAAATGCATCGCAATTATGTCCATTACCGCAACTTAATAAGAGGCATTACAAGACGAAACACCAATGCAACATTCCTTTCAAATTATGCTCAAGTGATAATCAATTTTTCGATCCACCGTCCAACACAGTTCTGCTGACGATACCATTTAAGACCGCAAGTTAGCGGAGTATGTAGTAATTACACAATACCGTTGCAGTTCAATATCACCAACCACATAAGCGATGTAGACCACAAACATCTGAGCAGCATTCCATAACCTCCATTACAGTTAACGTGAGCCATAGTCCGGAATGGATACATTAGTGGCCATCACGACGCAGCCAAACAGACGCTGCATCAGCAAATGATGAGCATAATGATGATGACGACGATGACAATAATAACAATAATACCAGAGCCATACCGTGCAACAAACCTGACATCTCGCTTCGAAAGAGAAAGCTAACTCGTTCAGCCTAATAAATGACATTTCCATGCCAACAGACAGAAACGTCATGCACAAAGTAACTGAAAATTTTTAAAATACAAAGACCTTTTGATTGAAATATGGCAGATGTGTGATGAAAAGGCGGAAGTAATACATTTAATTATCGGTGCAACTGGAAAGTTATTACGATAATTTCGAAAACTTTAAGATAACATCCCTGGTAAAACTACCAGCATAGGAGTACAAAAGACTGTCTACTCTAGGAAAATCTCACAAGTTGAGGAAGATATTAACGTAGAACTTCATTGTTTTCATGTGTGTTTTCCAGAAGCAAGTACATAATGAGCATCGAGTAAGAAGTCTGACCCTGGCTCAAAGATAAATACCCGTAAGATTGTATAAAAAAATTATATTTCAACTCAGTAAATACATTCTTGTATATAACATATCAGACGGTTGTTTCAAAATGTAAGTAATCCGATAAAATAAGGTTCAGATTATTAAATTTTCAGCTAATCTAACTGCCAGCATTTGTTACATGGGACAAACCAATTGGAAAGCTTTGCTGAAAAAATGGAACGTGGCTATCATTAGCGTGGTCAAGCTTACAAACAATCTTTGAAAACTGTCATTAAAAAGCATATTTGGAATATTAGATTTGAGTTCTCCACGGTCGTAAAAATTAGGTTTATGATCTTTCCGGTATGATGCAGTAATGTAGTCTAGCACGTGATTATGAATGTTTTGCCTGAAATTACGAACTCCAACTTCAGGCTCAATTCTACCCCGAATATAAGGAAGACACGTTCCTACAAAGCGTTTTAAACCTCCTATAACACTATACGGCATCAAAAATCACGTAATTATAACCACAAGAATATTTGCAAGTTCTGTGAATTCTTATGGAGAGCAACGTTCTACCGCTGTCAAAAATCTCTGATCACGTCATTAACACCCCTCCATAACCTTATTTGCCACTCTCCCACGCCTGCCTGTTTCCTACAAAGTGTCTCTTCATATCTGGTAGAAGTTGGTATCTGAGTAAAACTTAATGCCATAAACCACCGGTTCTTCCTTCGTATATAACTTCTGTAGTAGGCCACATTCCTATCTTCACGGCGCAAACCGGTGGTTTCAGCCACAAAAACCATCCCCATAAACAGAAAGAAGCTTACGAGCGCGTTTATATTATATTAATGTGCGTATATCCGATAATCTACATTATTACGCTACGCTTTCACTAGTTATTATTACAATATTCTCTAAAACAAACATTATAACGAATACAAAATGAAAATGTAAAATCTTAATGACATCGTAATATTTCAAAACGGGTCGCACGTAAAATATCGCCCACACCATCACCATACTTTAAATCAATAACCGTAATGTTATGACTTTTACAGAGTTAGCCACTGTACAAAGCCTTCCCCACACGAAACTACACAAGAGTGTTTGTTTTCAGTTATGGGCGTTACGCAACTTCCGAAGAAGAGTAATGAAATCCTTCAATTCAAAGATACTTTTATATTTTTCGTTCTTTGCTTAAATTCAATTCTGAAGTTTTCGGTACGTGCACACGGCATGCCTGCAACCAGTCATAAAAAAAACAGGGCATGTCTTCGGATTTTGGGTTTCTTTAAAAAAAATATGGCGCAATTCAGAAAGCGTTCAGAATTTAAGAAAAAAGTAATCGTACAAGATAAAAAACCATAACACTATCATGTTTAAAAAGTATAAATAATAAGTTATTAAAAATTATGTTTGGAGAAGAAACAAATTCCAAGAGTCTGTATATTTTGTGGTTTTAGTACGTGGTACTGGAGTGATAATCAAAATGCGAAGAAAAAATTTTGCCTGCCCTTTAGAGGTCAGGCAAAATTATCATTAATTATCAAAACTATCATTAATAATATACTTCCATTAGCAACGGTGATATATCGTAATTTCTTAGAGTTAAAAATCGCGTTTCTGCGCGTTATTTCGGCGATGAGAATAAACTGAACCCATAAACGGACACTGGAACCAATGAACTCAATGTTTTTTTAATAGAAGGGGTGTGTGGTAATTCCAATTGTCCCTTAAATGTCACAGTTGTTTTCATGACGCCAGAAATACAATAATTATAAGATAAACACCAGAAGCAATGTGTTATATGAGCAGGCCAGTGTGTGCATGCGTATGTGTAATATAAAAATCCTCCTGCCTACCCCGTTATCTGTAGTTCTGTCTGCGTCGCGGTTACAAGAACACTACACAGACGGCAGTTACATGAAAATTGCCT
This sequence comes from Zootermopsis nevadensis, assembly GCF_977971745.1. Taxonomy (NCBI): domain Eukaryota; kingdom Metazoa; phylum Arthropoda; class Insecta; order Blattodea; family Termopsidae; genus Zootermopsis; species Zootermopsis nevadensis. The sequence goes on along the minus strand of NW_028259149.1, from coordinate 11,267,934 downwards.
AAAGAGATCTACATATATGTTCTCCGGCGTTTCGTCGCTAGGCAGCCATAAACGGTTTAATGTATACCCGTAGCCTAACTCGTATTTATTAGTTACAAGTTGTATCACCATGCGGTACCCCAACAGTAAATAAAATACGTTCTGATCCGTTCCCTTTCAGAACCCAATTATAGGAACAAGTATTCTTCGTTACCAGAAAACTACCCTACCCGTTAAAAATCGCAGAAAAAACTTGAGAAAAAAACATTTTTATTTAAAAGTGTAACACAGCAGCGCATAAAAATTAAAACAATTTGTATCTTTCTTTACTCAATAACGAAAGGTGCGAAGCGATAACACGTAAACGCTGTTCTACTGCATTGCATGGGTGAAAACATACTCCGTAGGACATGGATGAGTGAAGGGTCCTTCGTTTCAGTGCAATTTTTCCACAAAGCATATACAAATTAAAATTAAGTAATGTTGCACAGCAAAAAATACTGCTTAATTGAAGAGTCCAGTATGACTTAATGCAGTGTAATCTCCAATATCTTACACTGACGTAAGAGGTTATAATAACTGCGCTGTGTTGTGCAGAAGAACAAGTGCTTAATAGGCAATCCATGAACGATCACATAGTAACAAATATTATCCCACACGGCCCAAAGCCCCGTTACAGTATTACCATGGTAACGATTATAACAACATATACATTCACAAATATTATCCAATAAGGTGTAAAATCCCTTAGCAGTAGATATCTACCATCCAACCACGCTACCAGCACGTGCTTATTTATTATTATTAGTGTTCTGTCTGACGAAAGGTCCATATATTATGAACAGGATCCTCCCATCCTCTTCAGGTTGTCAGGGACCTGCTCATACATATATACATTCTTGGCAGATGATCAGAAGTGGTTTGCCATTGCCTTCTTCTGTGTGTGTGTGTGTGTGTGTGTGTGTGTGTGTGGAGTAATTGTTGGGATGCCACGGAGAAACCGGGGAAGCCCCCGGAGGAAAACTCCGTGATGCCTAGACCACGGCTTTGCCCAACACAAGTTATAAATCTGAGCACTACCGGGAATTGAACCCGCGACCCCAGGATTACAAGGCTAGTGTTCTGACCGCTTGTGGTATAGACAGATAATAATTCAGTGCTCGCTTCTTGCTGTCATGCGTTAACAATCAAACAACCGCATGAAAAAAGAGTGCATTAGGTACAATTTAAGCATCACTGAACCATAAATTATGCATTAATATGATATATAAGTAACTTTTGCCGCATGTTAGGGCGTACATGTATCTAACTTTTTCTTCGGTGTTCTACAGATGTGCTACTTGCAAGCAGTTTTCCTCGTGAAGCGTTCCAAGAGTGTGCACGTGAATGTGTTTAAGAAATGAACAGCTCAGAGTTCCGCCACTGACATTAAATTAATTCAACCTCACGGGAACTCTTAGGCAGGCTACAATTTTTCACGTAATCAAAATTGCATTACAGTGGTGACGCCTTATTACCACTCCCACTAACGTGTTTCAGTGCAGTTTGTAAATATTCGTACATCAACAGAACAGCTTTCGAGTTAGATGGATGTTCCCTGGGTTGTAGCGCCGTGTAGTCTGGTAGATGTTTACCGACGTTTCAAAGGTCCTTGCTGCCACCGTCATCAGGGCGATCGCCCAGAGGACAGCCACCTTCGTACTCACCGCCGTGAGATCCTCATATCCTACTTAATGACACAAGGCTGTAAAAACGAGGAAACGCGTACGTACGAGTATTTGGTTCCATATGTTAAAGCGACGCCAAACGATGTATGAAACAGAGAAACAAGCATAGCCCCCCCCCCCCAACACGCACGCACGCACGCAAACACAGACATATATACATTTAGTGATTCGTGCCCCGAGGATATGCTGAAAACGTAGTTTAAAAGATCCAGAAGGCACAATGTCTGTCTATGTTCCTAAATTCAACACAATCGTCTAATAAATATCTGTGTATCCTCCGCGTTTCATTACACATTTTTTTCACTGCAAATTATCATATGAGACTGGATGATAATATTAAAAAGTATGTTAAATACGATACGAGTGTGTGAACCAGATTCAATAAGCTTAGAATAGGGTCCAATGGTGAGGGTATAAACGTTTACGCACCACAAAAGAATGGAAGTTTTTGGACCAAATAAACAACTACCAGTCTGTGAAAAAATCTGCTCCACGAAATTATTTAGGTCTAGTGAGTGTCTACATATTTATATGCATTCAGTTTGGCTTCTAAATTAACTTAACTTAGTGTTTAAATATATTATCTTAGTATACCTGCACATAAACCCTGTGCAGCGGCGTAATGGTTTGGGGCCAGAACCATATCTGAATGTTTCTAAGCACAACCAGCTTAAACATAAAAGCTCTTTACCTGGATTGTAATGAAGGCCAATGCAATGAAATACGACTTTTTACAAACAGCTTGTACGTTATAATGTTTTACATGCTCGTATGGGTTTAATGTCTCTTACAACTTTTTACTGTAAAGTGTAAGGATCATTTCATGTTTTAACAACTGCAACGAGCGTTTCTTCTACTTTGTGTTGCTAATGAAACTCAGGAGTGTGCTCTGAACTTAATATGAAGCATAAATACATTACTGTATAATGGAAAAGAACTTTAAGTAGGTCAGAAGAGGAACATTCTTCAAGTCAACAAAAGTTTAAAGTGAGTGGATGTTTTTGTGCTGGTTTACGTTTCTTAAAAGTAAACCACCTGACACTGAATCTGTGTCAACAAGCTGAATCGCTGTTGACAATTCTGCGTGACACGTATCCTCAGTGAGAATGCAAATATTAATTCTCACTGGTTTATAACATATCTGCAACACGCAGGACCACAGTAAAAATAAGGAAATTAAATTTTAGACAGACAAAGCATACGATCGATATGCATCATTTTCTGCATTCACAAAACAAAGGAAGACGCTGATAAACAAATGGCGAACGCTATTGTGTAAAATATTGTAAGAGGAAATAAAGACAATATGAATTAATTGACAAAGTCGGAACAATGTATAACAACGGCAGACCACCGGAAGAACAATGGATGAAAATCAGGAAGAAACAAAAAGTGAGGACAAGACAGGGAAGAGGGAAAAATCAGATCGTTTTACACAAGTCAGTAGGTTACATTACCACCACCATCAAACCTCAACATCGATCATGTCTTGATATAGTTGCATGTGACTGAAGCCTGGCAAAATTCAGACATGAGAAGGACTGAAACCGTAATTTCGATTAACGACGACATAAGTCGTTTAGATGTACCAGTCTCACCTTCATCACAACGGTTTACTTTGACATCGCCATAACAATACACCTACATCACATTTACACTTCTATTTTAAAATAAATAGAGTCGCTAACCTCAATCCCATTAACCAATAAACGTTTCAGTTCAGTAACCGTCAAATTCAAGAAAATTAATCTCTAATACAACTCCACGATTCACATGAATTGTTATAAAACATCTCAGAATCTGTTCCCACTAACATTTTGATGCAGATAATAAAACTTAATACAATCTTCCTCGGTTCCATAATTTAATTTATAATTAAATGAGAACAGTTAAATTTCATTAGCACCAGAAGACATAAACCTACTGGGCCGAACTACATTTGGATCTCAACAGAAACATTAAGACAAAATAATTAAAATTACAGGTCTAACCACAAAGGTACGTAATGGCTATACATAACTAAATCTGATACTGTAAACTGTTCACCTTCAACACGACTGAAAATAAAAATAGTTGTTATGCGCGCAGAATAAAGGTAGAAACCACAGCACGGGAAAGGATCCTAATTTGTATATAAATAATCGAAATGAATACAATTATACTGGTCTCACTCCACTCACATCTGAAACTACGTAAACGAAATATGGTCCATAAGAGAAGCGACGAGGGAACTCCGTTATTACGACGGCCATCCACACACAAACTTTTCATTCAAAACCTGAATTATTAAATACTAGAGACCGAGGTCGTTTTTAAAACACCTTTTTTCTACTTCTTAAAACGAACGTTACTTAAGTAATTAAATAGTTTCACTGTTAAGACAATCTCACGAATATATATTCAAAATTAAAGCTACTGAGTGAAATTTGAGGTTCTCACGACGGCGGGTATGAAAATTCCAGTCTTCTGTAATCTTCAAAAGTTGCAGAATTTATTTAATGAGATCTATACATTCAAGCATGGACCTTTCTGCTTCCTACTGTATCGGAGATTAGCCGTTTTAAGAAATCTAATGAAGTTCGATTTCAGCTTCACATAGAGAAAAAAATACTCACTACGAAGAACTATGTGCGGTAGATACCTTTCTGAGTAGCCAACCGTCACTCGATTGGTCAAGAAATTACCCGCCTTCTATGAAATCCAAAAGTGCGTTCAGTTTTCCCCCCGTTTTAAGATCTGTAGTAGTAATATCCTCCGATATGAGCGTAAATCTCCCAAACAAACTCTTCTCTTCAGGTTTTCCCAATTAAAATTGTGTATGCACTTGTCATTTCCTCAACACGTGCTAACTGTCCCGCCCATCTAATCCTTGATAATAAGGCTCTAATAATATGTAATAAAACGTTCAACATATAAAAACCAAGAATACATATGCCCACAAAATAAAACGTCACAAGAAGAGAATAAACTCAGTCCTGCAGATACTGGGATCGAAACCGTAAGTCTCATCTTCAGCTAGTCTGAACATACAATGTGAAATGTAGGGCGAGCAATTGATAAGACTTAATAACATGCTATTTCAATAAAATACATAAAAAGTGTTCTTAGAAACGCGAGCTCACAAAGGAATGTGCACAACACAGGAACACAACGGGTGGTATTCCTGGCTCAAGTTACTAATAAATGTCAATTAGCGTCTGTCTATCATGGATCTGAGTTGAGCGCCTCGCGACGAGTTTCATACAATAATGAAAGGAAATGATGAAAAGTTGATAGAAGAGACGGGCAGAAATGTGCAGACGAGGGTGAGTGATTACTCCATCTGTAATGAAAACTTATTTCAGCACCATGTTATAGCCTACCTAACGCTTTTGACTTAATGGATATATGAACATAATAGACGGCTCTGAGTAACAATGTTACTTCAACACACCGATTTGCCAAGGACTCTGCTACGGTATCTTCCGGTCACTCAAAATCTGTTTGAGCCTAATACGGAACATCGCGGTCGACTATAGGCGTACATAAACGAACAGACCTAAACAAAGGTACGTGCTCCAGTTACGATGAAACACTGGGTAATATATACCACAATGATAAATACATGCAGATGATAAAGAGTTTCTGAACAGCACGCACATTTTCATATTCTTCCATTTACTGCCTTTTTCTCTTTTTTCGTATATGTATGTATGTATGTACCGGTCATGAAAACTAGCAATGGCTGGGGGTTCGTCGTGCTGACCACACGTCATCCTGTATCTGGTTGGATGATCGTTCACCTCTGCTTAGGCGTGTGAACGTGAGGCCAGCAGTCAAGCTAGTCGGCTTTGGCTCTCATAGGGCTGTTACGCCACGGATTTAATTTTAATGTATGTATGTATGTTTATTTATCTACCTTTCCAGACGAACCTTAAATTAATACGCAAATTTCATGTCCACGGCCATGTTTAAATGTATTCCATCTGGGACACTAATGTTCCTCCACAGATTCCACAAAGAAGAGTATTGAACACGGTTACATAAGAGAAAACATATCATATCTTTGAAGATTTCTGTCTTCTGGGTTGTTGCGCTGTGTAGTCTGGTCGATGTTTATGAACGATTCAGAGGTCATACTGCCTCCGTCATCAGGGCGATGAAGATTTCTGTCTTCTGGGTTGTTGCGCTGTGTAGTCTGGTCGATGTTTATGAACGATTCAGAGGTCATACTGCCTCCGTCATCAGGGCGATGAAGATTTCTGTCTTCTGGGTTGTTGCGCCGTGTAGTCTGGTCGATGTTAACAAACGTTTCAGAGGTCATACTGCCTCTGTCATCAGGGCAAAGAATCGTTCGTAAACATCGACCAGACTACACAGCGCAAGAACCCAGGAAACAGAAATCTTCATACTCACCGCTGTGAAAACCTCAAATCTTACATATCATATCTTTCCTTCCCGTTTCTACATGCTATGCTTTTTTTCTTTATTAAGACAAATTAGGCCTGTCCAATATGCTACGGTAAAACACAGACTAAATCCATGTACCGGTTTAGACAGGCTTTGCCGTCCATAACTTCACACGGTCCTGGTTTGTATGCGGATAGCGAAAAATACAACATGGAAGAACAAAATCCGCTGTAGTCAAAGAAAACTGTGAAACATGGCTGTCGAGAAATGCGATGAAACACAGCGCAGCGGCGGTGACGTGCCGAGATGCACTGCTGTGGTCTCTTCTAGATAAGCTCCATGTTTCATGAGAAGTTACAGGGACATAATAAAAAGAAGTCAAATAACAAAGAAAATGTAAGATAACGCAACTGAATTACTGGAAAGAAACCTGGAGACCCCATTTATATGACACAAGTTATTGTGAACTGAAGCTTGTGGCGCTGAAACCCTTTCTGTGTTTGTTTGTGATGCTCTTCCACGGTCTGCAATTATCTTCATGCTGAAGCTGTTGTGAGAAAGAGGCAAAATAGAGGCTTGCGGTTTCCATGAGGAATGAAATGACATGGCAGCTTGGAGTGGTGTGGGTGATTACGCCATTACGGAAATTGGTCCGGTGTGCGTTGCATCCATGTTGTCTTCCCCCATTCCCACGGGGACTTCGGCCAGACAAGCGATTTCACGGACGTGAAAATGACGTTGCGAATTAAACTCAGTGTCTGTTTATCTAGCAAGGCAATTTACTTACGTTATCAAGTGAAAAGAGTGGTTTTTCATATCGTAATGCTCTCATGTTACGACTTTTTATTCATATGAGCGATTCCTGTCGTTTCACCTTGCCAGTTCATTTTTTGTACATTAAATATTTGTGTAAAGGACGCGTTATGAAATTAAATTACATCGCTTCCATGTTTGTCCTCCGTCCACACGGCAGAGTTCTTACCAAGCTGAATGGCTTTATCTCTATATATAACAATAACTTCAATGTATTCAGTTAAATTATTTATATAGGCCCGAGACTTGACATTTCGTTAGATAACGTGTGTTTTGTGGAAGATGAAGCTTCCTTCACACCGCGTTTTGTAAAGAATTTTCCGTCTGCTTCACTAATCATTACACGAAATCATGAATTCATTCCTTCACACACTAATTCATCCATTTCTATTTACATTGACCAATAATACTACAAAAGAACACGGTCGTCAGAGCAGAGTGAAAGCCATTTTCATTCCGCTTTACCTCGGCTCGCGTTAAGAGGCATTTTACTTAAGGGAATAGAGAGTTTAGCCTGCGTGTATTTTTAATCTCTTGATAGATTCTGCTGAAACATCATACACGCTTCTTGTGTTATTTCAGTACTGCTAAGTGTAACATTTATTCACTTTAATTTCTTTAAAGTTCTGTTTTTTCTTCAGGGTGTAACTGAACTTCAAATAGCGTCTACATAACCTATTTGAATATTCTGACGCATTCTAACCAGCCTTTATATGTGGAATTTGCGTTGTGCAACTAATAATGCTCCGATTAATTCCAACGGTTCTTACTTTAGGATCTAAATTAACACGAATTCTTTTGAGTCCTGATGTAGATTTGCATAAACTGGATATTCAACATGTTATATAAAAATTGGCATATATTTTGTTTCATTCTCTTCAACGTGTCTTGATCACAACATTCTTCAGGAATCTACACACGTCGTAGAGAGAAGTAGTATTAACCGAACTTCCTTGTTTGCGCACTGAGAACATGAACTGATATGTCAGTCCAGAACTACAACAACAATTAAAGCAACTCAATTCAATTCAATTCATTTATTTAAGTGTTTGACAACAGCACCAAGAAGCCAACAACAGGCAAACACTTATAATACATACAATAATAATGAAATAAAAATGAAAAATATTACACAAACAGATTACCTAAACTTATACATGTACAGTATTAAATATAACAGCCAAATACAGGAAAGCCCAAAATAGAAACAATCTTAACGTTGCGGACGAAAGTCCAGTTCGCTAACCTTTTACTCTGCCCACCCTGTATGTATTATGTCGGAGTTGGCTACGTATTTGTGTAAGATACGTCAAATAAAAGTTTTAGGAATTCATAAACCATGCGTAATGCACATAACGATATTTACATACAACTCGGCGACTTCCAGAAATCACTTGTTAAGAACATTGATTCAAGTAAATGTCACATAATTTAATTGGGTCTCGGCTCTATGTATTGCAGAAACATATTTCACGGTAAACCGTTTTTAAGAAAATCGATTAAGTTCTATTTTTGAGCCCTGTGTATAGTTAGGCATGTACTGTATCGATACGATCCAAAAATTAAATGCGCTGGACCCAAAACGCTAAATGTAATCGAAATCCGATCATTTGGAGCCTCTGCGGGAAAAAATGCATACAGAACACACGATCTTCATAACACGAATTAACTATACGCTCTTGGTTCAAAGAATATCCTGAATCCAAGTGTAAAGGAAACAAATAGCAAGGGAGACAAATGAGCAACAGAACGTATATTTTACTGCATAGAAGAACGTATATAAGAAACAATAAGTAAACAGTAATAATAAATTACATAAACAACAAATGGAGGGAGAAAACAGCTCTGGTTGATGTGAAAATAACAACGGCAGAAGTTCGTGAATCGAATGTTAACTTTGGGCTCTCCGGCTGCCACAAACCAAAGCACGAATTTCAACAGCAATTGCATTTACAAACTCTTTGAAATCACAGCGAAAGGGCGTACTCTACTGGAGCACACACACACGCCTACATCACACGCGTGTCCTTTGCAGCTTTACGCACTCACTGGCCTTGTCCATTTATCACAGACACAAATCCACTGTTGGCAACTCGCCCCACTACATACATGATTCTCACGGTCAGATTCATTTTTGTATTTCGTTAAGCTGTTTTTGAGAAAATTTAAATGTTCGATCAAGTTATGGAACAAATTTAAAATCAATCGACAACTTCGAATTTCATAGAATTCCGGAAGTAAAACCTGTAGACATACAAAACGACAAACGACTCCACCTTATGAATTATCTCCTTCCAGATTTAATTAAAACATTCAGATTGTGATCTGATCTGATGTAGGTAGATGCCAACGTTTCGGGAGAACTTATTTCAGGAAAGATGGTGGAAGCTAGTCGTTCCTCCGAAACGACTGTGACGTCCCTCAAGAGTACTCTACGCTACTACCCAGACAACCGCGATCTGAACTCGCAATTCGACAAGCGTGAAAATATGTACTCCAACACAACATTGATATCTCGCTACAAATAACTCTGCAGAGTCGACAATTAACTATCGTTCTCTCTCGTTGAATATTGATTCGATCGAAAAATATCCACAACATTGATGTTAATGACAAATATATTTTACTTATCACGTACACATTGGTTTTAGTACCATAAGCCGTTTTTGACAACAACGATAAAGTTCAATACAGCTTTGGAGGGATTATATTGGACGCACATAGGTCAAAATTACATTATTACTGTATTAGTGTATGACCCAATATGAAATTTAATCTAAATCCGTCGAGAAGTTTCGGAGATGAAACATACAGACGAACAGAAACCATGTTACCCCATGCTGCGTTTATTTTACACTCTTTGTGCAAACAGCGTATAGGCCTACAAATCACATGTTTTATCAAAAAATCAGCACCAGGATGGAGACAATGCAACGTGAAAACTACTACAAAAAACAACAATACTCACATTTCTAAAGTCGACGAGCTGAGTAATAAGAGTTCCATCAGAGCGCTGGAACTCCAGGGTAACGACGTCCTCACTCACGTTTGCAGTTATCGTTTCTTGAAGAACGTCACCGCCCTACAAAAAGAAAAAAAACATCAGACTGTAAGGCGCCATGAACTGAGGTTCGGTGATAATCTACCCCTAATACGTCCGTCAAGCTTGCGTAACTGTACGAGCGACGCGTAAGAATCTAGAAATAATTTCTGATGGTGACGGCTCTGGCAGCAAGAAGTGCAAACGAAGCCACTGTGGCGCCTATGGTGGTGTCTGGCGAGGTCTGCGTTTGGAAGGGGTCTGGAATTTGGAGTCAGGCGGTCAGTTTTGTGACGGTGCATTTGGTGAAGACATTTCAATTTAAATTTACTTAAAAAGAAATGTTATGAATTTTGTACTTCCAATGTAATTTGCAAATATAATGCGGGAATAAATGTATGGCTGTTCAACAGAAAGACGTTAATAATTCCCGTCACCTTTGACGGGTCATACTATGCTGGAACATTTAAATTTATGGGTTAGCCGTGGTAAACGGGCCAAAAAGAGTAATAAGGCAATAGCCTCTCCGAGTCTAACATCGTCATCAAAATGAAGTCGTCATATATGAAACTCGCTAATGTAATTTCGTAGTTAAGTTCCAGTTTATTACATTAACATCACACGAAGTCCTTTCTTCCTTGCCGTATTCCTTTTCGTACGTACTCCATGTTCTTGCCATTTTATCCCATTATTCTTTCCCTTCCACATCTCTCTGCATGGTCCTTCCACCCTTCCTTTCTACCTCGTTTTAGTTCACACGTCATATACCACATCACACCATATGTTTTATCTTATTTAAATTTCTTAAAACAAAAGGCGAAACCTTAACAAAACTTTCTAGTATGAATTCATAACACAATGCATGCACTGAAATCCAATAATCTGTAATATGCATCTAAAACAGATCATAAATAAGGCGTCGCTCAAAATACCCCCTCAAATTCAATTCGCGGTACGTCGCTTATCACGAAATCAGCGGCCATTTAAGTTACCTTCCATGTCAGGCCAAACACAAAAGCATCAAACTCTGTGTAGGCCTGTATAGGCTTATATCGTAATAATGTCAATATTCGTGTTTGCAGTTGCCTACATATTCTTCAAAGATCGGTTATTGCTACATTTTCAGCAGCTAAATGGGCAACTGTAAATACTGTTACTGCAACTTAACGTTAGTGCAAGATCCACATGTCACGTGAGGTTTATATGCCTTGGCCACACAACCCCCAACGCGCATAAAATCATTAACCTTAGTAAGTCTGTGAAACTTTTAAAGGCACAGCATAATTGAATTAATTTCAAAAGATGGGCAAATACAAAGAGAAAAAATAACAATAAGCAGAACTGCTTCTGCTCCTGGGTTATGACGCCGTATAATCTTCAATACTTAAATTTTCGTTAATTTGGTTCTGGTCTTATTAAAGTTTCGCACTTGAGCGCAAGAGCTCTTTAACCATGAATAGAGTTTGTGTAATGTAGTCAGTGTGGTGGCAAGCGTTACTATGGCAACCATGCAACCTGCCTATTAAATAATTCAACCTGCATTATTTCTTCATGCAACAGAACTCTTAATTAACAAATACGGCTGAGCTTGGCTGATGTGTATATCTACCAACATTTCTTTCACAATACCTATCAATGCAGGAACACGATTCAGAAACAGCATTCAAATTCCTGGCATCTTACTAGAGCATTCACCTGCATATCGTGTGTGAGTACGAAAAGTCTGATTACAGACTGGTATCCGTGGGCTGTAGCGTCGTGTAGTCCGCCAAAATTTTAGTAACGTTTCAGAGGGCCTCTGAAACGTCGGTAAACTTCTACCAGACTACACGGCGCTACAACCCAGAAGATCGCCATCTTCGCCTTGAGAACCTCAAATTCTAAAATCTGATTAGGTTCCAAAATTGCAACACTTCGCTAAACTCTAAACAAACTGTTTAGATATGAAGAACAAATCGCTCTAATTACGTTCCAAAACCGTTCCCTTCCCCGCCTGTCATGTGAAAGCACATATCTTCGTTTCTTGGCTTAAACGTAAGTCAACGCGGTTATAAAAGTAAATATAAGGAATGCAAGCACCTGACTTTTCCAAATTAACACCTAAACTAGATTTTAGTTAAAGTTGAGCAACTAACATATTTGCGTTCCCAATCACGTTCAATGTTACTCAGTAATAACTAAAAAGGTCATAAGCAAACAGCGAGAAAACATTAAAACGTTGGGACCCGCTGCGCTGCAGTGGGGAACTCTCGTCTCAGAGCTACTTGCAGGTCACGACACCCTCGAGAAATCACCCACACCCAGACCGAAATTCTGACAGCTAGAAGGGTTTATTATCGTATGAAAAGGTGCGGCGATAGGCCATGTCTTTATACCCATACATTATGTATGGCGGCAGTGAATGCATACATCACACAATTAAATCGCAGTGCTCGTTAAATAAACCCACTTCCAGTCAGGCTCCCTATCGCGACTACTATGATGTCCACGTGTTTATATAATTTGTAAACACAGTAGAATCCCAATCATCAGAACTGAACGAGACCGAAGGACGGTCGAAAATGTCGAAGACTAATGAAATATACCTGGTAAAGTAAAGAAAAATAAGCTGTCACACGCCAGCGCTTCAACAGTAAAACGTCTTTAGCAACTGAGTGCATGATAAGAAGGTGCGTGGTGGGAGCGAGACATTCATTCCGCTACATGCCAAGTTGACTGTTGATAAAATGGAGCCTTCCGACATAGCACGTCGGATAAAACGGAATGTGAGACAACCGATGGTCGGACAATCGTAACTCAAAGACGTTAAAATAATAATCATAATCGTGAATGAAAATCCGTTAAAGCAGATCAGTCGTAATGCGAAAGGCTCGCGCCGAAAGCTACGAAACACCGCTCTTGCATGGTCTGCAGTAATAAAAGTGAGGGGGGGGGGTTAATGCATTGCATTATTTAGAGCACAGCAATTACTCTGCTTCAGCTGTTACTACACTATACCGTCTCTAAAACTGAAGATCGTAATGAACAGAACCCAAAACCCTCCGCTTAAGACAATAAACTACGACAATAAAAAATACTGCTCTCAACTGCAGTTGCATTAAAATGACGTAGCCTACTTTAAATGAATGTGTCTTACCCTTGGAAGATGCTCTCCAGTTGGATAAGCCGTCAATTCAATAAAAGCACAAGAAAACACCAACACAATTTAATTAATTCTAGTTTTATGCTACGAACCTCTGTAATAAATGAATGTGTGTTTAACCACCGCCCAAACTTAAGACAACGTGCGTCATTTAGGTACAACAAACAGCATAGAAATGTATAGCCACTAAGATAAGTTTTCTTATTTGAAGGATAATTTACAGTCAATGAATATAAAATTGAAATGCAGAAACAAAAGACTAATACCTACTTTACTTAAAAGGAAAGAAGCATTAGTCGGAAAACCTGAAAAGAAAATACTACTTAGGAGAACTAGCGTACATGGTATCATAATATTAAGTGTATCTTAGATAAACAAGTTGTTATAAGAGCACAAACAAACTAAAGTCAGCTGGCTCACGATAGAGTTCAACGCCAATCATTTGCAAATATTTTAATTAACCTTTCAATTTAATTCATGCAGGAGGTCTTGACCTATTCAGCAACTGTAAGTATTTGAAGAAAGACCCTGCACTTTTGAATTCCTTCGATACTTATTCTTTCGTTCCCCAAAAATAAATTCGATAAATGTTGGATTATCTGCAAGTTACGTGGAAGTCTTCTAATTTTATTCAGATGAGATGATGTCTACAGCTTATTCTGCAAAAGACGTGGCTATGTTCTGCAAGACCACGGTTCGATTCACGGCAGGTGCGTTGGGAATATTTTACACAAAGACGCTCAGATAAAACACCCTCACATTTGAATGGCGTTGGGAGAATTTTCCATTGGGAACAGACGGACGGAGGAAGTACATAAGAACGAGGTCTAGAACGCTCGGAATTTGGTCGCCATGCCCCTTATACGCCGTTATGGTGCGACACAACGATGCCGTCACCCATCACATCATACCTTGATGATGAAGACAGTCTGAAACGTCAGGACCCTATTCCTAATTGACGCGACTGATAGCCGGAGAATATTTTATCGTGTTCATTGAAGTGTCATATCTTTCCCAAGATATTTCTCCGCCAAACCTTGCTATAGATTTAATTTATACTATTTCCGTGTTGATGCAACTAACATTTATGCCCAGATAAAAGGTACAAATCAATACGCTTTTCGTTGCAAATTCTTCTTTATCCCCCAACAAGAGACATATCCTTCGTGTGGCCACGCCTCACAACTTAACGTCAATACCTTGGTGCATGCATTAGAAATCCGTCTACAAACAAACTTCGGAACATGTTCCGTGGTGCCAATGTATAATCACGTCTCGGTGTGCCACTCTACCATTCTAATTGCATGTGACTGTTTCCTGAGAGACTGTCACTTCTGCAATTCTAAATCCTATACAGCAGCAGCATTCCTGTTTTAACTTGCCAAAATATTCGATGTTCAGTCCTACGGCTTAAAGAAACTTCATGTAGCATAGGATTCACATTTATGTGACGTGATTCGAGCTTTGTTTGCTGAGTTAAGCTCTTAATGGAGCCACTCACTTTTGAGTGCTGCTTCATCGAATCGTTATGTTCTTGCATACAGCCTCCACATCACCAAGCAATCCACTGTGTAGCTATGTCCGGAATGAAGGAAAAACACCGGCCACCTTACAGAATCTCTCAGGTAGTCAAGAAATTAGCCGATTTTTACATAACTCAGACGTCCGTTGCTGTACTTAAAACCGTCGCCATTGGACCCTGTTATAAGCCAGTTAAATCCAGGCCATGCTCGCATTCGAATTTCCTTGAAAGTTGATAATTTCATTCCCCAATTTTCGCCTAATTCAACAAGCGGTTTGTTTTTCTTTTCGGGTTTTTTCGACTAAATTGTGTATTTCTAGTCTCCCTATACACACCACACACCTCACCCACCACTCATTACCCCTGATCTCACTAGCCTGAAAATCTTTGGTGAAGAATACAGATTATGAAGCTATTCACTGTGGAACTGTCTGTGTCATCCTGTTACTTCCACTCTCACATGTCCAAATGATCCCCTCAGCACCACGTTCCCCAATACTCTGGAATCTGAGGTCTTCGACTGTGATGTTACTCAGGGCTGTGAGGCTGTGTGGCCTTGTACGTCCTTACCAACGTTTCATTAATCCAAATCGTTTATAGAGTATTTTGTAATGAACCGTTTCTAATAAAACTATTAAAAGATGGCTGTCTTCTAAGTTGTTACGCCGTGTAGTCTGGTAGAAGTTTACCGATGTTTCAGATGCCCTTGCTCCCTCCATCATCAGGGCGCAAGGAACTCTGAAACGTCGGTGAACTTCTACTACCAGACTACACGGCGCAACAACCCAGAAGACAGCCATCTTCAGATTCGCCACCGTTAAAACCTCAAATGCTACAAAACTCGTCAAGTTCGATACAACTGATATCCGAAGTAGTTACAGAGATAAATCACACCGACGTACAGATGGGCAAACGGACTTCCCAACGAGCCCACGCGTCAGTCAACGGAGGCTCCTTCACGACAGTTTCGGTAGCCGGGTTCACACGTGAAAAGACACGTCACACAACTCTGCGTCCGACAAGTGAGCAGCCTAAACGTAACTGTTTCTATAAAAAGCAATGCAGACCGTACACAAGGGTATTTCCCACTTAGTAGCCTACTTGTATACTCCAGAAATTTTCGGGCTTGTTTTCTCACCCCTGATCGTCGGCAGAATATCACCTTTACTACGTCATCCGAACTTTAAAACCCGAATTCCACTAATAATGTAATTCATTCCTAACCACAAGGCAAGACTTCACATCAGAAGGCAAAGGTCTTCCATGAGCAAGTTCTCAAGAGAAACGACGATATGGTAAGTAGGGGCTCCAACTAAAAGGTACGAGCTATGCAGATGAGAGAGGAAGACAGAAAATGATATGGGGGGGGGGGGGGGACAGAACTGGTTCACAAAATCACTTAAAGCTCTTATCGGGAAATGCAAGAAAGCTTCAGAAGTAAGAAAGGGTGAAACGTTGTTCACCTCCGTTTGTCACGTGAGGTACAACGAAGTAATTTAATATTGATATTGTACCGTCTTTATGGTAAGAAGGGGGTAACGCACAGGCTCCACTATCATCAAACACAATCACAGCAACGCAGAAACGCAGAAGCCAACGATCTATTCAGTCTTAACGAGCGTATTGGACACATCACGTGCGTTATGGAACTTGGTATAAAAAAGACGCTGAAGCCGTTACATCTAGTGAGAGCTAAGCAGCAAGTATAAAAACAAAACACCATTGCTAGGGGAAAATTAAATCTTTCTCAACCACCATCAAACAACGCATTACTTGCGGTAAAAACGTAAATACATTACAGCCCAGTGAAGATAAACAAATCGGAATCTGATTCGCATTGGTAGCGCCGAGGTTATTACAGCCCGAAACATCCGCAGGTGGATGGAAGGCGCCTGGATTTAATTCTCTATCTAAAGTACATCTGGCAGAATTGTACAAACCTTTAATGTTTTAACTCGAAACTGCAGTTTAGATGTTTCTGAATTACAGCTAGTGGCTTTGCCAAAGTCATCTCTAATCTCTTCTGTACGGCGATACCATTCTAAGTAACAGCCCATATAAGACCCACAGGAGAGTCTTAATGGCAGATGGACAATAGCTGGATGTAATTCCCTATATAAAGTACATAATATAGGGCTATAGAAACTCTGGATACTTACTTTCATTGCAAATCCTATTTTACATGACTCTACATTACAGCAAGAGGTGTTCGCGAAGTCATCTCTTCATCCGTTTTGTAAGCGTGATACTTTTCGCATTCGTATTTGGCAGTACTGTAATGTCCTGTAAAAACACTCGACCACTTGGAGTAACGGTGTTAAAGAAACAGTCATTACTCCAACGTTTTGTTTCTGAAACGGTCATAAAAACCCAATTCACGCCTAGAGTGTTCTGGTAAAGGCGACGAAATAGAACACTGCACGTACATCGCATAAGTCCTTCAACCCCTGCATTCCTTTGCCCTTACACTGATCGGCACTGACAACGGTTGTCAATAAAACCTCTCTTTGTGTGGAACATAAATTTAAAGACACAAAACTGAATCACTAACAAAAGTAGTAGTCATAACTCAAATATTTCATGTACCGCGGATTACACCATCTCACTTATTCCAGATCAGAATTCTAAGAAAACGTATTCCTTTAAACATTTAGCAGGACACATATCCACGCTTGGAACGGGAATCGATCCCAGAGTCCGTGTTAAAACTGGCCCAAGGTCATACGCATCTTAGACCGCGCGGTAGGTTTCAACATTTAAGACAGCGGTAATTTAAGGTTGGGTACGAGATCATACTGAAATCCGCCATTAGAGAATCACAAGTGGAACATTAGAAATCTATCAGTGTCATATCTTGTCTCAAGACTGAGAGACAAAATCATTATATATTGACAAGTAATAATAAATCTTCGAACATGTAGCATTCTGCTACAAATCAAAATTTCAGTACAAAATATTTCGTTTTTCCATCTCCCGTCTAAAAGCCTGAAGATTAGAATACACAAAACAAAAATATTCACTGTTGTTCCTTTAAGAAAAATTATAAATGTTACTATTAATCTCCCAAATGGCACCTTGCATTTCTTGGGTTCAATCTTCACATGTTCATCACTTGGTCTGCGATCTGTAAGCTACGGGTCTTCGTTCGTCGCCATGCAAAATTTGTAGAACCTGCCTTTAATGCAATGTACCTACAGTTTTCATTTTATTTGTCACCTAGCTAGAAACACTGACTCGCCATCAAACGTACCAACAACTTTTTGAGTTAATTTCTAACAAATCTATCATCTGACCTATTCACCTAATCTACGTGCAGATTCCACAATATTCATCACCATATACAACGTTCCAAGAACACGCTTCGAGTTAATTTCTCATATATCTCAACTGACATATGATCGATAAATGATGAAGCCTCAATTGAACAACATTTAAAGAACATTTCAGTTAATATTTCATGCCTACATTTCATACCTGATCTGTAATCTATCGACAATGGCTCTTCAAAACCACACTAAATATTAATAGAAGTGCTTTGCGTTAATTTCTCATCGCCATACCTTTAATCTCATTTATAATCTAGACTTTAAATAAGTCATACTCCTCAAATTTCGAAAGTCTTCCCAATGTTAAATGTCCATATATTTCTAAGTTGATGCGTAATTTATACACAGAAACACCCTAAACGAATTAAACACTACCTTACACAATTTCAGGAGCTTATCTCATTTCCTACATCTAGCCTATATATCTCATTTCATATGTAATTTGTCCCAACTGGCCTTGGTTCTAGTCGGTTTGGACAGTGATTACATTCATCTGCTATAATACAACACCTGTTCTGCAGCTTTAATGTAAATTAATTTGAACACAACTGACTCCCGTCCTCTATTAGTACCTCTGAAACTTCGGTCGTTCCTACCAGACAACACGGCGCAACATTCCAAAAGAGACTATCATACTCGTCGCTGTGAGAATCTGACATCTGACCGAGAATTAATTTGCCAACTTCATTCTTGGGTACCGATGAGTATGACAGGCCACTGCGAAGAAACAGAAGCTGAACCAACGAAATTAACATCTCATTAATTTGGATCACAAATTCATACATCACGCAGATCAATAACGTCTGATGCCCTTCTATACCGACGACCGAAACAGATGTGCAACAACCTTGGAACAAAGAAGAAAAATGAGTCCCGCTAGGATGGGACGCAGAGTCGACAAAGATGGCCTTCCCTAGGGCTCCAGGTAGTCGCCAGCTGAGATCCCAAGCCACAAAATCTACAATTTTGATAAAGCAACCTATCCTTGTCATACACGTGGGAATAAATTTCACGAAGAAAACACGAGATTAAATAATATATATATTCCACACTGCTTAAAACAGTTGTAGCATGCCATAAGGAGGGCGGTTTCACTGCATGCAACGAAAAACATGTTTTCCAAATATTCGGAAATCATTACTGGTTCCATCTTCAACGTTAACAAAATTGAGACAGCCAGCTTTTCCGAAATGTTGACAAAATAAACCACCATAAGACGGTGTTATCGTCCAGAAACAAGCAAAGATAAAATTGGTATGTTACGGAAACCTCTGTGTCACATTACAGTAAGTACGTCGTGAACCAACCAAGGAAGGCTGGTTTGATAAAGAGAGCCATGTTCCACAGCATCACCGCCGGAGAGTGGGGTCATCAAGCCACCCTTAGCTGACTGCTACCGCGCCTTCATCATTCATAACTCGTGCGAGGCGTGATCTGCCCCGAATAAATTACATTGTGCACGCACACAGACGCGCGCACACACACACACGACGAACCAACTATGTTTACATAACACAACCGTCTTAGACTGCGAGGGATATGGTATTAAATACTCAGCCTTGTACGTCACTCGACCGGCCATACATACGATGAGGGAAGATAGAATGTTTTAACAAATTTCCGCAACATATGGGACAAACTAACAATAACACAATTCAAGCCAAGCAGTTTTTATACCGAACGTTAACAACGCATCTCGTGTACATTTGACAAGAAACATCAATTTAGTTGTACGTGTAAAGTAGAACGCACGCAAAACGTTGCCTGGCACGCCAAGCGGAAAACAAAATAAGCAAGCTTTGTTTTCCAAATACCTTGAAACACAAACCTAATTATATTACTGAAACATATTCTGGGGTAATGAGCCCTTTCCAATTATTATACTGTCAAGACCACCTGAAGAACGAACTAAGATACTGTGTTCATTGCACTTACTAACCTATCAAAAGCAAGAATTACACTGTGTATAATGATGCATTGTCAAGTGCCCATTACGTATGTGGGAGGAAACAAATACACGGTTTTGTTTGGAGGAATTACGAAAATAAAAAACAGCCTCTGACCTCCATGACACGGAATGTCCTATTCAGGACCATATCACGATGTCAGGCATGTTCGTTTGATTTATTAATTTGTCATTAACTAATTCCTAGCCCAAGAGTCCCTCGGTCAAGATATCCCTCCCGTTTAAAAAAAAACTTCCGTGCATAAAGTCCGTCTTTAAAAGTAATCGGTCATTATTTGTCAAATATTATGTGGAAAATAATTGCTGATTTGTTTCACGAGATGGGTTTCATGCTATTATTTGCTAATACTGCATTCAACTAGTCCAGGAGTAGATCCATTATCAGACTTTTTAACTACAGTTACAAACCTTCGGTTTCATGAAAGAATGTAACTTCTTGAGTAGCCTAGAAAATATATTTTTCCAAGAAATAAATTATTGGCTTCACTAAAGGTCCTAGGCCTCTTAAACTTTATTTCAACTGATTCGCAGAACTGCTGGGCGAAATTGTATCCTGACACAGTGACACAAATTCAAAAACAGTCTTATCCTGGATTCATGGGAATCCGACATGATCTCAAATGGAAATATAATTACTACTACTAATATTTTTCTACTCGTACGTGACAAATAAACAAGGTACATCTTTGAAAAAATGCAGCCTTAATGGATTTTTTTTCGTATAATTCAAACTAAAATGGCGAGAATACATATGACTAGTTGGAAGTTTAAATTCCGCTCTGGCGAACATAACTAATGCACAGCTGTTTCCAAGCATGTGATATTTGGGACTGACGACAGATAACAGACCTACTTATGGAGATGTTACTAATATATTTGCGTTAGAAGTTAAAATATGTGGCGGCAGCAAGAAGCTCTGACGTCACACATGACAAATTTCACTCACTGGGCATTAATATATTAAGTAACTGAATGCTTACTATATATTTACGTCTAAAAGCAAATACACACGCCACCAGTTTGTTTAAGAAACAAACTCATTTAAGCCCTTGAAGCATAAAACTGACTTACGTGACAATTTTCGCAGCCTTTCTTAAAAGATCTCATTCTGACGGTGAGGCTAGGAACAATTATAAATTACTAATTATACGATTTAGTGATCAACTTCTGTGTACAATTCACACTAGCAGGCACACATATTTCCATTATGGGGCATTTGTCAGACAACAGCAATCGCTACGTCGCAAATTTGTCTCTACTAACATACAAAAATGTTTTACATGAAAATGATACGTTTTCACTTTACCTCCATACAACGTTTATATTGCTAGCTCCAAATGATTTATTATTTATCGTCCTCAAATCAAGAGATGAACAGACCAATATATCTCCCATGAATGCCATGTTATTTTACATTCTGAAAAAAATTCCCGCAAAAATACTACATATTTTTCGAAGATATATTACAAGCAACATTCCTAGACCCTGCAATTAGTAGGGCTGAAGTGTCTTCCAACTTCGAAGTTCGCAAGATCACAACACTAGTACTACAGACGGCAGAAAACAAAACAGGACTCCAGATGCATTACGGTCATACAAACTCTCATTTATTTAAATGCTGCAGTAGGGAAACAATGACGAACGAACATGCACCTCTTATTTTCCTATAAAACAAAGAAAAACATAAACTGCAGTTAAATGAACCGTATCCTCTTCCGTTTTCTATCCTGGTTACATTACATATTTCTGCAGTAGTAGAATGGTTTCATCAACATCTAGAAATCAAGTGCAGTGTGAATCGCCGTGTTCCATCGGCAACTTCTCCGACATGACTGTGGAGCGTGTAGCCTAAACGAAATCCCGCACGGCGTCAGTACAGTTCCCACACAAAATGGAGCTGCATCCACAACCTCGCAACGGTTTTGAAGTTACCAGCGCGAATAGCAAACCTACGAATATGTCTCTTATTTTCCATATTTTTGGGCCATGAAGCGTCAAAATTAACGATGCCTCATCAACAACAGATGTTATTTAGTGACTATGAGAACAGCCGAGTGTGTGGATTTCAAAAGATCTGGAGGACGCTGTCGCAGCCTACTCTCCGGTATTGTCCTGGCATTAGCACGGAGGAGGGTCGGTGGAAAACCACTCTACTATCAGATGTTCGAACCAGGGGCCTTCCGAAAATAAAAAGTGTTTCAGGTCGAGAGAACCTGTTCGATGGGCCGTCTACAAGAAGCGAGACAAAGACCTAACTGCAATAACAACTTCAGAATGATTGGTGTCCTGCCGCGTATTTACACCTGCCAATTTTCTCGGTGAAATTTTCCTAGGGGACCTGAAAAAATTATTACCTTAGAATAACTGATGTCCTAATCGAGATTTGAATCACACACTTGCCGAATGTGTAAACTGACAGCTTGAGATAACTTTCTTCGTGAAATCTGTCTAGACGGGTTAGACGAAAAACACGTAAAATCTGTTTCCTCGCCTAGAATTCGATTAGGGAACCTCCCGAATGACGCAGAACTAAACGCGACGTTCTATGCCCTTTAAGTAATAAAAATTGAATATAAATTAACCTTTTCAGGCTCGTCGAAACAGGAATTCACACATTTTATGGAGTGATAATGTCTTAGAGGTCGCGATATTTATGAAATTATAAATAGTTTTGACTTACTCTCATCCACGTTGCGACACACTCTTACGTTACAGACAAACACTAGATTATTGCTACCATATCCGAAAGTCCCGCATTTGAGCAGTACAAGACTCAGAAACCTTTCCTTTCGATGTCACTAGAATAACATCCTCGTATGTACAAATCCATGTTCAAGGTCTAAAAGGAATAAGGCGAAAACACGAGGGTGTACAACACAAAGAACGCGACTGCTGCGTTCAGCACCGATCTCGGTTGCAAGGAAGCGTTCATAGCGTAGCTTCCGCTGTATCTTAGCAGCCCCATTCGATTCTGACGTCAGGGGAGGAAGAAAATGTGAATACATGCTAAACCTTGGCGTTCCCTTCTCAGAATCTGTATGCAACAATGCCATAACAACAGTGGGCTTTCTTGGAAGTGAAACAGGGAATTATTCTTACAACCACATTGTGTCCGTCTGAAATACGAAAACCTCAGAAAGGATGAACAAACTGAGTAAGGGATCAAATCCATCCATTTATAGCTGTCTGACTCCTGACTAAAAATGAGACGTGGATTAAAAATGCTACTTCTCACCATACTTCCCTTCCCCAGAGTTCAAACCATTTAAGAGTCTCGTTAAGGTAAAGTGATTCGTACTGAATTTCTGTACAGCAGTGATATATATACACACACATACGCCCACACAAACACACACATTACACACTGGCAAATTCATGAAAATAGTCGGTGCAATACACACACTCGATAAGAACCTGAGAGAAAGTGGTAAGGCATTCCTGACATGGAAAAATAGTTGAACGAAGTCAATTACATAAACTTATATACCGACAAAGACCGGCGGTTATCCAGTCTGAGAGATCGCTGAAGATTCTGGCTAATAAACGGAAGGGTAAGGTCGTATAATAGATTCTGTTGAATGAGTAAGTCCGTTTTCAGCCGCATTATTATTCGCCTATGTGGAAACATGGCCTAGCATTAATTGAGGGCGGTTCACAAACATAAGAAACAACCCAATTTGAAGCTGTTAAAATGCATAAGATAATGAAGAATTTAATTTCTTTGCTGCCTTCATTATTTGGATAATGAGTCGCTGTGAGACCTGATGATGGAGGCAGTAAGGACCTCTGAAACGTTGGCAAAATACTACCAGACTACACGGCGCAACAACCCAAAAGACAGACATCTTCAAACTCAGCGCTGTAAAAACCTCAAATCCGACTTACTTTAATTTCCATTATACAAGATAGTCTTGTCACTTTCAAGCATACTATGAATAACTGTTTTATATCATGTTCAGAGTGATGAGTTCAAATGAAAACTTAGGGTGCGCATTAAGTTCTTTCGTAAAATGAAAAGCGGCATCCGACATTCAACATCCCATCGGCTCACAGAATACTTGGTTGGCTGGTAATCACTCGCTGTCGTTAACGGATTGTAGGCCTTTTGCGTTAACAGCACACACGAACTGTTTTGTTTATCCTCAGCCTTGCCGTTTTCCACAATGGGCGTAATAACAGTTTTAGAACACATATTAATTTGAAGTAGACCCATGAAAATTACTTCCCAGTCTTAGCGTAAGAACTGGTACAATTTGACCTAAACGCGAGCTTTCACCCCATTCCTTCACATCCACTGCACTACGTACAAAGCACAATTACTGTTATCTAATTAAGTCGTTTGACCACGATACACACATTCAACAGTATTAGAATGACTGGGCATTAACCTGCACGCGTTATTCAGCGGTTAATGAATACTAAAAGCAAGTTTAGGCTCTTTACAAGTGCATGGAACGTGCACTAAAATTTTAAGCGAGTTCTTCATGTAACGGAAATGCATAGGGACATGAAGAATGCCGATGCGACAGGACTTCATCCTTCGTAACACTTCATTCATGAAAACGTAAAAACATTATCAAAGAGATTCCCTAAATAAATAGCAAATATATTTCAGCTTCACGCTATTAAACTTTAAATTGTCTGGCCCCATATACTTTCTACTATTTACCAATACTTTGATTTCATAAACTTTTATTCAGATGTACTGCGAAATTCAGGTACAATACTAAATAATGCGGCCCGCCTTGGATTGGCAGTCACTCTTGCGAAGAGTCATGAAGGAACAGACCCCGGACTTTTAAATACATCGGTTAAGACAGAGTTCTCAATGAAAGCTTGTTTCCTTTTCTTTATTCTGCCAAGTTTCTTCTGTGATTTATAGAAGATGAAAATACAAGAGGGAGAATACATTAGCCCTAGCGAAAATTGTTTGTTGACATGATTTAAATTGGCGAACTTCAGCAAGCAAGGTCGCGAAGGGGTGAATTTTAATTTTCGTGCTTCAAAACACATAAATTAAACCTGGCAATAAGTTTCCTTGAAATCGAAGTCACAAGACGACAAGTTTACTACAATACTAGCAGAATGCAACTGAATGTAATATAATGTAGGCCTACTGAGATCTGACAAGGTTGGGATAATGGGAATCTAAGGCCTGTTTACAGGGGAGGAGAGAAGTCCCTGAAAACGGAAAATGGATTCATGATACAGTCATAATCTGCTTGCATTTACACGTATCTTCCACTTCAATAGTCTATGTTATGTTTATGTACAATTTTATGTTTGATAACTTCAAAGCATGAGGCGATCTATTCATAAACATTTCTGTCCAAGCAAATGTCCTCGTGTTATCTATCGAATGAAATCGTGAATACCTGACTCCGGACTTGAATACAAGCAAAAATAGATACGAATGCGGGTGGCAGGCAACACGAATGACAGAGGATGATCTGGTCGGAATAATATTTATACGTTCAGGGGAAAATACTCTAAACAGGTAAAAAGGGGTTCCTACCTTCTACAGACCTAAGACCACATTCACTCTTGCTTATGAGCTCGTGGGCCGCAAGGTTATTAAATACGTTTATTAAAACTAAGTGGAAATTTATTAAAAATGTCATTTACTACTGCGAACAGGTTCACTACTACTCCGTAATTTCCTTTAATAATGCCATCAGTAATACACAGTATTTGGAATTTATTTTGCTTGAGTGGTCTTTCAATGTCAAGTAAAATCTCTTGTTACAGTTTTAATACATTGCTCCAAATATCTATCCGTAAGACTCGTTATACTCAGCGATTTGACTTTCTTCCAAAAGCTAAAAGTTTCTTACGCGACGTATAATGCCAAAGATTGACGAAATTAACAAAGTGTGTTTTATGATAACAGGTAAGGTAACGAAGATATGTCTTCTGGGTTGTTGCGCTGTGTAGTCTGGTCGATGTTAACCAACGTTTCGGAGGTCATACTGCCTCCGTCATCAGAATATGAAGATTTCTCTCTTCTGGGTTGTTGCGCTGTGTAGTCTGGTCGATGTTTACCAACGTTTCAGAGGTCAAACTGCCCTGATGACGGAGGCAGAATTAATTCTGAAACGTTGGTAAACATCTACCAGACTACACAGCGTAAAACCCCAGAAGACAGAAATCTTCGTACTCACCGCTGTGAAAACCTCAAATCGTACAGGTAAGGTAAAGTTGTCATCATAAAAAGTGACACAACTTTACAAAACACATCGACCAGCCTCATGCTGTCCCTGCTCTAAAACAAGGTTCTGTCGAGTTATTCTCTTACAGACCAATATCGGTCACAGGGTGGCTCAAAATTAATTTTCAGAAAAAAAAATTGCTAGAAATACGTTTAGAAAGCATGATTGCTAAAACGGAGTTCACAGCTGACACAGGTCTTTATATCCTTTGACAGTCAGTGTCTCCGAAAAACGGAACATTGCATGAAATAAATTAAACATTGGAAAGGTGACTGGGATTAGCTCACTCTAATGGACTCCACAGAGTAGGTGATCGTCCCCGCCACCACACCTGAAAAGAGGAAAGACCCAGTCCTCCAAATGTTGTGTAATTTTATAACATCAGACGACGGACAAAGTCCAAAACCTCAACAATCCATATTGTACTGATTACGTCTTCGTCAGAAACCTTCAGAATAGAATAGGCCTTCACCGTTTCGCTGTTCACATGTAATTAATGACACAGAGCCTTCAAACTTAACTACGGACAAGGAGCATATTACAAAAAATACGACTGATAATAAATGCTGTATGTAAATTTATAAAACACAGCAATTTACTGTTTCCCCGCAATTGTCAGTCAGTGGTGAGTCAACTTGCACTCTATAGTTAAGTAATTTTAAAACTTTCCGACTTAAGTTGTCTTCAGTCAGCCGTGAGTAGTTAGTTTGAAGGTTTGATCTGAATGTGCATAATATTATGGACTCTTTTCAAAGCCTTATAGCACAGTGCTTACTTTGAAGATTACTGAAGCGACTTTCTGATAAGATAAATATCCGTGCACAGCTTGAAGATTAAACCGCATATACTTTGCTGTTGTTGGCTTATTTAACTACGGTTCGGTTACAAAACGTCGACTGTTAGGACAACGATGTTATTTTGATTGTCACGCCGTGTAGATTCGTGGGCAGATAAAAAGGGCTTAAGTGGCAATGGTGAAAAGCGAAAATCAGGCTGTTGAAACAGTTCGTTTCTCCGAAATGGTGTCTACATGGCGTTACAGCCCAGAAGAACATCAGTCACCGCTGAATAACCTCAAATATCACGAGTGTCAAGATGACAGAATGATGTACTGGAAACACTGTTGCCTATTATAATAATATTATCCCTGCATTTTCATGAAAATACAACAAAATCACAAAAAAGAAGAGTCAACCAGAATGGCTAAAATTTAAACACAGATCCTCGCCACTACACCAAACCGCTGTCACACAAGTCTACATTGCCACATTCTACTAAATGATTCAATTACTCGAATGTACGCATTAGTTTCTCACCTTGGTAGATGCAAACTACAGGTCACGAAGTTCGGAAGTATTTACAGGGAACGCAGAGAGACGGGGCAGGGGGGGAGTTTGATTTCAGTATTCTTGGCAGGGAAGAGGACGGCGGGAGGGACTTGTTAGAATACAGCCTTAAAGCCTACGTATGTAACGTGACTGTGAAACCGCACAACACAGCCAAACGTAAGACGTGAGGGTAGGCCTAAGCGCTTCATACGGCTGATAAGGATCCATCCTTTAACATGGCGTATCTTCGAATTTTAAAGAATTGCAAGAAAGAATTTTTTTTTTAATTTTCAAACTCAGAAGCACAACTTTCTACGAGGTCTTGATTATGGAAATAGAAAGTCACACCTTTAAAACCACGCACGTCTAAATCACTAAACTTTACGACAAACATCACGTTCTAAAACGCATTATCTGACACTGACATGCAAGATTTTTAAAACTGTTTCTAGGTACAAAAGTACGGATGGTACAGTTACGTGCTACTTAAAAATCAGAGTAACGGTACTTATTTTGGTCGGGAGAAATGCAAATACCAATCGGATATAAGCGGTTTTTAAAGCTGATGTTTTACTGGTGTAACTCAAAGCATTCTCTTTGCAGTTGCTTCACTGTATTAATTCATCATGTTTACATGAACTATAAGCAGAATACGTAAACATGTGTTTCAAAAAATAAACATGCCCTGTAGAACTAGTTGTACATGGGACGGTAGACTGTTCACTACTAACTTACACGGATGTCTGAGGTTTTAGGGGTAAAATTAAAATAGATTCTTAAGGGCTACTTTTAATACAAATCAGTGGTGATAAATCTACTCGATTTTGAAGCAACAGATTACTTACTAAAATTGATGGGAGCTTAATTATTTAATTCTTGGATCATGAATAATGAAATGATGATGATAATACACGAAGTGACCAGCCATTTCTATACTGTTCATCTTTATGCATGGTTTGCAAAGCAAATTGAATCTCTCTGCATGGATTCATGGCTAATCAATTAAAACATTAATTTAGTCATTGCATAGTTTCAACATTTTGAAGGCAAGAGCCCAGCTACATGCAACGAAGTACTATATACAGAGCATGAAGTTCACCTGCTAATTCTGAATATCTGTTATCAGAACTTAAAAATTCTGATACAAAAACAAACTAAACTAAAAACAGGAATACTCAAGCAAGTTCAGAGAGGACTTCAAGTACAAGCATAAGATGCAAATGATATGTATATGTAGCCTGCATACAAGGTGGTGCAAAAAATTGTTACAAAAAGAATCGTAAAAATAAATTTAACCAAGTTTGTTTAAATAAAAGGTTTTTTGGATGTTATCCATCGTCTAATAAAATAATAAAATTGAACGACGTTGCGGAGATGGGACTCTATCTCCGTCTTCAAGTATATAGAGTCCCATCTCCGAAACGTCGTTCAATTTTAATATTTTATTAGACGATGGATAACACACAAAAAAACTTTTTATTTAAATAACTCACCATCGTCACAAACTTTTAGATTTGAGTAACTAAGTCTGTGTACAGAGAATTTATCCGTTTCAGTTGATCCATTACACAGACCTAGTTATTACGGTCTACACAACTTCTTTCATAGCCATTCATTTTTATCGTTACTTTATAAGAAGTCATCTTTCTTGCATCACCCAGAATATTCTTAACCTTTAAATCTGGCCTTTATAATTCACATGTAGGAGATACGACCACATGGCACCTGAAGAAAACAGACATGCAAAAATTTCCTATAAATTTACGAACCATCTCCAAAAACTAGAATATAGTATATAATAAGAAATATAAATCATATTTTCGGTATCTTTTTACGGAATGAAAAACTCATTTTCACAGATAGTACCAAAAATATATTTTTTAAGTTACTATAATACACAAATTTTAAAATGCGTCATAATATATAAAATCATTAAAATAACATGCAGAAAACTCTAGACACTATCAAGAAAATTTCTGGCAACCTGGCACCCAAATTTGTGCACACCTGATAATAGATATGAAATGAAATAATTATATTATAAAAAGAGAGGAGCCATATGAGATTTGGGGGTTTTCAAGCAACAGAGATGGAAATTATGGTCATCTGGGTTGTGATGCCATGTAGTCATTCAGATGATTACCAATGTTTCAGAGAAACATAATTTTGTCATAATCCAGAAGATCAACAGCACATATATTCACGTGTAATGTTTGCAATTTTGCTCACCTCTTTGGCAACAGTGATACTCTGTTTTCACACAATCATATCACAGTATACACGGACCAATTAACGTGGCACTCATCATAACAGACTGCATAATTGTCCAAAATTGTTTCTCCTTATAGTTCATTTTATATTCATCCTCTAAAAAATATTCCCAATAAAACATGGGCTTAGAATTATGAAAGCAATGACACTGTATCATATTTAATTTACATTTTAATTTCATTACCTAAATCAATGAAGTTGTGTTCTGAGAAGTTGACAGCTGATCAACAGAATCAATACACTCATCAGAATGTCCACAAAAACTAATTTCTATTTGTGGATTTTTTAATCATTTTTACTCCAAATTAGTCAGACTGGATTTTATTTATAACAAAAATATGCACAATGTCAACCTAACCCATTCACTTTTAGGAGAGTTACTTTCATTTTACTTTACTATACTCTGTGATGCATTTGGAACATACCCATCAACATGTTCTACATCCTTTAGTTGAGTCCTAAGAAGGCTCTATGGAATATAAATAAACTCAACTCTACTCCACTCTACTCTACTCTATATGTATGTATTCCTAGACTCACAGGTTTTTCTCACCTTTAATAAAGGAACCTGTATGCAACTAATTCATTCATCCATGTTCATTGTGGAATAGCAATAAATAATTACACTGTATAATACCTCAGAAAGTTCTATAAAGAAAGTTAATTATTTCATCATTATTATCATACTAGCGAATTTCCATCACAAATGATGGGAAAACATAAAGCATCCAACACACAATCATAAATATTATCCCATATGGTCAAAATTCCCTTAACAGCATTACCACAGCAACAACACCACACATATTCATAAACATTTCCCCACAAGACCCAAAATCCCTTCACAACGACCACCAACCAACCAAACTACAAACTAACACTTACTGAATAGATAGATAATAAATTGCCCATCAAAGATGACTGGAAAATCTAAATAGCAAACAAACACATTCATAAATATCATCCCAAAAGGCTTAAATTTCCTTAAGAGCTATTGATTAGGATAGATTTTATAGAATGCATTATCACATTTGTAGTACCAACAAACTGAAATAGGTGAAATTCACTCATGCTCAACACAAATTCATGGGAGAGCGATGAGACTTCTTGCAGGGATTATTTAGCTGAGAAGAAAATTGACATAGCATTCACAAAATAATAAGTGTACACACTGAGAGATGTAATGAAAACAAAACCAGTCACTTATTCACAATTTAATTGGAAAGTCATGAAAAGAATAAATTACTTTGGAGGCCCTCACACAAAAGGGGAACAACACTATAATGGAAATTAAATAATGGTGTGAGGATTCCTTAACAAGTAGAAAATACTTCAACCAGACTAAACAGCATGAACAACCCAGAAGAGGGCCATCTTCAAATGACAGTTTGTTCATCTTGTGTAACTTCCGTACAGCTTGGGCTGTTGATTACCATCAATTTTGTGTGTAAGGGTAGTAACCCTCAGAAATTACAATACAGACAAAAATTTAATTTATCAGAAATCATTTCTATTATCTTTGAGAAAAAAACTGCTGTGTTAAGAATGTGCTACAATTTTAAACATAACCAAATAACATGGATTTAATTATACCTACAATCCACATTAATAAGTATGCTAGAATACTAATTCAGAGATAAAAATGTTAGTGTTTGTCTGACAAGTGCCTAAATTTCAACGTACTCTTTTTATTTAATTCTACATTTAGTATGCAAAACAAAGCATGTGTATGTAACCTTAGCCCACTATGTCACTATCAATGTGTTTTTCTCTAGACATGTGTCCCTTGGAAAATTACTCTGATAAAAGGATTTTGAAAATTTTTGAAACCATCATAATTAGAACGAAATTATGGACTGAAGGCCCTGCATTATACTGAAATCGTGACATTCTGAATGCTTGTCAAAGTACCAACATAACCTTACCACATACACAATATTTGCTTATAACAAAAGATGTGTGAACTTATATTCTTTCTAGTCTTGATAAACTGTAACTGTCACTTAAAATCAGCATTTATTCTCAGCTACTCATAGTCTTTTATGATTCTGCACCTTATATTCATTGCTTAATGACAACCCAACATCCTAACCCTATTTGTTAAAATAAACTTGGTTGTAATTTACCTGATTTTTCACATTAATAAGAAGCTGTGTGTTTCCAATTCTGATAAAGTACAAAAAATATAAAAGGCCTACATAGCAGGCACAACTAGCACCACGTCTAACAATCATTTTCACACGTACGTTCAAACTTTTCTCGCAAACTCACTTCTATCAACTCGCCATAACCATTGCAGACCCGCAACTAAATACCCATGTGTATTTCGCCGAACCACCAACAGATAGCAGCACCGTACAGCTGACTTTGCTGCTACCTACCGGGAATCAACAATAATAAAAATTATTGGAATTTTATTGCTGCACAGACGCAGGCGCAGTACAATAAAATAGGATTGGCCTCACATTTAAGCTTCTGCCAGTAAATAAATGTTATTTGCAATTTAGTGTCAGCACAACAACGACAGTTCGGCCAGTCATAAAATTGCATTCTTGAAACCACGCGTTTTATACGGCTGAGAAGTTTTCGTTGCTATAGATACTCTCAACTGTTCTTTCTGATGTAGATATGCATCTTGATTGAACTACTGCAAGCGTTAAAGCAGGGCTGTTATAATTAACTGGTTCGTTCTTAGAATAGCAGTATTTTTCAAAACCCGATTTAATCGGCTAAGAAACACTATCATATGCTGTCCAGATCAGAATAAACGGTTGGTTTATCTGTATTATCCTTCTGATGATGTGAGCATCTAGAATCTCAACTGGGGAGAATTCATTGCTGTAAATCATCGTCTAACAAAAATGCATCTAAAGGTCAAGAGACCCTCCTGATGGTAAGAACTTCCGAAATGTTGTTAAATTTCTACCAGATTACGCAGCGCTACAACCCAGAAGACAGCCATCTTCGTACTCACCGCCGTGAGAGCTTCAATCCTACTGAGTTTACTGAAAATGTGACTGATTTCAACTGCCGATTTAATTTAGCCCAAAGCCCCTGCACAAACGAATTTAGATTAATTGCCTGCAAACCAGATTTATACAATATAATATCAATTACATTTTCAACCATATGCCTGCATGTCCTAATTTACGAGTTGTAGTATGTAAACAAACTTCGTGCTTCTGAACGAACTCCATGGGACAAGATATTCCTTTGTAAGGTAGCTACTAGTCGCTCAGCTAGCCAAGAAACCGACCGACTTTCTTAGAACACGAAGAGTGGAAATAAGTTTGAACAATTTTGTATTCAAGGTTTATCGTTATAGATTTCTCGTTCAAAGAAACTTGTAAGAAGTCATTCTTGTAATATGTTTTGTATGATGTGATTCTACACTTTCAATATCTGGAAAATATATATATATATATATATATATATATATATATATATATATCACTATAGATATGGACTGTAACTTAAATATCAGCATTTGATATTTACATTTCGTTTTGTCTTTGTTTGTCTCTACCTCCCTGCTGTCTGCTTCTCTCTATGTCTTTTTCTGTCTGCCCGTCTTTCCTTCTGTGTTCCAAACTGCTTTAACGTGGGAATAATGCCAGGTACTAACACGCCTGTCTAGAAACAAGATTCTCTCTTGTGCAAAATTCCAGAAATGAAGAATAAATAATTTGCGTGTTGCGCCATTATATAAAGTTCCTCCTTCAAGTCCAAAATGGTGGACACACGAGACCTCGACATTCACCAAAACATTATGAAACTTATACAGCAAATGTAGATAGGAATCGAAGTTCTGGATTCGAAATAAAATAATCAAACAGTGATAATTTTAATACGGCTGTATTTTAGAATGTAGCATCGTATAATCTGGTAGATATTGACCGACGTATTAGAGAAGCTCCTTTCGAACGTCGACAAGAAGATGCTACATTCCAGAAGACAACCATCTTCATACCCGTCGCCGTGGAAACCTCGCATCTCACGCAGGGTGATAATCTGACTGGAAGGAAAAGTTGTTAGTCCTGCTTCTAACGGTCTTGCAGTGAAAGTGATCGTTAAGTGTCCTCATTCTGGCTGAGGAGTAATAATACTCTTTTAAGGCCTTAACATTTCAAATGGCAAGGCGTTTGGTCACTGAGGAATATAACGAAAAACTTCCAGAATACAAGGTACATCCCGAGTAAAGAGCCTTTTGTGAGGCGGAGATGAATTGCTCTGTGGAAAGGAAGAGCCCGCCCGTGTTCTAGATTCCTAAGAGATCTGTCTCCTTTCCGTCGCTTCTGAATGACGGTCAGGCCCCGGGAAGGTAGTTACAGGACTCTTAACTACAGCCTCTGTGTTAATAATGTGTAACAGGATGAGAGTGGGTAGGTACAGACCTGCAGTATAAGGCAAAAAAGTACTCAAAGTTGTATTTCGAAATCAGGCAATAAGCTCTAACAGTGTTTCTCAACTGTTTCCATGTGGCGACACATTAAAATACAGTTCAATAGCCCCTGCACACCACATCATGTGCAAATATATTATTATAAAAAATTACGTATATTATTATTATAAAATAAATAACTGGATTACTGTTAATTCAGTCACTAAAGCAGCCGTAATGAATAAAACAAGTAATTGTGGATCCGGTGACGAAAAGAAAAGCAATTTTGCCGTGAATGAAACCTTAGCAGTTCAGTTTGTTACCAGTAGCAATTTTTGGCTGAACTTTTGTTAAGTTGCAAACATACGAGATTTTAGGTTCTCACGGCCGCGAGTATTAAGATTACTGTCTCTTACGCATTACATTTTTACTGAAGATGTATGTTATCCTTTTGACTTTACAACCTGAATTTAATGATAATTAAGAATAATTATTTTGCTTCTTGTTTTGTGCTTACTTTCATGTCTAATCTAACAGGTTGAAGTGTTCCGTTTAATTCGTTGCGAAGATCAATCAAAGACGAATGAAATTTAATCCAACATTCACATAATTGCAAGCAATCAGTCTTTTCGAAATGACGCGGAAATAATAAATTAGCAATGTAATAACCTATGTAAAGTTCATTTAAGAAATACTCGTACTAGGAGAAAACTGAGCTGTTTGGCTAGTTATCATACATTTTGCGCAATATAACGCAATTTCCTTGTAATCTGCATAATTTACAGCGATAGTCGGTTTCAAATTGCTTAAAACGTAAGCACACAATGGACCCGATTAAAAGATTCGAGTTAAAAGGAACCGGCGCCCTTGTGCCTCGCCAGTTGCACTTGTGGCCCCATAACCCTGATTCTCTAGAACTGGGCCCAATACTTTCTATATGCATATGAAGAGACGTTATCAGAAGTGAGAGTCTTCCTGAGGCGCTGCTACTTTCACATGTAGGCAACCTTGCCGTGTCTTTACGATGGTCAGTCGGCCTTTTGCTTTCGGATCGACCGGTGTGCACGTGTTCGCTACTCATGCCGGTTCCGTAATCTGCAGCTCTGTGACTGTCGAGTGTTGTGTTTCGCGGGCTTAAAGCATGCGCTATTGTGTTTAGGCAGGTGCCAGGAAGCCATCTGGGGTCGACTCTTACACATCGCAGTTCCAAGTTTTCAAGTTATTTTTATTTCGAAACAGTTGGCACCACGTAGGACTGGACTCGACTTTCCAGGTGTTTGAATTCTGCAGAAGACCGCCTCTAAGGTGAATCATTTCATTGTCTTTATTTCTTATTTGTTGTAATGTTAAGGTAGTAGAAATGTGTCCATCATAAAATCTGGAAGTAATTCCCATAAATATATGTGTCACTCCGCCACAGCAACTGACAATTTTGTTTACCCTATCTATATATTCGTGGTTTATTTTAATTACGCTGTTATAGCTCCTACTAAATACATTTAAATTATAGGATGTTTAATAATCTATTAGTTTGAAACTGTATTGAAGGAAGCGGCCATGTCTCAATTTAGGTTACTGTTCCTGCATTTACCTGGAGGGACTGAGGAAATTTACGAAAAGAATCAGGATAACGATTTCCAAACCGACTTTGAACCTGGGATCTCCCAATACGAAACAGAAGTGTTAACCTATCGACAGCGAATTTTTGGAAACTATTCCGACACATTTTGATAATATTCTGTCTATTCCTGGTATACTATTTAACGACGCTTTAAATTGCTATATAGCTCCGAATGACATGACGCTTATTAATAATAAATTCTCAAGGATGTGGAAATAAGTGGTTGCCCTCAGGTATATATCAGATAATTTATCCCTGAAAAAATCTATAATGTCCACAATAACATTAGTATAATAATCAACCAGTGTCACAAACCTTTAAAGAACCAAAAGAATTTTAGAGTATACTAGAAGTTGAATTAACGACAAATGTTTAGGTTAACGTAAAGTTACCCCTCTGCCCAAGCATCGCGCTAAAAATATTCATATGGGAAATCGAGGCAAATCTCCAAAAACTAGATCGGCACTAGAAGTTAATGGTCAGCTT
The DNA here is from genome assembly GCF_977971745.1 of Zootermopsis nevadensis. Lineage (NCBI taxonomy): Eukaryota > Metazoa > Arthropoda > Insecta > Blattodea > Termopsidae > Zootermopsis > Zootermopsis nevadensis. The sequence goes on along the minus strand of NW_028259149.1, from coordinate 11,231,734 downwards.
CACGATACGACCGCTTTAACCTAGTGGAAATAATTCACGATTTATGGGGAACATTACAACAATACGAGACAAAAGCCTCATTTTTCGGTTTCGTCTTTGTTCTGATTCTTCATTTCAACTACATTTTATTTACTGACGATGATGGTGGAGGTAGACTAATTGAACGAAACCCAAATAAATTGGTGGAATTAAGAAATAGTTAATCTAAAGAAAAGTTTCCCATCAAATTCCAAAGCTCAAAGGTGAGGTGGGGGGGCTGAGCCTCTGCTTGCCGTCACGCTGTTCGTACTTTGCTATGCAGGTAGCCTACATACCACGGAGATGCAGTTGTGTTCAGGCAAACAGAACTTCTCACGTAAAGAACGAAAATAGGTAACTGTCTCAAAAATAGATTTTCTCTCAGTTTCTTTAATAAAAGCCTAACATCACTGATCGAAATGATGTGGTGCTACTGTTTGTGGACAGTGGGACGGAAGGACGGATGTGACAGAACTGACAGACTGCTTTCGAAACTAACCTGCATATGTGTATCTGATAATCTCCGGATGCTGTTTGTTGGATAACATAGGCTAATGCCGTTTTACACTCGAGCTAATATGATTCCTAATTCATATAATTCTCGGTTAAGTTTGACATAAATCCGTTACTTCAAGGCAACATCAACTTCCACACACGAGCGACTACTGTCAATGCTAAGTAAAAGTTACTCATTTTAATCCAGGAAGGACGAGCTATTCAGAGCATTCACAATAATTATTGTAAGGGACGCTAAATTAATGTCTGAGGAGGAATTTCTTCACGTGTCTGAGTATATTAATCACCGGTTTCGGAAAGTACGAGACGCACTTCGATAGGCAGGACACAGTCAGACGTCGTCTCTGCAATCCGTCAGTAGGTAGTGAGCATTCGGATAGTGCTGAAGTGGTATGTACCAGGTTCTGAATCTTCAGAAGTTAACTGACACGTTGAGAAAGTACATTCGTTGCAAGTATGTAACACAATTAGTGGCGTTCCATATAATCATCAAATATCCATAACGTCTTCAAGTCCATCCATGGTTTACATTCTCTTTTTACAAAAGAAACATAAAAGTTCACATTTATATTACTGATTGCTGTATGCAGTGTATTTTATACGTTACAAATATCTCTAAGTTTTTACCTCTCACTTTACATTTAACATAGGCCTTCAAATTAAATGTGCAGCCAAGACTAGAAAATATGATCAGAAAACAGAAATTTATAGTTTCGTTCTATAAATAGTTTTCATTACTATTTTTCTAGAACTATCTTCAAGTACTATATTACAAGACACGTCACAAATCACTTTTCTCCTCTGTTCACAATCTGGATTCGACAGGCGTGACTTTATTGCTATCACGTCTGCGCTACTGAGCTATAAATTAGGCCACGGTCACTTCCAACCACTGTACTGTTCTGCAGTTGACAGTACTCCATATATAGATTTTATACAAATCATGCGTCAACCCAAGCAAGTTGATATATCTCGCCCAAACAACAACAGAAATGTACGAAGCATAGACACGTAAGTCATAGCAAACCTTAATAAAACCCTGCATAGTAACAGCCAGTACACGTCTGAATGTTTTGGTGTTAACTAAACAACATAGGAGAATGAAGACGGAAGAAACACATTTCTTCAGGGCGATCGCAGAATACAGAATGAAGTACCGATATCATAAACGTAATAAAGAGAAAGAAATAGAATAACAGACACTGAACAGTAACAAAGGCGCTATCAAAAGAGGCTAGAACATCTATTCCTAATATAATAGCCAGTGTCTGTCACACTTAAGTGTACGAAGGTGCCATTCCTGCGATGCGGATAGAAAAGAAGAGATTAGGTTCTGACGGTGGCAACTCTGATAGCAAGAAACGCAAACGAGTCTATAGTAGCGTCTACGGTGGGGTCTGCGTTTTACATCTGGACTCAGGGGGTCGCTTCTGTATCGGTGCTTTTGGCAGGAGTCTGGTTTCAGTCGCCGTTAAGACATCTCCATATTTAATTCACTTTAAAAGGAAAAGTTCTAAATTGTTTACTTTAAATGTTATTTAGATAATACTTCAACAAATTTACAGCGCCGTTCAAAATTATCCTTAACTCATTATGTAACCATCAGACCAATTCAGTTCAAGAGGATGTCTTATTTCTTACGTAATAAAATGAACACTAGAGGACGCATTACAACAGAGTTATTTAACATAAAAAAGCTCTCTATCACTATTTTATTACATACTGAAATGACGAAGGCCATAATTATACTCTGTGACGGTAATAATAAATGCGATATCTAATTATTTTCAGCAGATATAAGACTGAGATATTTGGAGTCGTGAACAAGTACACTGAGATTCAAGGATGAGGACCGGTTGCCGTGGAGACCGCATCATGGCCATAGCAAGAGCAGTGATCATTGAATTCAGCTGTTTTCTACTACTTTACTCTAACGAAGGTAAGATGTCACTTTCCATTTTGTTCGGCCACACGAAGCCAAAGCCACCTACTATTTCCGCTTGCATCACATCCGTAACGCGAGTTTGGACACACAAACGGCAGCCGACATCCAGGACACAAGGAAGTATAACTTATAATTATTAATTATTATTAATAATTATTAGGAAACTGTTTTAATGTTAAAATATTTAGAAAAGATAGGAACAAACCAAAATTACTTTCCGAAGTACTATAGAGCATATTAAATTCGATGAATACTTGCTACTATCCAGTTCAGAATCTCTTGGCTTCCTGTCTGCTATGTAACCAGCTGAATATTGAAACACTCGAAACTGCACTATAAATTTAGCTTTTATTCTGCACGGGTATGAAGTTCTATCATTCATCCGAAAGGAAGAACGGGCAGAATGTTTGAAAAAACGGTCTGAAGGGAGTATCTGTGTCGAAGAGACAGGAAAACCCAGAAGGGTGGGCAAAATTTCGACGTGAGGGGCTTCATAATTTGCACTCATCAATTCACTAGACCAGGGGTCGGCAAACTACGGCCCGCGGGCCAAATCCGGCCCGCGAGCTAAGAACGGATTTTACATATTTAAATTCTTTGAAATTTCAAAGTACGAGCCATAACGAAACAGCCGAGTTGAGTAGTTGAGAGAAAGAATTCTATAAATGTCTTCCAAGCGATGAATACCGTCAATTAAGATCATATGCTCGGGGATTTAAATCGTTATTTGGCAGAGCCTACCTGTGTGAAAAGACATTTTCAAAAATGAAATATGTAAAATCTCAATACAGGTCAGCATTAACGGATGAACATTTACAATCAATTTTGATGATAGGGAGTACTGAATTTAAACCTCAGTTTGGTGAAATGTTCAATAAATTTTTTAAAACTTGTTTTTTTCTTGTTACATAAGTAGGCTTACCTATATAAATATCCTCGAGTTTGCCTCTTGGCCCGCAGATCCTAAAATATTTACTGATTGGCCCTTTATAAAAAATGTTTGCCGACCCCTGCACTAGACCATCACTAAGTGACGTTAGTGTTTCAATAATAATAATCAGATCTTGATTCCCGTAGTAACAAGACACAGTCGGTTGCTGTGATGGCAGAGCTTCGCAAGTTCTCTTGCCTGCCTGTGCCCTGTTACATAAGCAGCATTTGCAAAGAGACTGGTCTTTCAGTAAATAACTACATCTGTTTCGAAATGCTTGGATGTGTTTGTCAACTTCTTAACAAAGTCGTATCTCCTTCTCAGCTCTTAACGCTTACGGTTTTGAAGTGAGCTTTTAACACTTAACAATATGCGTGTTCTTGTATCAATAAGACACCAGATTCAATTATCCACATCAGCGTTACATATATTAATTGACTAATTTTAGGGAAACTCCGTACAGACACCATTTCATTCTCGACAAACATTCATTCGTATTTCATCAACAAATCAGTGAGATCTGAGGTTTTCAGTACGGCGAGGACGTCTTGTTCTGAGTACTGGTGACGTCACGTTACGTGACCTGAAATAACACCGAGTATACACGATACCAGTAGGCAGAACATCATCACCACTAAAAAAATTCCAAAGTGGCGATCCTGCGAACTTTTTTTAAGGTGAGAAAGTCAGTGGCGCAGTAGATGCGGGGTGTTTGAAGTAAGAAATTCTGATTAAATGTTACGGAAATTATTTTATAGGAATCTGGGATGTAGCTCTTGTGCTTGGTGTGGAAAGAAGAACTCGTGGATCAATATGAGTTGTCACAAGCACACGGACTATTAAAAACCAAGCACAGTATAATACACCGTATCTACCACGAATGTACTTTTAATCCGCTTACTTGTACAGTTCACGAACAGCTGGCTTAGATTTTTCTTCGTGATGAAAGGAAACGGTAATAGATGGCACGATGGATTTTAATCAGTGGGAAATAAGGCAGGGCGCTTTCTGTGAGAATTAATTGAGTTTAACAAGTTCTGTCTTTGAGCGCTTACAAAATAAACGACCAGTGATCAAAACTAAGAATAAAAAGCTTAGCAGTCACGCAAAAAATACTACGCTACGCTAATGGGCTAATAAAACAGCTAAGAGCTATGAATCTATTCGTTCTATAGGCCTGCATAAGGTCTGAAGGACTCACTGTGGCTAGTGAATTGTTATTCTGAAACAGCCCATTAATCCTTACACAAAGACTAATTCGCATTTTTACATATAGAATGTCCCAAAAAGATATATAACTACACACGAGGTTCTATTATGTTGTGTATAAATCTTTTTAGAACACCGTGTAGTTTGGAATTTTGCAGGAGGCTATAAAAGTCAAGCCGCCGGCATTTATCTCGGTACCGGAGTGACCACAGCCAAAGATACTTAATGGTGTTTCCACATTCCATAGGCGGCGCGATCAGCAAAAAATTCTGTATCTAATATCAATTAAGAACGCGACTTACAAAAACGGTTAAGGTCAGTACTGGGTGAAACTGGGTCAGCAACGTAAGTTGCAAAATCACGGAGCAGTACTGCTACAACCGGAGGACCGTTCGTCAACATTCCTCGTACTTTCCCGTCAAATTATAGATCTGGGCAATGATTGTAATGATTAGGCGTATTTGTTGTAGTGTTCTGTTATCCTGACCTTGGGTTACTGCAATATTATCGCTTGGTTGCTCAGTACATCGACCTTCGGGATAAAATCAGTTGAAATTCCTCAATTATGGGTTTTAATGCCTTGTTCCCTGAATATGGAGGCGATACGTTCCTCCGAAACGCTGGTTAACTACATGCATGACCACATGGCTTCACAGTCCAGAAGACCACAACCGACGCATTGCCACCCTGAGAACTTCAAACCTCAGTTTAAACTCGCTTTAGTCTGTCTCAGCCTAAAGCAGTAGCTTACGACTTCATTATTTGATGTCGTTCTTATTCGAAAGATGGTCGCGTTTTGTGAAGGTAGTAGCCATTCTATTTGTTTGCCAGGGTCTTGTATTGTCACAGGAGACTTTCTGACCGCGTCCAGCTTCATTAGTTCTGATTGTTTGGCTGCCCCGAATACTGATCAATTGCTCATCAACCTCAAAAACTATTAATGTAACATTCAATGGCCACCCAGAAGGCGTGTAAACAATCCCTCCTTTGAATCTTTCCACCAGTCCGTAAACTCTCCTTTGCTTTTACCGAAATGCTCAACTGTCATTCCTACCTAAATTTCACTTCTTTTCACACCCTCCGACCACAAATATTTAGGCTAACGCAATTAGCCACTGGGTATGTACGTAGTAGTACAGCAACACAACTTTTATGACGAACATGAGACTACATTCCTGTTTGCCTCCTGTTAATGTCAAAGGCGTTCAGCAACAAAACAGTGCGTACGATTTCAGTGTATTTGCATCGCCGTTCGTCACATCAATAGCAATGAGATACAAAGAAGAATGGGCCTGTAAGTCACTTTAGCTTTTCAGTACGTAGACCTAAGTAACATAACGTATGTCTACGTGGCTCTTATTAAATATGTTACATAATGCAGTATTGAAAGAACATGAAGTTAAGAGCAAAACTAACTGAAGCCTTAGTTTTGAATCGGTACAATTTGCCACGTCTTGTGGGGAGAAGACTGTGGAAAATAGGCGACTGTAAAGACTGATAACAAAGATTCCAATAAAGCATAGCTGAATAGCGCCGGTACGACGTTCAGGACACAAAACTACTAACAATTATTTAAGAAAATGTGAAAATTGTAGTCGATTTAATTTTAATTAAAATTTTCAGGCGTATGTTAATAATGCGGTAACTTGTGGATAGCCACTCGATAATCGACTCCTGGGAATCGTGTTTTCATTGTCCTGGCAAGCTGCAGTCTGCTGAACTGTTACGACGCTGACCTCTGCAGCCACTCTGTCATGTAAGACTCTGCCCTTGAGGTGATGATTGCAATGAATGAAGACGAAGCCACTGTGAAGAGAAAATCATACTGCATGCTGGTTACATTTCGCGTCGGATGTAAACTGACAGAAATTTTAAATAAACTTACAGTACCGGTAACTGATAATGAAGTCACGATAAGACGTCCTGTGGGAGTTTATGTGCGTTGAGTTGCAGTAAGAAAGAAAACTGAGTCATAAAACAAAGTGAGTGACAACACAATGTGACGTTGGTGTGTGATTTTCCGTTTGTGACTTGTGTCTGTTACGAATAGTTAAACACGCAGGGAAAATATTACAATCAAATTTGTAGTTTAATTACCGATTCTGTCAGCAGCTCAGATTACACAGCTTCGAATTACAGGATGATTAATGAATACTGAATTGAAAAGGATATGGAAGGAAATGGTCGTATCGTTTTATCACACGGAATTTGCCCGGAGGGATTAAGGAAAACCACGAAAGTTGAGAATAGCCGGTCTGCGAGCCGATGTATGAACCCGGGACTTAAATAATAATCATAATAATCCGTGGTGTAACAGCCCTCTGAGAGCCAAAGTCGACTAGCTGGCTGCTGGCCTCACGTTCACATGCCTAAGCAGAGGTGGACGATCATCCAACCAGATATAGGATAACGTGTGGTCAGCACGACAAACCCCCCGGGACTTATCGAATATAAAATAGGAGTGCTAAGCACTTTGCCGTGATGTTTGGTGTCTAGGATACTACCCCGAAAAAGCCACATTTCACGTAATTGTGTTCAGTATTGAGTATGTAGTAGTTTTATTCTCAAACACCTCATAGTATCGTGACGTTTCTGTGCAGGTGCCGAAGCTCAGCAACGACCAGAAGGAGGGCAGAACGCCGTGAACGTCCTTTTCAACTCGACGTCCTGCATACAGCAACCGTACACGTGTCCGCATCCCCGCATTCAGTTCTATCTGTACACTCGGTGAGTGGCCGATCAGTGGGATCATCTGCTCAGTTATACTTTTTCTAGTACACCTCAGTAACATCAGGCAAATGGTAGGACAGACATTAAAACAGGCCACACGTTCTTCCATTTGTCATTTATAATCCTGTAAGATTTCAGGTTCTCGCAGCGGCAAGTATGAAAATGGCTCAGATCAGAGAATTATAAAGATGACTGTCTTCTGATCTGTTGCGCCGTGTAGTCTGGAAGAAAAATGCCGACGTCTCAGGTGCCATCATCAGGGTTTTATTGCCCTGATGATGGAGGCAGCCAGACGACACGACACATCCCAAAAGACAGCCATCTTTATAGTCATGTGGTTGAAAGCTGTGTTATTCTTATGCAGTCAGAGTATATGTGCGGAGAAATAAACAGACTTACCTCGAATATAAAATCATACATACAAAGAAAACTGTTAACAGTTCGAAAAACACTTTGTGTCAAACGCATTTCGACCTGATGAGGTGTTAACAGTTTTGTTTGTATGTATGATTCTATATTTTATACATTCAACACTGCACGGTATGCAAGGTTTTAGGATTTACCTTGGTTTAAATGTGAAATATGTTTCTTGTTCATGGTGTTTGCCCATCTGCGAGCAGCTCACGAGTTTCTATGGCACACCTGTCGATTGCACAATGATGATCGATCCCTGTGACGTCGATTCTGCTTCACAGTCACTGAAGAGGAACGGATGGACTCTTTAAAAAATACGGACCTTGAGAACGCACAAATAACAAACCAGACCCTCCTCAGTCTATGACAGAAATGTTCATGAAGTTGTAAGATTAAATATAACCGTGCCCCTTAAATGTTGGCTCGATCTGTACACGTAGAGGCCATGGCATGCGATGTTTTTATCTCCGACATAACGAGTCCTAACAAATATCTGAAGGTTTTTATTTTCAGAAAAAAACTTAAGTCGCAACTGGCCAGGGGACCAAATTTTTTGAAGTGACATTTCTCTATAACAATTATTTGTTCTGTGGTTTAATGTGTTCTGATATTATATAGATCTAATTACGGTAAAGTGAAATAGAATTGGTTTCCACTCCTTATAAAACCAGTCTTTAAAAACTGTAAAATTATATTTCTTTCTTAATGACGACTCATAATTTATTCAACAAGTACCTGATATTAACCGTTTGATAGTCTATCCGACACAGTTAATTTTTTTAGTTTCAAAACAGTCAGACTCACACGCAGGTATTCAATCCTATTGTCCAGATGTTTATATCGAACACGGGTCTATTATTCTGAACAGACGACGTATCAAGACCGAATGCATTTACTCCTTTCTTTGTTTACCGTTCTTTATGTCCGCTGTATTGTGGTTTTAAGACTGTCGGACTGGCGTACGTCCAGCACTGAACCGGAATGCAACTTTTGTGACTGTCGACAAGAGTCCCACACAGGACCTGAGACGATTAATTGCTGCAATTGGATCAGTAGTACCACCATAGAAAGTTATTCTCTTCCGTCCTTTAAGGAAAGCATAATGAAAATAATACAATTGCTAGCCCACATTGTGTTGACACCTCTTTCGCCGAGTTGTCATACCCTTCTTGTTCGCAGGGACACCCAGGAGGACCCTGAACTCCTGAACTCGCTGTCTTCCAGCTCCTTGTACGGGTCACGGTTTGACGCGAGTCACCCAACAAAGATAATCATACATGGTTTTGGTGGCGGTCGCCATCTTTCTCCTAGCACAGATCTCAGAGATGGTACGTGGTCAGTAGACTGCATGACAAGTTGGAAACTGTACACAATACGAAACAAACGCATCCCATTTTATAGTTACGCAGAAGTTATAATAGCGCCAAATGTTCTGTCAAAGATATTATTATATTATTTATTTAGTGTTCTGTCTGACGACAGGTCCATATGAACAGGATCCTTCCATCCTTTTCTCGGACTGGGACCTGTTCATATACGTTCTTGGCAGATGATCCAGAAGTGGTTTGCCATTGCCTTCTTCTGTGTGTGAATGGAGTAATTGTTGGGATGCCACGGAGAAACCGGGGAAGCCCCGGAGGAAAACTCCGTGTTGCCTAGACCACGGCCTTGCCCAACACAAGTTATAAATTCGGCACCGACGGGAATCGAACCCGAGACCCCAGGATTACAAGGCCAGCGTTCTAACCGCTAGACCACCGTGTCAGAGATATGGCTAATAATTTATTTATCTTATTCATGTTCATTTTTTCGCGTTATTTTTAAAAGCAAAAAAACTACTTTCAACAAATCATCAAACCAAACATGATCGCTCCGCCCCAAACTGCGGGTAATGCCAGAAGTAAATACTATGTCTATGGAAATAAATCCTTTTTGGGAAGATGTTTGTCTTCAAAATAGTCAAAGTATTCGCCTTTTATGGAACCCGTAAAGTCCTGTGCTCACAACAGCCCACCATTCGACCCTGTCCAGAGCGAGATTAATCTAGCTAGTTGATACATGTCCATCCCTCCTTAGCCTTCTTGGTTTCATCATCCTATTGGGTTAATACGTGGTGAAGAGAGAAAATTATTAAGTTCGTCATTCTCACTCTTTGTTCTTTCTTCACTGTGAAAGACCAGTTTCGCAGTCGTAAAAGACATCATAGCTGGTGATATGGCGTCATTAAATAGCGTGACGTATGCGGGTCTGTGTCCTGCGTTTAGGTCTGCATGAATTGTTACGGCTGTTCCGTGAACGGAACCAAGTTCCTTGTTCTGCACGTAACTTTTTGGCGATTTGCTGAGTCGCGTGCCAAGATGGTAGGAGAGTGAGTAGCGAAAGTGAACGTGGCTAAATTGCGTACGCAGAGTTACTCAGCCAGCACGCTTGTTTTCTGCAGAAGATTCTCGATTACATTGTTGTGAAAGCGCGTACGTTCCTCCGGCCAACTCGGGCGATTCATGAGGCTTCATGGCTCCGCTGTTTGGAAAATCCACAATACACGAGCGAAATTTCAGGTTCTCATTGCAGCGAGTATGAAAATGGTTGTCCTATGGGTTGTTTGATAGAGAAGTCTATCTACGTTTCAGATGATCTTGCTGCCTCTGAAACGTCGGCGAACTTCTCTGCCAGATTACACGGCACAACAACCCAGAAGACAGGCATCTTCACACACACGCCACAAATTATTTATAATCAACGAACTGTCTGGCAATTGAATCCGCCACTGATCAATGAGCAAGTTAACATCTGATTCCTAATCACATTTTAATATTACCCTCTAATATCATTTTATGACAGGTTAGAAATTAAATACAATACTATTCCGTTATCCACATAGACCGATTGTGAATCCTAGATTTTAATCAGGAACTCCTAAACCATCAGCAAAAATGCTCTACGGCCTGACAAAAGAATATGTAGTTAATAAACGTGAAGTATTTTACACACAAGTCCTTCTGTACACTGTTAAATGTTTCTTTCTAAAATTACTTCCTTCCTTGGTCTAAATGGTAGGCGATAACAACGTTTGTAGTGACTAAACCATCTCCGCTTACATCGTAAAAATGGTCACTACCCCACATGAAATCTGGTAAGTGGGAATGTACGATTGTCATAAAAGAAATATAGGATTTGAGACTTTCGCGGCGAGTACAATCAATAAAATCTTCTGATGTGACTGGATACCTCGGCCTGGCGACTTCCGAGGTATCCAGTCACATCAGAACCCTGAAGATGGGAACAGAGTTGGTTCCCGAAACGTCGGTTTACTACGGTAACCAGTTAACGCGGCTGATTGCCCGAGAAATAGACGTTTTGCTGGTACTCAGTAAGTAGGTGCACAGTTAATAGCGATACATGGTAACGATCTTCCAGCCTACTTCACACATGGTGAATACAACATCATCATCGTAGACTACTCGACTCTAGTCAAGGAACCCTGTCTGAGTCAGATCAACTGGGCGCCTCGGTTCGGGGCGAAGTGCATCGCACAGTTAGTGGACTACCTTGGCAGCCACCCTCGTGGAGTCCGTCCAGACGCCCTGCATCTTATTGGCTACAGCGTGGGGGCTCACATCGCAGGGCTGGTTGCCAACTATCTCACTGCAGGCAAACTGGGGCGGATCACGGGTGAGGAAGTGATGGCTGTTTCTTACATTCCCACAACACGCCTCAAGTAACTTTCACAGGATATCCACGAGACAAACATGAAACATTAGCATGCAAAAATGTTTAATGTTGCAGTGCTGTTGTATAAGTTACGCGTTAAGAAAATTGCTGATTTTGTAATGCCACAGGATGCCTCACAATTACGTTCACAACAAACATCTAAACAATTTTTAGCAAATAAATACAATTATGTTCTAATATCCGTTCGCTCCAAAACAAAAATAAGGAACATTAGAAAACTGTTACAGGTCTGGATCCAACCATCCTGTTTTACATGGGGACCAACAGGTCCCATGACCTTGACCCTACGGACGCTCACTTCATAGACGTGATCCACACAGGTGCGGGAATTCTGGGCCAGTGGGGCCCAAACGGACACGCAGACTTCTACGTGAATGGAGGAACAAGTCAGCCCGGGTGCGCTCAGAACTCCATTTTCAGTAAGGCTCAACACATCCATTGCAAATACTGTCGTTGATTTTGGCAGCCCTGTGATTCCAGTGTTTTATGAGAACCCGAATTATAATGGTTAAGCTTTCTAGTGCTGGCGGAGTGGAGTCATTCATACAAATTGTATCAGTCGTTAAATTAAAACCTGCTTTACCTAGAAGCCGGGCGAAGCCTTCGGGACATTCTAAAGAAAAGTCCACATCCTTTGCGTTGCCTAGCAGCCTAATGAACACTTCGAAATAGTATATAAAAACAGTTTAAAACAGATTAAAGATTTAAAATTATGTTTGTAAATAATAAAGATTTTCTATTCCGTTTCTTTGTTGAAGTTTCTATACAAATTAGAGCAAGATCAGCAAATGATTCGGCAAAATTCTGGGAATTTATTACCAGAAGGCAGATAAACGATTTGATCTAGGTGTCGTGATTCTTATTTGTTCCCTGTTCTGTATTTTATTTGTCGTTGTAAAACATACATTGAGAATGCATATATCAACGTCGACCGAGTGAATACTGACAACGTTTTATGTTCTGCAAACTGTCAAGGAGACCAAGTCTAGAATTCAAAACGCAGTGTTTATTAATAAGTAAAACAATTGTACTATATAAATTAAAGTATCTGTTTAAATACTACACATAAATATTCCAGATGGTCCGACGTTTTAATTGGTAGAAGGGAATAAATTCTTCACACGGGATTGTAAATTCATTTTCTTATGGAGACTACACGGCTCAACATGTCGGACGACAGCCAACCATCTTCACACTCGACAGTGCTTGCATAATAGGATAGTAGATGCTGTGCTTCCAACGAAATTGTTGTCCGTTGCAGGAACTCTGTCCTGCGACCACACCAAGGTGACGCCATACTTCATCGAATCGATCAACAGCAAAGCCGGGTTTTGGGCAGTGCCCTGTCCTAATCAGTTCCTGTACTACCTGGGTTTCTGCAACCCGCCCGATGACCAGTACGTTCTCATGGGAGAACACGTGTCACACAAGTAAGTCGCTTCGTTCTGCCAATAGCCTCCATCGTTTTTAGAATGAAATTTCTCACGTCTGTTCAGTGTGCCAACATTATTTCAGGAATGTCGTTGCTGTATGTAAGTGCGATGATGACTCCATCTTGGGCAGGACCTTCCGTTTTTGATCAATTACTTCAAAATGAACGCTCATAACCGTAAACGAATATTTCCTTTATTACTAGGGACACTGCTCATTTTTTCCCCTCGGATATTTCTTGAACAAATTGTAGCCTACTGAAATAATGAGGTTCATCTATTATGACTACCTTATGAATATATTATTCGCAATTATCAAGAAAAAGCTACAGAAAATGTAAAAAATTCTACCGGATTTTTTATATTCTTGCTGACTACACAGCACAATTTTCGTTTAAGTTCCTACTTTCTACGCAATATCGATTTTTATGTGACAGCAATGGACCTTCTTACAATTATACGTTTTCTAAACAGCAGCGTTATTTTGTAAACCGCTCCACTGCCTCCAAACTGCGTCGTAATATTTCTAGAAATGATTTCTGTTGCAGTACACTCACTCAGAATTCGAATAAGAAGCAACTGTTCTGAAATCGATACTGACATGAATGTTGTATTGTGGTGGAAGGCTGTTGGCTCAAGAGTTTGAATTGTTCAATTCTTGGAAGTTAATCACTTGCCGATATAAAGCAGCGAAATGTCATATTGCTTCCGGGAATGTTGTGGTCTGCAGACATTCGGGGGAACGGTTTGCCTTCTTAAATTATTGACATTCAGTTAACTCAACTGTATCACTCTGAATGCGAAAGGGGCTATTTGAAGTCCGTTATCGCTGTAAAAGTACGCGTGCATTGTCTCACATGGTTACACAGAAGAAGTATAATCATTTCAGGAAAAATAATTAAACCAGCTAGATATGTAACTACTTACGTAGAATGAAAATTATACAAATTTGAACTACAGAACTTAGTTAATCTTAGTCTACTTTTATAAGTAACAATACCTAGCTCCAGTAATCGTTCTCCAGTGGCCATTATCCCTGATAAATTCTGAACAGCTTGCCTGATTTTCGTGAAATTTAGTATGAACATTATTTAACTAGAGATTGCTCAACTTTTATAATTACTTGTATACTTAATCATTTTCACCACAGTAAAAGCCTCAAATCTCAAATATTAAAAAAAAGGGATAATTATTTAAGAAGACCTAATTATATGGTCGGATCTAAATCTGGAATCAGAACAATTTAAAGGATCTAATTCGCGACGCATAAAACTGTTAATATTACATGACACATTGAAATATTTGACATTAAGAATGTTAAATAACTGAATTTAATGGTGAATGCGAAAGTTTGCATTTAAAATATCCTCATGTGTATTCGTCACATACTCAAGTATCGCTTACCTTTCCAGCATCACACTGACTTGCTAGTGCTGTGTGTTTATACGCGATGTCTGGCAAACCTGACTACATCATATGTATCTGGCACCAGTGTTAAACATATTAAGATCATAAATCGATTCTTTCATTACTTTATTTTATTCTACCGACGTTATTGTATTGTCTGCTTGAAGGCAGTGTTTATCTTATCCAGTAACTAGTCCGTCATGTTACACGATAAACACCCGAAAAATTCCAAACACATACACGCGTCTAAAATTATGTAATTTTTTTGGGTTTTTTCCCCCCAAGGTTTACTGCCAGCTGTAGCAAGAACAGACGACAAACATAGCATACAAATATAAGCATCCACGTCAGAGACCTTCATTTGGAGAATAAATTTTGCTTGTCGGTAACGGCCACGGGTACAGACATCGACAAACATTATCCGTGGCGAAAACACTCATTTTCTAGACAACACGTTGCTGCTTTAAATTCAATCGAATTACAAATCCTTCCCGTCACTTCTTCGTGCCTTTTAAGTAAGAATCTGAAAATCTCAAATTGCATCGTTGGTGCGAGCTTAATCATACATAATTAGGACTGTCCTTGTGATACGCTAGTTCATATTCCGCACTGACTAAGGCATTTCTTTTCCAGAGCTCGTGGAATATATTACCTCAGCACTAACGCGAAGAAACCGTACGCCAAAGGATTACCAGGAGGCAGACGAGTCCCAGTTAGAGGCGCAAATACGAGAAGCTGACAGGACTCCAAAAATTCAATTCCTGTTTAATTGAAGCACGCTTAATAAATGTCACATATTGATTGGCATTATCCATACTGAAAATACTGCCTTTATCAGGTATACGTGTATGTGAAAAGCACAAAAACTCAGCTGCTTTCTTGCCATACAATGTATGACGAACATAAAACAGTCTGCTAATGTGTGCACTATGATGTTACCTTTACACCGCCGTGTCACAGATACGTACACTAGTACACCGAAATGTATCTGAACATTCAGAAAGTGTCACAAAGTTGCATGTAAGAGCTACACTTTGACATTGCGGTTATGAAATAGCAATGTTGCAGTAGTGACATGTGGTAAAAATACAGTGAAATTTAATATTTACATAATAATGTTGATACTGAAGATGGGCTGTCTTCTGGGTTGTTGCGCCGTGCAGTCTGCTAAAAGTTTACAGACGTTTCAGAGGTCCTTGCTGCTTCCATCATCAGGGCTATCTTCTGTCACACTACACGACGTACAACCCAGAAAACAGAAATCTTCAGACTCACCGCCGTGAAAACCTCAAATCTTACCTAATATTTGTACACTGAAACAGAATATGTGTCAGTTTATTTTAATTTCTTCGGCTGATTTTCGTGCGGTACAATTATTTTTGTGATTAGTGAACTATCGTTTACTTCCCTGTAGTAATAACTGTAATAAATTATTTGTGTTTGTGCTTATTACTTCACGGAGATTATAAAGTTTAAAGTTTGTATTAGGTTAATGAAGAAGTTTGAATTTGTAAGGATATTTACAGGTTTGTTTCATTCGATTTCACTAACGGCGACTTAACTTCAGACACCCGTCCTCGGCCTGAACTATAAAGTTTAAATATTTAAACTCGTGTCTAAGATGCACCTCCAGCGTTTCCTGAAGGATTTCTAAATATTTTAATGTATCTATTATCGCTGCTATTCCATCTTCCTGTGTTCATCGGCTTACTTCCCTTCTTAAATATTACGACTTCAGATTTTCTCAGATTAAAGTTCAAATTCCACCCATTCTTAACATCTCGCTGCTTGGTCCATTTCTCTCACTGATGGTAAACGAGCCAATTGGAGATCTCGAGTAGTGAATATTTCCACCTATCGGAGAACTGTCTATATTTAATCATTTCCATGCTATTTATAAAAAGTTAAACGAGCAGGGGCTTAAACTACACCCCTGTCTCATCCAACTCGTTAATTCTCCCCAATTTAATATCTTCATACTCTGTCTTTATACAATTAACCATGTTTTCACTTAATCTTACACGATACCGTTTCTGTATCAACTGAATCGAAAGTTTTCTCGAAGTCCATAAAACACCAGTAAAGTCGACCTCTTTTTTTCTCTCAAATATCTATCAATTATTTTTTTTTATATAAACATTTTGTGTAACCTTCTCTTACACTCTCAGTATTACAGGTAACAAATCCAGCCCCGCTAACACAAAAAACCCACAACGTTAATTTCTTTTGGATAAATCTAAGAAGTTACTACTTGCATCAACCCGTAACTCGGGGTCGTTACTATCCGTAAGGTCTGTTGCTTTCGATGCTTTTAACCTGCCCCTGCATCAGCCGGTCTCCTCATCTCTTTTCCACCCCTTCCTGATCTGAAATTACGTGAGTTTGTATTGGAATTAAACTCTGACTCATTTACGTACCTACCACAGGCTGTCCATAATCTTGTTATTTTAAACGTGTCGAAATATTATACATGCTGGTATTCGTCTAAGATTAACAAATTCTTCCTAAGCCAATCCCCTAAGAAATATAATTCCTCTTCTAAATTCCATTCTACTCTACTTTCCAACCATACACCAGTTTCTTACCCTTTTCTCTTCCTTCTTTCGTCATATTCGTCGTTTCGCTCAACTGGTCTACTTTGGTGCCTTATTCCTTTGTAGTATTTTGCAATACATCCATCCTAGTTTTATTTTTCTCTAGCAATTCTTCTTTCCTTCATCTTTTCTTGCGTATAATCCATCAGTCTTTCAATCTTCACCTCCATTTGCAGACCAGGATTTGTTTCAACGCCATCTTTTTTTATATATTTTCAAGCTCCACTTATTTCTGCGCACCTCTAAATCACCTCCCATTACAACTCTCTGACTTTCGTCTGTACTGTATAACATATGAACTACAACTACCCAAATAACTACATATCATATTCAAGGTCTGACTCGTTTGATCGTATCAACACACACTTCTGTGTAAACAAGGAATCATATAAAAACGTAGGTAAGGAACACGTTCTGCATTTAACACCGCTGCTGCTCCTCTATCAGGTAATAAGAATATCAAACACGTTTTGTATCATTTCATTCTTCCTCTTAAATAAGACTTCAGAATTTCCTCTTCAGTACTTACATTCTGAAACAGTGACATTTTCCACAAATACGCTATGTATCAGGTCCCACTTTTATGCTAATCATTTGCAGAGTTACAAATTCTATGTGCATGTCACACTGGATTTTGGTCTTCCTAGTTGATACCGCATAGTCCTGTAGGTGTTTAATAAAGTTCTGGAGTAACATACCGCCTCCATCTTCAGGATAATAGTAAGTCAAGCAGATATGAGCCTTATAAAGAAGAAGGTACCAAGGCGCTGAAAATGACACTTCAAACGCAGGCCAACAAAATCCAATGTTCACCGTCGCGAAACTTAAAATCTCACATTTATACAACATTAGCCTGTGCCTTTGAATCACGCCCCAGAAAACTTCGAAAGACCTGACTTAGGATATCCAGTACATTGACAAGATTCGAATGGGGCACTTTAGATGTATTACTGTTTGCTGTAAAGTGCTGTGATAATTTTAATTTTTTTCTATTTCTCATACGAATCAAAGAGATTTCAAGAGAAATTTTCAAAGATTGTATAGTCATATCACGGCTAATTTCCATTTACAGAAGTCATTTCGACTGAACAACATTAGCAAAGCTCGTAAGTATGTACCTGGTATGATCCTTAAAAAATATCCAACTGATATTCCCGTGAAGAAAAACAGATGAAATTACAACTTAAATTCCTTAAAACATGTTGTAACCAAATGCATACTAAAGAACTCTGTTCAGTACGTATATAGAGATCAGAATAGCCTAGTAAGCGACCTAATTATTCATATTGCGCCCTGTAATTACTCCACGTGAAATTATATATTAAAATTACTTCATCAGTAATACGAACACAAAGCTTATTTTAATCAGGTTAAGTAAGTCAGTAAAGTGGCTAAAGCGCCTGCGCATTGCCATCCACGAGTATAGTGATTGTGGAAGATGATTGCAGTATCGATATTACTTTTTTATCTATTCATTACCTTCGGCAAACACTTGCAAAATCACACTGAGCCACAATCCAGAGTACCATAACTGAACAACAGAGCAACGTAACTCGCATTTGTTGTTTAAGGTTTATAATACAAATTTCCATCAATACCTATGGAACTGAAGTTTAATATTTTGACTTAATAATTCTTGTTTCTTCTTTTTTAATCAGGATAGTAAGATGCAGTATTGGTTGCCCATTGTTGCCGCGCTTGTCATTGCAACAAGCTATGTACAAGCAGATGACTGTAAGTAATAAATAACATCTAATACATCACAGACTGTCTTCCAACAAAAGCTCCAATTTATTCTACAGAACTGAAATTTCTCATAAGGTATCACTGTTTAAAATAGCCATAATGAAATATTAATAACAGAAAAGTTATTACATGGACGAAAGTTTCAAATATTTAAATGCTCCAATGTAATCCTTTAAATCTTCACGAGAATTATTTTTATAGGTCAGCACAAGTAAAATTCAGTGTTTCCCAAACTCTTTACGCACTAAATCCTCTTTGAGGAAATATATTTCTCATCAGTAAAATTGCTACATACGTAAACGAAAATTCTCCTCCCAATAATACATAAAGAGTATGACGTATTTTTCTTTTCACAGTCTCAGACCTGAACTCAGGTTAAACAGAATTTAATTAGGAACAGAAATAATTTTTATGGAAAACTACGCATTTATGCCGATGTATAAAATTCGTTTGCCATTAAAAAATATATCCATGGTATCCCTCAGACTCATTAGGTTTTCATGGACTAGAGTCTGAAAGTCACTTGAATAAATTAAAACAAATAATTCCCCAAATTTATGATTTGTACCCTCATAAACTGTATGTATTACAGACAGAGTTGTGTGTTACTATGGAAGCTGGGCCGTCTATCGTCCTGGAAACGGTAAATTTGACGTAGAGAACATCGACCCCACACTCTGCACCCACCTTATTTATACTTTTGTGGGAGTCAGTTCTGAAGGTGGTGTTACGATTCTGGACTCTTGGAATGAAATTGACAAAGGTAATTACCATTTGTGATTTTTAATCATGCTAAATTTATGTTCATTCACAAAACATAACACGTCTAAAAGAAGCATACACATAGAATCACTTGCAATGATCTAAATTATTATTATTAATCTATATTAAAGGAAAAGTGCAATTCAGAAATTAATATCTTGAAATTTTGACAACCAAATTTCACATGGGTCATAAAATGATTTAAGAGGTGACAGTAGAATTTTCAGTCGTCTGAAACATTAGTAAACTACATGGCTCAAAATAAAATCTGTTCTGATGTGTTGATGTTATTCTGCACACGTTATCAAACTACATTCATCTAGAGTCAAGTTTAATTTTGGCCAACAGGCAATGGACTTCCTGTAATTATTATTTGTGAATGCCCCTAAGTATGAAAGGTTTAAAATTATTATACAGCTTAAGATTTTCATTAACATATTTATTAACTGTGGGATCAACCAAAAGAAGAATCAATGATTATAGTGTTTTTTAACAATCCTAGACAAAGAGGAAAATATTTAATTTAAAGTCCAATTTTTTATGATCTCTTTAACTATAATTTAAAAAAAAATTCTGATCCACTTCAGCCAAAATCTTCTGTACTTAAACATCTTTTCCTTAGGTGCACTCAGCCGTTTCAATGCCTTGAAGCAGATTAGCCCAAGCGCCAAGACAATGGTTGCTATTGGAGGCTGGAATGCTGGATCCAGCACCTTCTCACAGGTGAAATAAAATGCAGCAAAACTACATTTTCATATATGGTCTATTCTTGATTGAACTAATTCCACCGTGCAAATAATAACTAAAACTGCCATATCCCAGCGCTTCTATTAGTTCTGGGGCACTGCTCCAGCACTTCTATTACTGGGATACTGGGAACGACCCGTTCTTCAAGCGCCTGAGCACTGCGGGTCCCAACTTCTCGTTGGCTTGATCTATAGACATTCGGTAGGACTCCTTGGACGAGGGATCAGCCCGTCCCAAGGCCTCTACCTGTACACAGGACAGCACAGCACAGAAAAACGCTGACAAATATCCATAGCTTGAGTGGGATTCGAACCCACGGTCCCAGCGACCAAGCGGCACATGGCCCACGCCTCAGACCGCGCGGCCACTGCGGACCCCAGCACTTCTATTAAAAATAAAATATTTGTTAATTTTAAATATAATTTTATTGTCCAGCCTGTTATATGTGGTAGAACAAGATCATCGTAACAGACGAGAAACGCACTTATATTTAAATCCCCACCATGTTGTACCAGCTGTGACTGTTTTGTTACTGTAACAATTCAGTTACTTTGTTGGCAACAATGTTATGCCTATTACCATGTTAAGTAGTGAACGTAAATTTTCCAAGCCATACCAGCAATAAACAATGACATATCATAGATAGGACTAGGCATTTCAATTTCACATTTAAATTAGTTAAGGATGTGGAATTCAAAGAAGAATTTAAAGAACAAATTTTTACTCTCAAAACTACAGCAGTGGAAAAGAAGTAGGCTATTGAGTATTTCATGTCATACAAGGACCCCACTTTGGTATTAGGAAATTAAAATGATTTTTTTCAGGTGGTGAATAATGATGGCTTAAGAGCTAAATTTGTGGACAACATTGTCAACTTTGTGAAACAGTACGGATTTGATGGATTTGACTTAGACTGGGAGTATCCAACTCAGCGAGGAGGAGCTGCAGGAGACAAAGTAATTTGAAGATACAAACAATTAATGATGGAGATTTACATATATATTAGGGTCAACAATAGAATATGAAGCCAAACATGTTACTTTTTTGTTTTTCAGGCAGCATTTGCAAAATTAGTGAGTGAACTTCGACCAAAATTTGATGCAAATGGATTCATCCTCTCTGCTGCTGTGTCAGCTGGACAGAGTACCATTGATGCTGCTTATGACGTACCAGCACTTGCAAAGTAAGCCAAAATAAACTCACACTCACAAGAACCTATCATTAGACCTCATCGTGAACCAGTTAAATTCAGTCCACACCCTATTTAATTTTATTGGGAAAAACTGAAAAGAAATATTCTGCTTCTATAAAGGTACTTGGACTTCATCAATATCATGACTTACGATTTGCATGGTTCATGGGATTCTACGACAGGTGAAAATGCCCCGCTGTATGCTGGACCTGCTGACAGAACAGCAGACAGTGCAACATTGAATGTTGTAAGTACACTTTTCGCTCACACAAACTTTACCCTCGTAAAATACAACATAAGTATTTCCATGTTCTCCCTGTTAGGGCGGCTTTTCAGAAAAAAGAAATGTTTTTTTTTTAAACCACTAGATTAGCCAATCATCCTAGAATTTCTGACACTCCTATATTTTTGTGCACTGTTCTCAAGCTAATGAAAAGTATCTGAAGACAGCCAAGCATTCCAGGTTTGACAATGTAAGAGACATTTCTACAATGTTAAAAAAAATTCAATCCTCCTATATTTAACTCTACAAATTTTTACTATTCTAAGAGATCATAATGATATGATAAGTCTGTTAGGTTGGTTATAATCTCCGGGTTAGGAAACAGGTACTTGAAAAATAAATCTGGTTTCTGCACAGATTCTACAAATGGCATGCTTCAATGTACATAATTTCTTTACCACAGTTTGAATGTTTTTCTTTGCAGGACTTCGCTATCAACTACTGGATCCAGAAAGGTGCACCTGCTAAGAAGTTGAATGTTGGAATGGGCACATATGGTCGCTCCTTCACCTTGCAAAATACTAAAAGCACAGGTATTGATGCTGCCATTACAGGTCCAGGGCAAGCAGGTCCATATACCAGAGAAGCTGGCACACTGGGATACAATGAGGTATGAAGTAAACTTCACACTTAATTTCTCACAAGGAAATTAGTCCTATAATGCTGAAAGTTATTTGAATTATACAAACAGCTAATTGAATGGTGATGTATATGCAAGTGATTCACTGATCATGCTGTACATATCAGTATTTTCATGACAACATGCAATACTTGATACCAGCGATATATTTCCAAAGTTACATACAGTGCTATTCTTATGTATGGCCCAGTCTTCTGGCACCTTCCTTATAAGGATCCTTTTCTGTCATATAATAATAAATTTAGCAAGTGCTTTGTGAATATTGTAATGTTCATTATGGGGTTTCCATTAAGAATATGAGTCCAGAATAGACTGTTGGTGAATGAAAAGCAAATGTACACATGTGATAATGTTTCTTCCATAAATTCCAGAATTAGGAAATTTTCTGATTTATGTAAATAATTAATGATTAGAAAAAATGATTCATCACTAAATTGTGCCATATGTTTGTATGAACAGATCTGTGAGCAGGGAAACCAATGGACAGTTTATTGGAATGATGAACAGAAGGTTCCTTATGCAGTCAACGGAAACCAGTGGGTTGGTTTCGATAATGCTGATTCTCTCAAATTAAAGGTAAACATATTTCTGAATATCTTGTTAACCTCAGAAACACCATTAACTCTTTGTCCCTCAACCTGCTGCTTCTTTCTGGATCAAATTACCTTCATTCATGAAAAGTTAACCATGGATTTGTTCTTTCTTTAACACAAGCACAAAGAACAGATATGTTAACCCTTGATGTATGGGCAGCTATAGCTAAGAATTTATCTACAAGTTTAAGCCTTTAAACAAAATGAGACAATTAACATGCACGATTACATAATTTCTGACCACACAATACTACTGACGAAGCCATTGATTGTGATTCCGAAGTAAAATTACAATAAACTGACTCAATAGTTTGCAACAGACTAACTACACGCAGCACGGTCTTTCTTCGCAAGCTGACAGCCGTTCAACTAGTCACAAAATGGTTTGCCTTTTTATGGAACCCAAAGGTTCATTACCATATTCAAAACAGCCTATCTGTGGTCCCTGTCCTATGAATCAACAGTACTCAGTCCCACTCAATTTCTTTAGGATCCATTTTAATATTGTCCTCCCATCTATATCTACTAGTAAACCTCAAGTTTCCAGTCAAAACTTTGCACACATTTCTCACTTCCCCCATACTCATTACTGATCACATCCAGGATAACCAGACTCTCATATTACTATCATCAAATAGCTCATCTCAAATCTCACAAATCCCTTCTCTTCTTCACAGGATCTCCAGTCTTCTGTCACTTCATCCCTCTAAGGTCCAACTACTTTCCTCAGCATCCTGTTCTGAAACACCCTCACTCAGTGTTTTCCCCTTATTCTAATGTCATATCTTTCTAAATCCAGGCACAATATGTGAAGGACAAAGGTCTGGGAGGAGCTATGATCTGGAGCGTAGAGACAGACGACTTCCTTGGTGTCTGTGGTGCTGGCAAGTTCCCTCTGCTAATCGCTATTAATTCTGTGCTGACTGGCAAGACAAGCGGAACTGAGGTAACAAAAATAATCTTTTCAACTGCTGTCTTCAACTTGTGACATCATGTTGTCCTGTAAGTAGATACTACTGTTGTGGAGGAACATTTTTAACTACCTATAAGATTACATGATGTTACAGCCCACAAGACCACAATCATTAACTTCACAAAAATGAGAACTACACTTTGAAGGCAAATATTACTAATGTCAGTCTAGCAGGTAAAAAATTTACAGGGTACAAGGGACTTATTCCAATAATCAAATGATTATAACCTACATAATAGAACCTGTTTGTTTGTTTGATGATGATATGATCATCCAGTGAAAGCTTTGGTTTATACAGACAGATGACAATTTTCATCACATGAATTACTTCAGCATATTAGCTCTATTTAACAATGTCACCACAAAACATAAATTAAAGAATATACGTTAAAAGCAGCATTGAATCAAATTTAAGAAACACAAGATTATAAAAAAGCTAAGAAAGCACCATTCTATGCAAATGTATGGGGGAGTGAAGGTATAGCTCCATAAATTCTTAACTTGACACTAAAGTCAACAAATATAATCATTATCAATGCATTACAAAAATTGTATTTACAATATTAAAAGCATTGCCTACTTGTGGCACTAAAACTGAAAAGATGTCAAAATCACCTATACTGTAAGTTTGCAATTTTAAATTATACAAAAGGGCATATGAAATAATTTGTCAGAAATCTCCATTAGTACATAACGGAATGGAATGAAAACATTATAATAATATCTGCTAATTATAAAACAGTTGCTTTTTCAGGAGTGGTAATATCACTGTATAATGTTAATTACAAATTCCAGACTGGCATAACTTAAGTTGCCAACCACAAAGGTGCAGACTACCAGCTGAGAAATTCAGTTCTCACTGTAATGACATGACTGAAGATTCTTAAATATTTAATATTTAATAATATTAGAAATTTTGGTTCAAGACAAATTAGACTTTCATACAGAATGTACCATTTCATCAACTTTCCTTACTTTCATAGAACTTATTACATGAATTGTCCTGTTACAGACTAGTATCAAGGCTACAGCAGCTCCATCGCAAGTAGCAGAACCAGTACAAGCAACAACAGTCGCTCCTGCTCCAGCTCCAGCAAGTGGGGTCTGCACCAGAAGCGGATATGTGAGGGATCCCAGTAACTGTCAGGTCTTCTATTATTGTGATAATGTCAATGGACAGTACTCAATTAGTCAGTTTAACTGCCCTGCAGGCACCGTCTTTGATACCTCACTCAACGTATGTAACTATCCTGATGCAGTCCAATGCTGATATCTGCACTTACAATACCTATGCACTGGTGGTACATACTATGACAATAAACTTGTTTGTTGCATATGAACTTTATTACAAAGTTTGTTTATAAAAAGGTACAAAGAGCGTTGCAGCACCCATTCCAAACCTTCTCACCTGCATTGAATTCACACAATGCCATCTGTTGGTATTTGGATTAAACTTCTCAACACTGTTCAGGTAATGTACACTGTCATGTCCGCCCATGCAGTATATTCGATTATTGTACACCGTGGTACTGAAGTTACTTCGAACTACAGACATTGGGGCCATGTAACTCCACTGGTTGGTCAGAGTGTCATACCTAATACATGAAAAACATATTAATACCTGTGGTGAAAATGGACATCCAGATTAAGAACATTACAATGATTTTGATCACATTTATGCTTATAATCAAACCTGATCCTCATGATGATAAACTACTCTGTACAGGTAAACCTTGACTTACGCCAGGGATGTATTACTGGATGAACCAGCGTAAATTGAGACTCTTTTTATAATGTAAATCAATGGGAAGTCAATGACATGCGTTCCCGGCACCCAAACATTGACGACTTAAGTTCCTCAAAAATTGACTTTGCCTTATCCGTAATAGCAATTTCAGTCAAGGGAATGTTTTTTCGATTCGTCATCCACCCAGCAACAGTAATTTCTCCATTCTTTCTAAAAGTTTACTTCTGCTATAACTCACTTGCGTTGCATTGACTCTTTTATTTTATATGAATTTTTCATTATGGTAGTCACAGTGGAAGGAGGCAACTTCATACTTCTGCACACACTACGACGGGTATCACCACCTTCTATTCCACGAATTACATCCATCTTATCTTCTAACGTGATAGACCTACGCAACTTTTTAGCAACACATTCACTTCTCTTACCAGACACGGTGGCTCTTCTACAATTTATAAATATAAAACAGTTGCTACTGCAGAATAGTGGTCGAACAACACAAACACGTTTAGCACACAGTTTTCAGCACATTTGATGTGTCAACAAGAAGCGAACTGAGCGCATTTTTCCTTACTCCCTTATCAGGCTGAACACAAATGACTCACCGTGAAGAGTGACCAATGCTCACATGACTGTTGCGCAATGTTGATGGATTTTTAGGAGATTATCTCATAACTACTTAGCAATGAGTGCAGAGGTGACTGTATTTATAATTTTTATTTAAAATCAGAGGTGTAACAATTACAATTTAGTATAAGAATCAGTACGAGAAACATTGTAAAACATTACAAATAATATTATTTCCCCCCCACTTTTTGACTTGCTGGTTTCAAAAGCGGCGTTATTCTGAATCGGCGCAAATTGAGGTTTACCTGTAGTTAGAATCAAATACTGACTATGATTAAGGATTCTGGTGAAAGAAAGAATTTCCTGATGGATGCATGACATCACCAACAGAGTGCTATTGTGGAACCCTCCTAGGCATTTACATTTTCAACATTAGAGTTCCAGCAAGATCATAAAGAATGTCACTCTGTTGCATAACATTGTCCACTCCATGAGGCCTGCACTGTGCTGGATACACCGCACTATGTGCTAGACAGCGTTGAACCAATCCCCATGTATTCTTCCCCTACACGGAAGCATTACAGGACCATAAATTTGGGTTAAACAAAGACATCAACGCAGCAGCAGTGCTACAGTTCCAGCAGCAGCCTTAGGAGTGCTCCATGGAAGGTATTTCCATCAGCTTGTGCATCAATGAAATGTCTGCCTCAATGTGGACCACTTCTAACAGCCTCTACTCCATTGTCCAAAACAAAAATCCCCAAATGGATCTGACACAAAGCAGTCCCACTTTTGACCAGTTTAACTTACCTTTCTACAGCTTTCAGCCAAAATTCACCAGCATTTCCTCCCATAACATAGATAAATTCACCCAATGCTGCACAACCAAATGACGATCTTTTTTCATGCATTGGTGCCATGGCAAACCACCGACTTCTTCCATGATCATATCTTTCCATACATTTTAAATATGTATCTTTACCATCTCCATCATCACCTAAAATAAAAATGTATGTATTCACTGCTTTCATCTGTGCTAAGTAATGTAAAAAGATGATCAAAAAATTCCGTCAGTAAGCAAACGCACATCACATAAGCAAAAGTACATCACATTTGATGTCCACTTCTTTCAGTGCTGCTACATACTGTATTAAAGACTCTGAAAGCAACAGTTAGATATGCGATAAATCTTAAGAAAGTGAGGGTATGAACTAAATTCATCTGTCTCAGGATAGTAACCTAGTAGCAGGCTTTTGGAACACGGTAATGAACCTTTGGGTTCCATAAAAGGTAAGGAATATCTTGATTAGTTGAGTAATTATCACTTACTAACTCCTCCAATAGTATAAATAGCTCCTCCAACTGCCACAACACCATGATGCGCTCTGCGTTTAATCATTGGACATACTTCATGCCATGTGTTATGATGTTCCTCATAAACCTAAAGAGAAAGACAACACTGAACATATTACTCATAACATGTGCACTTAAGGGTAACATTAAAATAAGAATCTACATAACTGTAAATACTTACTTTCCAGAGACACTATTTAACCTACAAATGCATTAGCATTCCTACAATTTAAAAGACCAGTATATCATTAGCAAGTTAAGGAAATACTTTTGAAATCTTTCTGCAAGACCTAGGATGATAAGAATAAACACTATATAGAGGTAAATGTAACTAAATCACTATGATGAATGATTACACAGAATTTACCTAAGAAACTTCAGTTGCACACCAAAATGAAGGTTTTCCACAATACTATTTTACATACTAAATAGGTCAGATACACAACAGCACCTTATGAGAAAAAAGAACTTCAGGATTTTTAAACTTGAAATTTACTACCTCAAGAATGTGTTTCTACAGCTCTATGCCTACTAATGTAATGGAGAAAGACTCCATTTCTGTGGTGGGTGCACTGTAATGCGGACTCTGCTCTCTCCGATGATAGGATGACGATGACCATTGCCTAGAAAGGGGGCCTCAAGTTTAATGTGGGCTCCAAATCATGATAAGGGCCTGTTATTTCTCATTCATTAATAAGAACTTTTATCAGAGGTCAGGAGGGCCTATGAAGACTATTTGCACTCAATCTAGTATATGTCAAACATAAGTACATGTAACAACGTTCAACATCTTAACACCTACACCATCACGTCACTGCCAATAGATTGCTCAAAATATTAACTTTCTACGGTATTAAGTCTCAAGTCTACCAGACTTTTAGGTGTTTCCATCAACTAGTAACTGAAGCCAAAACAATGAGTCTTTAGAACATTTAGTGAGACTTTATAACATTAGCAAAGCTTTATAACTTTATTCCACAAATACTTTAAATAGTCATTAATGTTCTTCACATTTCATTTACTTTGATTTCATAATGTCATATTATTACCCAATCCAAACATGGTACAAAATGATTGAGATAACAAGAACAATCAACCACTACTCAAACCACGAAGATAAGCAATTTGATTTCATGTAATAAACAAGTACAATCAATAATCATCAAGAGTAACATTTTGAGTCAATCACATTGGCTGACTAGATTCGGAATGTACAAAATGTCCCCGTCACACATGATCATTTTCGTAAACATCCTACAAGTGGCTTATATAGAGGCACACATTCTGAAACTTATAATATAATCACCCCTAGACATTTCAGTTATACATAAAGGACAGATTATTTTTATTCATCAGATATCATAAAAGTCCTGCAAAATTCTGTGAACATATTTCTGAATTCAAACATTTTAAAATCAGCAAATGAAATGCAAAAACATACCCATGTTCTATTCTCATAGTTCATTTTGCCCTTGCCTCCAACCACATAAAGCTGATCATTTAGAAAAACTGCTCCAGCACCAAGCACAGCAACGGGAAGACGGGCTAGGTCACACCACACATTCGACTGGATGCTGTAATACTCTGCCATGTCTAGAATGCTTGAAGAGTTAGTCCCACCTACAAAACAGAATGTTTGCACTATAGAATAAAATCTTCTGGTAAGATAAATATAAGGAGAATGTTGTGCCTGAATGAAATATACAAATTTTCCAAATGTTTTCTCAGCAATTCTGGGCTATATGTTCATTTACTGCTGTGAAGCTAATAAACAGCACAGATATGATACTCTACTTAGGCATACATTTTTCCATATAAATTATAAAATATACATTACAGTACATCAAATAATATTTCAAATACAAATGGCAGATCTTAATGATATGTGTGTTTCATGTCATGTACAATATTTCTGTAAAAAAGAACCATTTTTGGGATAATACAACCTTCAACTTCAACTTGATGAAAATACTGTTCACTTTATCTCAGAGTGTAAGCCCAAAAGCATAATTCAGAAATTTAATTTCATCTACTTCTGTCATTCTATCTGCTCTAGAGAGTATAAAAGAAGCAGTGTAATTTATAAATTATGCTTCTGGGCTCCCCCCACCACATAGATTAAGTTAACAGTATAAATACCTGATATATAACTGAAAGAATCAGTACAAAGTTAACTGATATCAACATGGAATTAATGGATTATGGACTAAAAACCCAACAGAATTTGAGATTTTGGCAGACCAAAAAGATTCTGGGAAGACTCTCTCTAAGACAGAATAGGCCACCTGTGGCCTACCTTGAAGAAGATCATCAATTGTATGAGTAGAGGCATGTAAGAAATCCCCCACCAGAACATGAATTCAAACGTTCACTTTACTGCCAATTATCAACATACAAAAAAAAGCCATACAAAATCTGTAGAAAAGTTACAACCTGACAAAATACCAAATTAAATGTGTCTAGCTACAAAGGTTGACCAGTTACTGTTATGCTGAAGAGTAAATACATTTTTAAAAGAGTATATACAATTTCAGAATCCTACATGATACTGCTTTTATCCATGCTTCAAACATTCATGTGGCTCACCACTACAGAAGCCTTCATACTGGGCTCTGCTGTTCATGTTGCAATGTTACACAATTTTGCTGTGACCTTGAAGCACAAAATTTGGTTGTGGCTACTACAGGATGAAGAACTTACGCTTTTAAAACATAATACATCCTATGCCATGAATTTCATGTCGTATACTTCAAAGGCATCTGGAGGAACACATAATAAGCGACACGCTCATCCTGCATGCTTTCCATTACAATCAGTTAGAACACTAGGCTTGTAATACTGGGGTCCCGGGTTCGATTCCCGGCGGTGCTCAGATTTACAACTTGTGTTGGGCAAGGCCGTGGTCCAGGTATCATGGAGTTTTCCTCCGGGGTTTCCCCAGTTTCTTCGTGGCATCCCAACAATTACTCCACTTTCATCATTATTTCGCAAAAGGGGGTCACAGCAGGAGCATTAAATGTCGTGGTCCCAATCGAACCCATGCACTGATGGGTCGTGAATCCTGCTAACCACCTATGCACACCATACTGAATGGTGTGTACTGGATACAAAAAAAAACAACAACAAAACAATCAGAATAAGACTGTTATCCAACACCATCTCAATCCTACACCTTACACTGTTAAGCTGGAAAGAAAGAGAGAGGGAGCTATGGAGAAACTGAGAACTGGATAGATCATCTCAAAAGCAACACAACCACAATGAACAATTTTACGCACAGACTGACAAATAATTCACTGTCTCTTAATCACCGACTTGAATGACTTTTTGTAAAGGAAGGACGAGACGAAACCCACATCAGTCTAGAATATGTACTTACCAATAACAAAAACTTCATGATCTCTGGCAGTGACTGCTGCACAGAAGCGGGCATGGTGCATGGTAGGAATGACCCGTGTCTCTTCACAAGGCTCACCTTCATGTATATATGTTGGAACAATGCACTTCCAACTATCATAGCCTGAAGTAAGACATTCTACACTGCCTAGAGCTATTCCTGATGATTCACCACCAATTGCCAATATTACCTGCCATTATGTAAAAGCAAAGAAAACGTTAACACATTATGACCCAGTAATACACAGGATATGCATTTTGTTACATGTTAGAGCTGTTACTTTAATTTCTGTTATATGATTCAGAGGATGAAAAACTCAGTGACTGTATTTTATATTGAAACATGTTCTTCATTCATATGGAAGAAATCGCATCATTCTTAATAAAAGCAACAGAAAATCACCAGGGCTTGAATCCAGGACATATTTTTAGGATTGTGGCCTTTGCACCTGTTATCTCCCTACTTAAACAAATAACTTTGACCTTGATGTGATTCTTTTATCATGCTTGGTTTCCAAGCTAAAGAAATTACTGTCACTGGTATTCATATCCAAGACATTTTTTGCAGTTGTGGCCTTGTTCCCACGATTTCCAAACTCAAACACACGCCACTCTTCTACTGAGTTTAGTTTCCAAGCCACGGAAACATCTTCCTTGAGACTTGAAGCCACAAGTGATCCTAACTAAAGTTTCCATGACTTTCTGAAGTCTTTCCACGGTGATGGTGGTGGTGGTGGTGGTAGCAGTGAGACATGACGGTAGCTAGCCAGAAGTGATAGATAAGGTTTCTTCTTCTTCTTCTATGGCTCTCTGGTCCATATTCGGTCCATGGCCTCCTCAATTCTCCTCTTCCATACGGTCCGTCTGTCCGAGGTTGAGGTTTCGAAACATCTTCCTTTTTACGGTGTAAGGTTGTTAGCCTTGCGACCAACCCCCAACCTGGAGGACCAGGGTATCTGTCTTAGTCTGACCTCTCCCCCTCAACCCTACCAGTAGCTATGCTACCACCAGCATAGCTCTTGGGGTCACTGAGGTACTCAAGCCCCACCACCACAACAAGGTGCAGCAGTAATGAATACCATAGGGCCAAAAATCCCTGAACAGCATTACCATGTAAAAGCTTATAATTGGTATAAGTGTGATGAACATCAGGTAGTACATCAGTAAATATTTTGTTTTCTGGCCATGAAGCATCTTCTATGTTCTAAGAATTGTGAATTCGGGGGAAAATGCCACTTTTGGCAAGGTAGACTGTCAAACAAAGGACACATGAGGTATAAGAGGTAAGAAATTAAGATTCATCTGAATGGTTCTGAATTTCTTCAACATGTCTAGACATCTAAGGAATTGGAAGACAATGTGATGACAATTAGGTATCAAAAATAAGAAATGAAACAATCCTGAGGAAAGAAATAAATTATGAATCTTGTAACATACACCAGCATGCAGTACAATGCTTATAATTTGAAGAAATCATACCTCTTGTTCCATGCCATATCTGCCTTTCCAAAGTGACTTCTTATGACATATATCCCAAAGTGCCTTAATGTCACGTTTTTCATATCTCAATTCTAAAATAAAATTTTCAGTTTGCTTTATTTGTGACAAAAGTTCTGTATCAGCTAACAATGGATCACTTTTGAAACTAAGCAACAGTTCCATTGGCACTTGTTCAAGACTGATTTTTGAAATTAAGGGTTTCAAATATTTAAATCGTTCTGAATGATCATGCTTCCACCATCGTATCACTCCCTAAAACAAAAGACAAGGCAATTACTAAAGCTGCATCCATTTCATAGAAGTTTGGTATAGGAACATGGACAGCCTTTGCAGGTCAGTTTACAGTAAGTAAAGTTTGTCCCGCTACGTGCCATACAGGCGCTTGGGGTGAGTGGAGGTATAGCTCCTCTCTTTCTTGACCTTGGCACTAGATGGGGGTGAGTGGTCAGCATCATGCCCCGGCCGGCTTTACCCCCGGGAAAGGACCCCGGTACCCATTGTAGAGGAGGCTGGGTGGGCCCCAGAGCCGGTCTGGATGCAGAGGCTAGAGGAAAAATCCTCTGCCCCCGTCGGGGATTGAACCCGTCATCCAGCCTGTAGCTAGTTACTATACTGACTGAGCTATCCCGGCTCACAGGTCAGTTTACAGTAGCTACTATATACATGTAAATAGCCAATTATTATACTAGGAGCATACAATAAGTTCCAGGACTTAATTACACACTCTGTATATGTGCTGCAAGAGTTCTGACACATTTATTTCTTTATAAGAACCCTCCAACAATGCACACTTTTTACACCACCACACTAAATGTTTTGTAAACCCAAACACACAGTTCTGAAAAATCCTGCTTCAATGCCTTCAGTCTGACATAGAAATGTAAACTATTCTACAAGGGGTTGTTGAAACATTCTTCAGCCCATTTCCTCCAGAACATTTATGTATTTCTAAACTTATGTGACCATATTTTGTATTGTTGTAAAACCAATACTTTTGCATGCCTACTCACTTCTTACAAATAAGCTAGGCACATCCCTTTAACAGAATCAGTAATAGTTTGTGGAAAATCAATAGATTCCCTGAACAGCATGCAAAAAAACAAACAATATCATCTGTGATGCATGCAAATTTATGTGCTTATATTGTTGTGATTCTCCCTTGAAGTGGTGTGCAAAGGATTCATCACAGGTTGATATAATTTGAGTAATACTTTTGCTCTTTTTGATAATGTTGCAAAGAAGCTTCATGCTGAACTTTCCAGCACCTCTTTTGGCACCTGGCTGACATATTTCTGATCATTACAAAATACTCCTTCAACACTACACAGAACCTTCTACAAACTTCAGCACCAGATACTTCCTCATCTATATAAAATGTGAAGACAGCAATGTCCAATCCTGCTGCACATGCTCTATTATCACCATAACATAAGTAAACACGATCATTCTTCCTTTCAATGACAGATGTCACATGCACGCTGCATGTATAATTTCACTCCTGGTGCTAGAGTGAAGGGGGCGGGGGGGGGGGGGGGAAGTACTGGAATATACCGTAAGCTCCTCATAGTTTTCAATTTACTGACTGTCAGGACAATATGTAACTCTGTATTCAATTTATCAGCATTCATTCCAGTCACTTCTCTATTCTATAAACTTGTATCACCAAACACATTTCATAGCATATGCAGTAAAACAACATTAATTAAAAACTGGATAATTCAAAATATAATGTAACTGGAAGTTTTATCACTTGAAAAGACAAGATTTAGTAATTTTCAAACACAATCATAGCCTACATTTGGTTAAATTTCAATTTAGTCATCCAATAGAACTGGTTAATTTTAACTGAAAACTCAGTTCATGAACGGTAAAGATAATCAGAAGTTAAAAAGCTGCTTGTACTCCTATAGTCTCAACTATCACAACTGTTAGACCACTAGAAGGAAAGAAATTTCTACAGTTCTTGTATTTCTCTCTGTCCCAACATTTATTATGTAAAAATACATTGTACTTCTTTTATCTGGGATGATACCTATTATTTTTACTTTTCTGCCTCTACCTTTGTCAAGTTATGATGTTTATTTGATCTATTTTGTTTTCAGCATGATACACTCCTTTTGACCTATGCGTGTATTGCAATTTCCAGCACATGATGGACTGATTCATAATCTGAAGTTGACTGAACTGTACTAGTTGTTATGTGACTGTCCATACACTATGTAAATAAAAAAAAATTAAAAATCTGAATTGAAACTGAAATATCAGCATACCACTTTCTTAAGGGGAGATTTTTTTAACTGTTTGGTAATTCACATAAAACTTTATCCCAACTTTTGCATCAAATTAATAAAAGTAATAAAAAATTATATGTCAGTATGACAGCTGATCCAACCCAATCCTGTCTTCAAGATAAGAGCAGAGTTAACTCCCAAAATGCTGTGTATAGTAATTGCTCTTCAGAATATGGCAATGCCAAATATAATAATGATATAATGAATCAGTCGACATCCCAAAACTTTACAGAAGCTATATAACAACTTCACCATACCTCCAAAAGTTGGCCTTCATGAGATACATTGAGCAATTGTGAACTCAAAACTTTCAAAAGAGCCTCTGGTGGCATAAGCACGAAATCCTCTTCCTCCATCACAGCCTTGAAGTTGAGCAGTAAGTACCGGAAGACCCTATAAGCTGTGTACTTATCACCTCGCAAACTGGCACGCACATATACTGATAAACAATTACTTGCACTCAGTGCTGACAACAGGTAATGTGAACAAGCTGCTTGTAGGGCTGACACTTGCAAAAAATCTGCCATTTCCAACATCACATACACATTTTCTTCAGTCATCTAAAATCAACATAAAAAAAATTCTTTCTCAGTAACGATATACAAAGCCTTTACCATTGGCTAGGCATACTTTAGGATTCCAAAGGTTTATAACACTTGTTCTACTAATGGATATTTTTTTTGGCATGTCACCATACAGATTTCACATGTCAAGCTAAAATTATTAATCAGTCATTAGCACAAAACTGAAAAACTTCTCATGATCCAAAAAAAATCTTATATGTTACACCTTTAGAAGATATACAATCAGACCCAATTTTATGGTCTGACAGAATGCTACTAGTGCTGCTCCCAAATCACAAGTTCCTACCACTAGAATGTTCATATCGTACATCAAACAGTATTAAGACAAGCAGGTTTCCAATGGCATGTCAATAGCATATAAGATAATGAAGGAAATAGCTAGATAGGCACAAATTCATAATCATTCTCTCTGTTATCAATAAACTGTTGCCAAATAGCTTTTGAATTAATCATTAGATCGTCACAGTAGAGGACAAATAACTACTGTAATAGCAATTATGACTTATTCAAGAAGTTACTGGTACCTTACATCTATATGTCCTGTGTAGAAGAAGGAAATAATATCTCTCAAAATGGGAAATTCCATTTCATGCAATACAATACGATCCTGCATTGTTTCAGTCAACCCTGAAGTAAACATTGCCCTGTAATAAACACAACAAACATTATTACACTAAAAGAAGACATGCTGGAGTACTTACCTTCTTTTAGGTGCTGTTACCAGAAAATCAAAGCCAGCCAACAGCACAAAACAGAAATTTGTTAATATAAAACTTCCACTACAGAAATTTCCACATCTAAATTAATTAACTCCATGGTAAAATCGGTTTCCTGCAGTTACTCAAGTGTTCATTAACCCTACTGATTCATAACCTGAAATTTCAGCATTTGATGTCACAATATAATACACAAAAACAAAATTACAACATAAGGTAGAAAATCACCTTCAAATTACTGAAATGCCTAACTGGTGAAATGGTGCAAAGGTGTGTACATATACAGGTGAATAAGAAAGTTTGTAAACAGAATGATAAATGGACACATAATAATAGATAAATAACAGATAAATAAGCCCACACACCTAAACTGACCTGATCTTGCCTGAACTGACATAACTTGGCCAGAACAAAACAGAACTGAACTAAACTAACCTAAACTCACCTAATGCAACCTAAATTAAAATTAACTACACTAGAAATTAATTATTTAAGATCAATGCCATTCAGTGTAGAAATCTAAAATCCTTATATTCTTCCCAGTTATTTTATGTACAATAATTGTACATAAAATAACTTTCATATGCAATTATTGCATATGAAAGTTTGAAGAGAATATTTCTGCTTCAAATTGTGAAGAACACTTCTAGGAAAAGTACATGGCACTGCTAGTAAAGCAGACAATAATTACTCATGTGAAGGCTTTGATATGCCCCTCCCCCCCTTTTTTCAATCTACATAAATTTGAACTTTAGGAAGATATTTAGAAGTTATTTGCATGTTTAAAGAATAAAGATGTGTTGTGTAAATGCAGCCTATATTCTAAAATCCATATTTCCAAAAAGATTCAGGGAGACAACCCCTGCTTAGTGATGTGAAAAAGAGGAATGGTATGGATGTTAACTCACTACTTCTGAATCACACAGATTTATTTTACCTAACTCTTTCAGTTATGCTTTTGGTAAGTTCAGTACCTCAAGGTTGTCCAGAATGGGCGCCCAAACTCTGAGTTCCATCAAAAGTAGGAAATTTCTTGAATAGTTGAGTGTACTATCAGCTTCTAACAAATTGAATTTTTAAATAACTTGTCAGAAACACTAAATATGATAAGTTTGAGATAAATCATTAAATTCTTAGACCAAAATGTATGATGAGTGGTGTAGTTATAATCAAAAATAAGTTTTGAAAATTTATCTGCAAATAGCTATAGCATGCCTACCTGAAATATGGAGATGCAGAAGCCAACACAGCTTTGTGTGCTCTAATCTCATCTCCATTAACAACAAGGGTCACATCACATAAAGAACCTGTATTCTGCAACTCAAAAAGACTTTGCAGTATACATATAGGATGTAAGCCATCATGGAACTTGTACACTGAAGACATTCTGTACCTGTAATGAAGTACCAAGCAGTATAAATTATGAAAAATACATTCCTCAAACTTTCCCTGACATATGTAAGTACAGCTAAACCTCACTTGGGCTCGCAATTCTTGGCAGGTTGCTCTTTGCCATACACAAAGCCAATATCAATAGAGATGACCCATGTAGCTGTCTGGGACTCATTGCCCTGCTGATGGTGGAAGCAAGGGCCTCAGAAATGCTAGTAAACTTCTACCTAATTATGTCACTACAGCCCAGCAGACAGCCATCTTCGTACTCACAGCTGCGAAAGCCTCAAATCCTACAAAGACAGCCTTCCTATTACACAGATACCTACTACACTCTTTAATTGGTTTCCATGTTTCTAGTTACTACTGTAACTCGTACCTTCGTGAAGATTTCTAGACACAATGAGATATCGAACGCATGCGCTCTGCCGCTCCATCAAGCAGGAAGAACTTGTACAGACAAGACAAAAACCTAGACTGACAACAAACACCTGACGGTGTGATATGCTCTTGCAGGTCGTTACCAATGTTTGATAAGCATACATTGTCACCATATAAACATGAGCAGTCTTGCTGTCGATCACGGTCTACAAACGTTCCGAATAATATAGGAACCGTGAGATGGGCCGGGTAAGCAAACTCAATTTTAAAAACCACGTTATCTATGATACGAACCACAAATTTAAACATACGATCGTCGAATGAAACTCCACAACCTGAGAATCAGGCCCCTGCTGCCATCTATCGACAGAACCGTAAACCACTGGTAAAAGGGTATATAGACGAAATTTATTAATACACACGTCACAAGATTGAAAATGTAAAATTAAGTATTTTCAAGGACCGACTTGCGTGTACAAATTACGTGACACTGGTATTGATCTTGTGGAAATTTACCACTGGCACTCAGACTACTGCTGGGTCCACTGTTCACCCCTGCTCTTGTTAGAACCCTTTCAAAACTTGTACAGAGCCCTGGTCACAAAGCTACAGGCAGAAGAAACCTTGGTGAGATCTTCCAACTATCCAACTGCTCTACCCACACCTGTAACCTCTAATCACCTGCATATTACATTGTCATTGTAGGATGGGCTGTGATGAGAAAGCAGAATGTAACCAAATGTACACCTTTAATTATGGGTATGGCCTTATGACAACCAAACTATGCCATACAAATAAGAGGGCCATTGGTATGACATCAGTTGTCTTTTGCAGTTGTTATTTTTCTGAGAATAAACAAACACCTCTAGAATTAAATTCTACTAGAACTTAATTTTATTATGTACTTCACTTAAAGTGTTTTGGCCCCACAAATTGTCTATATAATCACCCTCTAATTCAATAATTTCTTTATATTCATGTAAAAGTTTTATAGGAACACCTAGAAGTAGACAAGTTATTTTATGCATACTCAAAGAAAGATAGCTGTGCTGCCAGTCTATGCATCATCAAGAAAGGCATGAACACTTTTCATATGACTTGTCTTTGTGCAATAAAAGTTACTGTGATTAAAGTGAAATTTTTTTTAAAAAAAGCAACACTTATATTACCTCATGGATATATTGTATGGAAGATAATAAAACCTTTGTGTGTTGGCTTAAAGACTGCTGAATTTATTCTAAGATGGTTCACTGAAAAATAGGTTTTTAGACCTCACTCCCAACATGAAATGAAACTGAAACCTAACACATAGGAAAACAGTTGAAAAGGTACTGCCAGTATATTAAGGTATATATTTAAAGGAATGAGAACTGAAACAAAGTCAGTTGATATAAATTGCTACTATGAATTTGTACTTGCCAGCTTGCAAAATTAACTCCCCTCAAGCTAGCCCCATAATATTCATATTACGCATATATCAATTTTCATTAGACTTAGTATGAAGATATTGATATTAGAAGATATTCCATGATGGCAGATCTTAATTCAACTATCAATAAAAACATAGCAGCCACATAAATTTGCAACTCAATAACATTCAAAGTAATTTTCATAAGTTTTGTAGGGTAACAGACAATTAAAATGTAAGTAACATTAATAAAATTAATCACTTAGAAAAGTAAAAGTCATATGGCAATTTTGCCAATTCTTTTACAATGATTAATTGTAATTTGACATGAAATTTTCAATGACAAGTTATAACACTATAAATTCAGTATGAAACACTGCAATTTGGTAAAGTTAAGTAATCCTAAACAGGTGTCACACAATCAAGTCAGGCATGCCATCACACTCTTTATGTCCAGACATTCAGTATACAAAAGAATATTTTGGATCACAATGTGTTATCTTAAAGAGTATATTTCACATACATTATACCAGTTTTTGCCAGCAAGGTCTAAATCCTTTGGAACCATATAATGCACAATGTCTATGGCAAGCATTTTTGTGGTGAATTTATGGCAGTATGACAGACAAGTCACTGAATGAAGCATGTGTTTATAACAGGAAAATTAATACTACAATAACAGTAATGGTTTAACTTAGAAAAGGAATTATGGGCTCTGTTGTGAGTATATAATTAAATTTATTCTTTCTCAAAAAGAAACTTGTCTCCTTGCATCCTGCTAACACACATTAAATACATATTTCTTGTAAATGACATTGTAAATTTATTCACAGTTACACAATGTACAGTGATCAATATAAGCATTTTGAAATGACTCGTCCATAAATTGTGCTATTGTATCTTATACGTATAGTTATAATGATAAGGACGACACATGATTCGAGTAGTTGGCCTGGATGTGTCGCGGAGAGGTTTTTTTTACATTGTACAGTACCACTACTTTTGTTTTCTTTACTACTTATAATTTTCTCAACACACAACTCTTGTATCATCTAAAAAAAATGAAAGGAAAATACATTATTTTTACTGCTCAAAGAAAAGATGCAATAAACAAACGTCACATCAAATCGAGCTGGGCCTGAGCTATTAATTATACTTAAGGAAAACTCAAAATAAATGTTTCTGACACAATGCCTCTGTTTGGGGATACTTCCAAGTATTATCAATATGCAAGTGTTGTTTCTGTATTTTGCTTACTGCTTTCAACAAATATTCAGAACAATTATTATAATACTACAACAGTCATTTCACTTTTGTACAAAATGACAAAAGCATTCATTTTTATTAGATCTTTCTCTATTCTCTCATATTTCTCAAATTATATCTTTCAATCACAATAACATTATATCACACACTTATTCTCCCCAGAATACTCAATCATACTCACACTTATATGTCCATATTCATACACACATGCACATGAGCATGTGCACACACACTCACACACTGAACAAGATTCTTTATTATAACAACATGTATTCACTGTCTTGTAGACTATTCTTGTTTTATCAACACAGTTAATATTTATTTATTTATTTATTATTTGTTATTCTGTAATATACTGTAATATAGCAAAGTTCATATCTCTGGGAAAAATTAAAACTGACTTTTTTAAAATTTTTGTACCAACCAGTCTTCTACAAAATTCATTTCTCTCTGAAAAGCTTAGCTTATTTCAGTTTCTAATTAAAGAAGTGTTCCCATAGCAACTTCTTTAAACAACTAAATAGCAATTGTTAGGGGGAAGGAGAGCCTAAACAAAATCTGGTTTTGGTTTGATTGCCTTTGCAACTTTCACATCCAACAA
This sequence comes from Zootermopsis nevadensis, assembly GCF_977971745.1. NCBI lineage: Eukaryota > Metazoa > Arthropoda > Insecta > Blattodea > Termopsidae > Zootermopsis > Zootermopsis nevadensis. The sequence goes on along the minus strand of NW_028259149.1, from coordinate 11,190,670 downwards.
CAACAAATAAACAAGTTTATTCTCACAGATTTGTGTATTTATGGGCAGCATTTATGAAAAAGTTTCTATTCTGTTACAACAGAAACTGATTATCCAGCCTAATAGATAAACTGCCATGGTCAGTGCAATATCAAATGTCATCCTACTTGTATACATGTTATCTGGGTGACTACTGGTGATCATGATTGGTTTTCATCTAATTGGGCCATTCTGCAGGTTTACCAGCTTACACATTCTTGGATAATCAGGTTCCAATCAATAATGTCTTCAATGGAAGCATATGGCTCCCTCAACCAGACAGCCATAAAATGCAATATTTAGAAAAGTAATGCAAGCATATTAAATTGGATATTTGAATACAGATATTTTGCAGCCTATACTTAAGATTAAGATGGTTACAAACCAAAACATATTTATCAAACATATTTACCCAAACATAACTGCACATGAGCTTCAATTCACAATTGACCAACAAAATTCTGTTCTTAATTGCAAACATACAAAACTATGCATCAAAACTTAAAAATGGTTTTACTAATGTATGCATTTCATATTTAAGTAAATATAGAACTTGATAACTATATATATATATAACTATATATATATATATATATATATATATATATATATATATATATATATATATATAGTATACAATGTATTTACACTAGTCATGTATTTTTCAAATAACCATCTCTCTTCTATTATACATCCACAATAAACCCACAAAATCAACCAGAAGGGGCAACGACATGGGTACCTTCTAGTAAGATGTTAATTTTGGTTACAGCGTTTCATATTTCTCTAATCACAATATCAACTCAAGTAGTCACATGATTTGTTTCACCACAGACTCAAAAAATTTACAAGAGCAATATAAATGAAAAACAAATAAATTATAATAATAAAGGACTAGCAATGCATGTATAATTATTTTGTTTATGTTCAATTTTTAAACTTTTTTTGTAAAAAGTTGCAGTATCACGGCAGCAGAAGCAGTTACTGAAGACCATTTACACCCACAAAATAACTCTTACATGTACATACACTCATACTGGATGTCAGACATCAAACTGTAGTATTTGTACCTTAACCCCCTTCATGTACTGCTAGACACAAGAAAAAAAATTGCAACATTCCTCTTGGAACTCAGTAATAACTGCAGAGTTCATTCATCTCCTACAAACTCCATGCCCAACTAATATATTAACCATAACAAAAATTTGAAGAAAAAACAAATTTTAATGTCAGAAAACAAAATTTTCGCAAGATTCAACCAAACTTGGAATAGAGAAGTCATGCACCCTCTTCTTTCAGATAGTTCTTGTTCCTCAACAACCTCAGGGTTACACCTGGTTAGTCAATGGTCTGCAATGAGAATATCAAGGTCATATCCATGGGTGTGAACAAGAGATGGACATGGCTGGTTGCTGGAGGAATGGTTTGGGGTCCAGGCAACAGAGAAGACTAGTGTAGGTCAACTCCCTGTCTTTGTGAACAAACACTTGGAGTGCCAGACACCTCTTTAATCTTGTTTAATGATGTGCATGTCCAAACACTGTATAATCACTGTTAGCATAAGATATCTTGAAGTTATATATACTTCTTAATTTTAATGTACATTGAATTAATAGCAAAATTAACTTTATCTTCTTAGAAATCTGTGTTGTAAAACAAATAAAACTATACTTGTGGAATATCCAAGTATAAGTTTTAAGGCCAAATTCTAAATATGAGAGGTTTCTGAACAGAGAATACACATGACAGTCTATTCCAATATAATAAGCAAATCTGGTTTTATGAACATCAAATTATATTATTCAAAAACTTTGGCCATATGATCTCACAATAATATACACCAAAGTAAATTTTTTTTCACTTATTATTAAATATGTTTAAAGATAACATTTCAAGTCACACCCCTTTAGAGAGGAGTTGCAATTTTAATTACATCAATAAACAGTACATGTGTTTGTTCAGTATTAAAATAACAATGACATGGAAAAGAAAACAATACTAAAAGCATACCTAAGAATGATGGTGGTGTTGTATTTAAGTAAAAACTGGCTAATCTTCTGGTATTTTCCAACCAGAATATCAAGAGTCCTTATCATGCTTTGTGCAGGCTTCCAATTTTATAGCAATTCTTCTACTGCATGTACACTCTACAAATATAAACAAAGCAATGCTGCCTTGTTTTTATTGTAATACAAAACTAAAAAACAAACTCTCCCTCAAAAGCAAATATGAACACTTTTTGCCAATAAACATCCTGTCTGATCCTGATACCTCTGCTTTTGAGGATTCCACTTCTGAATGACAGAAAATAAAACATTCATATCTTTAAACGAGTATAAAATACCAAAATGCCTGTCAATATTTTAACCAACATGTTTGAATAAAACTATAGTAATTTAACAGGTTAATGAATAAATAATAATCATCATGTAGATAAATAATACATAATCTTGTAAAAGCAATAAAAGAAAAGACAGTAAAATATAACAAAGTAATAAACAGCTGTTAACAATACACAATAAAAACAAAATCTACAAGCATAAAATATTATCAACAATACAAGCGTTCTTTTTTGTTTTAAAATATATCAGTGTGTATACATATATTACTTTTCTGAATTAATGATGGATTAAACTTTATGTTTGTTGCTCACTTTCTTCTCTCCAGAAACAAACTCAACTGCTCGTAATGAAACTCAATTGTGGCCATGAATCATTTAATTTGCCTGTTGTTGTTATTATTATTACTATAATTATCATAATAATAATTATTAGAACTACTGTCCACACTTGTTACCCTCATTTCTCAACTCTTCAAATTATTTTCATGACTTAGACAAATGTAGGTAATAAATGCCTAATTCCAGACGCTAATATATCAATATACCAGAACACCAGTACCAACTATCACATTACCATGTGTGCAAAAGTAGAATTGTAGTAGTCAGTGGAAGAAATATTTGGGTGGGAGAAACTGTTGCTGTAAAATGGAACTTGCATAATTCTGTGCAACAATTCATATAACACATTTCATGAGGATCCAAATTTCTGTCAATGAACACTAAACTTAAATTATAAATGAATTTCACAGCCTACCATTTTACATTCATTTGGCAGAAACATTAATCACATCAGTAAAGTGTACAATGACCATAAAGCATGAAGAAGAGCTGTCCTTATTCCTTATTGAACATAATGCATTATATGAACAAGAGGAGAAAGGTACACTCTAGTTTGGAGTGTATGTACAATGGACCAATACTGACATACAGTTAATTTGGCAATAATTATAATACAAATCTCCCAAACCAAAATTTATGAAATGATTTGGGAAGTGAAACATATAGGTGGATGAACCAGATCCTAACACATAAAACCATAAATAACAAATATCTTCTTGCCAAGTAAAATATCTTAAATATCCTGCAGTCTGATGGATATTTTGTGAGATAATTTTAATTTATTCCCAGTTGCATATTTATGATATTACAAATTACCTGTTAAGTACTTTGGTTATGCTCATAAAGCATCATTTCTTTGCAATTTTTTCCCTCTTACTGCCACGTGCAGTGGGTCTGAGACAGAAGCTGTTTTGCTGTTGCTGTATGCTGAATGACATTTTTGATCCACATTCCATAAATGAAAGTAATTGAAGTCTGTTAATATTTTTACAGACAAAGAATTAGAGCCGTGCACATGCAATTTTACTTGAAGATTAAGAGTTAAGAGTGAATTCAGAATTTGGTGTAATTAGTAGCCTTTCTGACCAATATGAAATAAGACTGATACTTTATACAATTTTAAAAATACACTTTATGAATGGTTGATGGCTAAAACTACTATGTAATTTTTCTTGCATTTCAAAGTTCATTACTAAATCTTCCTTCTTTGATAAATGAAAGTCACACATCAGAAGGTACTATACATTCATGAAGTTATATATAAAGTAAAGATAGTAGGCAATAACATATTTAAAATACAGGAGTCTCTGTATATGTATATACACAGGTCTGTAAATACACATGGGTTTGAGCTCTAAAACTCTTCACGGAATGCGAAAACTGGAATGTGGGTGGTGGCAAGGAGAAGGAGCTGTACCTACTACTCAGAATGAAAGTACTGACCAATTCTGCCTTTGCTGTTTGCAGAATCTATATACTGATTTCCTTTGGTATTTGTCAGAATATACAAACAAAAATATAATTCACTAAGAGCAGATCCTTTCCACATCACAGGGCAAAAGTTTCTTACAGAGGCAGTTTGTGTCAAATATTTCCAAGGTAGATAAAAGCTGCATACAGTAAAGAAGCAATTACTTGCTGACTGGCTATTGCTTTTCCTTATTCTAGCTCATCTCTTCATAACTCATCCTACAGGGTTTCTGAGCTCAGACCAATACAGTATGTATAACATGTACATACACACATGTCAATGTGTGTACAATGCTTTAAAGGTGGACCAGTGCAACATATTACAGTTTCTTTCAAAATCTGGTGAGAAATTATGTTTTATAAGTACTGCAAAGTATGTTTCAAATGACATTCAGTGAATGAGTATCTCTACATATGATGCAGAACTATCATGTAATGAATATGATAACAATTATGTTAAAAAAGAAGACTGGGCAATTTTTAACTTGTGTAACACTTAAAAAAACTAGACAATTTTTAACTTATATAAAATTTCCATGAAGTTCAACACTTCACCAACCTATTCTGTAGTTATATTTATATTCATGATACAGCAATGCCTATTACACACTGTGATGCAGTAAGGAACTGTACTCTAGCACATGCTAAAAATTTGCATGAAACTTGATTTCTTGCCAATAAAACTGGCATAACCAAAGCATGTACTAAGAGTCAAAACCCTTGAAACACTGAATACAATTCAACAATCCTTTGGTGTGAATTTTGAAAAATTAACTAAAGAAAGGAGTTCTGTGGCAGGACATTGCACCAAAACATATACCAGATTCAAAGACTGAACAATCAGAACATGAATGTGTATCGTTTCAATGTCCTGTGAACTTTAAACACAAGTTTATTTTACTATATCAGATCATCTTCAGGCTTTGTCAATCAAAACTATGATAATGATAATGATGATGTTGCACTTCTAAGAATATCACTGTCATCTTCTTCACCATGAGAAATTCAAATCTCACAAAACCTGGGATGTTATTATGGAAATCACAGGAAACTTAGTCATCTTATGCCATACTGAATATTGGTAACTGTCAATACCTGCTGCAAAACTATAGTAAGAAATGCAATGCTTTTACTAGCAAAATTTTAGAATAAAGATGGATCCTCACTCAGAAGCCTCCACAAAATACACTTCTTTCTTGCATCAAAATGTAGGCAGCACCTGCTATTTCACAAAATGCAGCAATGATAAGTTGACTGCATGAACCACTCTGAAAACAGTTCCTTTATTTTTCTGAACAATCAAGAAAGTCCTCATCTATTACACTTCTACAAAAAGAACCTTCTTTTCACCATCGTCTCACTGTTGTTTTTTTAAAGCCAACCACCAAATTTTAAGCTTTATCCTCTACAATAAATGCAATTCACTTTGTAACATTGTTGTTCAATATACAGCAAAATGACCAAAACAAGTAAAATAAACATTTATATGCAGAGATCTCTAAGATACACTAATATTAATAGCATAATTAAACATTTCTTGGATGTCCGTTTCATTCTGTACAATTTTGAATAGTCTCTTCTCGATTTACAAAGAAAAATGTTTAATGTTTGAAGTGATTCTAGCAGCTTGTCTGCTGAATTTAGTGTCCAAGGATGCCCTAGATTAACCACCATTGTACCAATGACATGCAATTCAAGGCTTTCCCTCAATTCCCCTTTGGTGCACATGTATTGTGTTGCCTTACCAGTTTATAATTGTACAGATGTGATACATATCAGTTTAAATAACATAAAAACATTTACACTAATTTTAAAACTAGGTACCTGGTTGAAACTGCAGGAAATGCACAGCATGCTTTGAAAATATGGCGACATTCAAGGATATGCCTTTAATTTTGAGTATGGATTTCTTGCAGATTGTCAAAATAGGGCTTGAACTTAACATGAGTGATTCTTATTTTTATTTCCATTTTGCCTACAGCCGTAAGATGTTTGGATGATTGCTGGATTCCATTTGTATGGCACAGTATGAGCAGTTTTACTGAATTCCATATCAAACAACAGGTAAAGTCAACAAGGAGGATAATGGAAATGCTTCTTTAAAGGAACACATATGCATGTGGAAAGGAAAGACTGGACCAATGCATTAAGAAAGCCAGAGGACCTGAAACTGAAAAGATGGGGATTATGAAAACTGCAATGTGAACATATCACAGCTATAATATTTCAAGATAATCACAAAATGTTCCTTCTCAAGCTCCATCTAAATGATGAAATAATGTCTCAGATAACTGGCAAAGATGGCTAGAAAGTCTATATATCCAGCCCATCATCTGTAATGAACATGGCTGATGTCAGTGATCAATCATGACACTAGAAGTATATTTTGTACTCATACATTTAGATTATCTAAAGAATGAAATATTAAGTTCTCATTTATTAAAATTATAAAGCTAAACAATCTTACTGTAAATCTCATCATTAGGGTTTCAATACAGTATAATCTAAAAAAAATATGGTGTTAAAAAGCTGACAATGAACAAACCACAAATTCATGACGCAATTAATCACATCACATTTTTAAAAACAACTACCACTTGAAATCTGAAGGATGTGTTTATGTTTTGCAAGAAGAGGATTTTATGTAACATAATTTTTATATGAATTTTATACAGTGTACATACTTTTAGTGTTAGCTACTAAGAAATACAAGCACAATTTAATGGAAATGATTTTCACAAAAGACACACCACCACATTTGTTTTAGAGAATTTTCTAAACCCTTAATGATGACAATAAACATTACAATTTTAATAAATCATAAGTTATATTTGTTGACCTGGATAATATAAATGCAGATATTTATGTAACTGAATGGTGAATAGATATCATATTTGGTGACTTTATTTTACATTTTCTTATAAATACGTTTAATGTAAATTTTCATTTTGTTTGACATGGCAAGTGGTCCAAGATTCCTTGCACATAAAAGCACACACCTGACAGAACTTGGTTTTGCAGCAAATAATATCAGCAACCAGAGAATGGATAGGTGGGGGGGGACTTTCAAATGTAAACACCATTATCTTCCATGTTCATTGTTACATACATTAATTCCGCAGTGCTCAATGATATAAAAACAGAAGCAGATGTGAAGTTTGAAGCATCAAATCAAGCACACTCTAAGCATCCACACTGGCTGAGGAAAACAAGCATCCTATACAATGGGCACAGGGGGCATTTCCCCAGTGGTAATGAGCATAAAACTTGACCACTTGCCTTCATTAAGTACAAAAGTTAAGAATGTGTAAAGCTATACCTTCAGTCATCATCACCACAAGAAGAACTTTAAAAAAGTTTATACATGGTTAAACAATTGCATAGTTTTGTAATTGTGACTGATCTGAGCCTGAAATTAAGAAAAATTGAACATTATATGGCTGTAGTAACAAATATTACGTTGCAGTGAATTTTATATTCTGTCTAGTGTCATATACAATTATTTTTCAGACTTCAAAGGAAGGGAATCCTGTTGACAATTATTATTACTGAATGTCTGAACCTTTTAGGGTTGACCTCTTCACAAGTATGCTCCTAGTCACATCAAATGAGGTAAACTTAAACTGTCTGTTGTAGTAAGACAGCACTATCAATAACAGGTAATTATATTTTTTAATCATAAGTGATTTTATGTGTTGTACAAGACATAAAAATTTAAAGTTCCGGAGAATTTGACGTAAATACGTCTATACGGTAAGGAGTTTATATAGTGGCGTTATTCTAAATATTTTCTTTATACACGCTTTACAATTGATTGAAGTTTGAGTAAGACAGTACTGCCTACCTTGAATTAGTTACACCTAAGATGGGTCTGTGGTAGCTGAACTATGTTATAAAATTTGTACATTTTAGAGTATCAACATATCGTGCTAACACCATATCTATACAAAATTTTGATCTAGTAGTACTACATCAAGGATTTGACATCAACATTAAGCCAAACGTTTCCTCCATAAATGTGACAAAGCTTTGATTTTCCTCCTTCTTTAAATCAATGTTAAAATCTCCTGTCAATATTATCAGCATTGTATTAGGATCTTCTGTGGCCATAACTGAAAACATCTTTGTATAATTTCTCAAATGACTCAAAACAAACTAACGCAACAATAGATTTCTTAATAATTCTTATATAAGATAAGTACCTGTGATATTGTAAAACGTTTTTACCAGCACAAAATTATCTAGTCTATGACGCACTTCTTCTACAAGCGATTCACAGCTCAGCTCTTTCTGCAATAACGAAAGCGGATTGTTGACGGCAGTAATGTAACACAAAAATGCCGAGTAAACAGATGACGTTTTCTAGGTAACATAACAATGCATAAAAGCTGACCACTGTTGTCAGTCCATATTTACAAATTGTTGATATTGATTGTTGATACACATTTTTCTTACACTTTTTTGCGGAATGACACTGACCCTTCCATATAGACGTATTTACGTCAAAAAAGGTTTAATGAAGGCAGAAATTACTTATCAGATGTTCACCACCTGGGATGGCCAGTTGAAGTTTCCAGTCATGTGATTGATCAAAGAATTAAATTCTGGCAGACTGACATGCATCAATGCATAAACTCATGTATTAGTACACAGGTACTGCAGATACTGTACATACTGCTGTTAATAGAGAGCCTCATTTTTGGACGTGTTCACCAGGTACCACAAATGATGTTACAAGAGCACAAAGAAAGTAGAACTGACAAGTAAGTATGAAAGCAAAGAGGAGATGAAACCTGGATTAAACAAAATGACTGTCTTCTGGGATGTTGTGCCATGTGGTCTGCTAGTATACCAATATTTCAGAGGTGCTTGCTGCCTCCATTATCAGGGCAATGATAATGGGTGCCCTAATGATAGAGGCAGAAAGCACCTCAAATGCTGGTATACTTCTACAACATGGTGCAATATCCCAGAAGACTCATCTTCATACTTGTCACCATGAGAAGATGATACCTCACCTGGATTTATCAGTGAGAAAGAAGTTCAAGGTTCAGGTAATATGTAGCAAAATTATGCTTTACTTTGGGAAATGGAGGGCCAATTTTCACTTATAATGTGAAACCAGGCACATCAGTGACCACAGTAAAGACAGTTATACTATAGAATTGTTGAGTAAAGAAAATAAATTATTCTGCTTCACGATACTGCCTACTCTCAATCTGCCAAAAAAACTGGTATGAGAGAGGCATTACCAGATCCAGCACACAGTTTGGATTTGGCACTATGTGACTTTTGTATGTTTGGTCCACTGAAGGCAGCACTATGAGGAAGAAAGTTCTGGAGCAACAATAAAATGAAAACAGTGGTCAACTTTGGTTTTCAGAGAGAGAGCAAGAAAAATAAAAGAAAGAAGAAACAGAGGACTAAAATATCTAGCAAACCGTGGAACCAGCGTGTCGCTCTTAACGGAGACTATGCTGAGAAGTAAAATAAACTGCATTATTTTTTAAACTTACTGCAATATTGTCTTTACTTACTGGCCAACTTACATATACCTTGCATGTAACAACACAGCATATGACAAATGTACTCTATTGAAAACAAAATATGGTTAGGTATACAAGGAAGTCAACAGATTGGGTTTTGGCTGTCCTAAGAACAAAAACTCAATTGCCACAGTAAATAATATATATGGCAGTATAAGACGCACCTTCCAACAATTCTGTATGCTAAAAGTGATGTCATTAACATACATATGAAAAGAGGGTTGCTCAAGTGGGACATGTACTACAAGTTGTGGTCTTAAAATACACATAACAAACAATTTAATTACCAAATTATTCATAGAAATAAGCAGCATTATAAAAATTAAAACCAATCTCAGCTGAGTTTCAGTCCCGGAGAGCCACTGTTATTTCAAGCAAACGTCTGTTAGCACTGCACAGAAATGCCACACTAGTACAGTGGTAAGATAAAAGACAAAAAGTGTAATTTCAATCATGACTACCATTAAACGCCTTACACAGTTGCCATTACAATGCATGTATCTTGTTTTTACAATATAATTACACAACAGACATTAGCATTAATGATATCTGCAATGATTCTTAAAAATCATTATTGATACAATATTTAAATTTTTCTTTCCTTCAATGTACACAATGACTTACTCTAACATAGATGTCACTGTTATCACCACAGATTATACTCATAAAACTTCACTGGTGCAAATTTGGAATCCTGTTTGTATTTTAAATAAGGACAAGAATCTTAACAAGAGTTAACACAATTTCAATGCAGTTATATATATCCTTTAATTCTATTTTAGTATTTGGAGAACAGCTTCTTACACTGTTACATATCATCTGACACAAAGACCAAAAATTACTAATTTTCATCCACGCTATAATGTTTCAGGGGAATGTATTGGAAATTAACATCAGAAATTCCAGGTTAAATATTATGAATGAGGAAGCTATGACCTATGGAACAACTCCTATAGCTGCTCATGATCCACAAGGTGCAAGCACCTTATTTGTAGATGTAAACTCTGAAGAGGTGCACTTACCAGAAAGATGAAGATGTTTAGAAAACTGTGAATTGAACAATCTACCATTCAAGGTTGGGCTATGAACCTCTTCCAGCTAAAATACACAGTTTTCAAGGCCAATCGATGACTCTTCTGGATTATAATTAAAAATCTTTATAGTACACAGTTCTTCTAACAATACATTTTCCAATAAATAAAGCAGATTAATGTCCAAGTTCACTGCAATATAAGTTAGTAGCTTTGCTGCCAATAATATACAATATGAAAGAGATCATTACTAAGGCTAATAAAATCATTACATCCTGACCTGCAAGTAACCTGTAAGATGCAAACAAAACCATTCACTGAGAGACAGCATTTTCAACAACAGTCCTGTTATCTACAACGATGACTCTGGCTGTAAGAGAATATGATTTTGGAATGAAACTTACAGTGGATGCAAAATAACTCTGAGCTTGGATGACCCATTACAAATGCACATGCAGAATGAAGGGGATACTGCCTAATATGCATTCCTTTCAAAACCTGCCAAAATTAAGACATAGGAAATCAGTGAAGTGGTATATTTATTCTATAATCAGCACACTCTATGTGACAACCATTTATGATCACTATTTTATGTTGGAGACATCAAACTGACAAATTGGATAATGTAATCAGGACTCACCATGTGACAGTGTCAAATTTGAATTATCAAACAATATATATATAAATAAAGAAGGCAAACAATTCTTAACCTTTAACATACAGTACAAGGAGATTTAGTAATCTGTACTGTGGGGCAAAGTAGAATGGTAACTCCTGGGGCAAGAGTCTAGTGATATGATACTGCAATGCATGGCCAAGCACAACTAGCTGGATCATGCATGAGCTGCAACACATGGACCATAAAGGTTATGCTTACAGACCTCTCATAGCACATTTTCCCAGTTTTACTTCCAGATGGGATCCAGTAGAAAAGTGTGACAATGTGCACTACAGCATAGCGACCCACTTCAGAGATTAGCAATACCAATAAAATATTAAAAATAACCCTTGCTAAAAATTCTTGAACCTTTCTATTCTGGCCTGAAAGAACAGCCAATACGGATTTATTTGAATTCATAGCTGAGAAAAGTCTGCAATCTACGGATTGCATTTCAAAGCCACCTTTATACTTTTGTGTATACACTTTGTGTATGTAAGGAAACGTCACTAAATTATTACCATGAATAAAACTGTAGTGATAAGACATCCATGACAAAGCTTTTATGATCATGAACCCTCCCCCTTCCCTCGGTGGTTGCCACTGTGGCGATAACAGTGGTGACATGGTGGTGATTATAACAGCGACGATAGTAATGACTGGTGATAATGGTAACAGTAGCTGTGTTGGTGGTGTCTGTAATGCTGACCTGCAACATCATAATATAATGCAAGCCACAGAACTGACAATGATACCATTATGCAACACTTTGCACTGTAAAAAGTTCTGCAGAATGAAAATTCTTTCTTGAATAGTGGCAGGCACTTACACAGTAATAAACCTTTGGGTTCTACAAAAGACAGGCAATTTATATACTGGCTGAGTGAATATCAGCTTCTATATATATATATATATATATATAAAAAGGTCAACACCATGCAGTGCACATAATTAAGACCTCCTTACAGATCACACATGCGTCTTTGATTCTCAATCTAACAGCCGACTAAAAGAACCCTTTAATTCACTTACATTACAATATAAAGCTGTCACCTTATATGAGATAGTGTTTTATTCCATTCATAATACTGTCTCAATTTTGGAAGTAAATGAAGCCAAAACTTTAACAAAAACATCTCTTAAAACACAGACATCTCACCTTCCCAGACTACATAAGCAAGAGATTTAAAGTAAAATTTACCTGCTGCAGTTGCTGTGTGGTAGTAGTGGCAACAGTTGTGCTATTGCCATGACATCACAACAGCTCATACTGGCGCAGGTGCATGCGCTGGATGATGTCACGGCAGTCATTGAACACACGCCGGATGTTCTCTGTGTCCACCGCACATGTGAAGTGAGGATAGCAATAATGCTTCCCATCCCCACTTGCTGTGCTGATACGCTGGAACATATCAAACGCTAGTGTCAACTACAATAAAATCACCATCAATTATTTGAACCATGTTATTTGAAAAATATAAAGAGTACTATGAGTCATAACTCAAAATTAAACGATATAAAAGTATTACATCAAGGAATGTTAACTCAGCATTTCATGGTAACAAATGTTCTTTTCACAGTATTTTCTTCTTACTTGTTCATAAAAGTATTTTTTACAATGGACAGATGAGGATAACACTGTACAACTCCAATATAATATGGATTTATAAAACTTGAAAAAATGCTTGGATTAATGAAAATACACAATATCAAAAAATCATTGAAATACATAACATTCAAGTCCATCTACCAGTTTGTAATTATGCATGGAATGCTAGAATATGGCTCTAAGGTTTAAAAATATACTACTGTTAAGAAAATATATGCTTTTTTAAACAGTTATCATGGAGTTATAATGAAGAATAATGCGATATCTTTTGTATTTATTGAACTAAAATTTCCTCTACAGTATAAGAATTGTATTTTCCAAATATACAAAAGATGTATGTATAAAAGTACTACTAATGTACTCCCGTGTGCATACATGGGCACGCACGTGTACATGCGCACACATATATATGTGAGGTAAAGTCAAAGTTCATAACTCCTTCAAGAGGCATTTCCTGTTTTACAGGTCTTCTGAAAGAACCAAAAATGACACACATTGAAATCAACAGCATATTACATAGATCATGCCATACCATTCTGCATGATGACCTTAACTTGCATTGTGTGTGAAGACACCTTGTTCCACAGGATCAGTGTGATAAATTATCCCTATTAGCTGGGACATGACTGACAAAAATCATATTTATCCAGGCATTCTGAGTGGGTTATCCAGATTAACACGATAAAAGAAATAAACAAGGATCCCCACACACAACTCTTCTATTGCACAGGTTTCTAGTTCTACAAATCTTGCAACATTAATGTTACATTTAGGTATTTCAAATTTATAGTCCAACAACAGAATGTAATTTAGTCCCATGGGTCAGTCTCAATCATCATTATCATAAGATCAAGTCCCACCTGGACCACATTTATATTATTATTGCCTACAATTGTAAATATTTTATAGATGTTTTAGTTGCTGTGCATTATTATTATTATTATACTGTATTTATTCAAATATCATTCATTCACACACAAGATGCTTATTCCACTTTCTAACACTTTCAAGAAAGAAGTCATTGCTTGAATGAAAATAACAGTAAAGACCAAAAAGTGACAAATTATATTAATGTCCCATTCTAGACATCCACAGAAGTATGCACAATGACCGATAAAACCTCAATAGTGATAAAAAATATAATACCATACTTACTACGACCAGTTTGCTTCACTGCTGCTATCACTGCCATCTGAATGGATCTCAACATCACCAATATTTCAAACTATGATATCACTACTTTTTAAACATGAGCATTTTTATTTGTATGTACTAGACAGACCTTCTGCAATACTTCTTTTTTTGTTTAAACATTTTTTGCAACTGGCCTTGGCTCATATAGAATCCCAATTCCAATTTCTTTCATGATTTATAGTGCCTTCAACTCATACATTTCACTAGATATCAAACAACCACAATGCCACCATTTATTTAAATACAGAGAGGTTTTCTTCTGCCTCTGGGAAGTTTGCTTTTTGCTCACAAGAAGTCCACTGGTGGCTACTACTTTTGTGCAAAATAGGTTTATTTTTTAGTCTCAGATGCAACTTTCACTCCTACTTTCTGATCATCGCATAATACCCTATTTTTTCTCCTTCTGAAGAAATCTTCAGTTTCTATCAGATGGTAAACAATTGCAGTCACTTAGTTTCATTCATTTCCAACAGCTGTATTTTTCTGTGTCATCTTGGCATTTTACAGAAGGAGCACATGGAGTGAGGCAAGGTTTGTATGACATGTTCTGCTCAGTATCACTGTCTAAACAACATTTCTCGAATCTACGCACAAATACCTACTTTACCATCCAATTGCATAAATTAACCAGTATCAAATCTATAAGTGCAGATTCCAAGTAAAATGACATGGATGATTATAGCTGACCCCAAAAACACAGAAACCTGTTGTTAATGAAGTAGTAGTGCACTGATATGTGCCGTGTAGTGTCTGCAACTCACATAATAAATGTCACAGCAATTTCACTGAACTTCATTCTTTCTGTCTCCTTGAAGTATCAGTTCCACTGTACAATACACTCTAATGTTGCGGCTACTCTTGTGTTGAACAACCTCTTGAATTCACAATGCGCATGCAAGACACTGATATGTTTTAAACATCAAATCACATACTCTGCCTTCTGTTTGACCATCATTGCCATGTATGTCAATACACTGTTGCCAGCACATTAAACATAACTCCCTGCTCCTACCTCCCCCCCCCCCAATTCTTCCTCATCAATGGTTTATGTGCAATAAAGTTTCTTTCTTGAAAGAATTATGGGACACCCAGTACATTTCTGGAGCCACTACAGTACTGCTTTTGAGATAAATTTTGTATTAATGCAACATCCATCAAATATAAATTCCTATTTTCTAACTTCTTTACTAAAATTTGACCAAAGAAAATAATTCTTCAAGCAGAAATATTCTATTATCAATATTTCATGAACATACAAGTTTTGATATATGCTATGGTTCTTGAATGTACCTTATTTTGTGGATGCACAATGAAACTTAGCGATAACTGTTAAGAACTGATTTATGATATAATACATAGTGTGAGTAAACATACTGAACATGATGTTATTAAAGAGTTCTCAGTACTGTATTTATAATTATTGTACCCATTCAACAGAATCTGAATATATCTCAACTTATAGTCATGAGTGACCATATGACAACGTAAGTGAGACCATGACATGCAGATTTCTCATGAATAGCACATGATGCTAATTTCAAATTATACTCTTATGGTATTTCATGGGCCAATGTGAGATGGAGGAAGGACAAAGAAAAATTGCTAGGCATAAGTTCTATGACAAAAGCATTAAGCATACCTAAAAACAGGCCATTATAAAGAGATGGCCACTATCTTTATTCCAGAGAATTGTACATAAGAATTTATCTAACAAGAAATAAAATTATTTTTACTTAAAATTTTTTGGACAAAATCTGCAGATAATTCTCTAAGTACTTAATCACATTCAGAACAAAATATTCCTTATCCGTTAAGCAAACACCCACCAGGAACTCATCACGAATGAAGTATTTGGCTCGGATCACTTCAGGGTCCTCGCCAGGCTCAGCTGTCGCATCTATTGGTGTCTGATATCGTGAAAAATCAGCAAAATATTCCTCTAGACGTGACTTTCCAGCCTTTATCTTCTCAGCCAACAAGTCTTGTTTGTTGAGAAATAGAATCACTGATATTGTCCTCAGCCACCTGAAACATGAAATGATTTGAAGACAGAAATCTTCATACTCACCGCTGTGAAAACCTCAAATCTTACATGAAATGATTTTTTAATCATCTGTTTGTACTCCAAAAAATTGTTGGAGTTATCTTAAAAATAATACTGATGCAGCCATAAATTAAATTAGAAATATCTGCAGGACAACAAGCTCCTTTTAAAATATCACTCAGGATTTAACTTCAGGTATTTAAGACTGATGAAATATTTACATAACATGACAATCCATTCCTCACCTGGTTGTTACCATTAAATATAAAGATCATATACATCTCAAACTTACATGCAGAGCGAGTTTTAAAATAATTTTGGGGGGGATAAACCTTATGGCCTGAACGTTACAAATAGAATGAAACCTGAACAATTGGGTTCAAACTTCAGTACAGTAACATACCTATTGTTCCAAATACTTTTAAAGAGGTCAAGAGATTCTCTTAGCCGATTCTGTGTAGGGTCTTCCCTAAGAACCATGTTATAGCTGCTACAGGCCGTCACAAAGATGATGGCGGTCACGTCATTGAAACATTGAATCCATTTCCGTCTCTCATCCCGCTGCCCACCCACATCAAACATACTGAAAGAGATATATTTATTACATTCTGTATGCTATCATCAGTATTACACATCAAAAAATTATGGGTGTTGCAAGCAGTCTTCTGGGTTGTAACAGTAAGTCTAACAGTGCTGACTAGGATGGGTTTACATTTGACTTTGCCTGCTCCTGTTTCACAGATTATCCATAAAGGCAGGGCCACGACGAAAATCTATGAAGAGTAGTTATACATCACATCATTCTCTGGTGGATACAGTCTCCAAAACATTAGAATTTTATCATTTCATGTCATGTGAAAGCTTCATGTAAAAAGAACCCACAATTTTTCTTTGATCTGGAATGTAAATTTATCTGCAGTAGGAACATTAAAATATTTGAGAAGTAAATATGAACTCTAGAACTATTATATTTCTACCTGCTGACAAATTTTGACCACATATAAGAAATATGATAGTTGTTTGTGGCTCAGTCTTCAACTGAAACTTTAAAAATCATGAAAGTAGGCCCACATAGTATCACATATCAGGAAACAGAAAGTGTTAAGCTAAAACCAAATTCAAGTAAAATGAGAGAAATTAAACTAAACATAACACTATAAAACCTATTAGTGAGTCTATAAATATTTGTGGATGTCAATGTTTATTCCTAAGAGGTCACAGAAACAGCGGACCACCAAATTTTCTGAAAAGCCCCCAAAATAAAGTCAGTTACTTCTGTTTCTTGATGACATCATTAGAAGCATTAATTACTATGCCATATGCAGACTGGAATTAGAAATGCCCTATACTTGTCACCAAAAGTGCAAGATAGTAACCTGCATTAGCAAATGAAGCAACAGCTATACCTTCAATGGAACAGTTTAATATTAGTATTGGGTATGTTTACAAAGATCAACTGGAGAATACTATCCATAATTTCAGCATTTCACAAATGTTATGGTTTAAATTTAATGGAGGCATTGTCAGAATATCTTGAAAAATATTACTTAAATATTAAATTCATACTCAGACAAGGATATACTGGTGCTCTGGCAATGAGTGGCCAGGAAAATGATGTACAGGCATATATATGTCAGGCAAAAACACTTATTGTGGTCCTGCCAGCAGTCTAAGTTTAGCCATCAGATCAGTAAGCTTGTTCAATTGTTACAATCAAATTTTTTTTGCAAATGTTCTCAACAGATTTCTGAACATTCTTGTTTCTCTGCCTGTTACAATAAGCTCTTGAGAGCAGTCATTTTTAGCTTTATATCATGAAGGTATTTAAGGAGTATGCCTAAAACAAAAGACTGATTAAATGTAACAAATATACAGGGTGTCGGTAAAATAATGGTGGGTTAACAGTCATAGTTTTGGAACAAAGCATTCTCCAGTTAGATGGACCTCCTCCACATTTTGCCGCATTCATGCGGGATTACCTAAACCAAACATTTCCTCAGCGATGGGTTAAACAAGGAGGGTGGATAGCCTGGCTTCCACGCTCTCCAGATCTTACCCCTATGGATTTTTATTTGTGGGGTTATGTGAAGCAACAAGTGTTCTCTGTCCAAATAATAAATTTGGACCATTTGAAAGAACGGATCACTTAAGCTGTTTCATCTATCACACCGGATGTTCCCGGTCGTATATGGCAAGAGCTTGAATATCGTCTTGATGTCTGCAGGGCAACTAAAGGAGCACATATCGAAATCTACTGAACAGGTAAGATTCTTGGAGAGTTTCTCTTTATTTTGAAGTTTATTTCATGTCCCTATCGTGCTTTGTTCCAAAACTATGACTGTTTGTTACCCCACCATTATTTTACGGACACACTGTACATACAGAGATATTCATGCATACAGCAACATTTCAGGTAATGAAGCAAGAATGAATGAACTTTCTTCATAATGAAGACGTCTAGAATTCTGGTTAAAACATCTGTTTAGACTCACTAACTTTCTTGTAAAACTCCTCCAATTACACATTCCAACCTATGCTGCAGAAGGCTAAAAAGTTTCACGCATAACTACTCTGACATTTAATCCAGACCACAGCAACATATATATTAGTATTAACTACATAACACAGGATAAATGGTCATATTACAGCAGCTATGTGAAAACATGCATTTCTGTGAACAAATGAAATATCAAAAATGGAAAATTTAATGTTGTTAATAAACCCAACAGATCAGAAAAGGTAACAAAGACAATGCCAGAGATTCTGTAACTCACACTTTTTAGAAACAAAACAGTAAATTTTACTTGCAGAGGATTAAAAAAAGTCCATTCCATAAAAGCATTAAAGTTTTCAGACTTCTATTTACACCCCTATAAACGAAACTTCAAGTGATGTCATATGTAGTATTACGCAAACAAGCGCCAAATATCCATGATTAAACAGTTCAAAATTTATTAAACTTTAGGCTGACTACTGAAGGAAACTACTCGAGAAGCTAAAAAAATCACTCCTCTTGCTTATCAAACACATCTGACAAAAAGATATTTAGTTGACTGTCTTTTGGATTGTTGTGCCATGAAGTCTGGTAGAAGTGTACCAATGTTTCAGAGGTACTTTCTGCCTCCATAACTACAGTGACAAACTTCCATCAGACAATACAACATTATAACCCAGAAAATAGTTATGATCATACCCGCTGCTGTGAGAACTTCCAAATTTGATCTCTAATTAAGCATTAGTAAATGAACACAATTACATTGTCAATGAAACATAAAGGAAATATGTCAGCATTTATGAAGAAACAAGACATACAGATGACTATGAAGTTATATACTGTGCATATAGTCATGCTTAAAACATCTATCACTGGTGACCACACTTCTTTAGGAAAAATAACTAACATTATACTTACTGAAAATTGACTTTTTCCACTTGAAACCTTGTTTCAAATATACCCGATGTTAAAACCCGACACCTCAGGATATCCTGGAAATATAAGATACACTACTTACTAATAATTTTATTGTGGTATACCCATTGATTAAAGCATGAATGATAGAAATCTGAATGTACATATTTGGTCTACTAGTGAAATCAAACACGTCTGTGCATTTGCCAGCACAAGCTTTCATTTGTTCATGAAGGTACAACAAAAGATACTCAAGATACCTTATAATTTGGAAGTGCAAAGCACGCAAAAAATATCTGTACCCTGAATGCTGAACCACTAAGAGAAATAAGCTTTTGATAATTTGTTAATATTTAGCTACACATATAAACAAAAAAACCCTGATATGCATGAGTTCAAAATTAACATAAGAAGATTATTCTTTGCATTTTTCATGGACAGTGTTACAACCAAGAAGACTAACACCAACATCTTCACACCGTAAGAACCTCAAATCTCAAATACTGCCACATGCCCACTTACATGAGCACATCATAAAAGAGAGTAACTGATGAAGCAGGTGATTACAGAAAAGTAAAAAACTGTCTACTTGAACTACCAGAATGACTGGTATAATTATATGCAAGCTTCACGTCTTCTTTTGTGTCTATGAAAGGTGTGTCTAGCAGAGTTCCAAAAACTAACTTCACTATGGAACCCTTCTAAAGTCCCGAAGTACCAATGAAACCCTTTAAAAAGGCATGGAGGTATGACAAATAGCCAGAATGACGCTGTGAACAGACTTGCTGTCATTAACATTTAATGAGTGCAGTCACCTCCAAAGTAACCACCTGCCTTCTGACTTTAAACACAAATTCAAATGTCTTTGCTAGGACTAAAAATATTTTTCTGAAGTCCTTTCAGTACTATCATCACAAAGTTAGAAAAATCCTGACCACATCATTACTTTTTCTCTCCATTATTGTGTTGTAACAACTTCCCACTTATAATGTACTGAAGTTCTGATCATATGATTACCTTTCTTCTCCATTATTGTGTTGCTTGCATCATCTAAGTACCTATATGAGAATTTGAGTGACATAAATCCAGAGTACACTTTATGAAGAATGAAAATGGTGGCTCATTTACAAGTCCCCACAGTTTTGTAAACAGGATGAGAAACTATCAGTAAACTACTGAAATTTCATTTAGCTGAATAATTTAGACAGCTTGAAATACATACTACTGAACCACTAGTCCCAGAACACAATTTAATTGAATCCGCTATTCCCACTGAGAAACTGAAACTTTATAAAGATCAAAGAATTGATTAACTTCAACTCAACTACTGCAACCATGTAGCAGGAGGACCCTGCACTCAGACAAATATGACAGACATGGAACCAGGAGGAATTACCACAACAATGGAATAAATCGGTAATTATTCCGGTGCTATTCATGAAGAGAAGACACACCTAACTATGCAATAATGTGGCAACTGCTGCTTAGTTTTAGAATCATAACTGCATGTCCAAGTTTCACCATTTCCTACCTTTTTATGAAGCTTTGATTCAAGTACATCAGAAGTCACAGATAAGTGATCTTTTTTCCGTTCCTGTGTCAGCAGTTGTAGAATGATGAACTCTGCTGAGACATGCCTCATTCCCAAATATTCAGTTAAAATGGCTATATACAGGCCTACCAAATTACAGTATCTTCAGCCATCTCATGAATAATCAATTATCTTCAATGTCACACTAAATCATGAAACTGAGCTAATGGTTTAACGTTTCTACTGACTGAAAGGCATCAACGTTCTTGTAGATATTCATACCTCTTTAGAATGAAGGAACCACTCAAAACTCATTCTCTGCTCATTACTGCATGAACAAATGCTACTTGTTAACAAAATCTAATGCATGTGCACTGTTATCCTCAAACTGTCTCCATCCCTTGGCACAGTAATTCATCAAAATAGTTGTTATTCCTGTTGATCAGACCTTGCATGCACATGTTATTAATGCAAAATATATTTTTCAGTTGTAATGCTAATGTCTTTGCATACTTTCTTAAAATTTATACAAGTGATAAATATTTACAGGCCAAGGGCAACTAAATAAACATATAATTTTCAGAACAAGTGTTCTGTAACACTACATTTCAGTGGTTTGTGTGGAATTTAGAAGATTGAACTACAATCTGTTGACACAAAATACGATTTTCTTAGATAAAGCATTTTTCCAGTATTATTAGTCTCTAGCAAAATGCAAAATGCATGAAGTCATTACCAATATAAGTTGCAAATGTATAAAGTGAATAGTTAATGAAATGAAGCAGCCGGTACAATGTACAATGAAGCAGAGCCTGCCTCTGTAGTCTTCACCATAAAAGTGGGATTACCTGTCATAATTTTTAATCCAATGCTACTAACCTGTTCAGTAGGTGTGTAGTTCGGTTGTTTGATTATGTGCACTTTGTCTAGGAAGCTGAAACAAAGAACAAGGTATCATATATGTGTAAAATATCATATGAAAAATTGTTAAACACATTCACTACACTTTTTCAGACAATATACAGATTTAATATATTTAACCTCAAATCTATCTGTTAATTTATATGTCAAACATTGTCAAAACTTATATATATGTACAGCTATTGGTATTTTATTCTAGAAGCAAATTAATATTTCTCACTAAAATCAAAAGTAGCTGAGCCCAAAACAAATGATTAATGTTTGTCAGAACACAGAACAATCAAACAAATGGTAAAAATTATCCCAAAGCCAACTGAAGAGTGATAGAGGCCCACTTGTCTGGGATTATAATGATAACTTATTACAAATTTCAAAGTTTCTGAGAATAATTATTCTAATGTATATTCAGTGCACTTGTATTTTGTTCTGTGTTGTCCACTACTGCAACAAATTTTAAAAAAAAAGATCTGGACATGCTTGTATGTCTTGCTTCCATAATTACAACATACAATGGAAAAAGGTATTATAAGCTTTTTGTCATCTCTTGCTGCAGATCATGTTATCCAGTAACATTAACTTAAACATCTCCATTTTTCCAGGCAGTTGTGTCTTGTCAAAAATGAGAAGAAGGTTCTTGCCATTTGAATCACTGACACCATTTCTGGTCTGTTCAAACTTGTTTTGGGGTGGGATGAATGTATGCAAGTATAATCGTGTAGGAACTTTTAGGTTTCACCCAGGCCCTCACAAATGGCTCAGGATTGAGTCTAATAGCAGGCTTTCTTCCTCCAGAATAGTTGCATTTTGAAGTCATGCCAGAGTTACGATTCTACCTAATACATCACAGGCACACAAGCGTCAAATAAAAACCCCCATTCTCAACAAATTCCCCGTTGCGGGCAATTCCTTGTTAATGTTTTTTACCAAACCTGCCAGAAAGAACCAGCCTTCCTAATTCAAGCCTATGATAAAATCGAACAAACGTAGAGGGAGCCACGTTGCTTCTGTGTAACTCAAAACTAATGTCAGATTCTGAACTAAATCCAATTAAAATGTCGATTTATTGGGCGCTAACAAAACACCGCAAGGGGAGCAGAAAAATATATACCCTACGTAGTCATTGATTCACAACCACTTCTGGCTTTATCACATTTCAACAGCAAATAACCTCCCAGGTACCTATTTCCATACACAATTCTACCATTCTTTCCAACGGATGGGTACGTATTGTCAGGTGAAAATTCGTTACATCATAATCTAGCTACAACCCCTACCTGGCGTTGTATGCTATCACAACCCTTCGGGATAGTCTGGGGGAGGATTACGCCATTCCCACCCCCCGCCCACGACCTTGACTATTACGCTTCAGTGTTTATTTTCCACTCGCTGCCATTTTTAGTTTGGCCGCGATCTATAAATAGCAAGCCCGGTCTTTGCTCGGCTCGGAACGGCGCGGCTCTGGGTCCCTGGACTTCACCGGCACGGCTTTGTACTCGCGACATTGCTACAAACACAGCGAGCATTCCGCTAAAAAGTTTTTCATTTTGTTCTAAGGTCGTATTTGTAACACCATCGCTATACATTGCAATGCAAAGTTTTCATATTTAATGTTCGGCTACTGCACAGAGGAAACAGATCCTTTTCAATGTGGCACACACTATTAAAGCTGCCATTAAAACCTTTATATACCAAGAAACGGGTTCGTTTATTCGGCGTGTTTTCTAGCTGTCGTATTGGCAGACATGGAGATCCGGACTGTGAAGGTGGAGTGCAAGATCAATAGTTGAGGCGAGGCGAGGCAAGGTTGTTGCCGTTGCTAGCTAGTCGCCAATATAACGCGCTACCTCAACAAAAATTCACTCGTTGCAGGACTGAGTCAAGAAACGGGGGCTTCCCCCCCATACAGAAAAAAGAAATGCATGTCCCGCGAATCGCATTGTTCAGTACGAACCATGACGACACTAATTACAAACCCAGATGAAATGGGCCTATTTCTACCTACATTTGATGATCAAAAAATTAAGATTTCTGCCAACTTTGGTGCGCCTGTTAATTCGGAAAAAATTGTCCTCCCAATAGATAGAGTAGTATCCTCCTTCAGAAGCTGATAATCTCTCAGATGGTTAAATTCCCTGCATATTGAGGAACCAGGATATGCACTACCGCGTTCGGAATAACTCGACACGAAGCCTAATCCTGTGCCAGTTGAATCCAGCTACATATATTCTTTTAAAATGCATTAAAATATTTTTCTCATTCATACGCCTAGAGTCCTGAATGACCTCTTCCTTTCAGGGTTTCCTACTAAAATTCTGCGTGAATTTCTCATGTCTATATGCACCCCGCACATGACATCCTCCATAATCCGACAATCCTAATATTTGTCGAACAGCAAAGATTATTAAGTTCCTCACTGTGCAGTGTGTTTCCTGTTACTTTCTCATCCCTGGGTCCAAACACTCTGTAGTCTATGTTACTCTGCACAACACACACGTCATGCCGGCTATAAATTTACAAATGATGACTACTAGGGCTGTTAACGAAGTACAAACACTAGATAGTGTATGCTTTATTAGTCCCTTACTCTACCTTTGTAATATTCTTTCTGTATATTTTACACTTTTACAGGCTTAATTCTGGACAGTTATACATGGGATGGAGATTGCATTTACACATGCAAATATTACATTTCATACTGTAATTGTGATATTGTTTACTGTCATGACAAGACCTGGATCACAAATTTTACTTCTGACTTTCTCGTTTGTAGCACTTATTTCAATGTAAACAATCGTAGATAATCGATATCACCCATTTCGTAATTTCAAGTCAAGATATGGCTAGCATTTAAAAATAAAGTCGTCTACTGAAACTGTGTAATACTGCATGGTCCAGTCTGTAAGAGCATTTAAAAGCTGTTCAGCTAGTCAACAAATTCCCTACTTTTATGGAACCCTAAGGTTCATCACACATTCACAAGAGCCCGCCACTGGTCCCAATCCTGAACCACACGAATCCAGTCCGCACCGCCCCATCCTATTTATCTCAGATCCATCTTAATATACCTCCCACCTACGTCTAGGTCTTCCCAGTAGTCTCCTTCTTTTTGGCTTGCCCACCAAAACCCTGCATTCCTCTTCTATCCCATGCGTGCTACATGCCCCGCCCATATCACCCCCTTGACTTGATCAGTCTAATTATATTTGGCGAGGAAGCTCCTCATTATGCAACTTTATCCA
This sequence comes from Zootermopsis nevadensis, assembly GCF_977971745.1. Lineage (NCBI taxonomy): Eukaryota > Metazoa > Arthropoda > Insecta > Blattodea > Termopsidae > Zootermopsis > Zootermopsis nevadensis. The sequence goes on along the minus strand of NW_028259149.1, from coordinate 11,165,320 downwards.
GTGTCCGAGAAATTCATCCCACTTAGGTCCAAATATTCTCCTCAGCACCCTGTTCTCATACACACTCCCTTGATGCCAGAAACCAAGTTTCACACCCGTACTAAACTACAGGCAAAATCATAATTTTGTATATTTTCAAATTTGGGGTTTTAGACAGCAGACGAAAGACAAAAAGTTCAGAACAGAATGGTAGCAAGCTTTACCCGAATTCAACCTGCTCTTATTTCCCTCATGAATGGAACTTTTGTAAGTTACTCAACTTTGCCACATTTTCAAAGAATGAATTAGCTATCTTTCAGTTTTGATTTTGCCCTGCTTTCTCGTGATGAGATTAATTTCTGTTTGCTTACAGGCCAATCTCCTTACTAGCGTCAATTACAGCTTCTGTGTTTTCTTTATGGTATTTATGTTACCCCCCAATAGACTTACAACAGCAGCATAGACCAGAAGCTGATGTGCCCCATTCAATTTCAGTCCCACCTTGTTTTCTTGGGCCTTCCTAAAGCAAAGTTGAAAAGCAATGGCGACAAATTATCTCCTTGCTTTATAGTATTTTGAGTACAAAACGCGTCAGAAAAATGTTTACCTGTACGGACTTTAATACAGTTTACATTTAAACACATTTTAAATAAGCCTAACTATTTTAATGATACTCCTGCCGCTAGAATTACGAACTGCAACTGGACTCAGCAGACGGCAGAAACGAGAATGTACAAATTAAGGTCCGGTAGATTGTGTACTTCATTATTTTTATTGCGTGGATTTAAAACTGTATATTTTTTTATTAAAACATACCTGAATTAAGTTTATCTAAAATTGTTTGTTTCGAAACATTCTTTTTCATAAAATTTCAACACAACACGCCCACGCAAATCACGAGCTGCCAGGTTTTTGGTTATTCATCGCTACGGAGGTACGTTCTAGGTACTAGCGGGTTAAAAAATATCACCTCTCATACAAAATGTAACATTTCATAACTTCATAGAAAAAGTAAGTAAAAAAGTAAAGCAGTCCCACTATAAACTATGTAGGCGCTTGGGAGGAGAGGATGTATAGCTCCTACTCATTCTTAACCTCGGCATTAGATGGGGTGTCAGCGTCACGCCCCGGCCGCGCTGTACCCCCAGGGAAAGACCCCGGTACCCATTGGATAGGAGGTTGGGTGGGCCCTAGAGCCGATCTGAACGCAGAGGTTAGAGGAAAAATCCTCTGCCCCGAACTCCGGTCGTCCAGTCCGTAGTCAGTAGCTGCACTGACTGAGCTACCCTGACTCCTCCTCACAGAGCAATTCTTTATTCAAAAACTAATATTCGCTCGACTAGTACAGAAATTCCTTGCCTATTGCGAACATATTCCATGTACCGAGTTACATAACGCAATTAACCAGGCCGATAAGATGTCAAACCGATTTCAGTTCACGAATCTGATATCGAAAGACCCGTAACCCTGCATACTAAGAAAACAGTTGCAGCTGTATGTACGATTTGAAACTCTCCCTATGGGAAGCACGGTCTCCGCACAAGTCACAAAACACAGCAAGAAAGGGGATAGAACTCGATTACAACGTTCAGTGGGCGATAGCTTTTATATACTATCATAAAAGTGTAATTATTCCGACGTCTATGTACCGGGTGTCCGTAAATTAGCGGCCGATTTTAAGGGCGTGTTATTATTTATTTATAACACAAACTAAAAACTTACGCAGTGCAAAACAGTCAAACAACCATCAAGTTTTTTTAATGTGATCACAGAAGTTCATAAGTTTTCCGTATGTTATAATTAATTAGACGCCCTTCAAATCGTTCTCTAATTTACGGACATGCTGTATCATAAACAAATTTTCGAAAGGCAATCTAAGAAATGAGATGTGCACGATAGAAACTTAGTTCCGAAACGCGTCCACGGAGACGGACATGGCGCCCAGGGTCGTCCACTCTCTTGAGATGTCCATCAGTCACGCACAATGCTGAAACGCCCAGCAAGACGCGTGTGACATGTACAAATACGATGTGGATTGAAAGGTCTCAACCAACCACGAGTCGAACGACACGGAGGTTGCCGAAAGTGAAAGGCCGTGCGGTAGTACGTGCTACAGGACTGGCAGAGTCGGACGGAATAAGCTCCAGCGAAACACCGTTTCATAGATATCCAACTGGTCCGCAATGCTTGCCAGGTCAAAATCTGTGTCCTGGTGGACACGAAAGATAATCAAAACCCTCACAGTTCACAGAACTTTGGCGGTGAATTCTTTAAATTAAAATGTGTATCGCACAGAGGAGTGTAAAACGAAAGTAACTTACCACTCAGTTCCGCTACACATCACTTGAAATAAGTGAACTTCAATAGAAACAGTCGGAACGTTTAAAATGGACTGTGAGAAAATCCTGAAGATCTGTCTGGGTGTTCGTACATTCAAAATGTCAGGGGAGCGCGCGCGCGGGGGGGGGGGGGGGGAACTTCATATTGAAGAACATACTAGCAAAAGATCGGTGAATCAAAGGAAGACATACACCAAACCCATGGTAAACAGTTGCCCGGAATTCGGTATGTTTCTGACCTTTTGGTTTGGGAACAGCTAACACATAACTGCACTTACCTGTTGCATCTGAAACATATCAACTACTTACTATATGATTCACTTCAATATCCTTTCAAATTAATTCTCCATTAATCATCCTCTCATTTGATGGTGACAGCGCAGTTAAAAAAGGCAAAAGTAATAAATAATTAACAATGCCCGTAGTTGCACCCAGGGCAGAGAAAAGAGAACGAAAAACGATGACCCGCGTCGGAAATTTCGAAGAAAAAAAAAGGGAACTAGAAAATGAGAAGTTTCTGGACCCATGTTTACATGAACTTTTTTCACCGTTTTGATGTTTAGAATTCGACCTTACATTGATCCCATTAGTAAATAAATTTATGCGTGTCAATGAAATTAAAAAGTTGGAAATCAAAAAGAGATCAGCTGAATTTTAGATACAGCACTACAATATATTTGTGGCTTAAATTATATAACATGCATAATGCATCTTATCTGCATACTCACTATTTTGCGCAGTCGATTAGCTGGTATTCATTTGACCTTTCAAAACAAGCTTGAACCCCTCTATCTTTCCATAATATTTCCGTGTGTTCGTAGAATTCCTGAAAAAGATAAAATTTCAATTACTTACAGGTTCAATTATTATTATTATTATTATTATATACTACAAGGAAAAGTCAGAAAGCAAGAGGTTCTGATTTTACTTTCAAGTATCGCTACTTCAAATGCACGATCACTACAAATGAGGAAATTAACAAAAATAATGAGAAAGCGCGACGTTCTTTGAGGTCTTCCAAAGTATTTTTTCCATTGTTTTTATTTTATGGAGACCTGTAACTCATTTTCGCAAAGCATTCCTTCCTAATGAACGGTTATAATAAAAATTTACTACAGAATCTGTTGCTAAACCTCCATATATGACCTCAACCTCCCTAGCCTCTGTTTATAGGGGAGTCAACACAAATTCCAGAAATATTTATATTATTGAAGCGTCGTTAAAATATGTTATTATTCAAGTCCTAAAACAGCAAATAAAATTTAAAACCTAACAAGTTACATGCACGCATAGTTTAACTATTCTGGGCGTTCGCCAGATTTTGACATTTTGATTGGCTGCTGTCAGTGACCTCTTCGTAGGTGGGATGTCAGGGGTCTGTGAAGCTTGGTTATGACTCCCCAGGTGACAGGGGCAGCCTGGAGACACCAGACGTGGGGATTCCCAACTCAATAATTTATCATAATCTACTTTTATCTCTTCGTAACAGCATGTTCATGTCAGGTTGCACACCACGATTCGATTTCCAGGTCCTCGTCTGATAACAGGCTGGCATTTAAGAATGTGGAGCTTCATACTATGTATGGGCACATCATGCAGCGTGTTTCTACAAGCCCACAGAGCGTTATATACTATCCAGAAGAACAACACCGACAAGCCTGAGATAACCCGATCATGTTTTCTTTTTAGAGTTAATGACTGTCAAAGCAGTTGGTACATATAGTTACCACTCGCCTTCAAAGGTTTAAGGGTTAAAGAACAATGTAATCCTATGATATGCAATGCAAACAAAAACCATTTGTAGCTCTCGGTCTTTCTCGTGGACTTGTCCATAACAAGTTGTCACTACGCTTTCGTTTTCACATTTTTGGTCCACATCATCAGCTCAAAAGCAGAATTCACTTTAGGATTTACAATTGTAATACAAAAACTTTCCATCCAGTGTTCATACTCAAATCCGGCATTACAAAAGTTTAGTCATGAAAAAAATAACGCATCTGAGAGTAAGTACCCTGAGAGGCGGAGACCGACCGAACTGGAAATTAACTCGCCTCCATCTCCACGTGCAAAGACGAATGAAGGCACGTAGCACTCAGTGAAGTTCTTTCAAAGATCAGTGTCATTAAATAAACGAAACAATTAAACAGACAGGGTGACCGGTCAGCTATTTTTGCTGTTCCATCAGATACGTTTTCAAGAAACCCTTCCTCCGAGCCAACTGAACGCTTCACGCCAATTATTCGAACACGACTTACGCTTTGACATAACAGCTCTCGGCGGAAGACTGAATAAACAAAGAATAAACAAACAGATGCCAGATCAACAACCTCTTCCCGACAAAGCATACTTGAAAGTACTGTCAGAGTGTACTCCAAATTAAAATGTATATATTTTTTCATATATGTACGCTTCAATCATTATGGATATAATTTAGGTTAATAAGGGGGCTGTTTAATTATTTCTAATGGCTACGATACATTTCAAACCATTTAAACAGTCTGGATAAACGGAAAATGAGCACCTTCCAAGCGAAATTAACGCTCGACAGTGAAGAAATGTGAATGAGCACAACACGCAAAAAAGGATGTGTCTTAATCTCGTATCCAGTGCCTCACCGCTAATTGTAACAGCAATAACTAGAGCAAACCAGCAGAATTGTGTGTTTATTAGCTTGTAACTGGCGTTCACTTTTAGTCTGGTTCTGATGGCCTTACGGCAACCGGAAGAAACTGCCTCCTGCAAGAAGCTACTTTTAACACGACAAATACTACACTATGGCCCGGAGCTCAGACGCGGTCCTAGAAATGTTCAGTCTGGCCTGTGGTGATATTCGAATAGGCCTATTAAAATATCCCGAGACCACGATGGCTGAGAAGCGAGGTAAACAATACTCCTCACCCTTCGTCCTGCGACCAGCGTTATGGTCACACACTGCACGACGTGTTCTAAAAACACTCAACTGGTAATGGAACTATTTCACTGTTACATACGATTGCAACATGCATTTATCACCGCTCTGTAAACAGGATTTCTTACACAAGAAACAAACAGGAGAAAAATGTGTAAGATTTGAGTTTTTCACAGCGGTGAGTATGAAGATTTATGTCTTCTGGGTTGTTGTGCCGTGCAGTATCGCCCTGATGACGGCGGCAGTATGACCTCTGAAACGTTAGTAAACATCTACCAGACTACACAGCGCAACAACCCAGAAGACAGAAATCTTCATACTAAGAATCGCCCTGATGACGGAGGCAGTATGACCTCTGAAACGTTGGTAAACATCTACCAGACTACACAGCGCAACAACCCAGAAGACAGAAATCTTCATACTAAGAATCGCCCTGATGACGGAGGCAGTATGACCTCTGAAACGTTGGTAAACATCGACCAGACTACACAGCGCAACAACCCAGACGACAGAAATCTTCATACTCATCGCCCTGATGACGGAGGTAGTATGACCTCTGAAACGTTGGTAAACATCGACCAGACTACACAGCGCAACAACCCAGACGACAGAAACCTTCGTACTCACCGCTGTGAAAACCTCAAATCATACATAAAAAGTCAACCTGTTATTACTTACCACCACAAACACTATTTTGTACCCAACCACCGGTAAAAGTTATCAGTAAGCTTCAAACCACCGTGCTGATATGAACACCTACAGAACACAGATATCAAAACATTTCACAAGAATCGAAACTTACGAACGATCGATGATCTGAAATCGAGTTTCGTCCTCTGCCGTACAGAAACCAACCGCGTATCACGATCGCGAGTACAGAACAGCGCGGAAAGTTAGGGTTGCATATTTGTTGGCTTTGATGTCAGTAGCACATGTATGAGTACACATTTCCGCCACGTTAAATGACACTCATTTGCAAAGATAAAAATGTGAACGACCTTTGCACTGCGAAGTTCAGTTATCTGTCCCCAATCCAGGAAAACAATATCATTAAAATGACTCCGCTTTCTAAAATGACAAGAGCACAGTGATGATGCGACTGTTATTTAAAATTAGGGCTATCGCTCCAACTGAATTAAAACCACCCTTTCTTCTACCCATCCCTAAGGACTGGCAACAACTCACGGACAGAGTCGATGTGCGACTACTACATTTCTGCAAGACGAAGTAGGCAGACGTTGCCACTTTGAAACTTGATGAGCATGGCAAATGTTGTCGGGAGATCCTTACAGGCGAAGTCAGTTTTGGCAAGCGGTTAACAAACTGGATACGACCCAAGGGGATCTTCAGTAAGGTAAGAATTTTTATTGCTGAAACGTAGCTTAAAGGTTACGGTTGTGGGTCCCCGAGATCATATTAATGGCCAATTTTGAGTCAGGGCCAAAAATAAGGAATTTATGAACCAATGACCCAACCCTCTGAAGCCGTATCTCGTCTAAATGTTTAAAAATTCAATCCGTACCTCAAAGACAACAATATTTCATCATTACAAACATTAACTGGTTAACGCTGTTTAAGAAAATAATAGCTGTTTGCAGTGAGAATCTTACGAAACACACAGATACCCTCTGTGGTCAAATCTATAAATGCAGGTGGTATATACATGTACCACTGAGCTCTAAATGTTTAATGTGCATATTAATTTTCTACAACTTGATAATTATAACACGAAACTGACAACAGAATAGCAATTTTCAGTCTGGGGTACAAGTTTATGAACACGGCAGGTGCAGGATATTACGCGCATGCAGAAGTCATGAACATATTCTCTCGACACATGTGCACGGAATTCACGGCAGTTTTACCGATATGCGAGCAGATAAACCGTGGAATACGCATCCAATAATAAAGACAGCCCAGTTTTGGTTGGAGCAATATCAAATTAACTTACGACCCATACTCACGGTCTAGTTAATGTAAAGGCTGGAAATTCTGAGACAAAAACACATTTCACATATCAACGAACTAGACAAATTTAATGTCCAACTTCGGCTTTCTGGGATGAGCCACGCAAAATGTTAAAAATTACCCAACGTTTCGGCAAACATTACAGAAGCCATCTTCAGGACGAATATGTATTGACTCTGAGAACGACAACTGTAACGCGGCTCATCACACAATGCCGAAATTGTTCACTGACTTCCAGCAGCGAAAATCCAAGGACAATAATTATACAAATTTAAATGATCTGCATAAGAACATACCAAGCTGACAAAACTGAAACCCGCCAAGACATAAGCATGTGCTATGTGTGGCAGTTGCCTGTTTTTCGCAATGAAAAACGTATAATAAATAATCTTTAATTCGCTGGTCACCACTTTTCCATTCATTGGCGCAATTTCCGCTCAATGAACTGTTGTACGCTTCGCAAGCGCTCTTCCATACCGATACTCACTCAGTTTCCAGCGGGGTCTTCTTCCGCTTCGTGACGCTCCACCCCAGCTAGGCAGGCGCTTATCTTGCATGAAGAAAGAATCTGCTATGCTCTGCTATGCATTCTACGTCAGGCATTATAATTCTCTCAGAGATGAAGCAAACGGATTGAATTTTACCATCTTGTTTTATTTTACAAATAAATCTATATTTCCGACATCAAACAACTTCTCTTACATCCTTAAAATTACATGCCTCCTCAAATCAAGCAAAGTACGTTCCGCTAAAAAAAAATCCACCACTACAACTTTTCAACAACTTCCACTGTCGCGACGTATGATTTCTGCTCTGTAGGCTCTTCTGGGAAATACTTTCATCTTCGCCGTAACGTCCAGACCGGCTCTTGACCGCATCCAGTTACAATGCGCGCTGCTTAGTGAAGTATCAGAGACACTTTTACCTTAAAATTACGTTCACTGCATGAACAGCTGCGATGAAATAGAACCGTAACATAAAATCATTCCAAACAAGCCACTGGAAGTAACCACTAAAGGCGGGCGGTCGCCTTGGGCGGCAAGAAAATGAATGAATACGACAGCAAAGGAAAAACTATGTAAAATAGAATATAATAAACGTCTGAAAACAAAGAGCGAGGTTCGGGGGGGAAAGGGCCAATCGACACTAATGTTATTAATATAAAGTATACTAAAAAGAAGACGAAATTAAGTGAGACAATGATCAACTATTTTTTTTAATCGAGGCACAGTAAGGAATTGCATTATAATTAACTCAAAAAGCCCAGCCTTACGGTCTACCACATAAAAAAGCTCAGAAGACCGGCCAAGTTCTACAACGCAAAACGCACATCTAAAGACGAGCAGAAAGAATGGCCTGGCACCGTGAAAACCTCAAATCCTACGACGTCTAAATCTGCTTTTATTTATTTATTTTTATTTATTATTAACTGCAAATGGGTTTATACCGGTAGCAGTGGTGCTACAGTAAGACACAACAAAACAACGAGACACAACAAAACAATAAGACACAACAAAACAATGCGACACAACAAAACAATAAGAGACAACAAAACAATGAGACACAACAAAACAACAAGACACAACAAAACAACAAGACACAACAAAACAACGAGACACAACAAAACAATGAGGCACAACAAAACAATGAGACACAACAAAACAATGCGACACAAAAAAACAATGAGACACAACAAAACAATGCGACACAACAAAACAATAAGAGACAACAAAACAACAAGACACAACAAAACAATGAGACACAACAAAACAAGACACAACAAAACAATAAGAGACAACAAAACAACACACCACACTCAAAATAAAACAACTCATAAGATTACAAAACCATAAGGCACAATCGCTGTAATTGCACGATAATATGGCTTGCATATCTAAATTTCAAATAGGTTTCAATTTCACGAATTTTGCTTTTATAAAGTGAAAATGTTAACAGGACCACGGAACGGTAGATATCCCAGCCCAGCTCAGGGTGGACAAACGAAAAGGCACCGTTCTGTTTATGCTGAATACCCAAGCCTTGCGCATGATTAGTCGGTAACTTTGTCGAACGAAACACGAGCGAGCTACGCACGATTTCATTGTGTAGTGCCTGAATAAATCACGTAATTCTAGGGAATGTTCCACTGTTTAAAATGCAACTCGACTTGCGCCAAAGTTCAAATCATTGTGTCATTTGCTGAGAAGCGTGACTTCCGCCTACCATATCTGTCTCAAATGAATAATACCAGGCATTGAAAATCATCAATGTCAAAGTCGTTCAAGCTTGTGGTTGGCCAGTATTTATGTAACGTCGAGACTGCTGGAAGGCAGGCACACTCGTCAGTATAGCTTCCGATAAGAGAACATTTCACGGGGACCGGCAACCGGCAAGGCTCAACACGATTCAGAATTTTTCAAGCCTCACGGCAAAGAAAGGGCACAAATATTCCGAAGCTAAATCCGAATCTGGAACTGTATAAACGCAGTTTCTTCTTCGAAATTCTATGAAAGGGTGGTTTACAATGTATGGCGAGAAACATTAATTTTTCATGTAAATCACTATAGAAATTTTTCGAGACACCAACAACGTCTGGATTTAAAGAGGGCACGTGAGCTATCAAATTAGAAAGAACAGACGTGGAAGATTAAATTCCCAGCTTCAGTGTCAGAAAATACTTTTAACATATTTCTAAATGACGAAAGCATATTAAAACAATTACACTGCCAGAACCACTGCCAAATTTGATAGTCTTCTTAATATAAAATTAATCAGAATTCCATATTTCACCACATTTGTTAAAATTTAACTTGACTTCTGGGCTAGTCGCTACGGGCTGGACGACCGGGGTTCGATCCCCGACGGGGGCAGAGGATTTTTCCTCTAGCCTCTGCGTCCAGACCGGCTCTGGGGCCCACCCAGCCTCCTCTACAATGGGTACCGGGGTCCTTTCCCGGGGGTAAAGCCGGCCGGAGCGTGATGCTGACCACTCACCCCCATCTAGTGCCGAGGTCAAGGAAGAGAGGAGCTATACCTCCACTCACTCCAAGCGCCTATATGGCGTATAGTGGGACAAACTTTATTTTACTTTTTCTGGGCTAGTCTCAGAAGGATCTCTCAATTACATAGAAACGTTACTGACACAATACAGTCGCCTGTTTTAAGTTTATTGCTGCGTTGAAAATTTAAGTGCCAAATTTAATTTTGCTGTTTTCCCATCAGAGGCCTCACCCAAATGCGCATTTTGTGTCAAAAACAGACCTCACTGTTAAAACTTTATAAAATATCGGAAATCAATTAAATTACATCTGCGGAGCGACATGACCCACATCCCTACTGTAACGTACACGGGTTCGCCTTTCTTGGTCATTTTAATAATCCATTTGCTTCACTTATTAAAGTATTATCGATACATACAATAGTTTATTATTACATGGAAAGTAAACTACAATCTACGTTCTTGATAAACGGGTTTTTATTGAAATTTAAAATCACATGGCACTATAGACGCCAGAATTGGTTTATTATCTCTATATAAATGAAACTGCTAACTCTCGTTTTGATTCGGAAAAAACAGAAGAAGAAGATAATCCAGCTCACACTGTATATGATAGCTTCTTGGCAAAAGCAGCAGAATATGCGAAACCGAAACAGCTGACAGAAGATGGCCGCTTTAGAATTTCACGCAAATGATCAATGTTAGAAGAAAAGGCAACTACACCGAAGAAGAGTCCTTCCTGAAAAGCTAATAGTCGCTCAACCAGCCAATAAATTCCCCTTCTCTTACAGAAATCGAATATTCATTACTTTGTTCAAAAGACGCCAACCCTGGGGCCGTATTCCGAGGCAGATGAATCCAGTCCACTGTCCTACACATTTTCCTTAAGATGCATTTTCATATTGTCCACCCATCAACACGTAAATCGATAAATGAATAACATACTTTCACGCGGGTTGGTTGGGAAATAGTATACTTCCCCGGATAATCAACAATACGCAAAAATGAAATAAAAACACGCAGATATAACAAATACGTAAACGTATTTACAGACATACACTACTTAAATGTTTAAAGACTTACTATTAACGGAGAGAATTTTATATAAAATTCATATAGTACATATCAACTATTTTTAAAATGGAAAACAATACGTTCTACTGTCGTAAACGTCTGGTTTTAGCAACAACTCTTGTTGATGTGTTAAATAATGTTTTTGTTGTATTTATTCCTTTCTTGAAGCACATTTTTACGTTTTAATTTTCGCTTAAACCAGATAGACCTCAATTAATCCACCCTCGGATAATCAAGAGTCTACTATAATACACAAAACAATGCACAAATTTTTAGGCCTCATTTTAGTGCAAAGTTACCGAAACCTGCGACACCAGACCAAAGTTGTTCAAATACAACCTGGATTTAATTTTACGAGAGTTATCACCAGCAAACCCGAAATTAGATAATTCCCAAGGGATTATATAGTTCTGCCAAATTCCTGCTGAAGTCCTCAGATGTTTCAGCATTAGTAGTCTTTAAGACTAAGATTTCTGTACAAAGAAAAATCGGCCGGGGCGTGAAGCTCCATATAATGTCGAGGTTAAGAATGGGTGGAGCTAAATTCCACTCTTCTGTACGTCTGCAAGGCGCGAACTCTGTTAAGCGTCAGGGACAACTTCACCTTTACCTAGCAGTTCGACGTGCAAGTGATTCGCACCGGCTATTAAAGTTATACCAGCACGTGAGCAGGCCTACTTTTCCAGTTTTCCCCCCTTACTTTAATGGTAGACTCGAACCGTTTAGTGATTACTTTTAACGAAGCACAATCTCGCAACGCCACTGGACCAAGCTGTATACACACACACGTAAGAGGAGGTTTTCACGACGACCTGAAAATGGACGGTGGCGTGGGATGACACACCGTGTTCTGGCCGTACGCCATCGTTTCGGAGAAGCATAATGATCCTATCTTCCGGGCTGAATTACACGACGTAATGTCTGCACTGTGGTATGTTATGTCCAAAAAAAATTACAACAGACACCCGCCTTCATGGTATAACAAAAAACAGCCAATACCAGCTCGGACTTGGCCTTCATCTAGGACCGTAATTAAAACATTTGAGTGGGAAACATAAGACGCTAATCACAAAACGATAGAATTATTTAACGTAAAACTTAATCCTCAAAAGCCTGATGGTTACTATATGTACCACCTGCCTCTACAATCAATAACTCTGCATTTTATACTGACAAGTTTCAAATTTTGGAAGCTGGATTCTGCTTCCATCTTCAGGTAGAAACGGAGGTAAGGAAACAGAATGCCTATCTGCCGAGACCCCTGGTTCAGCGAGCCTCAGGCCCACAACAAACAACCAGATAAAAAATATTACTGGCATTTCCTTATTTTCCTATAAACTTTACAGCCATAATTTCAGTTTTACAGTATAAGCACATAACATAACATCATCCATCTCAATTAAGAATCTACTTACCGAAGGATAATCGAAGTCATGCTGTGAAGCAACATCTTGGATGTAATCCACTCGGTTCTGATTGGCCGGATGCTCCAGAGCAATGGGAGGCGTCAATGTGCTCATTGCACCCGTAATTGTCTACACGGCACAAAAGATGTGACAGCATAAGTACAATGTACGAAATGTAATGAAAATGTTAGTTGTAAAACCAGAATGGAAAAGGCCACTTGCAAGACATACACATGGACAAAAGAATAATATAAAAATGGATTTGGAAAAAAAAGGGTTGGGTGATACGGACTGAATTCGGCTGTTTCAGGAGAGAAACCAGTAATGGACAGCTGGGAACACGTTAATTAACTTTCGCGTTCGCTAAGGGTGTACAATTTATTAGCAGCAGAGTGACTACCAACTTCTCAAGAACTATCTCCATAAAGCTAGTCAATTAATAACAGTGAAAAAGAACTAAAACATATCAATTTAAAAACAGCACGACGTCCTGAAAGACAAATATTAACGGCAAATAAAACGTATCACAAATGCCTCTGTCACGTGGTTGTGCGGCTTGATGGGAATTCCCTGGACTACCTTCGTTACCATGGTAGCCTGCGGATTCCCCGGCCAGCATTTCCGACGGCAGAAAAACATTATCTGTGAGGTTTACCCCCGAGCGCCCCAGCAACTCGCCGAACATCGACTGTGGGGACGGCCGAATCCTTAGCCCCATGTTTCTTTAACTCCTGCCTCTGTACCTGACCTGTGCGATAACACTCACTCACCCAACCGTGTTATTTCATGTCGGAACGAAGTGTGTGTGGTACACACCGGAACGAGTGTTCACGTACGACAGCAAGTAGTTTTGCAAAAAGATTCCGACGTAAACTTGAAAATCTCATCGTTCCACATGAAAGAATTAATACAACTGCAAACGAATCACGACTGGCAGGGTCGTTGCTGGACAACGACATGAAAACGTACATAGAAGTGGAGATACAGTTCCACGTATTCTTGCCTTCGGCAGTAGAGAAGGTGAGTGACCAATTCCCATCCCCCAAGACACACGTCAGATACAAATCTCCGGTTCTGCATCAGAGCTACAGATCTGGACGTGATGGAGAAGAGAAAAAACCCCGCCCCTGTCAGGAATCAAACCCCGGTTGTCCAGCTCGTAGTTTAGTTACCATACACTAATTTATAAATACTAGACGTTTGCTAGACCATAAAAAAACAGTTTTCTCAGTCAGCCGCCATAACCACACCAGACTCACCCCCAATAACCTTTTTTTTAAACTTATATACCTGTCCTACATTCTCATTAACGTAAGGCCGTGCTACAGCAGCGTACGAAAGGAAACTTGACAGGAAAATCGACTAACTCGAAGTCACGTGAGAATGCAAGCACCAGACTGCGCCCCACAACATCCTTTTATGCTTAGTATTAGCAGTAAAGTGCGCCAACGGTAAAGCTGTGAATAGCCATTACAAATACGCCACCAGTGAACTAAATTTTATACAGATTATAGTTTTAAAAATTCAAAATATTAGAAATTACTCGTTAGTTCCAATCCAAATGTCATCTTTTGTAAATTTTAATCTATGTTACATAAATGGGTACTTACTAATATTGCATCTCGTATATTCTTTTTAATATCTTCTATTTTCTGTTTTTTCTCTCTGAAAGAAAAAGAACATGGAATTAGCATCAAATTTAAAACATAAATAAGCAAATGATATCTTGAGTGTGACGAAGTTGAAGTCCCATTAATATCACTGTACATTTCAATCTGATTAGCATTTTCTATGGCAGCCATTTTTTCATCTTCATATATCAAGCCTACAATACTACAACTGCTACGTAAAACAAAAGAAATACCAGTTTCTCTATCACTTAGAGCCTCGCAAATACAGCACAAATAATACAGCAATAACATGAATTATAATACTAATGATTACGTACTGCTCGTTTACAAAGGGTTGCTGGTTTGCGCATGCTTTACAAACAATTACACATTCTATTTTTTCGGGCTTCATTTTTAATCGCTCTTGGTTTGACCTCCACGTGGAAAATGTTAAAGCATGTAGTTGAATAATATATAACTGTACTACAGTTTAGATGAGTATTTGTGCAAATACAAATACGCATTAAAAACTTACGACATCAGGACTGGAACTTTGCAAATGTTATCTTCGCATCAACACTAGATTCCTGACCTACCGACCTGCCCACCAGGGGATATGGAAGCGAAGAGAAGTATAGTTTTCACCTCCATTTTGCCGTGGGGCTTCGTCTCACGTCTCGAAAAATCATTAACACTAATTCATGATTTCCTTCAAATTAAGCAGAGATACTGGTGTCTTTGCTAAAAAAAGACATCTGGCATGAACAGCAGCAATTAGTAGTAGGTGCATAAAAGCCACATGCCGACAAATACAGGAAGTTCATTAATTATTGTAATTATGATGCCAGCCGTGCGCTTACACTACTTTCATTTTCGGACTGACAATTTTTGTTGCACAGAATGGATAAAAACATCATCCAACAGCTGCATACTTTTCTTCGGCAAACCATTACCATTTCGGGCTTCCATATTACGCGGTACTTGGGTCGATCCTACCTTACAAGTATTGTTCTTAATACTGTCGTAGGAAAGAAGAAAGTATCAGGTTAGGGTGGCCTGAAATGGCATTAAGCCCGGTGAAATGCTTTATAAAATGGGCACACATACAGACATGGTGTTTCAAAACCTTGCTTTCTTCCTCGCGAAAGGAGGCTAAGAAAACAAATTCCTGAATGCAGATAATGAAGCTATTTTAAAGTGTTCTTCAAGAGGCCTGAAAATTACAATCTCGTTATACTCTCAATCACACCTTAGAGCTGCACATTACATCCGGTCAGCCGCAAGACGCCCCAAGTGCGTTTCCCGTGACGTAAATTCTATGAGAACCACAACTAGAGTCAAGTAAGATACGAAACATATTTAAACAGAAGAGCCAGGATCACCTCCTTCGGAAGCAAAGGATATAAAAAGCGTACCATATTTGTAATGCGAAGACATGTATGAGCAATAAATACGATTCAATTAACAAGTGTTCTTGAGCTTAATGAGACTCAACAAGATTCTGCCATTCCGAAACAGTCACCAATTTGTGATCCTAAACAGAGGTCGTGACTTCTGTTGTAACCACATCTCAGCAGTGGCAAAATACAAGTATATACCAACAGCTGGTCCAATGGAGCAAGATTCCGACGTAAATGTCAAGTGCATTTGATCTTTCAATATGGGGTGTCATTACATAAGGATGCAGTCGTGAATGGACCACATTCATCACACAATATCAATTTGATCCCAGCGTTACCATGAGTCCGTACTCCTGTCAATAAAACAAGAAACATCATTTCCTGCATCATAAACGGGAAAGAAATTCGAGACGTCACATCGACTAAATAAAGAAAATATCCACTCAACACAGGTCCGATATAGCTTCCGTCAGTTTGTAAGATTTGAGGTTTTCACAGCGGTGACTATGAAGATTTCTGTCTTCTGGGTTGTTGCGCTGTGTAGTCTGGTCGATGTTAACCAACGTTTCAGAGGTCATACTGCCTCCGTCATCAGGGCGATTCTTAGTATGAAGATTTCCGTCTTCTGGGTTGTTGCGTTGTGTAGTCTGGTCGATGTCAACCAACGTTTCAGAGGTCATACTGCCTCCGTCATCAGGGCGATTCTTAGTATGAAGATTTCCGTCTTCTGGGTTGTTGCGTTGTGTAGTCTGGTCGATGTTAACCAACGTTTCAGAGGTCATACTGCCTCCGTCATCAGGGCGATGAAGATTTCTGTCTTTGGGTTGTTGCGCTGTGTAGTCTGGTCGATGTTAACCAACGTTTCAGAGGTCATACTGCCTCCGTCATCAGGGCGATGAAGATTTCTGTCTTCTGGGTTGTTGCGCTGCGTAGTATGGTCGATGTTAACCAACGTTTCAGAGGTCATACTGCCACCGTCATCAGGGCGATGAAGATTTCTGTCTTCTGGGTTGTTGCGCTGTGTAGTCTGGTAGATGTTAACCAACGTTTCAGAGGTCACACTGCCTCCGTCATCAGGGCGATGAAGATTTCTGTCTTCTGGGTTGTTGCGCGGTGTAGTCTGGTCGATGTTAACCAATGTTTCAGAGGCCATACTGCCTCCGTCAACAGGGCGCAACAACCCAGAAGACACAAATCTTCTTCAGTTAGTTACGTACAATAAAATGTCCACCTGCATCTCTGAAACTACTTAAAAGCTTCAATGAAATTTGGTGCTGCATGATTACACTAAAAGCTGGCTTCACTTGCGCTGGACGTTTGCAAAAAACTTTTGTGGCATGCTAAACGTGTCTCCGTTTCCAGCACCATGTCATACAGGAAAGCACGGGGTTGAGATAATACATGCGGCCTCAAGATCCGTTCTTAATTCAGTGATGAGAGGACGAGCAGAAGTGCCCCCGACGGAAATCGAAATCCGCCCGTCCACTCTGCAGCCAACAACTGCGTTGAGGTATCACTACCTCGTAGCTGTAATTGTGGGGTAAACATTTTATCCGCTCATGTGAACTTGTGGAAACTTTTGGCTAGGATCATTCATTTTAGTAATGAGGCATGGGGAAGTATTAAATCTAATTTTAGCATGTTGTAGAAGTTAAATTAGAACAAGCCTGTGAAAATATAGAGGACCTTGAGGGTTATCTGCATGTTGGTACTCAGACTGTTGACTACCAGCTGTTTCATCGTGTCTCAGCTCATGTAACTTGCAATTTGGTGGTACTCGGTTCGAATATTGCACAGGTCGCCAGATATTCTGACTTTCGTAATTTTTACAAGTTTCTCTAAGCATATTTCAAGACAGTATCTTGAAAATTATCATGGTTAACTCATTACAAAAATGTATGCAATTTAAGGAAGAAATAATATGAGTTCAGTCTTAGCCTTCACGGTCAACATTCTTATGGGATAGTCCACATTTTACATCGCTGAACACAAGTAATTTTTCATTCTTGTCAACTATTACTGATGTTTGTATATCGGACAGTACACCGAGTTCTTGGACTATCTTCCTTGTACACAACGCTTCCACTCACCACGCTACTAGGTCTATTACTACGGTCATTTATATTTTACGATTCTCTGCAAATTTCTCAAGCATAATATAGCAGGTAGCCTCGTTTAACAAGCTGCACTAATTTTGTGAGCAAAAACTTCAGAGAAATTAAACCCGCTCATATCACCGCCTACATAATGTAGTAAGAGAAAACGAACCAGACATTTGAGTCCCAAACGCAGAGGTTACGTGGCATTTTAGTTACCCCACAGGATGTCGGCCTTGCTCTTGACAGTTGAATTCTGATGACCACAAGCCTTCCCCTTGGTGGTTAACCTTCAGTGTACCACTTAAAATACTTCCGTATTAGTCGATGGCCGGCATTTAAAAGTCTCTTCAAAGTGCCGAGTATCATAAAAACCAAGGAATTAAAATAAAAGAAATCTTCTGACAAATTTAAAAGTCTCTAGAAATATTTTTGATAGCCACGGTAAACAAACCGCAGGCATCATGCCACAAAGGCATATCAACAAAATTACTGATTTACAAGATACTGAACTCTTACGCTTACTTCGATAAATGTGCATTATTAGTGGTCATATGCCCAAATGTAGCATCGGCATCATGCCCTTCTTGCATGACATACAACAAAATATATCTATATATTTTAAATATATTTAAAATATATATTTATTATATCACAATATGACGCAACTTTACCATCTCAAAAATATATCTAATTGTGCAAATATGCCGGTACGCCCTTCTGGAACGATGCCCTCGAAACAAACTTCCTAAGAATATAACAAATTTCTAATAACACCGTTAAGTAATTGGATAAGACAGCCGTCCAGTGGGTGACCAACCTCCGATTAGCTGGTACAGAGTACACTGCGACAAAATTAAAACAATTTGCACATTCACAACAGGGTCTGCATAAGATAACAACGCATATCAAGTCATTCCAACACCTAAAAATCACAGCACTACATATCTAAAAAGTAAACATACCCACAATATTTAATCCGCGACTGTCTAATATTTGAGGTTCTCACGGCTATGACGAGGTCCACTGTGGTATTTTGGTTTGTGACTCCGTCGAGTCTTTTAGTAGGTGTTACCAACGTTTCGGCCTGCCTTCTACACGCGTCACAGCCCAGAAGACTACAATCGACCTAATCCCTGACCTTCGTTGATAATAGTTATGCCAATAAAGGGCGACAGACACATCGAGGGAAGTGGTAGTAAATCTCAATGGATTCATAACGTCGATATTTCATGGTTATAAATTGTCAGCGTCATGCTGGGACCGCCTTTACCCCCAAAAGAAACTCGCTCCCGGTCCACACTGGTTTAAGACTGTGTCGACACCACAACAGAGCCAAACCGAATGTGAAGGCTGGCGGTCAATTTCCTGCTTGACGTAATACAGCTAATAACAGCGTACAAGGTGCTTTTACAGATCACAGCGTGATAAAACAAAGGGGTGACTTATCATCGCTGTTTTATATTCTCTCGAATATATCGATTTTACCCGCCTCCACAGTTTTCTGAACCATTTACCGTAGTAAAATGTACTTCCTCAACCGGATTACCATTACTTCTTTAAATGCAAACTGTTACTCCAGCCTATCGGTTTAAAAAATTAAACTTTTAACTGCTGAAAAGTACGAAGAAACCAGTTTCTACTCGCATAGAAACTTCGTTCCAAAGAATAAGAAAATATCGTCCGATTATAGTACGACTATTATGTCATTTCTTTTGCAGTTCGGTTAAATCGACGTAGGAGAATCCTTCCTATTTAGTCGGCGTGCCTGGGCTATTTGTAACGTCCCACGTTCCAAAGTCTAGCGCCCATCAACTCTTTCTCATGTGCGTACCTGTGACTCCACTTAGCCTGATCCCTTCTTTTGTGACAATTCTTAACCACACGCCCAACCCCCAACTTGCGGGACAATCATTAGTTCGCACCGAACGCAGCGGCTGAATAGCGAGCAATCGTATTTCGTATTCGGAAGGTCTCAGGCTCAAATCTCGGCCCAAGAATAGTGTCATAGTTTTCCTCAGCCCATTTAGACGAATGCCGTTTTAGTACGTGCCTTAAATTAGGCCACGACCGCTTCTTTTCATATACTTTCCAATTCACTATTCACTGGTTATCTTAACATTCCAGCTATATAGGCTGAGCTACTAGCTTTCGTTTAATTAATAAACAAAAACTTAAATAAATAATAGTTTGTTCTCAGGCGCTCATCACATGGGATGCTGTCTCCACTAAAGACAGTACATAAAAGAAGTCCTACAATGAACCCCGATTTCAAATCTAGTCATAAAGTCGCTTGATTTCACCCCCCCCCCCAAAAAAAAAAATACAATGTCCTACTTACACCTCGGTCTTCCATCGAAGGCTGTATTTTTAAACAGTTTTATCCTTCGCTCGAATGAACGATCTTTTGTTCAATGGTAGGTCTACTTCCGACACAACATTTAATTCTTCATCAGTGACAAGAATTAATACGCTGTTTTCCTTTGACCACGAATAAACACCTTTCATTTGGAAGATACAGGACCGAAGTCCCGATATATCGAGTGATCGATCATACGTCACTTTGCCCGCGGACGAAAATGCCTTTGTTTTTATGGTTCTACAGCCCACAGTTTTAAAGAGCTTACGGAAGTGACGAGTGACCTTAGAATTATCGAAAAATTGTGGAGGAGGTAACGCTCTTTTCTATACAAAGGTTGTGCGTGGTATTTTGTCTGAGGGGATATGAAGCCATAAAAACCTCAGAACTGTTGGCAAGTTATTTTTTCTCATCAAGATATCAACTGAATGTCTTAAGCCGAACATGTCAATCAGTATAGTGACTGGGCGGCCGGGGTTAGGTTCTCTTCACCAGTACGATAAATCCTGTACTGGTTCCAACACAGAGTCCTGTCAGTGAGTTCTGGGGGCACCTTCCTCGAAGGTCAAACTGCCAGAGACTTCAGATGTACAGACAAAAAAATCATAGCACTGCTGTTAAGTTAATCTATTCTCCTTTCAAAGTTGATAGAATAATATGAAATCAGCGTTCTCAAAGATATATTCCTTTACAACAGTTTCTTGAAGGACGCTGAACTAGTAAAATGTGGATAAGAATTTTATTAGGCCCCAATCTACTGGCAACGACAGAAGTTAACTCTTTAAAGCCCAATGGCAACTATAGGACTTGTACCATCTGCTTTAACAATCAACTGAATTCTGCTCACAATGTATTTATGGGTTTCGTATGATGGGTAAACATCGCTTATTTCCTTAAACAGCATTAACCAGCCAATCGTTGTAATGGAGAAGCGTTGTGTTTATTTAATATGCAAAATAAACTGTTAAATGTTATTTAGATTAACTTTGCATTTCAAAGGGTTAAAGCTTTTATATTTTGATTTTCTTACCAAGAGCGAAAATCTCAGAGTACCGAATGCAACGCAAAGGTTGCTAAATCCTCAGGATTTTCGCAATGCCTTGTTACAATAAGTTTTTTTAATGTTCTCAAATGTCTGCATTCCATGAATAAACTCTGTACTAAATAACTTCTGCACGTTCGATGCACACTTTGGAATAAAAAGAACCATGTTATTTAACACTAATTATGAGACCACTACAAAATATTTACATTTTAATCGAACCATGGCATTTTTTGCTTCAAAACTACTGTTCTACTACAAAGTTCATTTGTGCTGTACGATTCAAGGATTGATAAAACCAAACACACTTAGAATGGGTCAGCGGTCAGATTCGTCCTTGACTAAATTACTGCACAACTTAATTGTTAATGAAGATACGCTGCTCTGTGCCAATGGAATGCGAGCCTTTAAAGTTGTAATGATGTAACAGATCAATGTGGCAACGAACGATCCCTGGCAGATAGAGAGAAACCGGTAAATCAGTTCTTCCACACTTTAGTATCACCATGTCAAGAGCAGCCCTTATTAGAAAAGAGGGCCTACGTAAGATGAAGAAATGGCAAACCTGAGGTAATCGGTCTGGAATGAATTTCAACAGCTAATGGAAATACCACGTCCGAAAACACCTAAAAGCTCAATATACGAAAAGCGTAAATAGTTTGCGGAAACAGGAAAGTTACGTGCTTTCTCGGCAACGTATTCAAGGTGACTGGCGGAATGGCTAACTACAATCTTAGATGAAAACATTCTTCTGATGTGGTTTCCGTCACTAATGTGTTACTCTTAAATTTTAAAGTATACAAGAAGGTAAACATAAGAAACAATAAATTTTCTAACTAAAGTAATCTTTCCTGGAGAGACACGGAAGATTACGTAAAGAAACACTCTTCAGTCAATGTTTTCATTTCAAGTAGTACAAGCATATCGTATCATGGTAAGAGCTGATTACTACTCGAGACGAAAACATCTGAGCAAACCCTTCTCGCGTTTATTCACATAGTATCCGATGCGACATTACTGACAGTGAAAATGCCGAGCTGTTTACTTCAACCATATAACTGGCTCTGTACTAGCAAACTGTGTTGTTCATTTAACGATGCTATCAATAGCATCAAATTACAGGATGATTAATGAAGACTGGAAAAGATATATAAGTGGTCCTGGCCTAATGAGTACTATTCCGGCATTTATCTGAGGGGCTGAGTAAAACCAATATAAAAGTCAGGATATCCGGTATCTGGGGCGAGGTTTTAAACTTGGATCTCCCGAACACGAAGCAGGAATGCTAACCACTCGATCGCGAAAATCTGTAGAACCATACTAAAATAAATGTACTCTTATCAGCCAAGGAAAGCATCATTCAGTAGTGTCATTTACGTGGTCAATGCATTTATGTGCAAAAATTAATTACTCTATTACAATAACACGTACAAAAAGTACTCAATTCCGTTTCCAATACACACACACAGGTCTCGACTGCATGCGATATATGATCAAAAAGGGTTATAACGTTCACAAACTTAGTCCTCCGTGAGTCTTTAGCGTTGCAAAAGAAAGAACAGCTGGACTTGCCAATGGCCTAGATCAGGGGTTCTCACCCTTTTTCGCTGGCGTACCACTAAATGTACCACTAACCAAAAGCGTTCAGTGAAAACTTATTTACGTAATATCATCTTTTAATTTTCTTACTCAGTTTGCGTACCACTCAAAGTTGGCTCGCGTACCACCAGTGGTAGCTGGGGAGGCCGTGATGCAATTATTGCAGTTTCCGAGCACCTACATGTATGAAGTAGGATTTTCCACTCTTGCCTTCATAAAGAGCACAAAACTGTTTGAGGAACACCGAATACGATGTAAGGTCTGCCCTGTCTCCAATTCCTCCCAATTTTTCGGAACTAGTAAATAAGATGGAGCAGTAGCATTATACTCATTAGCTGGGACCTGGGTGATGAAATATTCATGGTGAACAATTACCAAATTTTTGTGGCTGCTAAAAATGTTTATAGATGTTTAAAATAAAGACGTTGCATCAAACATATTGTTTGCTTCCTATATTTTACCGATCTCTCTTCACGTGTCATATACGATTTCTGTGCAGTTAGTGTTTTACCTACATTGGGTAAAAATGACTTTCTGATAAGCGGTTTTGGGTAATGAAAAAAAGTTTGGGAAGCAGTGGTCTAGACCGAAGAGCGCAATAGCCAACGCCGAAGGACAGAGTCTTGGACCTGTTGCACGATGCGCCGTACGTCGCACCCATGTTGTGCGTCTTCGGTGCAGGTCCTGCCTAAGGATTCTTTGCCGTATCAGTTCAGAAATAAGCCCGCCTACCCCCACTCCCAACAGTCCAGGCATGGCAGGTGCGCAATGAATGGTAACGCAAATAAAGGAATTTTAATACTGACGTCATAGAGTACATCGCAATGCACTACGAGAAAATTACTTCCGGTCGTAAGTCACATGACTCAATACTCTGCCATAAGTGCGCCAACTACCGCGATATATTTTTACACTACTGCTTTCACTAGACCTTGTATTGTTTACTGAATGAATGTGGATGAGCACTCGGTTCTTCGTCACGATACAACTTTGTAATCCTTAAAATTTCTGCTATTTTAGTCTGGTTAGCACTGGACCGGATATGTGGAATCCACGGAGCGTTACCAATGTTACATCTATTCCAGTGTGTTGGCACTTCCAAGAGCTGATTCAGAACTTTGACCGTGATCCGAATCTTTCGTCTCGGATTTCTGTCCAGGTTCTGTCAAACTTCCTCCATGCGGTCAACATCTAACTGATCCCGAACTGGGAGAAATTCAAACATTGGCCTCTTCTTCCTGAGAACAATTTCAGTTTCCAGTGATAATAACTTCGGTCATATTTCTTCCGGACACACACTGTTTTTTTCTGACACAAACTTCCTGCAGCTTTCACTTTAAATGTAAGACAGTTTATCCTTCCTTATGGCATACAACTTGCAGTCTTTTAAGGAGAGGAGTCGGGCATTTACATCACCACACCAATAAAACAGAAATGTAATGGTATCATTTGTTGGAGATGATCTTCGTTCTGTACGGTGCAGTTACTGAGTCCATCGGAAACACAGCCATAACAAATAACCGCAATACAGCAATGGGGTACTGGATATCAACTTCTTTTGTTCCCGATCTCACCGTTTCTCAACGCATATTGGAATACTCCCGCAAAAGAACGATGTGCACTGATACGGTAGTACCAACTTAAAGTTTTTGCCCTGATAAATAAATATGACTGTTTTCTTCGAGGATTCCTCTTCCTTGCCAGATATGAAGACCCATCCAGTCAGTCTGTTTGGCCGTACAGGGCAAAGTGTCTTGACTTCTTCTTCAGCTCAACAACGGCACAGTGCTAAACCACTTAACACAACACACCTTGTGATAGACATCGCTCGATATTAGTATGTTGTGAGCGGAAGAACAATATTTCCACTTCTCTGACATCAGGCAATTCACACTCGCGAATTCCAGCATCAAGAGCGCCACACAACACCAAAGTCAACACAGACGACTACCCATGTGGGACTGAAATTAATATACAGCGTCTTAAACACTGCCTCTGCGCACATAGTTAGGGTTGTTAAGATGAGTGATGGGACTGCCCGATATATTTATTCCCGCATCAGCTCTCGAAGACCACAGTGCCCTTAATGTGAGCAGATAAGGGGGGGGGGGGGGGGGGGTGAGCAGAGTCGACGGTAAGAAAGTCATTACAAAATCTATGTTTCGGACAATCCGATAAGATAGCTGCCATTCCTTCCACTGGTTTCTTATGACCGTGCCAAAACAATTTTGGTTTCTGGCCGGATGCAAGGACTGACTTTCAATCAGAGCGAATCCCATGTCTCTGTTAAAGTCGTTGGGATGTTTGATCTTGATCTAAAATCCCGGAAAACATCTTAATTAAAAGCAGAGATCCTACGTCTACTCCTGCTTTGGGAAAAAAAAATCTCTTCTCCTTTTGTTAAATCACCCTTCCTCTCTTCTGCTGGTCATCACTTTTCGATCATACTGTTGTATGGAAGATGGTGAATGAACACGCCCCACAAAATTGTTCACAATGGGAAACGAAAGAATACTGTGCAACACCAAGGGCAATAATTTTGCACTGAAGAGTTAAACAACAAGATCAAATGTGAGTACAATCTGGCAACCGACACCCCAGCAATATTGGCACTACTTACTAGAAAAGGGTGGGAGATATATGCCCCAGGCTGCAAAAATCATTGCAATGCCGGCCCATGCCACAGATTTTATATTCTGTGATCCAAGAGTAATTCCTGATGTTTGAAATATTCCATGCAAAAAATGGCCACAATGGAAGCAAGTGGCTGTAACCCCATCTGTCTGATCACAGTATTGCCCACTGCAAAGAAAGTAGATTGATATAGGAACCTGTAGGAACATACACATAATCCCAGCTTCAAGTGTCAAAGTAGCTGGATGGTAACCAATAATGGCACCTTTAAGAGAGCGCCCATCAAAACTGACCAAGATGCTTCTGTTTTGTATGTTGATGTGCATTTTCTCACTGATCACCCGAGAAGATATGACCATATTCAGCTGCCACGAAAACACCAGAACAAGCAACAACAGCAAATACTTTGTGCCTCACCTTTTTGTCTTCTTCTGCACATACTTTCAGTACCTACTTTCCTCTAAATGGAATACCTGAACACCCACACACACACTCTCATCAACTGGAAAACTTTTAAAAATGCCAGTCATGAATTCAATTGTCACTAAAATACCAATTGCACTTTACAGCCTGACTCATAACATATGCAACTTGTGTGTTTCTGTCATCCAGAACATTTCAAAATATGGTAAGCCATACACAGACATATAAAAAACAAAGGACTCCTGATCTGCTCAATTTCATTAGTCATAACATTTAATGGTTTGTCTGGCTTAACTTAGCACTGAACATAAATTTGTCTGTTCAGTAATGTTTGTATTGACTTTAAGTGTCCAGCATGTTCCTGGAGTATTATTGGTGATTCTGAATGATAAGTGCTTTGTGGGAGCTTCCCTTTCAATGGACAAATTGTCTCTTTTTTGTCCATGAACTACACAATGGGAGGGAAGGGGGTCATCTTCATGTTCATCTTCTTCATTAGTTGCATCTTCGCTTCTTGACTAAAAATCTTGCTCCTCCTCATCTCAGAAGGTAATTTCATTTGATGGCCCTTGGTTAGCTTCATTACTGATCGCATTCTGAAT
The DNA here is from genome assembly GCF_977971745.1 of Zootermopsis nevadensis. Lineage (NCBI taxonomy): Eukaryota > Metazoa > Arthropoda > Insecta > Blattodea > Termopsidae > Zootermopsis > Zootermopsis nevadensis. Next base: position 11,138,883 of record NW_028259149.1, on the reverse strand, counting down.
ATACTTCTAAAACGACATTTAATCTGGGATGCTGACTACGTTCTCTTCATTCCATCAGCCGCCAGCTCAGAACCCTCAGAAATTAAATACACTTCTCTTACAGTTATGGAACCACTTTTCTTTTCTTAAAATGTCATGACATTCATATCTGGAGATGTAACAGAAATAGTACAATGTCTAACCAGTATTGACATATGATTTGAAGCTTTCGCGGCGACATAACTCAATAAAATTTTCTCAGCCGATCACTGGAGAAAATTTTATTCAGTATTGACATGTAAATATGCACATTCCTTAGTACACCACTGCAGCAGGGAGGAAACATTCATTATTTCTTTACATAACACTGAATAAAAAAACTATGTACACACTCACTTCAACAACAATCACACACTCTTAGGACAAAAAATATTGTATTACACTTCTGGATCTAAACAACTGCTACTAGACCATGACAAAGATTACTAGCTAAAAAATGATCAAAATGGTCACCACAGCAATGACTCATCCTAATAACTGGCTTCTGAAGGTAACAACTGTGGAATCACAGAACTTACAGTGGGATATAGAGAGGCTCAACTGGCAATCTATGCTCAAGCATGACAAGACAGATAAACACTGGAATTTCTTGTTAGAAAGAAAAAAAATAGTACAAGACACATTTATTCAAAAATAATATTTAAATGTTGGTTTCTCTTCAACAATAAAACTAATTTCTGAATTACTCAATTGCCATTGTGAGCATCACAATTAAAAGTATGGTTAGTTGTTATAAAAAAATATCCTTTTTGCACATTGCCTAAATTATTATAAAATGCTGACTGTCATCAGTAATGTGACACCTACAAATTTGTATTCACCATTTTACATCAAACTAATATGTCAAAAATGTCCTGTTACACTGGAAAAACCTGCAATATATTCAGCAATCCACTGCATTCAGTGGTGATACACTGACATTTCAATGATGTGAAACCCTTTTAAAGGAAGTAAATTCAGCAATGTTTGCTATTACACATTTCACAGATGATTAAGAGTTGATCATTAATTGCAATATTCATTACCCATTTTCATCCTATGTTAATGTTCACCCATGGTTTGTTTTAATAATTTTTAAAATTAACAATTCAGAATGAGATTAACCATTCTTGACTTTGCATTCAAAAGTATCCACTTCTATACCTAAGAGTACATCGTGACACATTATTTATCCTTTTGACACTAAATGCTACCAACACAGCATTGAAACAACATCCTGCCAATTTTGCATTTTTCAAATCAGTTCTTTCAACAGAAACAAATGAAGTTAAATTATGTAAGAAAATGTAAATGATGCTTACAACATGCACAAGTGATATGCTTCTAATAAACAACAGTCCCTGAACACATTAAATTTCAAAATAAACTGCAGAACTGCTGTTGGCTTATTTTAAAATAAAGCACATATTTACGTAGCCAAACACATCACACATACAAGGCCTATTATTATGAAAAATGTAAATACATTTGCCAGAAAATATCAAAACCAAAGAAAGAATACTCATGATGTAGACATAAAACCTCATGAAACAAACGATACAAATGCGGCCTTTTGAAGACAACTAATATACCCATATTGATACTGGCACATATGTTCACACTGAACAGCCTGAAAACCTTTATCTTCCACACCAAGAGGTAAGCTTGCACATGATAAAAGTGTGCCCTTGTGTGGTCATCATACATCAATGTTATGACACCATTAGCAAGGAAATTCTGAGCACAAGAATGACACAAGAGACTGTCCTTAGAGGCAAAGAAATTTAGCTGCTGCAATAATCAATGACTGACACCGATATCATTGGCATAGGCATGATAGACCTGGAGTGAATTTACATAAATTATCACAAAAGATGCATACAGCATCATGACAAATCAGCACTCACAGTAGAAACCATCTCCACAAGTTAATTTGTATGATAATAGTTGATTAAATAGACAATATCTTTCTAACTACATGTCATACACTGTGCCACCATGAGCAAACAGCATGAAAAAACACATAAATAAATTCAGGTTCACTATGCTCATCTGATAGTACAGACTGCACTGACATGCAAGTAGAGCTTTTAAAGAAGCAGAAGTTCTGGCCAATTGCTAACCCGGGAACAACAGATGAATTAAAACAGGGAAGCATCAGCCTGAAGTAAAAATGAGTCAACTTCAAAAGCAAGCAATGGCCCATAAATTCCAACAACCTATCACTAACATCAATCTAATGTCAAAGTTTAGAATTCATAAACCTTTACATTCAGTGTCCTTAAGCTTCCCTGAGTTTTGGCACTGGGAAAACATTTTAAAATTATGTTTCTGCTAGCATCAGTACACATAAATAAGACAACAGTAACAATGTAATATCTGTGAGTGCTAAAACTACTCAAGTGCACAGTTAACCATCTGAAAAACTGTTCCAAAATAAAGCAAAATAAGTTCTCCTAAAACTCCAACCATTTCAACAGCATTACAAATAATGTTTAAACCAAACGGAAGGAAAATGTGCCACATTATCCAATTTAACGTACCATATCGACTTCACCGGGCAAACAGTTTAGATTTCATTTATGGTAACTAGACCTAACCTAATATAATATGTGTAAATACTGTAACAGGCATTACTGACTTACTTTCAGGCCCTAACAACTAGCAAAATCATTCAAACTACCTAACCCTCAAATCAGTCATTAATTAATTTTTATTTATAGAGTCCTACAAAATCTTCTGCTTTCATACTGTTAGCAAGAATATGATATAGCAGATGTCTCTATCCATATTTTGTGTGTTTTTAATTTCCGACAAGATGTGAAGAACTTTAAATGGCAACATGACAGTGTGAAGAACCCCTACTGGAATGCAAAAAATCATCTTTCAATTCAGAAAGTAAGGAATACTGGTTTCTCACACATCTGAAAATACTGCCTCAACATGCAAGGATGAAGCAGGTTAGCTACTTCCAGACCTTCCTCACTTTGGCCCTGGGTATACAGACAGGATGGACCTTTGAAACAATCATAACAAGTCAACTTCAACATGCTTGCCAGCACCCAAAAGAAGGTTGTACATCAGTATGCATTTTAGTCTAATTTATATAAGCATGAAGCCATTATTTCTCCTGATGTAACCCATGAGATTATGTCCATAATCTGTGAATAACAACAAAGAAGCTGTTACTAAGCTGCTTGTAACACACCACAGCCAAGATGTTCCACCCTCCAGTATCACAGGGAAATATTCACCATCTCTGGCTCCTTTTTGAATAGACCCCACCGAGTAAAGGGCATGGACAGAATGACTACTGCCCTTAGGGCAACCAGATGAATATGTCTACTGTACATACTAAACCTAAAAAAATTGTGGTTTCAGTATGGAGGAACACACAAAAGCCTTTTATATAATCATACAGTCTGAAAACTCCATACTGTAATTCAATTTGGTTACACTATTTACATCCCAACACCACTTGCTGTTTAAAAGTTAATATATGAAGCAGAAAATAAAATAAGCAAACAATTTGTTTCAAACTTCATTAATCTTTTGAAGTCAGGTGGTAACTCTATGTTCTGTACCACATGCTTTAATAATCAACTTGCATTTTGCCCAAAGTGTATTTATGGGCTTCATATAATCTGAGTAATTTCCTTAAACAGCATTAACCAACAGATCTATCAGAGACATGTTGTGTTTTCTTAGTAGGAGGGACTAAACTATTAAATAATCTTTGGCTTAAAAGGGTTGTGTTACAATGACAGAACACACAGTTTTGTTCAATAAGACAATCCAGAACATGTCCCATTGCTTATATTAATAAAAACCAAAGTACTGTCAGTAAAATTATATCTTGTCAAAAACAGAAGGATAAGAATGACTCAAATGTTGTTGACTGACAACTACAATAACATGACAAAACTGGATATTACAAGTACATTTACCAACTTCTGACATGCTACAATTCAGGTAACACACAAAAAAAGACAACTTAGAACAAAGCCTGGAATAATTACTACGTGGTTAAATTAAATTATGAACTATGATAATCCTAGAGGCTATCAAGCAAGAAAGTAAATGAGAGAACTTACTCTTCACTAAATCCGTTTACGTGCAATATCCTCATCTGCTTTACAATTGTGCTTTTTCCCGATTCTCCGGCACCTTGTAAGAGACGAAACAACAAGTATCAGCAGCAGTACAAACACAAATCAACAAAACTACTTGCTCAATATGGCTGACAAAACTAGACGACTGAACCCAAAGCTCTGTGATAAAATATTTACCTAGTAATAACAATCTGTGTGTTGCTCTGTACAACTGTTTATCCTTCCGGATTTGTGCGTCTATCCTTTTTGTTGTCTCCTTATTCTTTTTACTTTCTTCATGGTCCGCTTTTGAGCCCCCACCTCCAAAACAACCCATGGCATCAGGCCAGTTATCAAGAAATATGGTGGGTAGGCAGCACCGATGGGACTCGCGCTGCCTCTCGTTTACGGCGAGATTCCCTATTTTGTAGGCGTTACTAATACACGCAAAGTACAACACACTTAAAGACACATATCTTGAAACACTTTCCAACCCTTGTCATCCATTACAAATTCCTTAAAACACTGTTTTAGCGAAAAGTCTTCATGGGCAATACATCGCTTACAGCTACGACTGCACTCACTGCCACAGATTACAAGCAATCAGATATGGAACTCTGTGTTGGTTGGAGAAGTACCCTCATGCGTATTGTGCTGCCACCTACCATCGAGGGGAACGTAACTAAAATTTACTGACCGAGGAACGAGACGATACGAAGCCTAGCGTAAGATGAGTTTTTTAAAATACTATCACATCTCATCTGCAATAAATTTCACCTTGAATTTTGACGACTTCCCTGGATCTAGCATATATGTTACTATTTTGCGTAAAACACACTAAAAACATTTTGCTTAAAATTGAAGTTGTGCCGATTTTGTTTTGTACATTGTTGTGTGACTTGTCATGAACTCCTCTTGAATTGGGTTCTAGCTTTTGTGGTTAAAATGTGTTTTAACTTGAGAGCAGTTTCATAGCCTGTTCAGAAGACCTTAAAAATTTTATATATAAAAAAGAATAACTGTTCTATTCCACACATACTTTTCTTCTGTTCTGAAAACAGCCGGCATGGATTAAAAAACACCAAAGATAAATTTGAACACAGCAAAACATTCGTGTTTACCTGTGGCTTTCACGTACACATGAGGGTATAACCTATCTGCGACAGGAGCATGTGTTACAAACGAGATTCTGCGTTTGTATTGTAATTTAGCATTATGTTACCGGGGTAGTGTTGAATCTTATGACAAGCTAAACGTGAGCGATATTTAAGAGGCCTGAGACAAACGATGATAGGAAGAACATATAGAGTTTGGCCATTTCTTCGCTTATCAGACGTTATAGTTACACGTCATGTTTTGGCACGTGAAGTTAGGTTAATATCAAATTCGGCTCCGATTCACAGAATTAACACATCGGAAAATCTGGTGAAGAGAAAGTTTGGAGAACTGCTTCAGTGGTACGAAAAAGTTACTGGTATGGATGAAGTTCGAACTGCACAGAACTGGGTTCTTGAAGCTGAAAAAAAATTTGTTTCCGCACAAGAACGAAGAAGAGAAGCCAATAAATTAGTATCCGAAATTCAAAGCAAACTGAAAGATTTATACGCCGAATTAGATAAAACAACACGAGGGGAAGAACGATATGTGTACCTCGTAACTCAAGAACACAGTGTTCTTAAAGAAGAAAGAAAGGCAGTAGATGAATTTCAGAGGTATGAGCGAGAGGAGCGGGACTATTTTGCTACCCTATCATCAGCAGTCAAGGAAAGCCATGAAAAGGAAAGGGCTCAAGCTGAAAGAACAAAATATTGGTCAATAATAGGTTCAGTAATTGGTACTGTAATTGGTATAATTGGGAGCTCAGTAAACAGTGAAATGAAAATGAAAGAACTGAGAAAACTTGTAAGAGAGTTGGTACTAAAACATGGAGATCAAAACATAGCTATAAATGTGCCAGAAGTTCTTTCCAAACATGAGAAAGAACTGTCAAAGTTTATCAGTGAAATGAAAGATGCTGCTTCCCTCCCAAGTAATCATATACTTGGACAACTTAACGAACTGGTTCACACATTAGACAATAAAGTGAACAGTAAAGCAGTAACTATGCCATCAGAGATTACTGATGAAATTTTACAATTAATTAAAAAACAGGAAGAGTGTCTTGATAGAAACTTTCAGGAAATGAAATTAATTATGTCTTCTCAGAATATTCAGATTGGTGATGATCAGGTAGTAATTTTACCCTGTAGCATAGACGAAAAAGTTCAACAACAGATCCAACAAACCAAGTTAATAGTGACCTGCTGTACTGTAGCTTCTGTTGTAATTCCACTGTTATGTAAATATTTTGGCTTTCTATGAATGATGGCAATTCTTTTGTAAAATGCTTTTACTATGATAGAGATTAGCTTCTTAAACATTTTTGCTAGGATCTTTAAATGTCTTTGACATAAGTATTGTATTACTAGTTTCTTCATTTTGAACTTTGTCCATCATCAATTGCAGTTTCAACACATTTCAAAGGATGGGTCTTTGTCTTCAGGATAAAAGATGGATACCTACTCTGCTGAATCTAGTAGGCTGAGCTCCAACCGACAGATCAAGATCGATCCATATTTCAAAATGTTCAGTTGTTGAAAATAAGTAATATTGCAACTAATAATGGACAAAATCCAAAATGAAGAAACTAATAGGTCAGTTTTATTTAATTGCACAGAGATGGGTCTTGAATGTACTAATAAATTCAAACAGTTTCATATATACGAGGCGCGTCCTCAAAGTAAGTTTCCCACTCGTCCCACAGCTAGCAAACCTTATATTGCGCGAAGCGACTGTGCGTACGTGATAGAGCAATGACGTAGCATGGCGCATGCACTAACGGCACCTCCCGCGTTCTCACAGTAGCATCGTTGCAGCTGTTGAAGATGGAGGTTCTTATTCCAGCTCCCGCCGACTGTGAAGTGCGGTCAGTGATAACGCTAGGCCGCACACGGCTCGACGGACAGCAAGTCTCCTGCAGGAGTTCAGCTGGGAGGTGTTTAATGATTCACCCTACAGCCCAGACCTCGCTCCCAGTGATTTCCATCTTTTCCTACACCTCAAGAAATTCCTGTCCGGTCAGCGTCAGCGTTTTGAGAATGACAGAGAGGCGGAGATGGTTGTCACACAGTGGTTCCAATCCCAGGCGGCAGACTTCTACGACACAGGTATTCAAAAGTTGGTCCCACGGTATGACAAATGTCTCAATTCCGGTGGCGAATATGTTGAAAAATAGCTGGACACTTGCTGTATCTGTTGCAATAAATATTTCCATGAAATTGTGTTTTGTTTCTGTAAACGGCCCCAGGGAAACTTACTTTGAGGACGCGCCTCGTATAAACATTAAATTGCAAACATAATAATACAGCCAAAATCTGAAGCTGCATCTGAGAATGTATTATATTGGGAATCTATGAATGGAAATTGAGCACTTAAGTAAATATAAATTATATTTTCATGACATAATGAGGTTTTGTTGACATATTCTTTCATAATTTAAAATGTGGCAACATACAGGATTTATATTCTGTATGTAACAAATTAGCAAACATACGCATAGAATGACATTTATGGAACATTGCCATGATTTGACTTTTGTCAGATGAAGCCCTGGAAGATCACTGACCTTCGCTCAGTAACCATTTAAAACAAACATTTATGGTGATTATTTCTTTATTGTTTTGATAATCATCTGGGATGATGTCATAAGGGTATGGAGAATTATATATAACGACATTATCAGAGAGCATTACCCTCCTGCCTCAAAAGTTTGAGCATCCAGAAACATTCCGGACCAACAGCAAAACTATTCCAACTCTTCTATTACAAAGAAGAAGAAAAAGCCAGTAGAAACTTATGGCATTCATGTATAATTCTGGTTATTAAATGTCATGGGCAAAACGTGCATCTCATTTCAAGTATTCAGTTAAGAACAATGATAATTTATGAATACATCTTTTGTTATACCTGGCTTTCAACTAAGTATCTTACATTGATAAATGTATGATGGAGATGCAGGAATTAGACATGGCTGATAATATTGTTATGAATGGATGGTTGTAAGAATTATTATAAAAAATGCATTAATCTTCTACTAAGCAGATTCAGGAGTCCCAATCTATCTAGACTTGCATTCAGTAAATAGTTGAAACCAAAATCAGGTGGCATCTAAGATTCTTTAGTTTCACTGTTTTTTCAGGTTATGATTATTAATTTTACACACAGCTTACAGCTTGCTTTTATTGCGAGTATATCCAAAGTTTACAAAGTTTTAACATCAAATTATATCAGCTGAGAAGGTTAACTAACCTGTAGTATGTTAACAATATGTGGCATATGCTTTTATTAGTGTTTCTCAAGAGAGAAACAAATGCACATGTTCATACCACGTTGACAACGCAATACATAACAATGTTCAGATTGCTATTAAGTTGTCCTCTTACTTTTCAGACTTCTGACATGTTCTTATGAAACTGAAAAATTCAAGAACTTGTGCCACATTCTGCATATAACTTTTACACTTTTAATTTCAAACAATGCTTTTCAAGCCTATCAAGTGAATGCCAAACATAATAAACATGTTACAGAAATGTGTTTTGCAGGATTCTTAGTAAAGTCTCAGCAATAGGGGTTCAAACATTTGATATTGTGTCATTTTATTACACTCTGCTGAAACCAAAACATGATGGGCTTATCTACAAGATTAATAAGTTATGCAAAACCCGCCTTACACTATCCTTTCTCTATACTTGTGAAAGCAGTCGGCTTAGTTGACAAATGTCTGTCATAATTATACAACCTAACTGAAAATCAACATGACAACAATGTCACTAAGCATCATGATCAAGTGGTTGGCACTCCTGATTTGTATTGAGGAAATCCCAAATCTAATCTCAGCCTGGACACCTCTATCCTGACTGAGATTTACATGGCTATCATCAGCACCTCCAGGATAGCATCTTAAATTAGATCATGATTGTTTACACCCAAATCTATTTTAATTTACTATTATTCAATTGACAATATACAGGCTGAGTTACTGACAGCATCAATAAAAATTAAAAATGCAGTAGCATCCATATCTCTGATAAACACTATGGAAGTTGCATGCTGACATTTTAACAAAACAGTTTCGAATGAAAGCAGAGTACACTTAACATAATGTATAAAATTTCACGTGTAGTCACATAATTCATACTATACTATAATTACTATACAATAAAATTTAAGCAATCCCATTTGATTCCAGCAACAACATAAGATTTAGGTTCTTGCAGGAGTGGGAATTTAGATCGTGGACGCCTGGGTTATGACACCGTGTAGTCTTGTATGTGGTTACCAATATTTTGGAAGAACCTACCACCTCAATTTTCTGAGAAACACTGAACACTGTAATGTTGCACCCCTACACAGGTTTAGTATATGAGATTCAAGGTTTCAGTAGTGGTGAATATTTGGATTATGGTCTTCTGTACACTCTGCAGTTTTAACTGAGGTGATATATAAGTTCTTCATAAATGTTGGTAACCACCTATAAGATTAGATGGTATAACACAGAAGACCAAAATCCATAAAGGAATATTGTTATTTTCCTTTTGTGAATAATGTTATCTTAACCTGCATATTTTTTGCAGACCTATTCTAGTTCACATACTACCTCAGTTCTGTTACAGGGAGACATGACTTCAGGTGGCAGTCACCTGCATGAATTTATTGATTACTGATCACATATAAGAGTCATCATAAGTGTATTTCTCTTGAATCTGGGCCTATAAATAAATGTAGCAGAGTACCATTTTTCTTGGTGACTGATGGAACAGAAAAGAATAACATCACTCTATGAAAGAAGTGCCTGTACTGAAGACACAGTTATATTTGTTTAAAAAGTAAAAAGACCTTGTAGCCCTGCTGATGAATTAAGCGTATAGAGACTAAAAAGCTAGCACTTCCTACTACGACAGTATCAGATACCATAATATATCGAAACACAGTCACTCTAGTATGAAGTTATGTCTAAAACCTTTGAGCAAAAACAATAATACCATGCGCAAGAAATGGTAAAGCAGATCCTCTTCATTTTCATCTGCAGTAAACACAAATGCACATATCCACTTAAAATGAAGACACAGTAAAAAAAGAAAGAAAGCAAACATAACTTCCCACATCTTGTTCTACATCAGGTAAAGTTCAATATTCTCCAAATCATGTTTGTTGAAGTCTCTTGCTTTTAAAAAGTAAAAATCACTGTAAAAGCTGTTGAGAAAACAACATCAAGTGAAACATTCTGCATAGTGACATTATTTAATAAAATATATAATTTTTACCTGTAATTAACAACACACTGTAAGTTTCAAATTGATATCCATATAAATACAGAACAGGGGAAATCACAAGACAAAGCTTCATAACTTGTACCCTTCACCAAATATTATTTCAGTGAACAAATTAAGAAGGATGAAATAAGTGGAGACTGTTGCATGCAAGGGGGATATGGGTAACAAAATATTTTAGTTGGAAAATCTAAAAAGAGGTCACTTGGGAGAACTATGCATAGTCAGATGATTTTTCTAAACAAATTTTTAAAAATGATCCACAGGCAGGCTCTTGTAAATACAATAATTAACCTCTGGGTTCCACAGAAGTGGAAATATCTTGACCAGCTGGGCAAATATTAACTTCTCAAGAAGGATTCCACTCCATGGAGTTACTTAACTGATGAAATAATGACAGTACAAAAGACAAACACAGCTAGAAAAAAGCAGCAATTTAGCTGCACAGGATGGATTCTGCTTCATGTAGTTAGCTATAAATACCAGCAATTTAAATGAAAATGTTAGTACCATACAACAAATAATTATGGGTACACAGATCCCAACAAAAAATATTCAGAGGTGTATGACGAACAAACCTGCCAGCAGACCGTACAGGTGATGCAAATGGCAGTCATGACAAGTACTCTACTGACTGGCTGGCTAACACATTAATTTTCAAAAAGTCTGTGACAATAGTTGGTTCATTACACCAGTGTTCCAAGACCAGTATGACCATTATGCTGCCACAAGGTTTCAGGTGTGCTACAGATTTTGATAAGAAACTGAATATTCATGTTATAGTTAGGAAAAAGGGAAATATCTTATCTTTCATAATCAAAATTCACTATACACACACAGGTTCATCTTTGATGGTTTTATTCAACAAGCAGTTTTTTCTGTTTTCATGTGCCTGCATTCTTATAGCGCAAGTAATGATATGTTGACACATATTGGCCATGTATAGTTTCATACCCCCTTTTCATGAGGAAACATCTTTTGTGCTATCATGTGCCTTTGACATATTAGGGTGTTCCACATGTAAATAAAGGTTGTGGAACACAGCATTACACCAATAATATCTAAACATTGTCCACTATCATAAGCATAACTATAAGTCAGTTCTACCCCTAACTTCAGGAGATAACAACAATCATTTCTTGGTTGCCCCACTGGTATAGTGGTACTAGTGTATGCTAACCTAGTATATAAATTGTCACCATAAGTCAAAATACAAATAATAAAAATATCACTATAACATGAACTCATCACCTGAAGATGGGAACAGAGCCAACCCCTGAAATGTCATGTATATGAAATATACAACAGCCAATGTTCAGCACATTATCAACACACACACACACACAATATTCACTTTTACATATTCTGCTGGCTCTACTTCCGAGGCCTTAATAATTAATTATATTTTAGGAAGGTAGCTGTAGCCTGTATTAGAAAACATTTTTGTTCCAGACTGGAAGTTCACTGTATTATATTCCATAGGTTACAAATTAAAAATGAATAAAAGAACCAATATTCTCATTAATGTATCCAGCACATAAAATCATTTAAAATCACAAGAATTTCATTTAAAAATCTTTGTATGTATATAAAACTCTAAGGTCTGTCAATCCACTCATCACACCTTGAGGCACTTTCATACAGAATTAATATCTGAACCTCAACACAGATATAAAAAGCCTTTAGATGAGAACCAGAAAAAACCCTAGAACAGTGGTTTAGGTTTGAAATACGTAGCAATTCTCTGTATATTGCACTACATATCACATCTTAGATAAGCTATAGAAAAATATGGCAAAGGTAAAATATATTACAGTGATTAGACACTGTCATAGGAAGAAGATGTAACCTGTTTTATCCCCAAATATGCTCAAATAAAATGAGGAAAAAATCAAGGAAAAACAAAACCATGATGTATAACTCAATTTTATCCACATGTTGAACACTTCAGAGCATTCCTTTCAAGATCTAAGTCATAAGAAAGACTGTCTTGAGATTTAATTACCTACACATTGCAGTCAACCAACAGGGGGCACATGGTTACCACACTCAAGTGATATTTGAATCAGAACACTTACTTGTCAGTCAAATTACTTGAATTCAGATTTGCCATCTTCTCTTCCAAGATGCAACCGTTCTCCTTCCTGTAGTGACTTGATGCGGTCTGACTCTGTCTTTGGCTCTTCTTTGAGCAAAGACTCCAAATCAACATTTTCTAAGTTTACACCATGAGCAGATCCTTTGGACAAATGCAACAATTTTAGATCGACCTGCTTATATTAAGAAACAAGAATTAATTAATCCCAATTTAATTAAATTCCCTGCCATAAAACATACTGCAGAAAACCTGACTAAACAATAATAATATTAATATCGCCTGAGCAGTGGAAGCCAGCATATCATCAGAAGCAGAAAGTCTAGTCCAGTTACACAACATGGATCCAAATACTTTCTTTCAGAAAGCTTTCAATGAGAAATTTGTGAACTTTAAACGTGTCATGGTATAGAAGATTGTGCTGCATCAAATAAGACAAGTTAAATGTGGAATGAAAATGCAGGAGACAGTTTATGGTAGGACAGAAGTTCTGTTTAAGGGATCACATCAGTTAAGACATGGGCAAAAGGACAAGAAGTAACAGAAGAAATGGTGGTTAATGTGGTATTAATAGCAGTAGTAGCAATAATGTTAGTATGAATATTAGTAGCAGAAGAGCAGGAACAGCTGAAGTATTCATGACTTGCAGGCAAAGAATGGTCAGTACAGTTTGTTACTCCAACAGCGACGAGATGGCTCAAGTGTAATGGCAAGCAAGCTGTGTCACCATCACTCAATATTTAAGTTAATGGATTCTCAGATGCCAACGAATATGTTTGCAGTTGTGCTCCCTAGGTCAAATGGAAAATGTTACTTCTTCAAAAGGTAAACTGTATTAATTTGGTACTGCAAATATCATTTTCCATCTGATTTCAGCCAGTCAAGTAAGTACACTACTCTTTTTCAAACAAAAATGTTATATAACTTGTTATTTTCAGTGTACATTACTGTACATCGTCCTACTATAACATTCAGTTGGGTGTTATATCTATAGGAGGAATATAACATGATATTGATAAACAAATATGCATCAGAAAAATGTATTCAATGTATTAATACATAACCTCTTTTTAGCATAAAATTACTCTTATCCAAAATTATATATATATATATATAAAAAAAAACTGTTCACTGCATAAAATTTGGGGAAATATTTCAATTTGTTTTGCGGAAGAAAAATATACGGACAACCATAACAGTTTTAAAGCATTCTTCTTGGGCTACCAGTTGTGTCAGTTATGTGTGGTTGAAAGGTGAAAACACTCTTTCAAGAACCACCTTCCTCCTCGTCCTCAGGGTACTGAAGTCAGTACTTCATTCATAGTCACCGTGAAAGCCTCCTATCATCAAAATAGTTTTGTAATGAAAATAAAAACAGCACAATATACATTACTTCAGCAACGAAAAACAATCATAAACTGATAAAACAGTGTGATACCCATACAAAACTCCAATATTGATACAAAATTACGCATTGATGGGCGCTGCTAGTATAAAGCATGTGGACTTCTCAAAGATGTAAAGGATAAATCTATTCAGTTTCTATATTCCTTTGATCTACGACAACAAATCGTGCTGATCACAGATCCACCTACCAGCATGAGCTAAAAAGAGATCCTTCAGGAATCCAAGTTCCTTTGTCAACATACGAATCTTCTCCTCCAGCATCTCATTTTCTGTTTTAAGTTGGTTTACCCGTTCCAGGGTCTTTTGGGTGCGGAGCTTGCTCTTCACACGGCTACGCTTCACTGCCTGACATGCCATATCACCAAGTTAGGGTCATATTGAAATTAATAACATTTACTTTAGTCTAACATTAATCTCAAGCAAGGCACTAGTGAAAATGGTGATACAGTGAATATATAAAGTGTTATATTAGTAGAAACTTGTAGTGAGAAAAAAAACAAAAACAAATGTAGTACATCAGTCTTCACAGAAATACAAAAAAAAAGTTTATTACCCTAAACAGTTCTACCCTATATACTTTAACCATTAAATAAGATCAACAATTTTAGGTACTGGATATGGATGATTTCTTGGCTGTAGAAAAGTTTTGGCAGAACATCTTTCCTCCTGTAATACTGTAAAATGAAAACAAACTAAAATACCTACATATCAGAACATTCATGCAAACATAGGTGCATATCAACACTGCTTCCTTTTTCTCCCCCCCCCCTCAACCCATTAATTAAAGTTAATGGACAAAACATTTGATTTTGAGGAGCTTGGAAAGTAGTTTTATCCCAAAATAGCATACCACTTTCCAATACATGGTAAGTCTAACAAGTGGTCTGTTAAAATCATGTGTCTCATAATGTAGAGTGAACAAACCAACAACTATTAACACTTTAATGGACACTATTGCCATACGCGTTTCGATCTCAAGAGATCATCATCTCTTGAGATCGAAACGCGTATGGTAATAGTGTCCATTAAAGTGTTAATAGTTGCTGGTTTGTTCACTCTATATTCTAATACACTACACGGTATGCAAAGTTTTAAGATTGTCTCATAATGACTGTATGAACCTCTGAAGTTTGTGAGAAACATTTCCTATTTTGTTAATTATAAGTTATTACAGCTAAAAACACTTGATGGTTAGTAGCAGAACATGGAATGAATCATTTACAAAAAGACTTCCGTTTATTATAATAAGTTTCTTTTGTAGAAAGAACACTGAATTACTGTTGCATGGGTAACCATACATTATATCACATTAATAATTAACAGTCTGTATAAACAGTACACTTTTTTAACAGTTACTAACTATATTTAAAATTAAGGCTTTTTACAAACCACTTTAGAATTAATTATGATGAAATGAGTTCCACATGACTCTTCCAACTTAGATGATCATAACTTGTTGACAAAAGCACTATGCATATTAGTTAATCATGTTATTAGTTACAAATTTAATAAAGTTTGTTTTATTATTTAAAGTAAGCTTAATGCTATAATTCATTTCTTCTTGACAGTAAAGATACAATTTGCTATAAGACTGCTTAAATCTGGTTCTGTGATTATTATGCAGTTACCATCAGGAACAAGGACAGTTATAGAAACCATATTTTGGATGTTTGCTCAATTCTTGAGGTTCAGAGGAACAGCAGAAGATATCAATCACTGGACACCAGGATCCAATAATATTCCCAAATGGACAATGTTTAATCAACAACAGAAAAGAACTTGGACCCTTTCCAAAAGTAGAATTTTTGTAAATACCTGATTATTGCGATCACGGCGTCGACGATAATCTTCTCCTCCAATTTCTCCTTCATTGTTGTCCCCATTTTCTCTTTCTGCACTTCTTCTTCCTCTGCCTCCCTTTCTCTGGCCTCCACCATTATTCTCTTTATTCCGTGGAGCCATCTTCTGGATCCAAATTGTTCAATTACAGTATTGAAGCAAAATCTTTAATTAGTTTCTACAGACTGTTCTGTCCTCTAACCCTAAGATATTGGAGTTAGCTCACAGATGTATATGACTAGACAGCAAACTGCAAACTCAGTTCCACCACTTGGAATTTCAACTTTCCTAAAAGAAAGAAATGACATTCTGTTCAAAATATGTGATCTTACACAGCATGTTGAAGTTTCCATTTTATAATTTGGAAACCATAGCATTGTTTAATGACACAAATGTAGCATGGGAAGCCCTACTAAAAAGAACCAGCAATAATTTTTATACCTCTTGCCTGAACTAGTACAACAAATTTATAAAAAGCTAACATTTCTGATATTGAAGCAACATGAACAATGTAAACAAAACCAGAGCAGTGGAACAGGGTTTTAATGATAATAAACATACAAATTTGGCAATATGTTCTAGTACATATGCGTATTTTACCATTACAATTGAACCTTGACTTCTAAACAATATTTGTTTTACAAAGCTGTCATTAGTATATGCTTCCAAGTTTCAAAGACACAGCTATAAATACAGATGAAACACCACATACTCTGAAACTCCTCATTTCGACGGCATTCACCACAAATGTATTGTAAAAAATAACCTATAAATATATAATGTCACACGAGTTCCTTTGTATTGCTCTCCACTCACACACTACACTTCTTTCGCCATCATGTTTCTGTGTGTGACGAAATCACAGAATATACCAACTCGAAAGATGGCCTTCATAAACAGTAAATACGTTGTGTGATTGGCGCTGACGAAAATTAATTTATTAATTCATTTACGGTCTAAGGATGGCGTAATTAAATAACATCATTTATATCTTTTAGGGTAAGGGACTATACAAACCGAATAGCTGTTTTGTTATCCGGTGCCATATTAACAATTCTCCTGAATTTCTTAGCGTATTTAACCTCAATTATGTCATAGTCATTTTTGGTTCAATAACGTATTTGGTGAGTACTATACCCAAGGAAGGCCAATCTGGAATCTGTAGAATATACAGAACAAGGCGAACGCATTGAAACTAATTTTACCAACTTTCAAGTGTATTTGTAACATAATTAGTGTAGAAAAATGATTTTCCAAAATCTGAGTTGTTTTAAATATTTTGACTGTGGGAAACAAATTTAATTGAAACCATAATGAACAAAACTGAAGATTCACATTCAGGTGAATGAGCAATTAGCAGTAATGCCTTTTAATTGTATTTATTTTGTTTGTATTCCGTCAGTATTCAAAATTATCTCATTCAGAGCCTACTAAGAGATTAATATAAGTAAATTAGTTGTGGTGGATTTTGGTATTCAGTAGCGGATTAACGTCCCAAACTATCTGAACTCATCCCATCACCCTAAACTGGTGAGTGGGTTTATTGAGTCTTGACTATTCCCATCCATCATCTATTCATTTAAATATCCATATGACATGCAACAGAAATGTTGGCTAGAAAGAAATATTTGATACAATACCTCATGGTCAGCATTTTGTCCTTTTGTGGTCACAGAGCAATAATGAGACTGTGTTTTTTGTCACATTTGTAAAATGATCATCTTCCTCCAGTCTGATCTTTTTAGTGTTTTATGGCTATCTTGTCCATTGCCAACACACTTATAACCACTACTACTAACTTTGCTGGAAAATTGCTTCAAATTAAACTATAAGCAATTTGTGTGCAGTTTTAATTATATAAATGTATAGAATTTAGTTAGATACAGTAGTCTTTTACTTTCTCTTTTTCACAGCAGCATTGAATCAAGAAACTGAAGAAACTTTTCAATAACAAGTTGATATTTGCCCTTGAATACAGGCCAAAGATGAATAAAAGTAATATAAAACAAGATCCAGAAAAACCTTCACTTAGTCAGTATTTTTCCCAGACTACATCTACATCATCAGGTGCAAGTTTCTTTGATCAGATTTCATCTGGCAATGGCCCTGCCATGATGACAAGTGTGCGAGAAAGTGCAAGTTCTCAAGACCTTTTCCAGTCAGCAAATGTACCATTAAATTTCGCAGCTACGTGCCATCCAACCCAAACCACAACTACAGTTTCAGCAACTGTAATCAATGAAGGATCTGTCCGTAAACCACTGGCATCCATGGGAATCATACCAGAGATATCAACATCTAGCCAGGTTACAGCAAACACTGGGTCAAAACTTCAAGATAAAATGTTAGATGTAGGTATGAAAACTCCAGTGAAGGAGGAACCTGTTGTTTGCAGAATCTTTTCATCTCAGGAAGCTCCTTCAGATAATCTGAGTACGGCATCTGCGAAATCTTTCTTTGACATGTTGGGCTCTACTACAATGCGTTCTCCTCACAGCATTCCCTCTCCATCAGTTGCATCAGCTTTGTTCGGCATGGATTTAATGATTCCTGGGTTACCCACAAGTAGCAGTGCCAGCAGTATGATGACATCACCTGATTTTACAACCACCACAGATGATTCATTCCTTACTCCATCATCACCTACAACACCAACACCAACACCAACAGGTGAAGAATTCTGAAATAAAAGAATCTTCATGTGAATCATGATAGGAATAATGACTTCTTACTTGCCTTCCAGTATCAATTAGTTGATTGGTAGATTTGGGACCAAATGTTTTGCTGGATGGTTAGCATTCCTGCTTCATATTTGGGTCCTGAATTCAGAACTTGGCATGAAGACCAGCTGTCTTGACTGAGGCTTTTTGTGGTTTTCTTGACACCCCCTAGGCAAATGCCAGGATAGTGCTTTAAATTTGGTCATGACCATTTCCATCCATATCCTTTCCAATTCATTTATTAAGCATTCTCTCTTCAGTGCTATCTACTTTGTGTTACAGCATTATTAAACAGACAACAAACATTCATAGATTTGGTAGCAATACTACATCAACTGGAGAGGTTATGTATCATAAAATAAGATTTGGGGTTTTCATGGTAGTACAAATTTGGATTGTGGTCTTGTAGCTCATGATACCGTGTTTTGGAATAACCTACTGCTGCCACCTACCCAGATGATTGAGGCATCAGATTGATCTGAAACATTGGTAATCACCTACAAGACTGCATAGTATTAGAACCCAGAAAACCACAATCTGACATTTGAGAAAGATAATGATCTTGAGTTGTGATCACAGTCTGTTTTAACATAAGTCTTGTGATAACCTTAGATTAATCATATAAAATCTCAGTCAGTATAGAAATTTCTTGACTAAGGATTGTGGCATGGGAGGTTTTGCAAGCAGTATTGCATTGGAACTAAAATTAAGTCATTAGTCAGCAACATGATTATGACAACACTTATCACCGAGGAAAGCATGACAAGTACTTAATGAATAGAAAGGTTGGTAGGTTGCATGTTCATTCCAGGTACAGTGAAGAATTTACATTCCAAAACCCATCTGTCAGGTCCTAGTTATTATGCAATATTTGCACAAACTGCATGAAATGGACATATATAGGGCTGATCATGTAGATATGGATTAAATGTGGCATGGATGGTAAACCATTGAAGTCTACCATAAAAAATACTTTTCAATCTCCTTTTCATCAAAAGTACTAATATGGTAGGCAAGCAAACTTGTGAGGTGGGATCAACATCAGCACAGACTTTTGGAAAATACAAAACTCTGGTATAATAATTCATTGTATGATACAAAGTAACATGGCATCAACATAAAAAAAAATGATTTGACCAGGACTGGATCCCATGACCCCATGCATTGAATCCAATATGCTACCACAGAGCTACCATATCTTTTGATGTATTAGTATTGATTCATGTCACTTAAAGAAGGCATTAATATTATATGATTTGTATAGTTGGAAACCAAAAGTTGTATAAGTAAGATAACTGATTGAATTGTTCTTTAAATACTAATAGGTCAAAAGATATTTCAACATCATATATCATAAGCTGTACATTGCATTTATTGGTTAGTTTGTAATACAAAATCAGTGTCCTTGAAATGTATGCTGTTCTCAACAACCAGTTTGTGATAAACAATTTAATCAGTAGAGAAGAAAACAAACAATGTTTAAAACTTATGTTTATGCATTTGTGCAAAAACTGTGGAAAGTAATTCATAACACTTCAATTCTCTCCTTTGTATTTCAGTTGGTAGCATTCAGAATTCAGAATTTGCAAAGAATGCATGTGTGCATTCTGGTATGGATTACACCTTTCCAGTCTTGGTTAGTCTAGACCTACATACCCAATCTGTTACAGTTCCTTGGCTGTCTTCCCTTACATACACATTGTAATGGGTGTACTGTGATCTGTATGTGAGATATTAAAAGTATCATTCATGCTACACTGAACAATATTCACTAGGTTTCATAGAAAGAAATCATCAATTACAAAAGAGAAATGTGCCACATTTTTCTATTGGAAGTTTGCATGTTGGCCAATAGGAATGTGCCCTGCTATCATGCAGCCAAGGAAGCAACAATTCTGAACAGGCGTTCTGAACTTTTCCTCAGTCTGTATATATGCTAAGACAGAACTTTGAACTAGACCATGATTGCTTCCTCTACCATTCCTTCACCATTATGCACCATACCATCCTTGTATTTAATTAATAATTAAGAAAGAACCATTAAATAACTAGTAATCTCAAACATGTTTGAAGTTTAATTATATGAAAATTGAATTGAATGAGAAAGGAAAGTATAATTTATTATTTGAGATTGTCATGGTGATGAGACATTGATTCTTGTCTTCTGGATTGTGACACCTCGTAGTCTTATAGGGATTACAGCATTTCAGAGTAATATATCACTGTATCAAAATTAGCAAAATAATACAGTAAACTCTCAACTGAATGGCCCAGTGGGGGGAAGGGGTGTCTGATAATGCTGATCGTCTGTTAAATTGCACAGTTATTTTTATGATACCAGTAATGCATCCTTAGGCCATAATTTTCATTGAGAACACCATTAAACAGATTAGTAATATAAACTGGACACCTGGAATGACACAGGTTCATTAAAAGACTTGAGTGTAAAAAGATAATTAAGTGCAAAAAAATCAAAGTACTTTGTCCATTAAAACCAAAAATATTTGCTAATGCCTCATGTCCAGAAAAAATTAGGCAATACCAGATGAGTCCATTAAATCTGAAATCCATTAAATTTAAGGTTTACTGTACTTAAAAACATATTCTGATGATACTATTCTGTTAGTATTACAAATTTTACATTTTCATACTCAACCTCATTAGCAGAGTTTCGGTTGTTGTTATTGCCCATTATTACACATTCTTATACCATGCTTATAATGTGATTTGATCATACCAATAGGTGACACTGTGGAGTCTGTTCTAAGTGATCAGACATTCACAAAAGCTTCCAGTCCTGTTCATCCCAGTGAGGCTGACCGACGACGAGACGCATGGATTCCATCAGAACAGACCCGGCATGCTCTGATTATAGCAGCAGCATCATCCCCTGGCACGTATTTCCCTGACCGTGATCTGTTAACAATGCCTGGGGTAGTACTTGAGGAAGAAATGGTATGTCAAAACTTCATGTTGTGATTACAAGTGTTACCTCTTGTCAACAGCTCTTGTTTAGTGTAACAAACTAACTAGTTGGCTGACAGAACCCGAAGGTTCAACACCGAATTAACCAAAGCCCTCCACCGGACCCTGTCCTTGGCCAACAAAATCCAGTCTCCTTCAACTCCTATCTCCCATAGATTCTGCTTGAGATTATCCTCCCATCTACATCTAGGTCTCACCAGCAGTCTCTTCCCCTCAGGCTTCCCAACCAATACCCATATTTTATAAAGCTATTTGTGATGGGCAGTTCTTAGTGTTAAATTTGCAATTCAGTTATAATAATAAGCAGGTACTTGATGCAGCAAGGATGGGTTCCGCAATAAATTTTATATTTTTCTTATACATTTATATTCATTCTGTAGTGTAGTGTGTTCTGTTTTTTCTCGGTTAGTTATGCAGGGCTTCTTCTGATCACCATTACTGCTGGTACTGGAGTCAGTATGTAATAACTATAAGCAATTTATATCATTAATCATTCTCATCGTGATGTTACTGTAAACTTGATGATTGTCTGTATAGCATTTGATTTGCTTCAGACAATATCATGCATGTATGCAAATATTATGCCACTAGTGTCATTCCACTAATGGAATTATTATTTATTTATAATGTGGAAAATTCAAGTGCATATATTTTATTTTACTTTTTTATACTGGGCATTATGAAGTCTTACAATTGGCAAAATATGATCAAATCTTATAGCAAATATATTTTATTTATATCTGCTACAGTTGTGTAATTCATATGCAGTGAGAATATCTCTCCTGAACAATATATTTTGTGTTTCTGCCAAGGTCTTAATTGGCCTTGTATCTGGTGGATTTTCACCAACTTTTTACAATAAGCCACATTTAATTACCATCACTACTCATTGTTCATGACTGACATGTTAACTTGTAAAGGTTCATAATTACAATTAATTCCTTAGGTTGATACAGTCCATGAAGTTGTGAATCATTATTTGGGGGAAGCAGAAGCAGCAAAACGTAAAGTCTTAACCATGAATGATGTTACCCAAGATGAGAGGGGGCTTCGAGAACTTATACAGGTGCAGTTACTCTAGTTGTCATTTTCAGAAAACAAGAGTGTACAATAGTAAACAAATTTAAACAATAACCACAAAACCTGTAAAATGACACATACTTGTGGCATACTACTAAATATGTTATGTTTATAAAGAATTATTTCATTGTTTTCGGAATTACCAGAAGAGGCATTTAAACCAGAGAGCTGGTTAAGGAAGTCTATTATACATGAAAAATGCCTAATACATACTATCAACTTCCACTGAAAGCTGAACTGTATATTAGCAACTATAAAGTAAACTCGTAGAAAGCTGCACTTGGAAATAATTTTGTGAATAACAATTTATTTTATTCACAAAATTATTAGCAGTCTAGAAAATGGTTCTAGAATTTATTCTGCATTTCAGGCTGGTTGTTTCCGGGCTGCAATCAATTTGACTGGTCGACTTCTTACTATATATGGTCAGGGTGCAGGAAGAGCTGGTCACCCAAGCAAACACACTGTACATTCCATTCAGGTTTGTGGTCACAGTAATTACCTTTCACACTAGAATGCTGGGGTTCTGCTGAATTTGCATCACACACACAAGAAAATGTTTGTAGCCACATCCATAACATATTTTTATTCATATATAAGTGAGAAAGGCCCACTAAAATCCAAAGGGGGAATGATTTATTATTTTTATTTTTGTCCCTCACCACTTTTCTTCTTTCCTTTGTCTCTTTCATAAATGTATCTTCTTCCCACAATTTTTCTCATATTACTTTCTTATCCCTTTCATTTGTTCATGCTGCATACTACATTCTTTCGTAAATGCAGTTAACTGAATTTCTGGGTGAGTTATAGTTTCCTGTGTATCTGCAAGATATCAGGATACTTCATATGGATGCTGTCATCTCCTGAAAGATTTTGAAATTACATAGTGTCCATTAGGAGTGCAAGAAGACTGACATGCAAACATCACACTGATACATAAGGGTGCAGGTGATATTGTTAGTCCAGATTAATTGGTATCTGACATTTTGTCCTCAGCTTTGGTTCACACGATTGGCTCTCCACATGAAACTGCGCTCATTCTCATTAGCTGAAGTGGAAGCAGAGCCGTTTGGAGACTTGGACCGTCCAGATTTGTACTTTCAGTTTTATCCAGAACTGTATGGAGGTCGTATGGGTTCAATGGTACCCTTTGCTTTCCGTCTGCTGTTAGCTGAAATACCACAGTATTTTACAAAACATCAAGAGGCACTGAACCGCTTGCATGTGCTTCTGGCTACTGTTAGAAAGGTATCACATGCTCACACTCTTTTATGCTTGTTCCTGACAAATGCACAATCACATCTTGGTAGAAATAGATTTTATATACACCATCATCAGTACTTTAGACCAGTGATTACCAAATATTTAATCACTGATCTGCATTGAAAGCATAGAGCAAGTATTTCTAGATCAGTAACTAATTTAGGCATTTTGATGTTGGTCTTCTGGACTGTGATGCTGTGTGGACTTGTAGGTAGTTATCAATGTTTTGGAGGAACATATCTATCCATGTAAGATTTGATTTTTTCACAGTGGTGAATATGAAGATTTCTGTCTTCTGGGTTGTTGCGCTGTGTAGTCTGGTAGATGTTTACCAACGTTTCAGAGGTCATACTGCCTCCGTCATCAGAGCGGTGAGTATGAAGATTTCTGTCTTCTGGGTTGTTGTGCTGTGTAGTCTGGTAGATGTTTACCAACGTTTCATCGCCCTGATGACGGAGGCAGTACGACCTCTGAAACTTTGGTTAACATTGACCAGACTACACAGCACAACAACCCAGAAGACAGAAATCTTCATATGTATCCATCTTTGGAAGGTGCTGTACTCTAGAGACAAAACAGTATATATTAAGTCAAAGCACAATTAGCTTTATTGCTGAATGCAAGTCTTCTCCTGAGACATGCTGCTTTGGCATTTGGAAATGTCAAAATTTGTGTCCACGACAATGTAACCATTTTCTTTAAATACTAGATCCTTCGTAATCTTGATGCTGGTCTTTGTGAAGATGGTAGTCTGGCAGAACTAAGTCCATCAGACCGCAGGGAATCAAGGAAACTGTGGGGCAGCCGAGAGGCCCGTGTTCTTCATTCCATTGTTAACAGTGCACTTTGTCAGAAGGTATGTGGAAATTACTGTTCAATCGGTATGTATTCAAAGGAAGGAATGATTTACATAAATCTTATTCACAATTTATTAAGTTGCTTATATCAAATTAACTGCAGTTGCTTAGCTGATCAGTATATTCTCTGCTGTTAATATCATGTTGGGACTAGTGTTAAGAAGTACACGTCTTTGTGTGCTGGAGTTTAGGATGGCCCAAAAGTGAGAAGTAGTACATTTTGTATTTCTTCAATGGAGTAATGTCTCATTTTCACTTATATGCACACCATAAAGATATTTTTTTCGGTTATCGACATGATACAAGTGTACTACTGTGTGCATACAGGATTACAGTTTGGCTGTCAGAGTGCTGGAATTGTTACTGAACGGTCGAGAATGGGGTAATCATCACAAACGTGCTCTCCAGTCAGCACTTGGACGTGTGTATCTGCAGCTTGGAGATGTTGCTGGTGCTGAAAAGAACTTTGCTTTGGCTCGGGAACTGAAGCAGCAGCAAAGGTAAGAATAATGGTGAGACATGTGTAACATTAAACATAAGAACTAGAATAAAACATTATTTATAAATCACAATGAATCATGTAAATTTTGGAGAGCTTATGGTGTAGGGACAAGGCCTTCCATACAGATGGTTTTAACACTGTGGAACTTCTGGCACTGACTGTTACACTCTCTAAAATGCAGAAATAATATTTCAACTACAGACAAATTGACCTGGTAGAAATGTTTCCTGATGTCACTATTAAAGAAGCAAAACTGACTTGAATGGTATTTACTGCGGATTATTAATAAGTATCTTTTCTTCTTCCCTCTTTATACTCATTCACTATATGTGGAGCATAGGGATCTCCTTTTGGAGGTTTCTTGATCTATTTAGACATTTGGTAGAACTACTTGGAAGAGTGATTATCCCATCACAAGGCATCTACCTGCACACAGGACAGCACAACACACAAAGACACGGACAAACATCGATGACTTAAGTGGGATTCAAACCCGCGGTCCCAGTGTCCAAGTGGCACAAGGCCCATGCCTCAGACCACATGACCACTGTGACCAGCATTAATAAGGATAGATGAAACACAATGTCTAACACAGCGTATAATACATAAAGCTTTCTACTGCTACTGTCATGTTCAGATATTTCTTCCTGTCAGCTATGCATGTCTTTGCTGCAGTGGCACTGGGGGTTTGCTATCAGAAGGCTCAGTTGCCTCTGATCTGCGTGATTTGATAGACCGAGGATTGATGGCTGTGGCACAAAATGCTTTCCAAGAGGCTTATGACTGCTTCAACAAAGCAAGTACATTAGATCCATCCAACATGATGGTAAGTGTATCTTAATAATGTTGCTATATTGTGATGGTGCTTTGCAGTGTAGTCATATAATGCTCCTTGATTATAGGGTTTTCCTCGTATAATGTTAAACTTCCGTGGCCCCAACCCAGATATGTCATTGTTAATTTCCTCCATTTTACAGTTTCCTCACTTCTAATATCTCAATACATTTTCCAAATTATTTACATTTCATTTGCTTTTCAGTCCCTTTCAATGACTAGGAGTTGAGTGCTGACAAATACGCAAAGTTTGATCTTTGAAAGATCTACATATTTATTTCAGTAAACATTTCTAGACTTCTGAGACAGTTTAGACAAGAAACTAAAATGAGCATTATTTTTTAAATCTTGGATTCAAGTGTTTGTGATATCTTATGAAACCTTCAGCTTTTCTGGCAACTGCAGAATTATGTAGGCTTTATCAGATTTTTAGAATCACTTCCTTGAAGTTTTCCTTCCAGAATTTTGTATGCAATAATTTTTCTCCAAACTGAAAATTTGTGTTTGTTATCAGTTGTTGAATAACATGGGAGTATGCCTGCTTTACTTGGGTCGGCTGAAGGAAGCACTGTCGTTACTTGAAGGTGCTGTGAATAAAAATCCAACACAAGGTCTACATGAAAACCTTCTGCTCAATGTTTGCACTCTTTATGAGTTAGAGAGTTCTTACAGCAACCAGAAGAAACTTGGTATGCTACGCTTACTGAGTAGGTATAAAGGTGACGGAGCATGTGTGGCATGTCTTAAACTGCAGATGTAAGATGTGAGTCAAACTTTCTCTCTGTAAACTTGTAGTTGCAAATATAATTAATAATATAATAAAATACATGTCTAAGAAGAGAATTGAATGTTTTTAATGTATTCTTCAGGTGTTAATGTTTTGTGTAAGTTGCATGCTTCTCCTCTTCATATATCATGTTTTTAACCCTGGAAGTGGTAGCTCACAGTTTCTGACAGTAGACTTTAGAAGGTACAACAACTGATACTTATTGGTTGGATATTTTAAATTACATTTACTGAGAAAGAAGCTGCCTAAATTTGTAACTTCTATGATCAGAGGCTGATTTTAATTTCCTTCCCATGGTATTAAAATTAAGAAGAAAAGACACATTAAAGCATTTGATACAGAAAATTAAGTCCATAACAAATGTATTCAAAATAATTTGTTATGCATAAGTACTTTTTTGTTTTCCATTATCATATTGGTACATAAGATTAGCACAGACTAAATAAAAAGTATGTATTTAAAAAATAATACATTTTACATGCACACTTTCCTCTTATCTATTAGTAATGGATTTTAATTTAACCCAGTTTCATTCTTTATTCGTGAATGGCAACATAAAATAAAATAAACTCAATTCTTAACAAACTGAACTTAAAAAACAAACAACTAAATTAGCAGTTTGGCATGTGCTCCACAGCACATGTAATACATCTCACTTCTAAAAACAGGGTTCAGATTAAGGTGACTCTAAGGTAGATAAGTTTTTTAAAAGAGACATATCCCACCCATTATACCCACCTACTATCTACTGATGGTATGGTTGAATATTTCAAAGTATCCAGCTTATTATTATGACTTACTGTCACAAAAAATATGTCTTCACTTCTGCATAAATTTCTTCAGCAGCTATAAATTCATATAGGAATCAACTTACACTGAATATAAGTGAAGAAACATCTTTATTAGCATTATTATATTTACAGTTCCGTCTTTTATCTTAATGTACAAAACCTATTAATTTCATAATGGTTATACAATTGTTAACTATGTATGAAATTTAGTGCTCCAGATAATTCCACAGCCAAGTGCCAACTTTTACTATTGAAAATTCTTACACTTGTTTGAAGCTACCACGTCAAATCTAAATACAAACTGTCTTTAAATCACATTTCTGTGTTCATCATACTATCTGTTCAGTAACACACATTCA
Source organism: Zootermopsis nevadensis (assembly GCF_977971745.1). Classification (NCBI taxonomy): domain Eukaryota; kingdom Metazoa; phylum Arthropoda; class Insecta; order Blattodea; family Termopsidae; genus Zootermopsis; species Zootermopsis nevadensis. The sequence continues at coordinate 11,110,887 of NW_028259149.1, read as the reverse complement.
GTGATGTGCTTCTTCCTTTGGTGGTTTGCCGTACTTTTTCTCCCACATTTCGATGAACTCTTTCTTGCGGAGTTCACGGCGGGCAAAGTATTCAGGATACTGTGCCTTTTCAAGAGGGTGCCAGTAGTCCAATACCCAGTCTGGTGGTAAAACTTCACGTTCATATGCAGTTCCTCCTGGAGACTTCGGAACTAAACATGAAAAATGTAATAACTGGAACACTTCAATTTCAGTTTCTTTTAATACTTACAACTTTAAAATATTCTGGTCACTGTTTAAACTATAGCAGAACCTCTGACTTAGTCTCTGGATATATATTTTTCAGTGTGACCCAGTTGCAAATTAGTAGTATGGTGTAAGTCTTAATTTTATCCATCACTGAAATAGTCACTAAGAATTCTAACATCACACACCACCAAGTGAGAATGAACATTTGAATACAGAACATTAGAATAGCATCTGGCCAAGAGAATTGCAGAATTCCATCACTTACAGACACTCGTATCTACTGTCCATTATTCATGCCTAGTTCTCCAAAAGCACAGTCACAGAGATTAAATGTTTTATAACCATTAGTCCAGAGTTTATGTGTGGAGCTTACTTCAAATATCTGTGGTGCATAAGCACAAGGGACAACTTTATTTACCTTAAATCTAATAGGCAGTGTGAGATTTGAGGTTCTTGTGGTGGTGAAATTAATGGGGGGGGGGGGGGGTTGTGACATGATGTAGAAACCAACATTTTGGAGAAATATGCTGTCTTCTGGGCTGAACATGGAGACAGTATGTTTCTCCTAAATGTTGGCTCTACCAAGTCCACAGCACCCCAATCCAGAACTTGGTCATTAGGTAGTGGTTTGTGGTTGTGACAAATGCCATGCTATAACGTGGATGGAAATCTCAAACATGGGATTCTGGAATGTCTGGTGAAGAAACATTCCTGATACAACAGGGTTCTTTCATATTAGCTGACTGAATATCACACATGAGTGGTTTGCACTCCTGCTTCAAATCTGAAAGATTCTGGGTTCAAATCTCAGCACAGATACTGCATATCCTGACTGAGGTTTTGCACAGTTTACCCCAATCACTTCACACAAATACAACATTAGTACCTTAAATTAGGCCATGACCACTTCCCTCCAAATCCTATCCAATTCATTATTCACCATTCATTTATCATTTGACAGTTAGATAATCTGAGCTGCCGACAGCACTGGTAAATAAACCATACATAAATTCATACATGCAGAAAAGTTGTTATTTCAAATATCATAGTGGTCTTAAAGGCTGAGGTGGCATACCCAACCACCTCCTACAGTGGTGCCAATATGCTACATACACCACATTCTGGAAAGTTCAACAGAGTGAAAAAGAATGCTCTCTTTCAGGACCTCACTATAAACTATTGGAAAATCATAGAACATTCTAGAGAGTAATGAAAACAACTGTACTCATCATCTGGTGAAGTTACAAGTGCTAAAAATATGGGCTCAGGCAGACAGCCACACATGTTAAAATAGTAGGTGACAAGTGAGTGTTAAAATACTAAAAAGGGGTAAAGCGAACGGAAACATAATGTAGAATCACAGCTAAGAGGAATGGCATACTATGAAGCAGAAGAGAACAACTAAATCCAATAAACCATGATGGTAACTAGTGGAGCAACAAATATTAATCCAAGGCACAATCAATTGTAGTAGTGCCAGATAAACCCATCTTGAATAAAAACTCATGGTATAATCACCAATCGCATCACAATATGTACACCAGGCAGTGATTTTATGGTCAGTCATGCAAACTATAAGGCAAAAATACCATAACAGCATTACCCTGGCAACAGTTATAATTTATGCACAATACAGTCATAAACATTATCCCATTAATGTATGACGAAATCCCCTTTCCACAAGATACATAAATGTATAATTTTACTGACAATAAATCACACAGCTTCAGGACACAATATAATGGATCACATCTTATATGTACCAAATTTAATTTACTATAAGACAAGTCAAGCTAAAACTTGCAGTAGAGGTCAGTGCACTACTTTCATTTTTGCAACTTGAGTAATTTCTGCCCAACACTTTTTCAGTAAGATAGTGTCAGTATTGCTAGGGTAACCTGAGCAGCAAGATTGTTCTGATGGACTATTTTACACTATATTCCCTAACAGTCACACTATTACATTCAGTTGAACAACAGTAAAATGAAGCTGACAGCCAACTGAAGATAGAGAGAGAGAGAGAGAGAGAGAGAGAGAGGAGGGTGGCTTAGCAGACAGGGAATAAATTATTCCCAAAGGCAGGAGAGGAAGTAGAAATATCCACTTGTAGTTCACATATTTTGGAGGGTTTTAGATCCACTACTTGCATTGTGCATAAGTATTAAAAATGTGTTGATGTGAGTGGGCATTGTTGGAATATCTTTTAGGACTTTTGTGCGAATTTACAAACTAAGGGTGAGTGTGCTGAATGTTCCTGCCACCTCTCAGAAGTAAGCCAGAGATTAATTCATGAAATATTCTTTGCATGCAATGTGAAAGCAATCTCTGAAATGTAAGCTTCAAATCAAGCCAAAGAATAATTTCTGAATTAGTGTAAGGGAAAAGCTTTATAGGCTGTACCATTAAACTCACATTTCTTTGGTTGGTAATGCTGTTTCTCAAACAGTTCCTGCTCTCCCTTCTCCAGCAGCTGTTTTGCTATCCGCATATCCTTTACATCACGATTTTCTTCAAACCGCTGTCTTAGCAGTACAGCTTCATATCGAAAAACTTCACTGTGAGAATACCATTTTGTGTTAATGCAGAGTACTGATAACTAAATCATTATACAAATATAACACTGCTCAGTACTATAAGTGTAAAGCAGTAAAATCTCTTGAAGGTTAACACCAATCCTTAATTGAAATGAATTGGAGCCAATTATCTCTCTCCATGGTCCATTTAAAGGTTATCCTCAAATTCAAGTTCTTGTGAACATAGTAATTAGCCTTTGTATTCAATAAAAGTGAGGGAATTGGGGAATATGATAGCCGAGTGACTTTGCTTCTCAAGAAGGGTTTTCCACAATTCTGGACATATTTCTCCCTTCTGAACGCCAAATCCAGCCCACAGTAATCTTATAATTAATAATACTTATGGCAGAATCACCATATAGAATAAAGTAAAGGACTTACAAGTTTATCCTCTGATACCACACATACAAAGTTAAATTCATTTCTTTTTTTCTCACACTGTGTTGTAATGTAGTTAAGTTTTTGTGCATGATAGTTAGTAACAGCAATTCAAATCACTTGTTTGCAAAATGGTATTTACCAACATGAAACAGTTTCAGATGACCTCAATGGTCTAGTTCTAGTAGTATGCTGGTGAACTTAGTGAGATATTTGCTACTTAACATTTTTGTACAGCTTTCCAATTTTTGCCTTGAATACTCTGTGCAACAAGAATAGTGCTTAATATTTTATTTGTCACAAACCAGAAATGATGTAAGTGTACAGCTGGTGTCATAATTCCAATAATTTGTACCAACCTTATATTTGTTCATGTGCGGTTATTCTGTGCCTTTCATTAATTACAATTATTTATGCCAGATGTCTATTATGCAAAGACACCAATATGTCTGCCTAATTTGAAGAAAATTACTAATGTTTAAGACTTCTGAGCTGCATGAATAGATTCCACAGCCAAATGATGAAGACTATGCTTTTGTATAAGACAAATAAAAAACATTCCTACATATGTATAAAATACCAACTATGTCAACAATTACAAACATGGTGAAGATACAAAACTTTGAGGTTATATCTGAAAAATTTAATGTGTTAAAAAGTAACATCAAGCACAACAGTAATCTGTAATAGACTTATAACTGTGAGACAAAACATCCCGACTCAAGTAGGGCTTCATCCTATGAGCATTTACACATGAGTCCAATATGCTTACAAGTGAATTAAATTGAACTGTATTGTAGGATCATAAACCTGCATTACCTAAATACAACATTAGCAAAATCTGTAGAGTTGGAAGTCTCTGCAACAGCAAAATAAGCTTTATGAGTCTTTCCCATAACTTGCAGTTTGTAGTGCTCTTAGGTGGCATGCATTATCCCACAACACACTGCAATGCTGATGCCATCAGGGATCTAACGTTTCACATTACAGAAGTTTGTTATCCTTTCCTGGATACTGATTGTAACAGTTTATATGCATATTAATGTTGGCTTCTTATTGGTTACTACCTTCATAAAGTTTAATGAAGTTTGAAGGTTTGCTATGTTGTGTTAAGTTGTTTTCTTGGATTTATCTATCATCTATGTGTTATTAAAACCATAAAATTTCAGAAGTCAGTTCTACTTCCAACTTCAGGTGAAAGAAGGGCCCCCTGGTTGAGCTAATCACACATTAAAAAAGCAATAGAACCAACTTCCAAAACTTTGTGGTTGTAATAACATTAATGTAATGGATAAGTTCAAAAAATCAGTTTCAATTTTTTAAGTTTGTTTTGCCAAGATTTAAAGGAAAAATTAATCACCTATAAACCACTTGTTCACAGCAGCAAAGATATTTAGCACTTCTCTAACGACTTTCTTCAGGTTCAATTACTTATTATAGTACCAACAGCAAATAGAACAGCTGTAAAAACTGTGTTTATATCAGGCATAAGATCACTAACATAAAAGAGAAATAGAAACAACCACAGTATGGAGTTCTGAGGAATTTTAAATGTACTTTTCCCCAATAAAAATGTACATTATGCCTATTTGGAGCTCTTAATCCAACTTCTTCTGGAAGTAGGATGTCATATAAACCACTTGCCTCTAAACCAAACTACTACAGTTTATTTATCTATTTGCTATGATTAACAGTCAAGCCTTAGCAACATGACAAAGTAACAGACACATGATTACTGCCATTATGTGACTAGCATTTCATGCATAAATTTGAATGTACCTTTGTTAGTACATTTTTATAAAATCAAACTATGGAATTTAAATGTTGCATTACTTTCGTACATATCATTCGCAAATACTTCAGAAAATCCAAGTCAGAAAAGAAACTAGACTATAAGTTGGCACATTTATCTTTTCCCTTGTTGGGTTCAATGGGAAAGTTCCAGCAGTTGAAAATGATGGAACACACGAAACTTACAGGTTCATTAATATGGGTTTGGGAGATGAGCACTATTTTTGTTGACGTTCCATCTTATTACAAATTATTTTTACTTCTAATAAAATAATGTGAAGCCATTAATTTCTTTGTCAGTTGTTGGAAACTGGTTTATGACAATACATTTACTGCGATATTATTTAGTAGTGGAATGTTTAATTTATTTCCATCAAATAAAGTATTTTCAGCAACTGATACGGAATACTGTCGAAAGCATTAATGATTGGAAATTGTTCATTACACATATACACTAATAAGTGGCTATCATCTTCAAATGTTTCAGTACTCACCGTCTATCATACCACGATTCCAAATTCCTTAGAGCTCTTTTGTAAAGCCTGCAAACCTTTTGGGTGTGTGAAAACAGATATAACGAAGTACCGACCGACATTTTCCAACACAACGACCAACCCTTAAACGTATTGGAGCCGTACTATACTAATCTGATCAGCTGTTCTTGTCAAACGTGGTTGATACCAAAGATGGTACAAACAGAATCGTTATGAACCCAGATGACTGTTATATGGTACGAGAATACCAAACTTATTTATATTAATTAACCCTTACTGATGTTTCCGACAGATAGCAGCACATCGCGAACACAAACGAATAGCATTTTAGGTACATCGCTTTAAAAATAGATTAGATTAGTTGTCATTTATTGAAATAAAATATAATAACTTTCAAGTATGTCATTTATCCACACACATTAACCTAACCTATTTTTAAAGTGATGTCCCGATAACCCACAAGTACCGCATTTTATTACATAATACAGAGCAAGGGGGATATAGTTTTTCAGAAAGTTTTTGTCATTCCCTGCTATCCGAAGTCAGCGAAGAAACTGCATGAACTCTTTCTTTACTTGGATTCAATATAAAGTTACACACGTCCCTATTCAAGACTCACAATTGTAGTCTTTACAGTCATAACTTTGATATCCATGCTCCTTTGGAGAAGTCTCAAGTATCCACTGAAGAAACATGGGACCCACTATTCTTGGTGTACTCATCCCAACAGGCACAATTACATTACACTTGGTTCCTCACCGATAGTGTATGGGTCGACATCCATGGCGAAAGCCACAAATGCTCAGTGTCTGCTGCAGTATCATACTTTTCCTTCATACCCCAGTAAGTACGGTGTCCTTTGATCCTTGTAGTGGTAACACCACAATGGGTCATCCTGGTCACTGGCAGTGCATATCTGGACAAGGTGTCCAGTGATAACTGGAATATTAAATACCTTACCCTCGTATCTATATGGGGCCAAGACATGCCAAATACAACACTGCAACTGTTAGTGCTTTGGCCACATCTGGCTCCACTGCAAACAGCACCCAACAGATGGTGATAACTGCTCTCCCTAAACCACTTTCACTCTATGCCAAAGGCACAGGGCTGTCTCTGCAGGCTGGCAGGGACATGAATATATTGATGACTCTGCAACTTTACTGTGTTATATGCTGCCCACTGGGAAATGCTGTTTTACATAGCAGCAACAAAAGGATATAATCCACGGTCCTCCAAGGTTTCAACCTTTATAACTACATTACATAGGCAGACAAGGTGAATGATTTTCTGTGATTTCAAGTGCCAGTTACTAGAAACAGAAACAAGTGGCAGAAAGGCTATACCACCTACATGAAATGTACAGATCATGTACGACACATACACCTGTACCAACCACACAAACTGGCAATGGCTAAGTACAGCATTAATAAAGGCCATTGTACCAATTTCAAGGACACTATGGTATTGGACAGAACATGCTACAAAATTACATAATGAGACACTGAGATCCAGTTACTAACTAACCCAGATATATTTTTAAGGGCAGCAGGATATTAACTACTTCCATTCCCCAGCAGGACATTGATGTTCCATTTGGCTGTTTAACATACTAGGACACATTCTATTATCCATTAAAGGTTAACCACATGTAAAAGAAAGAAAACTGTTGAAGTGGCTACAGAATGCACCTGCTGAAACAAGAGTTGGAAATCAGAAAAGAACAAACCTTATCATCGTATCTGCCAATTTCACAAAGAAATAGCTGATCTTATTTTACTTGTAACATTAACCACGGGTTTATTAAAAATATGTTCACAAGACGCTTATCCAAAACAAACAAAATATAGAGGGGGAAATGCTTCAGTTCACTAATACTCTCATATTTCATGAAAGGAATTGATGGTTTTCAAATTCTGGCTCACTATTAAAATGGATTCCATTGCTTTATCAAGTGTACATTAAAAACAAAACAAGACTCAGTTTATGTCAGTATATTCAGTTCAAGATTGCAAATCTTGCTGCAACTTCTCAAGCAGAATTTCTATCCTTCCTTTCATTACAGGTTGGCCCTTCTTTGTTTTCTTGGATAACTTCTTGAACACTTCTGCTTTGTTATTCTGGTATCTGGCAATAGCTTGTGATCTTTCCTGTCTCTTCTTTTGGTCTTCTTTCAGCTTTGCTATCTTTTCTTCTTGTTTGCACTTATAATCCTCCTCTGCTTTCTGGTATGCAGTTAATCTTGGTAACCTGAAAAAGAAAATCAGAAGTTCTGGGGAAAACACGCTATGTCTATTTCCCTGCAAACTTAATAAAAATGCTGGCCTAGAAAAGCACAAAATCTGTTCAAGAAAATGCAATAGAGAATTGCAATTGAGCATAGTTTGACAAGAACTAGAGGCATAAAAATAAACAAGTCAGCTCAATGAGATTTCACACTCTAGGTACGAACATAAATTGAGAGATGAAGTAACACTCATACCTTTCCTTATTTTCACAAATTAATGATGTGGACATGTGGTTTTTTCCAACAGACGACTGGCTTGCAGACCTCCTCAACTCTTTGTGATAACTGCGGAGAACAGCTCTTCGTCTGTGCTCTTCCCACTGTTCAACTACATGAAGTTCCAAAGTTAGTAGGCTTTAAAAACGCTTTCACACACACAATACATATCACCATTAACCCTGGAGTTCAGTACAGCTGGCAGCCTGTAGTACATGGACTTAACACCCATTTTCATACAGTGAAAGTTAATATTGAAATCTGATGTAAAATATTGTTATTTTCACACTCTAATCCAATACTTCACCTCAACTAACATCGTCCTCCGTAACCCTTCCTTCTGCAGGTGAAGGGCCTGAGGTAGTGCGTATTTTTAAGGCCTACTTTAAACCAATTACTTAAATGCATACACATTATACTGAAACTACACGAAACGCTTCCCATGACGAGATTATGAATCCGACTTACACGTAATAAAGATTCTAATCATATCGCGCAGTGTTTTGAAACAGTATCAGTGAATTTTACCTTTATACTTATTACTATACTTCCGTCGCCTCCATTCCTTTTTGTTGAAAGCGTTCGTTTTCTTCTCTGTATGTGCTTCTGAATTTGCTGACATCTTTATAATACATTAATTCCATACACACATCGTGCAAACATAACCTACGCTTTTCCCGCAATCAAAGGACAAAACTCATGACTGAATTTCGATAAGTGGGACCAGTGCAGCCAAGCAGTCACGAAAACATTTCTCTCTATTGGGAGCTTCATATGCGGATTGTATCATACCATCCGCTTCTTCCCTCGAAATTACATTTAGTGACAGGTTGTACAGATTTAATTATATGTGCGGCAAGTTCATCTTCTCTTGGATAAAAGTATTATTACGGAGCAGAATTCTTGAGAAATTGGTGACCTCTCAGTTGGTCAAGTTCCACCCCCCCTTCTTTTATCGAAACGCCTAGTTTGTTTACGTTTTCAAAAATCTACCATCAGATCCTATCTTGGGCCTGATGAATCAGTTTCACACTGCTTCTTATAATACTAGTGTCTTCTCTTCATAATTTCCTCACTAAAATTGTTTACTTTTCTGTACTCCTCCATGAGCACAACATAACCTGCCCACCTCATTTTTTGCCAACTTGATCACTCAAACATTTTGTGAAGAGAACAAATTATTTATTTTCCGCATACATAATATCGCCATCCTTGTCACGTCTTTTGTGTGTCTAAATATGAATGAACAGCATGGTTGAAAATTCTGAAGTTTGTGATGATGGTGCATTGTTGAAGCAAACTACTTCCTGTACATTATCCACCACCATTTTCACTAATGACTGATTCTGTTAAAGACAATTACTGAGTAACGTAAACCTGTTTGCAATAATATGAGTAATCAGTAGCATTTTTAATAAATTATGATTGTGTTTTATGATATTGTTGGTCCCTTGCAGCACTGTCACTTTTCAGCTCATTTATAGAACACTAGTGAATATCATACAGCTACAACCAGAAAATTAATGTAATTTATTTAGCATGCAAGGATGCTGATGAAATAAATGTGGAGGTGAAGATTACACTTTTATTGGTCACAGTGCAAAGGGGTTGGATACCCATTCCCTCTGATTTTATTCTACTCTACTCAAATAAAGTCCATGACTGAAAAACTAAAATGAAATGAAGACTTGAATCACAAAGCAGGGTAATTAAAGACAATGGACTGGAAAGAATGAGTTGATGAGCAAAAAGGTAGCATCATATGTGTGATGAATGTGTGTACAAAATATAAACACACGAAACAAGTACAATTCAAGATAAACACTCAATCACTTTGCAGGCTCCCAGAAAATATTTCACAAGATGAATAAATAGTAGTTCCTTACAGTTTTGTCTTGGAGCATAACCATTGTTAACTATTATTATTCAATATCATTTTCCACCTATACAACACTTTATTGTGAGATATACAGTGTGGCCAATTGATCCATCTGTGAAATTACAAGATTATGTATTATTTTATGTACAAGACAATGGTGCACTGAGCACTAGTAATTGAAAGATTTCAATGTGAACTTTAACAACTTACCTTTCATTTCAAAACATTCAGAATAAATAAAGTGTAAATTTTTAAGAAACACAAAAGAGTATAGTTTTACCAGATTATGTACACTGTTATACTAGAAGGCATATCATTGCTGTGGTTTTGTAGTTGACCTGTTCCAGGCACCACAGTACCTAATGTTCAAACTCAATCTAATGAAGATTCACAGCTGGTCCAAGCCTTTTATGTTCCAAGTTGTTCCATGGTGTGATGCCTCTGACAGTTGGTTCCAAGGGGGCAGAGTAAATATCGCAAGTGAGTTCATCCAAACCAATCTCATTATCTGCCCTTGCCTTCTTCACAGCCTCATCTACTGTTACTCGAATTTCATTTTCCAATTTCTGGAAGTAGAACATACAATTTTGTATCACTAATCACCTGCACAAGAACAACAGTGTCAATTAACATATTCATAAATATGGTTTTGGTAGCATAAATTCCCAGCAGTAGCGCAAACAGAATATCCTGAAGGCATCGACTAAATAGCACCTGCCAGAGACCTCTCCATTCTCAACATGCATGCATTTCCCCCCCTCAAAAAACTGACAGCATAACCCTTCAGGTTAAATATGTGAAGAGATTAAGATAACTCTTTTCTGCATTAGCTCTTCCCCAATCCACCTGTTTCACATGTGTTCTGTGTCTCATTTTGACTGCACCATCCAGTCTGAAAACCACTGCCTTCTATGCGTATATTCATATTACATAAAAGTTTTCATATTTCAGCAACAAACATTTGCTGTAATGAAATAACACACAACAAACAGAGAAAAATAATAAATAGGATTTGAGGTTCTCACAGCAATGACTACAAATCATCATTCTCTGTACATTGTTTTTTTAAGATGGCAAAGTAGTCTAGTAGAACTTCCACCAGACTACAAGGTGCTACAGCCCAGAAGACAGCCATCTTAAAAAAATAATTAAGGACAAACAATATTTTGTAAATATGGAAAATGCATGGTAGATTAAATGTCAAAATTCCAATTTAAGGTAATATCCCAGTATCTGCCTGAAGAGACTGAGGAAAACCATAAATCTTCAATTAAAATAGCCAATCTCTGGGCCAAGATTACAATCTTCATCACAATCTGGGAATTCATGGCATGAATAAAATATAAAGAAAGTTACATTACTTAAATTCAAAATATTCCAAAGTCAGTACAGTTATAATATAACATTCACCAAAATTTAAAGTGTGACAACTTACTGCAGAACTCTACATAAATTCCAGGATATGCACCAGTGCATCTTACCTTCAGTTCATCAACAGTCACCAGTTCAGCTGTAATAATCTTCTCCTTGAACAATGTGATAGGGTCCCTAGTTTGCCTGACTTCCTGAACTTCTTCCCTGGTCCTGTAGCTCGTGCCAGGATCAGACATGGAATGGCCACTGTAACGGTAGGTCATTGTCTCCATAACTAAGGGACCTTTACCACTAATGCAATGACTGACTGCAAACTGTGTGGCCTCTCGAACAGCCAATACATCCATTCCATCTACCTGAAATTGAAGAGTAAACAGATTCATGTTATGAATTGATTTAACATGTGAAAATAAAATGTTAAACCCAAACAACTCAACACTTGTTTGAAATGCAACTATGAACAGAACTAGAGTTTAGTTTTGTTTACTAAGTCTAATAATAACATGTAATCTTACAGAATAACACAATTAAGATGTTGGTAAATCCAATTATTTGTATAGCATTTAATGAAAACATGTTAAAACAAAGTTTAATAAAATACATGATGTTCTCGAGTTTATGATGCTCTTCATAGCAGATCAATTGCAACTTCACATAACTTATGCACCCACGTCTTTGATCACAAAATTTTGTAAAATTATGTAATGAAGCATGATGAGTAAAGCATGGCTCACAGATCTGCAATAAATGAGTGACTAGTATATGCAGTTTATTTAAAAATCTTACCCAGATACCAGGAACATAGTCCCCTCTTGTGTAGAATGCAGTGCTAGCTGATCCTCTTTCTGCACTAGTGCCCATTCCATAGCCATTATTTTCACAAACAAAGATACAAGGGATGTCCCACAGCTTTGCTATGTTGTATACTTCAAATATCTGACCCTGGTTGGCAGCACCATCACCATAAAGTGCCAAGCAGATGCCATCAGTTCCAGAGTATTTGGCTGCAAATGCAACACCCACTCCCAATGGAACCTACAGAATATCTGTACAGTAAATACTTAATTTTTCAGTGTATAAAGATCTTGCACAAACTGTATATATAAGTGAACAATAATTAATATACCCATATATTACTTTTGACATTGTAATTTTTAAAATCTAAATTAAACATTAATCTAGAAGCAGCAATATCAATTCCTGTAATGACAGAGCAGTAGATTGAGCTATTCCCAAACTGTAGACAGATCACGAATAGCTCAGTGTACCAGATCCAGCAGAATACATATCTTTCTTTTCAGCTGAAGACAAAAGATGATCCATCCTTCAAAATGTGATATTTTTAAGTTTAAAGATTTTTTTGAGACAATGAATAAAATCACAAAGAAAGAAAGTAGTAATAAAATACCACTGCCAAAGACATTAAGAGAATTCAGTAAGTAATGTTCAGTCTCAGATTGAGAATCTCCCTGAGATGTCATGAATAAAAGACAGGAGGGCTAGTATCTAGACAAATTTGTACATTATGACTGTGACCTTCAGAGTTATGATGCTGTGTAATCTTCTTATAGCTTCTAAGCTGAAGTTGAAGATAATAGATTCCTCTGCAATGTTGGTAGGCGTGATATCATAACCCACAAGACCACAATCCAATTTTCACTGTCATGGAAAACTCAGATCTTACACATTTACATTAACTTGTATATTTATACCTGAGCTCCTACAATACCATTTCCACCATAAAAGTTCTTTGTGTACATGTGCATGGATCCACCTTTACCACGAGCACAGCCAGACTGACGGCCCGTGAGTTCTGCCAATACACCCAAGGGATGCACACCCATTAGGTATGTCCAACCATGCACGCGATAAGCTGAGATTATAGAGTCCTGAGGCCGCATGGCTGCTCGCATTCCAACAGCACATGCCTCCTGTAGAAACAATGTTAACTGTTGCACATCTCAAACAAGAACTCCATACTTAATTAACCCCAAAAAGCAGAGTCGTTTTTGAGAGGCAAAGAGTTGCTCAGCTATTACAATTTCCCCTAACCTTTATGGAATCCAATGGTTTACTGCCATGTTCACAAAATCCCGTCAAGAGACCTTATACTGAGTCTGATGAATGTAGTCAATATCCACATACTATTCCTTCAAGATCAATTTCAGTATTGTTCTTCCATCCACCTAAATATCCAATGCAGTCTCTTCCCTTCAGACGTTCTGACAAACTGTTCATTCATATATCAACATGGACTAATTTAGACGTATAATGTTATTAAGCACACCTTACCAAGCAGCATTATAAATTCCAAAAATGAGAAATGGTTCCAGAAGGCACCCTCAGCTGCTAAGTTTACAATGACAGTGAGGGGAAATGTTAGTCTGAATTGAGAAAATCATTTACACAAAAAGAGCTCTTCATGCCACATCACAACACTACTGAAAGTATTCATCTCATACCTGTGGGTTCATGATTTTCATATATTGGTGAGAGAAGTTTTGGGAATTGAGAATGTAGTTTACATGGTGTTTTTACAGTAATAGTTTATTATTTAGTAATTTATGATCATAATGTTAAATTATTTGAAAACTGCTATTATTAATTATAACTATAATAAGTTTATTTTTAAAAATACAGGATATACACAAAAGAATGGTGCAACTGTGACTGGTGACTCATTTTTGGACATGTTGGAAAGCTGGTTGTTACCCCAACTGAATACCAATTATGATGATTACATTCTACAACTGGACGGAGCCCCCCCCCCCCCCCCCATTTTCACAGGAATGTATGAGTGCTTCTCAATCGTGTTTTTCCACAGCGCTGGATGGGATGAGTTTGATTACCGTGTGGATGTGTGTCGTGTGACCCAGGGTGCACACATTGAAGGACTGTAATTAACGCATGAGAAACTTGGATATTTGCCGCCGCTGACGGTGTATGTTGTGCCCGTGTAAGGTGAGAAATTATTTTTTTATTAACTTTTGAAACCGCACCATTCTTTTGTGTATACACTGTATCTACTGCAATATTATATTATATCATATTTTACTAGGAGGCTAATGGGTTTGATTTTAATTTCTGTATTACTTTAATATAGTATCCACTGCCATTATATTCTATTAAGTTCACCAAATGAAGGAAGACCGCAGCAGAAGGGCCATCCAACCCCCTAAAAGATTTACATTCTATCACCTATTTATTTACAAAAATCAATAATATAACATTTTCAATTCTATAGCAAATAATCATGGAAAACAGAATAAGGAGAATGATGAACAATAAAGAACATGTACATATATACAAAATTAAAAACATAATATTTTCAGTGTAGAATAATAGACATAGGTTTATGAAGCACTAATAATTATGTAAACCTTTTAAGAAACTTCAGCATTGAGATTCCCTTTAAGATGCTAACCGTGTAGGGTGAATATCTGTAATAAACAATTGTGTTCTGATGGTATGAAGGTATTATGTACTTCATTTCTGTAACATTAATAACTAATGCCATGCACTAAGTCCTCATCCAAATTTCTGAAGAGAATTTCATGCCTCGACTATGGCACCATAGGCAGTCACGTTATCTTACACTCAGCGACTATTACGAATTAAGTCACAGTAACCTTGAGACTTGCGGGGTGAGGAAGTGGGGTGAAGGAGGAAAGATAGCGTCTGCCTTTAACACTTCGGACTTCCTGCATTCCTTGCAAGTCTCAAGATTACAGTCGTGGACTGTAAAGGTTGTGGAACTGTCAGTCTGACCTGGCCAGAGTACAGGTGGCAGAAACCTCGGACGAACTTGTCTTTATATAAATTACCAGCAGCAGTCTCCAGTCTCCTGATCATATGCATTTTGTTGTAGAAATCCAAAGCATCATCACGTGTAATGCTCACAATGTTTGAAGGCCCAGACTCCAGTCTGTGCAAGCGGAAAGGCTGCAAACACATATAAATTGATCTTGGAGTTTGGTGATTATTTAAACCACCCCAGACAGTACTGGTAATTCATAAATTAGAATTATATACATTCTGTATTTATGAGAAAATGTATGTTGTGTACAGCCAAAAACTCAGTTTTAACATATCACAGTATTTTAAAAATGCAAGCAAAGTTCATGAACTGGAAAACATTGCCTAACACTAAATATTTTTCTGCATTCATTGACCTTCTTTCAAATTTTAACACAAATTACCAAAGATATTTAAACTAGCAAGAACCATTTTATACGGAATGTATTATTTATACATTTTACACTGAATTCTTGGGAAAGAGCATAAAAGATATGTAAGGAAAGTAGTAATGTATATAAAAACATTTCACTAAACTCTTCCCCCCATCTCAATCTCTCAATCAAAAGGTGAGCCTCTCCCAAGACCAGCTGGTAAAATACATGGGAGGATGAGTACAGAATCATGCAATATAAATTTCTATTCTGTAATGAATTATAATGCAAGATTATAATATAGTTCATGCATTTGTACATCTATTATCAAAATGTCAACTGTTACACCAACAATTAATTTTCTGTGGGACCTGTAAAATGATACATTTTTCAGGGGTGATATTAAAGTAACATGAAAAACTGTGATTCAGTTGAAGGGCTGATCCTGACAATTTCAATACTGCAAGCCACAAATGCAACTGTTACAGTTAACATGATCTCAATGCAGGAAAAAATACCAGACTGAAAAGTTATTTCAATATCAGATATTACTTTTACACAATGTCTTTAAAAAAAGATGTTCCATTCTTGTTCCTTTACAATCTTTGATCTGTGCTATGTAGAAAGAAACAATAAAATACCAGTCATCAGAGTCGGGAGTTTGAGATGTCTGTTGTACTACCCTTTGCTTTCACTTATAGCCATGATGCCATATACAGTAGGGCTTATTTTTACCAAAAGTGATTTCATAATTAACAAGACTTCTGTAGAAAATATGACTACAGACATGCATCATACAAGTCTATGATTACGAGACCAGTTCCACAAATCTGAATGTACAGGTGATGTAAAAGAGGTTGTAAACAAAAATAAAAGTTTGCAGAGAAGAAAATGCCTCTCATGTTAAATATGAGCTTGCTCACAGCTCTCACAAATCAATCAAACATTTATCATAGACTCTCTTTGCATAATTAACATACAAAATCATCCAACAAGACATCAAGCTTCCTCTTTACAAAATTCAAAATCAGATAACATTTTAAAATGGAATGCCCTTTTTGAAAGACCATGTAATAACATTTACAACAAAGGTAACAACAAACCCATGCATACCTGCCATGTAAAGATACCTTAGTTTCAAATGTTGCTTCTGTAGCATAATTGTTACTACAAGAAACCAAATGCAAAGACTGTGGTTTCTGAAACAAAACAAACATTACAAACCAAAAACATCACAGTTGCAATATTAATTCACTTGCTTAAGTTATAATACCTGTAAATTCTCTTCTGAAAGGTGAACTTAGCCTGGCAGACAAAATATTTTCTATGGGAGGGAGGTGAACTAGCCAACCTCTGCAATCTGAGACAAAAATTAGAATTTACTTAGTTATTTTTCCTAAACAGAAACATCTGTAACACACCTCATCCTAGCCTTCTAAACTGATTATGTGAATCACAAACCACGACAAGAAACTATTAACATTCTAAAATGATAAACATTTTAAGTCAATGTCACTGAAATTAAGTTCACTCATTATTTAGAGTTAGTGGGTATTCTCCCATTTAATGGTTAAATAATGTTCCTTTCAGCTTCAGACACTGCTATAGTCATACTTTGAAAATGCAAATACCTCAAGGGGTTCAAAAGAAATGCAGATGCTCTCAGAGACTGATGAATGGACAAAGCCAGCATCTGTAATATTCTAACACACATAACCAAACTAATGCCTATCATTAGAAACCAGAACTTTCTACAGAAAAAAAACATTCATCAACAACATAGATCAAATGCAACTGGGTAAATGAGAACTGACTCAATGAAATGATGTTCCTGTGAAATGTCAAAATCATGTAAATGTAATTTTTTCTGTAACTAAATATCCATTGTCTGTGAAAAAAGCTCAGACAACATAATGTACTGCAGTTACACAATTTATACACTGAACTGCACCAAGAGTAATAATTTACCAATATGTG
This sequence comes from Zootermopsis nevadensis, assembly GCF_977971745.1. Taxonomy (NCBI): domain Eukaryota; kingdom Metazoa; phylum Arthropoda; class Insecta; order Blattodea; family Termopsidae; genus Zootermopsis; species Zootermopsis nevadensis. Next base: position 11,093,521 of record NW_028259149.1, on the reverse strand, counting down.
AAAGAGTAAATCCAACACAATTCTGAGAAAAAATCAGAACAATGTGATTTTTGTTACTTCTAAATTGCATTTACAAGTTACAAAGCATTACCCCACGTTTACAGATATATCTGATACAAGTTGACAACATTGTTACTGCTAGCTGATTACAGCTGTACTGCTTGAGCCACACTGAGGAGACAAGCTATTTATAGCTTCAGGTCAATCTCAGTAGCTATGAATAGTGCTGGTTATAAGGCTGCTTGCTGTAGACATTCAAGATGATCCAACCTTATAAAAATCAAACTCTCAATTATCTATATCTTTTAGGCAGCTTGAAAGGTACAATGTGCCATGAAGGCTGAAGAATTTAAATATCTCTACTTTAGCCATCACAAAACTGAACATCACAACAAAAAGCAGTCTAAACTTGCCATATTAATAAGAAGCTTAGACCTTCCTTTTCTCCAAAAGATAAATTAAAACATTTGGTTCTCTTTCCAAAATGACAATTCACATTACAACATAGAAGTGCACATCAGTGATTCCTAAATAAAATTGTATTTTGTTTCATGTGATAATGCCTGTCCACTTGTAAATGTGCTAACAAATACACTTGCCAAATTGTATGATAACTTACATAACTGAGAGACTGGTAAAGAAACATAAAGGGTAAATAAAGCTTTCGAGCTGATACTACACAAAATTTAGACATACTGCAGATAAATCAATTTAAGTTGTAATTGTTCTGAAGCATCACTGACTTCAATGAAGATTGGGTTTTCAAAGATATGTGTATTTTAAGCACGGCTACAAAAGCCACTGAATCTCATTTTATAATTCTCAGCCACAAAACTGATCACTTCTACAGTATGGACACTTCAAAGGGGGACATTTACTGATCCATCCTCAAAAAACAAATCATAGGAAGAACAATTACACAGGTTAACATTTTCCAGTTGTTCTCAAAATAGCGGATTGTTTACATAAACTTTCTTCTTCAGCATGTCCCGCAGGTAAAAATCGCACGGGTTTAAGTCTGGGGAACGCAAAGGCCACTGATCGATAACTTGTTCACCAAGCACTTCTCTTAATGCTAACATCGACCGATCATCTGTGTGAGCTGTAGCATTGTCTTGCATTAAGAAACCGTAAGACTTTCCTTAATCGGCCATTTCTTGGAAAAAGGGTCTAATTATTAAATTTACATAACGTTCACAATTTATCCGCACACTGCAGAAGCACTTAAAGAAAATATTCGGCAATTTCCCAAGAAGAGCTTCGTCGAGTATTTTGAAACATGTTAACAAGACGTGAAGTTGCCTGCAAGCACAAGAAAGTCACTTTGAACATCTTTTGTGATTTAAGGTAAGAACAATTAATGTAATAACATGTATTAGTTACGAGAAATATTCATAGTTCGCTGTTACTAGCGGCACTGAAACTGATTCGCCGGTCACCCACCGGAAGAACGCGCACAACTCCCGCCCACATCAACAGAGCGCCGGCCGACCACGCAATGCAAGCACGACTTTAATTCTTTCAGAACACAAAAAAACTTAATTCCCTCACACTGTTACTGATATGGCACATTAATCACACTATGAGGTACACTTTCAGAAACAATACGATTGTGAAGGGATGACATTCAATTAAATACATGCTACTAAATCTTCAATGCATGGTGTTAAATGAAATAGAGGCCAACCCTAACCTATACACCAACAATAATCTGTATAGTGGTGAAACTACTACTGAGACTTATTCTACATGGACGTAATGGAATGCAACCACCCACTATGACTTATTCTACATGCTATTGTCATCTGACTAACTTATGGATCCATGGAATGTAATTAAGATGTATGTACGTACACGTGTGCACGCGCACGCACGCACGCGCACACACACACGTGACGTGACGTCACGCATAAACACATCCGTGATTGGTCAGGGGCCGTTTGTATTATTGAGATCCGGAATCATTGTTACACAACTGGGCGTTGCTATACAACAGTTTGGAAATTTATTTCGCAATGAGATGTTCATATTGAGCAAAATTGTTATAGTTTCTCCAGCGTTGTAAAATGGCGACAAACACAAAATTATTGAAGAAAGTCAGTAAGTATTTTAATGCATTTCACTTTACCTACTTTACTACCAAATATGTTTTAATTCGGCTAAGTGCCAATAAGAAACTTAAAACTTGATGTGAGACCTTTCACAATCCCAAATTTCGTACATAACTAGAGAAAACGAAATACAATTGCAATATTCTTTAGTTATTTTCAAAACAATTTTTTTATTTTCTGAAAAATTAAGTATCAAGATATTCATTTTAAAAGAATTTTGCTAATTTTTCGTATGACTGTGAAACATATAAGGTACAGTGCGCGACTGCAATATTGAGACTTGCAAGGAATGCAGGAAGTCCTGAGCGTTAAAGGCACACGCTGTCTTTCTTCCTTCACCCCACTTCCTCACCCCGCAAGTCTCAAGATTACAGTCTTTAACTATAGTTACATAGGCCGTTTTTCAAGGATTCACGAGGCTCGTTTTATATCACTTTTAAGAAAAAAGTTTTTCCTCCAGTATCGTACTAAGTAATAATGTTTCAGCGCTGGGCCAGCCAGTTCTATTCACAACGCATCCTCACAGTCTGACTCCTTAAGATCAAGTTTAATATTATCTTCACATCTCTTTAAATAGGCATTTTGCAAGAGATTTCCACAATATAATCCGATATGTAATCCTGCTTCCCGCTGTACCACCTATGTGCCGAAACCATCATTCCATCCGTGATTCTACTCTCGCAGGACTATTCCACTACGTGGCCTGTAAATCACAAAGTTCCTCGTTATGTAATGTCCTAAATTGTTTGCTTACTTTTTTGCTTTAGATTCAAATACTTTTAAATACTCGTGATTTATGTTCCCTGCCTTAGAGAGATAATATTTAATATCCTTACAAAACACGCATTACTCATTTTGAAACACTTTCTGTGTAGTACATGTACTGTTTCAAACTTGAAACATTATGATATGTAATGCATTCTGTGGAACTCCTTTAGATCGTGTGTCTCCTCCTAGAATTGCAGGAAGTACGCCTTCTCCAGACGCAGGCGCAGCGATGAAGAGGCCTACACCCAAGGTAACTTTCTGAACATTCAACTCCAAAGGACAAGGTCCTTCTTGAAAAAATTATAGGTGCCCACCTGATCAAGAACCCAAAGATTCATTACCATTTTCTGAAAAACATGTCACTGGACCTTATCCTGAGCCAGATAAATCCAGTCCACATACTCTCACCCTATTTAATTAAGAGCCATTTCAATATTATCCTCCCATTTATGTCTAGTTCATCAAAGTCGCCTCATCTTTAGATTCTCCTAATGTATGTGTGCATGCTACCATCTTACCTTAAATACAATAACATATCTAGCATCATCATCATTATAGGTATTATGATTTTTTTTCATGGTATTCACAAAACGGAATAAAAAGGGCGAACAGTTCTGTCCAAACATTTGTATGTCTAAACTTGAGAACTGCTGGGCAGATTTTTATTAAATTGGTATGGAAGTTACGCTAGATAAAACGATTGATGAACGTTGTGGTGGCACATTGGTTCTTCATGTGCTAGCATGAGGAAAGACTACATTATGGGCCTGTCCATGTCTGTCTGTCATATTTTTCCTATGAACTGAGCAACCATCAACCCTTGGTTGCTGTACTGGCATCATTGTTTATTATATGGTGTGAAGAATGCCTCTGAAATGTTGGTGTACTCCATAGAGTTCACCTTTCTAATGTTGCTTTACCCACTGGTACCTGCACATCAATTCTTTATAGCACATTCATTTACTTCTGTCTCAATGTATGTAGCTGATACAGTGTCATTCAGTAGCATAAGAACCAATTCATATTCTTAGCAAATATCTTCTTCTATGGCTCTCCAGTCCATATTCAGTCCATGGCCTCCTCAATTCTCCTCTTCCATTCGGTCCTATCCTCCACTGCCTTCTTCCAATTTCTAATCCTCAGGAGCAGTGTGGCATCCGTTTGAACTGCATCCTCCCATCTGTTCCTAGGTCTTCCAACTGTGCTTCTTCCTCCAACACTTCCTTTAAATACCATCTTTAGCAAATATCTAGGTTGATTATAATATTACACCTTTCTGCAATCAGCCTTGAGTCAAAATACCATTAAATCTGTCTACAGCAGAAACTGAAATAAACAGAATCTGTCTTTTACAGGATAAGTAAGTATTCATTCCTCAGGATAGACAGTGAAAATAGATAAAAAATTATCTATGCTAAACAGAAACTGTTTAACTAAAAATCAAATAGGAAACAAAAACTCCTGGATTACTTATTATTTTCTTCTCACACAATTCTGTTTTGTACTCTAGTTCCACAAAATTATCTAAAAGGAGTAGGTTCTCTCAGAATTTGGAAAGAATATGACAATACCATTGACAGAATACTTTAAAACTACCAGAAACAAACTAAAATATGCACTGACTTATAATGTGACTCAAACAGGTGAATAATATGGATTTGTACACATTTTCATATCTAGAAGTAGTCCCTGGTGGTGCTAAAAAGGGAACTTGTCTGAAACAAGAAAAATGTACAAGTCTCTTTGGAAATCAGGTAACTTAGTTTTCTTGGTTAACCTATAAAATTATTTTTTCTTTCAGGCAAAAAATGGAACTGGCCTGAACAGAGACAAAGGCAATGAATTGCACAATGGAAAGAAGACACAAGCTACCACAGCAGGACCTTTGTTTGTGCCCAATGTGGCAAACAAGCCAGCTCCAAGAGTGAACATAACAAAAGGACCTCTAATGTTTAATGAGAAGGACCTGAAGAAGTTGGAAGCACAGTTTCATGTCAAAACAAAGAAGTTGTATTCACTGAAAACTGATTTTAAAAAAAGACGGGTGAGAATCTCCAAGTCAGTGCTTATTTTCTATATTATGTGTTCTTTATATTCACAGTATGAAATGGCTGCATTGTGAATAGTCACAGTTTTGATACTTCATCTACATGTTTAATTCTGGAAGTATTGAAATTATGTTCATGAAATTTGGTATTTCAGTGGAAGGGAGTGGGAGGAATACACTAAAAGTTGCTGGGCAAAATTAATTACTGTATTAGTCTAATTTACCCCTGTTTTTCATTAATCTTTAGTCAGACTTTATCCATTTTACACAAAATATCTCACCATACACAAAACTGGTTCATGGTATGAAATGTAATAATCTCAGTGTCATTAAAATCTGTATAATTTATTTCAAACTTCTTTTTTACTGTTGTCACTACTTAATGAAATAAAAATAAAATGATTGGTCTCTGCAGGACCACATCTGTATTATAATTATACCTGCAACAGTGTTCTTTGTCTCTAATAACTGTACACCACCACATAACCATTAGAGGAATGTAAAATAGTAAAGAATGCAAATGGAAAATGGTGTTATACGCATTATGCATATTTTTCTTTAGGAGAACTTAAAGGAAGAATACTCAAGCCTCATTGACCTGCATGACAGAATACGGAGCTTAACAGGCAGAGATTTTGTACCTGTGGAAAAATTAAAATTTTTTGATCTGAGCACTGAGGAAACTCCTGCAGACACACAATCCATCAAAAAATATGAAGATAAAGGAGTAGGTGAATTCAACGTGGATTATGCTGTCACAATTACTGGTAAGCTAAAGCATTCATGACCTTAAAAACATCAATATAAATACAGTTTTCTACATTGCAGTTTCCAGAGAATACTTATTATGAATGAAGTATTCTCAAGCTATAGACAAGCCATGCTTGAACAAGTTCTGTATGTTTTGGAAGCTTCTGCTGCTATCCTCAGTAATCTTTTAAAAAGTCCATCAGTCATGACATAAATAATGATATCAATCAATAAATTAATGGATCAGGGACTAAACAACCAATTAGCGAGTTAATGAGTCAGTCAGTTATTGAGTTATACAATTAGTCAATTAGCTGGCCAATCAGCCTAATTGGCGAGTGATTGTGGGTCAGTAAGACAGGCAGTTAGCTGGTTAGTAAGTGCAATGAGTCAGTAAGTCTATTAGTCAGCTGTACAGTGAATTGCCAGTTGACCAAACTGATCAGTTACTGAGTAAGTCATTCAGCCAGCAAAAATCTTAGCCATAAGCTTCCTGCAAACCAAGCATGACAAGAGGTCCATTTTTGTTTCTTCATGTTAGATGAAAAGTCATAAAAAGGGCCCCAAAAAATGAGACACTTGCCAATTCCAAACACATTATTCATTTCAACACATCTACAAATGTGCTAATTAAGTAAGTAAGAGAATGGGTCATGTGACTCAGTTTAAATATCCTGCACAGGGAAAGAATTAATCTGTACCAAAAGAGGAGAGAGCCAGTATGTCTTGTATGCTCATCTGAATATTTCATATACTCGTAATACAGTGTAAGAACTGTAAATAAATAAATAAATATATATATATTTAGATTTATATATTAGAGAGTTAAGAGGGACAAAATGTTGTTTTTGTCTGAGGCTGGCCAGATGTAGTTTTGGATCTGATGACACTACCTGGTATCTGTACTCCTCAGATGTTCTCATCAGTACTGTGGTTTAAAACAGACTGACATCACAACTGTTTGGTTGTTGAGCATGTAGACAGGGCACTATTGGGCACTGACTATACATATTTTTTTTAAAGAAACATAGGCTAAATAAGCTACAGTTTATGTAAAAGTGATGTCAAAACAAAAAGGGAGATTATAATAGTAAGAACTATTCATATCTTACCACAGATGTATTAAGTTTCAAACTTTATCAACTTACTTATTTTGCTCATTTTTTAATGTGGTTTAAAGGAAAATGTTTTGAATTAAATGGAAATACAAAAAAAAGTTACCAGACATACACCATTCAAGAAAACAAGACTGTTACATAACTATTTGTAAATGCAGTGGTAAATCTTCAGGATCTCTAATAAAGAGGATATTTCTGCTTCAGTTAAATGACTATAAATTGCACAAAGTAATTGGGTAAGTACAAAGCTGGCTGTCTTCTAAATTGTAGCACCGTGTAGTCTGGTAGAAGTTTACCAATGTTTCAACAGTGGTCATCGCCATGATGATGGAGGCAGCAAGGACCTCCGAAACTTTAATAAACTAGACTACAAGGTGCTACAATTTAGAAGACCGCCATATTTGTATTTACCGCCATGAAAATCTTAAATCCTGAAAACTGTGTGCAATCACATCAACAATAACATTTTATTACATATTTATATTTTAGAAGTTTAATCTTTGGAAAGACATAAATTGTGATCAGATAGTCTGCAAGGCATAACAAAAGATTTGTCATGAGAAAAGGAAAACAGATGAAATTTCTTATGATGGCACATTAGCAGCATCTGGTAAATATTTTTTTTTCGTCCTACACCAGACTTCAACCTCTCAGCCATTAGTCTATTTCTGGCAGCCCAATACAGATTTGAATCGGCGATAAAAATCTGGTAAATATGAGGGGTGGTTAAGATGTTACTGAAGCAGGGTGAAGATGGTTGCCATGGCTGGGATTCCCAGGTTTGTCGGGGATCTTCTTTTCCATGAATGTGATATTATGGATATGTGTTACACAACTATAACTTTCTTTTGTGGTTAAACATGCTCTAGGTGGATATAAGTCAATAACTGAAGAGCATCTAATTTTGAGTATGTGGGTTCATGAGAAATAATGAAGTAGACAAAGTTATAACAAAACAAAAGTAAATATTGTGTTGTGTTTTAATAAAACAGCTTCACCTGAGGCTGTTTCCCTTAAGTAAGAAAAAGAAACATTCAAAACCTGTTCTATGTTAGATGTGAAATGAAGTGGAAGACCACAGAAATATGCAGATGCAATGTCACTGCTGATTTGGAGGAGTCAGTCCTTTGACAGAAACCCACTAAGAAGCAATTTGTAGATTGCCTGTTAATTCCATAGCATATTCACTTATATTAGTGTCATGTTAGTCTGTAATTAAAATGTTCCCATACTAAACCTCCACTTGTGTTATGACTTTTGAACCATCTGATCACAAATTCTGACCAATACCTGGACTTATACTGTTTTATGTTCATGTGCAGAATCAGAGCAAGAAGATAAGCTCTGGAATGAACTGCAGACTCTTCAAGCACAACTGAAATCAGCTGAGGACCACAAAAAGGAGGCTGAGGAGGGTAAAGCTAAATTGATGGAGACACTCAAAAAAGCTGAAGTAAATAATAAGTGTAATTACAAATGTCTTGAGCAGAACTTCATGTAATTGAATCATTTGTCACTGAAATGTAAAAGGTAAAACAGATATGAGGTCTGTGTGGCCAAGTGCCACATCATGAAGATATACAGGGAGAGTGGAGGTAGAGCTCCACACATTTATTAAATTAACACTACCTACAGGTGGTCAATCCCTTCCACCCACTGGTCAATTTTCCCCAGGAAAAAAGCACCTGGTGTCCATTGGACAGGATGCTGGGTGAGCTATTTAAGCAACAAATTTCTGCCTAATTCTTCCTCATTCAGTCATAATAACTCCTCCAAAAATCACAATCAGCTTGATAGTGAACATCTATTGTTTTGCATTAGGCTTCATACTCAAGAAGTCCTGTGTGTACATTCTCAGAGTAGAAGCAAGCTACATTTTTTCTTGCAAATATTTATTCTCAGTCTGTCCAGGAAAATTACAGGATACAGTTTTAGATTAAGTTATTTCTGCTTCTTTTCAGATCAATCTAAATTCAAATTATTATTTGCAATCTTGGTTTAATTAAATACTATAATATATGCAACTGAAGAGCATTATTAAATAAATTAAGAAACATGAATGAATGGAATGGAATCTGTTAATGAGATGCACACAAACTTGAGTAAACAGATGCTCAGTAAAAAAAAAAGCTGTCTCAAGCTTCTCATTTAGCTCATGTAACTTTTGACATTTCAGGAACAACATGAGGCAAAATTAAAAGAAACGTGTACCAGATATGATGCCTTGATTACTGAGAAAAATAAATCACTTTCAAGCATGTAAGTTACCTTCATTACAAACACTTAGGTATATTCATATCTATTCCACCACTTCTAACACGTCATTAAATAAAGCTGTTATTAAACTAGCTAGCTACTTATCTAATAAACTGGTTCTCCAATAACTAAATAGCTAGCTAAGCTAACAATCCATCTGATTAGCTAAGCAACTAACTAGATATATTGTGCCATAAATGAGGCAATTATTGGGCAGGTTCCTACTATGGGGACACAGATTAAATCCCAGGGCAAAAAATGTGGGAGGGAGACAGTTTTTTCTCTAACTGTTACCTGTTTCCGTTTACCTCCTATGTAAGTTCAGTTTTATTATCCATTCCTGAGGTATGCATAGGTTCCTAAAGTCCTCTTTCCACACAAGATTATTATATGTTCCTTGTTTTCCACATGTGTGCAGACAAGAACAGAATACTCTCCTTTCAGTGCAAGTCAGGGAGTACAAAGAGGAGAAGAAAGCAAATGAAAACATCTGCAGTTCAAACAAAAAAATGGAAGGCCAAGTCTCACAGCTTCAACAAGAGGTATGTCACTAAAAGCCAATCTGATGTTAAAGGATTTGTATATCCACTAAATTTAACTATTTACTGAAAGTATCTGCACTGCCAGCGTTTGCTCCGTACAATACATATCACACCTTCCTCTTTCTCTATTTTTTTTTGGCTTCTTACTCTTCTCATCCTTCCCTTCCATCTCTTATTCTTATTTCTTTGCAGCTGTCTCCTTCTTTTCCCCTTCCCGAGAAACACACTCTATCACCTCAATTTGTATACTCTAGAACTGAGTGACATATATAAATAATTAAGTTCTTATTTTCTTATATTTCATATTCTCCTATTTACTTTACCTCTCATCAGTCCATTTATTTCACTGGACACTTTCTTCTCAGCACCTGTAAAATGTCTTATTCTCACAGAATAAATGACACATTTTTAGCCATGCAAAATAACACACCACAATCCAACACAAATATGGAACATTATTGAAATCAGTTGTGTGTGTTTGTTTAAAGGTTTAGTTATAATGCATAAATAATAATTACTTCTTTTTGTATGATGGGTCAGGTTCATGATCTGCAGGCATCACTAACAGATGCCACTGATAAAAATAAAGACCACCAAATTAGGCTAAGCCGGAACCAGCTGGATATTGAAGAGAGGGATCGTGTAATATCTAAGCAAAAAGAAGATTTGAAGGCTTGTAAAGAGGAAATTGACTTTATAAACAGTAAACAGCAGGAAAATGATGAGAAAATTGCAACACTGGAATCAAAGCTGGATGAGCAAGAGAGACACAGAAATGAGGTATTCAAAGAAAAGTCCCCTAATACACAAAAGAATGGTGCGGTTTCAAAAGTTAATAAAAAAATTATTTCTCACCTTACACGGGCACAACATACCGTGTAAGGTGAGAAATAAATTTTTATTAACTTTTGAAACCGCGCCATTCTTTTGTGTATAGCTTATATATGCACTAGGAAAAGGTTTTATGTATTTGGACTACTCACAGACTTGTAAAAATGCAATTAATGTTAAATGAGATGTGCAGATGATGATAAATTGTTGGTAGTAAAAAATTTGGTAACAGGCACCTTGGCTTATTTCAAGGCCAAACTTGAAGTTTGTCTCTTTTCTTTGGAAGAAACTGGCCTTCTTGACCTACTCTGCAACTACGCAAACTGCTCTTTCCATTCTACATAGACTGCCCTCAGATCTATCATCTGTTTTAGTCTGAACATAAATAGTCAAATAATTCATTACTGCTCCTTTCCACATAATTTTAAATTGAAGTAGTTACTTAAAATCTTAATTTCATTAGATACTATATAACATATGCAACTGAAGGGCATCATTAAATAAATTGAGAGAGATGAATGAATATTATCAATTAACGAGAAGTACACAAACTAATGAAGACATTGCTCAGAAACTCTGTCTTTCAAGCTTCTTATATGCAACTATTGATATTTCAGGGACTATATGAAGCCAATTTTCAAGAAACATGTGCCAAATGTGAAGTCGTGATTATTGAAAAAAATAAACGTAACTGCCAGCTGGAAGAAAAAGTGAAGGAGTTAATGGACTCGCTTTTCAGCACGTAAGTTATCTATATGTGAAACACTAGAATGTGAATTTTTGCCTCCTCCAACACTTCCACATGTCAATAAACAATTCTGTTATTGAACCAGCTAGCTACTGTTTCTACAATAATTAGTTAACCATGCTAATGATCTATCTGATTAGCTAAGCAACTAACTAGATATATTGTGCCATAACTGAGGCAGTTATTGGGCAGGTTCCTACTATGGGGACACAGATTAAATCCCAGGGCAAAAAATGTGGGAGGGAGACAGTTTTTTCTCTAACTGTTACCTGTTTCCGTTTACCTCCTATGTAAGTTCAGTTTTATTATCCATTCCTGAGGTATGCATAGGTTCCTAAAGTCCTCTTTCCACACAAGATTATTATATGTTCCTTGTTTTCCACATGTGTGCAGACAAGAACAGAATACTCTCCTTTCAGTGCAAGTCAGGGAGTACAAAGAGGAGAAGAAAGCAAATGAAAACATCTGCAGTTCAAACAAAAAAATGGAAGGCCAAGTCTCACAGCTTCAACAAGAGGTATGTCACTAAAAGCCAATCTGATGTTAAAGGATTTGTATATCCACTAAATTTAACTATTTACTGAAAGTATCTGCACTGCCAGCGTTTGCTCCGTACAATACATATCACACCTTCCTCTTTCTCTATTTTTTTTTTGGCTTCTTACTCTTCTCATCCTTCCCTTCCATCTCTTATTCTTATTTCTTTGCAGCTGTCTCCTTCTTTTCCCCTTCCCGAGAAACACACTCTATCACCTCAATTTGTATACTCTAGAACTGAGTGACATATATAAATAATTAAGTTCTTATTTTCTTATATTTCATATTCTCCTATTTACTTTACCTCTCATCAGTCCACTTATTTCACTGGACACTTTCTTCTCAGCACCTGTAAAATGTCTTATTCTCACAGAATAAATGACACATTTTTAGCCATGCAAAATAACACACCACAATCCAACACAAATATGGAACATTATTGAAATCAGTTGTGTGTGTTTGTTTAAAGGTTTAGTTATAATGCATAAATAATAATTACTTCTTTTTGCATGATGGGCCAGGTTCAGGACCTGCAGGCATCACTAACAGATGCCACTGATAAAAATAAAGAGCTCCAAATTACGCTAAGCCAGAACCAGCTGGATATTGAAGAGAGGGATCGTGTAATATCTAAGCAAACAGAAGATTTGAAGGCTTGTAAAGAGGAAATTGACTTTATAAACAGAGAAAAGAAGGAAGAGGATGAGAATATTGCAACATTGGAAATAAATTCAGATGATCAAGTGAGACATGGGAAAGAGGTATTCAAAGAAAAGTACCTGATATATGCACTAGGAAAGGGTTTTATGTATTTTAACTACTAACAGATTTGTAAATAAAATGTAATATTGGTGTTCCAGCTGCAATTAATGTTAAATGTGATGTGTAGATGAAAAATTGTTGGTAGTTAAAAATATATTAACAGGCATCTTGGCCTATTTCAATGTCTAACTTCAAATTTGTCTGTTTTCTTTTTTTTCCTTTGCCAGGTATTGGACCATCTTGACCTATTCTGCAACTACACAAATTTCTCCTTCTGTTCCACATAGACTGTTCTGCAATCGCAATTTTCTTTTTGTCTGAATATATGAATATAAAGTAGTTTGTCCCTTTGCTTCTCATGAATGTATTTTTTCTATGTCTATTGACATTTCTGATATTATGTCATTTTGTTAAGCTTCAAAACACTTTTCTTCTTTACTCTTTTCTCTACCATAACCACTGCTTTCTCAGCATGCATTTTGTGTTCTTTCATCATAAATACACAAACATCAAATGCTAACCACTTGAATTTCAGTATTCTAAAAGTTTTTGAAGTTCTTATTACGTTTTACCTTGTATTCTCCATGTACTCTGTCCCTCAACATTCTAAGTGCTTTACTAAATGCCTTTTATCCGAACACTTATACCATCTTCTCACAAAATAAGCCAGATATTAAGCCACACAAAAGAAGAATTACATTTACCAATAATATTATTAAAATCAAATATATCTAAAATATATTTTCTTTTGTGTGTGTTTAGTGGGGATTAGTGCTCGACCTGCAAACTGAACTAGCAAGAGTTGATGATAAAAAAGAACGTCTTGAAATAGCCCTAAGCCACAGGGGGCTGGAAGCTGAACAGAAGGATTGTATAATAAAAGAGCAAAGCAAAAAGTTGGCAGCTTACAAGAAGGCAATTGAAGAACTACAGAAAAATCAACATAAAATACTACCAAACCTGCATGTGAAATATATACATGCAGAAAAGGTATTTAAAGAAAATGACCTGACATTATGTATTAGGAAGTATTCATATATATTTGACTACTCACAGATTTGTAAAAATTGTAATATTGGCGTTTCAACTTTAATTAATGCTAAATGAGATGTGAAGATGACAATATATGCTGGGTAGTTAAAAATTTAGTAACAGGCATCGTGGCCTATTTCAAGGTCTAACTTGAAACTTGTCTCTCATTTTTCTCCTTTCTTTGCAAGGTACTGGACCATCTTGTCCTATTCTGCACATACACAAATTGCTCCTTCCATTCAACATAGATTGCTTATCCCCCATTTCGGTTTTAATATAACTAGTCAAATAGGTTATTACTGCTTCTTTCCACATCATTTTAAATTTAAATAATCATTTAAAATCTTAATTCCATTAGATGCTACATAGCATATGCAACTGAAAGGCATCGATAAAATAACTAAGAGAGACTAATGAACGGAATCTATTAACAAGAAGTACACACACTTCTGAAAACAGTTGTTCAGTACACAAAAATCAGTCTCTCAAGCTTCTCATATAGCTCATGTAACTATTGACATTTCAGGAACAATATGAAGCCAATTTAAAACAAACATGTGCCAAATATGATGTAATGATTATCGAGAGAGATAAACATATCAAGCAGCTGCAAGAGAAATTGAACTCACTTTCAAGCATGTAAGTTGTACTACAAGAGAAACACTAGTTTGCATACTTATGTTTCCTCTACCACTTCTACACGTCAATAAACAACTTTTTTTATTAAAGTAGGTAGCTACTTAGCTAACAAACTGATTCATGAATAACTAGTTAGCCATGTTAATGATCTGTCTGATTAACTAAGTAATTAACTAGCTATATTGTGCCATAGGTGAGGCAGCTAGTAGGCAGGTTCTCACTATGGACACACAGGTTAAATCCCAGGGATATACATGTTGGATGAGCAACAGGTTATATTCCATCTATTATCTGTTTCTGTTTACTTCCTTCTAAGATCAGTTTTATTATCCTTCCCTCAGATATGCTTAGGTTCCTGAAACTCTCTCTCACACAAAAGATTTTTATGTGTTTCTTGTTTTCCATGTGTGTGCAGGCAACAGAATGGTCTTGAAATGGAACTCAGGGGATACCAAGAGATTGATGTAAGGAAAGACATCTCTTGTGTAAAGAAGCAAATCAACGAACAAGTCCCACAACAACAGGTATGCCACAAGTGAATTTCATGTGTAAGAATTCATCTATTAGCAGTATGTTTCTGTATTGCCAATCATTACTCTGTAACAGCATTCATCACACTGTCCTATTTTCCTTTAACTCCTTTTTCTTTTTTTCTTGATTTCTTATTCTTCTCATCCTTACCCCAATTATTCTTCTTCCATTCCATCTCTTATTCTTATCTATTTTCAGCTGCCTCCTTCCATTTTATTTTCCTCCTTCTCTTCCTCATATGCCTTCACTCCTCCATCTGTTTCCCACGTATTCTATAGTTTTTTTCTTCTTTATTGGACCATCTAGCCCTGTTCTGAAACTACACAAATTGCTCCTTCCATTTCACAAATCTCTTGTTTCTCCTGGGTCTGAATGTGAAAAGTCCATTTGGTAGTTGTGCCTTTGCATCTGAAGGATGCAATTTCTGTATTTCTCTTGACATTTCTTGATATCATCTGTCATTTTATTAAGCTTCAAAACACTTTCCTTCTTTACTTCTTTCTGCATGTCTCACAATTTCTTCTAGCTGCTGTCCCAGATGTTACCCCACCAGTACTGAGTATAAATAAATGAGAAGTGCAGTCTAACCACCTGAATTTCAATATTGTAAAAGTGAGTGGTTCGTAGAAAATGTGATGTCCTTTTTATGTTATATCTTATATTCTCCACTTACTCTGTCATTCCAAGTATTTTACTGAACCCCTTAATCCTGACATTTATAATGCCTTCTTCTCACAAAATGAGAGGTTATCATTCACAACCATACAGAAGAACAAGCACAATTACCCATGCACAATATTATAATCAAATATATCTAACATATGTTTTCTTTGTGTGTGTGTAGTGGGGCCATTTGCTTGACATACAGGCAGAACTAATGAAAACTCGTAATGAGAAGGAATGTGTCGAAATAGCCCTAAGCCGGGCGGGGCTCGTTATTGAGCGGAAGAATTGTATTATATTTAAGCTGAAGAAGAGGATAGAAACTTATAAGAATGCATTTAACTTTCTAGAACACGAAAAAGGAAAAGAACGGTAAGAAAAATTTACAAAACTGCTATCACTAGTGGAGATGTGAAACACAGATGCCAACTAGTTTTCGAAACAAAATTACATTGCATTATGCATTAGGGAGTACTTTCAATTAGACTAAGTAGGATTTGAGGTTGAGCAGTGAGTATGAAGATGGCTGTCTTCTGGGTTGTAGAACATATTCACTGTCCTGACGATGGAGGCAGCAAGGACCTCTGAGATGTTTGTTAACTTTAGCAAACTCCATGGTGCTACATCTCACAAGACAGACATCCTCATGTATAAGGACTGTCCATAGATTCTTAAAGAATTTAGTTTTGCTGTTTAAACTGCAAAGTATTCAGTGAGATGTGATGATAATCATGAATGATGAACAGTTAAACATTTGTAAGAAGGTATCATCTGGGTTGTTGCGCTGTGTAGTCTGGTCGATGTTTACCAACGTTTCAGAGGTCATACTGCCTCCATCATCAGGGCGATGAGTATGAAGATTTCTGTCTTCTGGGTTGTTGCGCTGTGTAGTCTGGTCGATGTTAACCAACGTTTCAGAGGTCATACTGCCTCCGTCATCAGGGCGATGAGTATGAAGATTTCTGTCTTCTGGGTTGTTGCCCTGTGTAGTCTGGTCGATGTTTACCAACGTTTCAGAGGTCATACTGCCTCCGTCATCAGGGCGATGAGTATGAAGATTTCTGTCTTCTGGGTTGTTGCGCTGTGTAGTCTGGTCGATGTTAACCAACGTTTCAGAGGTCATACTGCCTCCGTCATCAGGGCGATGAATCGGTAAACATCGACCAGACCACACAGCACAACAACGCAGAAGACAGAAATCTTCATACTCACTGCTGTGAAAACCTCAAGTCTTACAACTTATGTCTTATTCTCACAGAATGAAAGGCTACATTTTACAGTGACACAAAAAAAACATGCAGAATTACCGGTATACAATATTGAAATCAGAATGTTTATTTGGTTAAAGGTTTAACTATGTTGCAGGAACAGTATGTACAATAAATTCCTGACTATGAGATTTGTAAATTTAAACACTGTCTATACACTAAGTTTTAATAATTGAATGTGGCAGGTAACACTTAACTCTACTCTGATCTAATACATTAAGTGACATAATTCAAAATATACAAATCATTTATAAAACTTAAATAAAATTTTTCTTGGATATTATCCATCGTCTAGTAAAATATAAAACGTAAAACGACGTTTCGGAGATGGGGCTCTATCTCCGTCTTCAGGTTCCTATTCAGTTGGGCCCACTAGATTGAGCTAATCCCTATCTCCGGGCAAAGTAAAAAAGTGAAAGTCCCGGAATACAAAGACATCACCACACCATACATCCGTGGGACGTAAAAGAATAAAATAGTAGAAACAAAATTCGTTAAACACGAAAAAGCCAAATAAAACAAAAACTCACAAAATGTGGGAATAAATACATATGACCATTAATTTGAAACTCGATGCACAACTTGGACTTCTTCAGATATGACCGGAATCCAAATATGAGATAAATCCAAACTAGGCTGGCTGATAGGATTGGCAAGTAGTGCCATGTGTGCCGCCTCCTTGTATTTCCTGTAGATGGTATTAGGTTCTGTTAGTAACACCCTGGATCCATCCCAACAGACATGATGATCTTCTTCATACGCATGTTGGGCCAATCTGGATTTCTCCAGCAGGCCCTGTCTGAAGTTATATTTATGTTCCTTTATGCGTACCTCCAGAGGTCTGCTAGTTTCGCCGATATTTTACTAGACAACGGAAAATATCCAAGAAAATTTTTATTCAAATGACTCTTCACCATCATCAAGAAGTTTTAGATTTGATATTTATAAAACTATTCTTCATTTTCAAGGTAAAGAAGGAGAGTGCAAAGAAGACAAGACAGAGACAATGAACTAAAGCATTTCCGATGGCAGGAAGCATTTGCCCCAGCCCCAACAAAACCAGTCTCAGTCACCTTCTTTCCTTTTGTCACTATGACCTTCAATAACGTCACCAGGCTGCTGTTCAGGCACATAAAATGCTGATGTGGCTGAAGGTCATGCTGACAGAGGGAAGGAAATGTATCTGAGATGGGTTTCTCTGGAGCAACTCTCTCTAGTGGATTGAGAATCTGTTGGATCTGAAGGCTGCTGTAGTATTTCTGTACTGTAGTATCCCAGTGTGTTATGTTGATTCTTGATGATTATTATTTAGTTACTTTATTTTGTTGAACTATATGTTTCAGCCCAATGTGGCCATCATCAGGTTCAAATGTATGTTCAAAGTCTTTGCACTGGGATTATGTGACTTACTCTTTCTCCTTTTGTTTTCTCAAATAATATTTAAATTAGGGTAAAATATATTATTTTTAACTTTAAGTGGTTGAATTGTAATTTAAATTTGCTTGCACAGTTTGGTGAGTCCAGAAGTATTTTGTATCTGAACTGTGTTTTGTGGTGTACCATTGTGAAATTCCACAACAGTACACCACAAGTGATACAGTTCCAGGACATTGACTTCATTCCTGCATTCGAAAATGTAGATGGCCATGCTGGGCTGAAACACGTAGTTTAACAAAATAAAACTAGTGAAAAATGAGTGTTTAAAAAAGTGACTGTGAATAATAACCATCAAGTATCCATTCTGCCTGAAAGTGACCCTGAGTTATTCCATCACATAATGCAGGCTTTCCTGTGGAATCATAAAGTCTACTGTAAACCCATTCATACTAACCTCTTTTTCAATTCCAAGAAATAGGCTGTAATTTCTATGTTGGTATGCGGGGCAACATCCAAAGTAGGATTTAAGATTTCCATGGTGGAAAGTAAAAAGATGACTGTCCTCTAGGTTGTAGCACTACGTAGTGCGGTAGAAGTTTACCATTCTTTCTGAGGTCTTTTCTGTGTCCATTCATTTGATACCACAAGTATGGCTTACTCATTGCCCTGATGATGGAGTCAGCAGGTATCTCTTAGATGCTGGTAAACTTCTACCAGACTATATGGTGCTATAGCCCAAAGAAAGTCTTCTCAGGGTCATATCCCTTTGTCATTGGGGAAACCTACATGAGTTTTTCAGGGTGACTTTCATGCAGAATGGCTGCAGCAACCAGCAGATATGATGGGCTCCTAACCCAATGAAGAGAGTTTCTCCAGCCCTGGTGAAACCTCAGTTGTCAGAATGGCCTTCAACTGCATCAATAGGCTTCTTTCCAGGAACATCAAGTCTGTGTCCGTCCCTGATGAAGATACCGAGTTTCATCAGTAAAAATTATTTTGATTTTGTCCAAATTGTATTATTATTATTTAATACAACATCCGGAGAAACAATAAGTGATACAGTTTCAGTGCAATGACTTTGAGCAGTCTGGGGTATCATAGTTAAACCACACATGTTGGTTTGGAGGTCCATTTCGTACCTTAAGTAGTATTTGGTTTGTCAGTTTTAATTAATTTAATTGCTAATTTGAATTACGTGGGTTCGGTTTCGCTTGAAAATAAATATGGCGTGCGGCCTGGAAATCTCTGACTCACACAGAGCAAGCAATTGTTATGCAGGACTTAGCACAGCACTTCCTTCCTGGGAGGGGCACCGAACATTTCACGCGCAGACTTTAGTGTTTGTCCTCTGCAGAACAGGGAAGGTGGTAGTCACGGAACGATAGATCTGCAGTGTTCCAGGACATCAGACCGCCAATAATATAGAGGTTAGAATTATTATGCAGCTAAGTGCCTATGCAGAATCTAATTCTGATCATATTTTTAGCAGGTGGAAATTCGTACTACTCAGGTCTTAACTTAAAGCCCTATTGTTATGCAGGCATATTTTAATCAAGTACACAAATACATATTTTATTTACTGAAATTTGATAAGTTTATATCGTATATTGTTGTTTCTTTCAGATAAAGTTTTTCAAATTTTCTACTGAGAGAATACAAAAAATTGTACTTTATTTCGAACTATATTACATAGCCATGTTATGTATTTATGTTCTAAATCGTGTACTAATATATATATATATATATATATTTGTTTCTTAAACTAAAAACATTCTTCATTATTTAATATAGAGACATTCCACACAGTGGTATTTTTCTTTGATAATAACTGCATTGAACGCTACGTTATGCAAAATGGTTGACGTTTACAATAATTCGCTCGTAGCCATCTTCCAGAGAATTCTCAAACCAATGACGTCATCTGTAATACAAACGTTTTGTTGTGGAGTCATTTTGATTTAAAAGAGTTATAAGTAAATAACGGGGTCAAATAGTTCCTCTCTGCACCCAAAGCTTTTTTGGTGTGAGGTGAAGATCGGTCTAGAAAACGTGATACTGTCCGATCTATCTGAAAATTCATGTCTTATTTTCCAGATCGTTCCTAAGAATCCGTTAAAACCAGAGATCCTGTGTAACGTTTCATAACGTGCTGTTTATTTTAGCCTGTTGCCTAAACCATAAGCTGGGTGTCTACCCCTTGTCAATGTACTCCCAGCAGTTTGAGGGCGCTCCTTGCTGTGGTAAAAAGGGATGTTATTATTCTTTAGCTTATACAGATTAGGCCTTATGGCCTGTTCCAATTCCTTACAGCTGATATAATTCCGTGAATGGGTGGGCGATAAGTTATAACTAAATTTGTAATGTAAAGATTACAACAAGTCTTCAACTTTAGATTTAATCTCATAATATTAAAATAGCACTAAACATGACATTTATTGTGTGATGGAAATATTTTAGATTATGTTTCCCAAGATAAGGGAACCGAACTTATGCCAATCAGATCTGAGTTCAAATGTAGACTGTCCTGAGATGTGATAATAAACTAGATATTTCGATATCAGAATATGGTTTACATAAAAGGGAAAGAGATGCGATTTGGACCATTAATTAATTACTCCTTCATTAAATCAATAATTTGGTTGTTGAAAATCAGGATTTGTATCGAGGCAAGTTTTATTTAATTATAAACTCAACGGTATTATAATACCATTTGATTCTAAGTTTGTGACTACAAAAATCACAAGTAATCGGAAGTCCTCGAGGCTATAAAATTGACTGAAAAGTAGGAGATGCTGGTCATATTCATAGTCGGGCGCCTCCTATAACCGTTTAACGTGCTAATAGAGCGCGAATGCTGCCAGACTCTGGATAATCTTGTGTTATCTTCGCCCCGGCAGGCCCGGAATATTCCATAAGTTCATATATTTCAGGGCTTCTAAATCAAACCCTAAGATACCCATTCACCTTTACCTATAACGTAAAGTGTTTACCACTCATCTCCTGTCCAAGACAAAAGAAGGGCGATTACAGTTTATATATCCTTCTCTACTGGTTCGGACCAGTATCTACCGACTATTGTGTGTTCACGTATGAGCATTTGTGATGCACGTTGCTAATAAGTCAATATGGCGGAGGTATTTTAGGTGGCAGAAACTTTAATAATTTCATTTCTCAAATTTAAAATGACGGTAAACCGAGTATGATACTCTATTTATTAACCACGACCGATTAAATACTGTGTGTAGCTGGAATCTGTATATGTCAGCAGAATTTTGATTTCATTTAGATAGCCTTGTGAAACATCCCAGACCGAATTACCTACGTAAGAATTAGAGGTCAAAACTGGATAAGGATATTAGAGTTAACTACTTAAGATAACGATTATATTTCATGTATTATATTAGAATCTATTTGTTTTGAAATTATAAAATTTAATTAATCCAAAGTTTAGTGGCTAAGAATACTTCAGATGTATTTCAGTACTATTCCCGGACGTCGTTATTTTCGAAGCGTGAAGGTGGCAGCCATGCTTGACGATACCGTCGATTCATGCACTGCTGATAAGACACGTGTCCAGTGGCGGGTTTTACTGTTAGAGGTGTGGAACCTCGGGTTCTACTTACTGTTAATTAGTTTGTAATGCAACTGATTAATAAATAACTTAATTCATTTGTTTAGTAGCAACTTTGGTAGTTAGTAAACTAAATACTAACGCAGTTTATTAGTTATTTAGACGAATATAAAAACAACTATCTTCGACATACTTGAACACGCCAGTGGCACGTGACTTGACGATCCGAACTCGACATTATCAGACGGATATCCGGCTCTAACACCGAAAAACTCTGTTCTCAAGACCGCTTCTTCATTACAACGACCAATTTCTCAGTCTTGCTTCAGGAAGAAATTCCTATTTACTCTGAGAATTATACAAAACCCACTGACATTCTACAGGCAGAACTTTCACGCACATAACGATGAAACCAATGGTATGTTGAATTCTAGAAGTCATATCCCGTTGCTACAGCCAATAAACTGTTTGGAATCGGTACGGCCGTAACTTCAGCTGCTTTGTCACTCGATGAGCAATTGTCACAGAAAAACATGTTACTAGTCGGTGTATTGTTGTCTTATTCGATACTTTGTCGGGACACGCATTAATAAATGCTACACGAAAATCAGCAAACGATTTCCATGCGTAATGTTCGGGAAAGAACACGGATGCAGTACGACTCAAAGCCATAAACTATGTAGCTGAAATACGAGGGCCACAAAACATGTACTGGCATTGAACTTGATCACACTCTGTTCCAAGCTCATTTCATAATATCGCATTTAAAATGCATGGCAGTGAGCACTTCTTGGCGTGGAAGTCACGAATTGTTCACAGATACCACACTGCCAGCAGTTAAGCATAAGCGTGTTCACTGCGCTGTAACACATTCATAAGAGACAGCGACTCTACAGGCTGTAGAAGTCAAAATACAAACACTACAGACATGTTCAGTTTAAAATACAGTATTTCCTAAGCTTTAAGACGCCATCTATTATAATAGGTTTGGGGGGGGGGGGGGACGACGCTATATCGATTCTTAGACGCCATCAAATGTAAGACGCACCCCGATTTAAGAAATTTTAAAATGTGAACAAAAAAATGTGTCTTAAAATACAGAAAACACAGTTTTAATTTTCACAAACGATAAAGGATTATAAATTTTTTAATGTGTTCGCACTAAATTCACTCTTACTAGATTTATAACTATGTCGTCTATTTTTTTTATTAAATCGTTGTTTAAACAAACTCTTGTTGAAAGTCTCATAGATATTAAGAGTTGAACTCCTCAAGAAATCTAGACAAAACACATTCTTCAATTTCTCTTATATGGGCCTGTGATGATGAAAGGGCACTACAATCTGACGTCAACAGAATTTCCTAATGCGTTCTTACAGTCCTCTGTGGCACTGACATGCGTTCATTGCAAGCGAAGATCAAGTTTTGACTGAGAGGCTGCAGTATGCTGCGTGAAGTCATTAGCACTGCTGTTGACAGAAAGACGTAACCGATTATACGTTCAATTTATGCGTTGGATACAGCGAACGCATAATAATATCAGATTAAAAGACACGGTGGAGTTCCGACACAGTCATTTCAACAAGACTGATTTCCTAGGTGGCTTCTGCAGGTTTTCAAACATATTCCTAGTTGTACCCATTCACACGCGTAAAATATCTATTTCATAAACTGGTTTTTGTTTATGAGATAGAGCTATTTCAGTGAACAGTAGTTTGGATTTGGCACCCAAAATTGTCCTTCCATATTGGATGTCATCGCCCGCATAAACGAACGTCAAGATGCACTCGGGTGAGTTGCAAAGTGCATTGATGTTGACGGTGGAATTTTCGAAAATATATTATACTATCTAAACTGTACCAACTTTGTCACTTGAACAATAAATACCGGTGTTAGAAACAGTACGTAATATCTCTTTCTTATCAACAATTTCGCAACTGTACAATAGCTCTATCTCGGAAACCGTTCGGAATAGGACACATGTACATTTACACCTTTTTGCTTAGAATGACCGATACTTTGACCTCCCAGAATATTGACCTTTCCTCATGGGACACCTGTATATGGCTTAACAAGACAAACCTGTCATTCAGCTGCTCAGTCGGTCAGTCCGTCAGATAATATACTAATCGGCTGGTTTGTTAGTTCGTCAGATAGTTACATGGTTAGTAGTTTTTTAATACTTGTTACTATGACAGTAAATACCACCAACTCTCTTTCTCACAGATTTAAACTATTTACTGTCAGACATCTTCTGAAATGTTACAGTTGCCAACCTTGGGACTGCAGCTGTTTATCGAAAGTGGCCAGAGAGTGGTTAGCACTCTTGTATCGCTTTCGGGAGGTCGAGGATTCAGACTAAGCTTTATCGTGATCTTCCTCAACACCCATGAAAGTAACAGGACTGTACTTTAAGTTGGTCCATGACCGCTTCCTAGCATATTCAATATCAAACTCATTCATTAATCATCCTATCATTCTACGCTATTATAGTCTGATATAGTGGAAACGTAGTTAAATCAATTTCAAATAGATTAACTTTAGGTATTCAAACACTGAAATGACTCATAACGAAACATAGGTTTTCTTGTGAAGCTAATAGTCGGTCAGCTGGTCAAGAAATTTTAAGCAATGTATTTACTTCGAAGCTACAATACCATATAGACCCTATGAAATTTGAGGTTCTCACAGGTATGGAGAAAAAGATGTTGGTCTTCTGGATATTAAAGCCGTATGGACTCACAGATAGATACCAGCGTTTCGGAGAAATATAATGTATCCTTCTTCAGGGCTGAAGATGGCGATAACTTTAGGACCGGTGGCTGGTTTTTGTGAACATGGTAATTGATGTTTTTGTTCCGCAGAAGACGAGAAATTTCTTGACTAGCTGAGCCTACTATTAGCTTCTCAAAGATGATTCCGTTCCACGGAATTAGTTGTAGGTTTCAGGTTCTCGTGGTCCGTGTTGTTTTTCTGCGTTGTAACGCTGCGTGGACTTATTTGGCTACTAACCGTATCTAATTTTTCAAATGCTTAGAGCGATAATTCGGCAGTAGAATTACAGAGATTCCTCCCAACTTCATCTCGGGATTCAGTTTCTACTGAACCTGAAATAAGAAATGAAGTTACTCATGTGTCTTATCTCATCCTTGCGTTCTGAATGTCCGGTCGATCTAAATGTTGTCTCGATGACTCATTACTTAATTATGTTGTTTACTCTGTATTTTATTTTTGTTCTCCGAGTATTACGTCTCCATACCCCGTTTACTAAATATTTCTAATTCTGCAGAATTAAAACGTGATAAAATTCTCGCACAGAATTAGATGTAAATAGGGGAATAGAATCAAAAGTATCGTACTCCCTCGATGGTAAGACACATTCATTTTTACATTTTAAATTTTCTGAAGTCAGGGCGCGTCTTACATTTGATGGTGTATAAAAATCGATTAAGCGTCTCTTTTTTCCCTGAAAACCTATTACTAAATCCAGGGTGCTTCTTACAATTGATTGAGTTATAAAATCGAGAACCGTGGACCTAAAAAGACGGTGTCAGGCGAACAGAATATTCTGTATAGAAAATACATTAAATTATTTAATTAATTTATTGCATATACTAAATCACAGCAAAGTTTCTGTGAAAAATTTTCTGCCATATAAGATCCGCTAGGCGGAGTACAGCGTACAATTAGGTGTAACTACTCGTGTCTGTCTCTCTTGTTCCAGAATATGTCCAAGTTCAAAGTGACTGGCAAACAAAATCAGCAACATCTGCTGAAATATCTGGAAGACGGAGATTTTGGTGCCTTTATTAACTTGCTGAAAGGTAAGGACAAAAACGACATTAACCTAAACCACGAGTACAGCGATCCTTACTACAAGACCTGCCTGGCTATAGCTTGCCAGAAGGGAATGGTTGAATTTGTTGAAGTTTTACTGGCCAATAACGCAGATTCCAACCTGATATGTAAAAGTTACGATGGAAATGCTCCGATACATTTTGCAGCTGAGAACGGACAGATTCACGTAATCAAACGTTTGGTCCAGCACCCTGACACTAATATAAGTGCTATAAACCGAAAAGGAGAAACTGCTTTGCACCTTTCCGCTCGGAGCCTCGGAAAGAACGACAAAGCTGAAGAATGTTTTTCGTACCTTGCCAGTATTCCGGGCATGAGCGCGAGCCACAGAAGTGCAAACGACCGGTCTGCGATCTCCGACGCAGTTGGCAAATGCAGTGGAGGCACACTTCAGAAAGTCCTCCAGCGTCGCGACCTCAGACCGGAAGACAGGAATCTGATCTTACACAACCACCCGGAACTGAAAGATGAGGTCCCTGAGAGTGCCGAACACACATACGCACATGATGACGCTTACATGGACCTCAGAAATGGAAATGTTGATACATTCAGACATAATTTCAAGGAAGAATTCGTAAACAGAACAGATCTGATACAAATGACGTTCCTACAACTGGCTTGCAAACAAGGTCTTCTTGATATTGTTGAACTTCTGCTCAACAGTGGAGCGGATGTAAATAAAACCGGAACACATGAGAGCAAGCCACCAGTATATATCGCCTGTTATTACGGCCACTATGACATCCTCAGGTGTCTATATAATACAAGAGACGTAAAAACAGAGCTGATAGAAGGGAAGACTCTCCTTCACGAAGTTCTTCGGGGGTTCAGCGCTAAAAGAGAGGCTCGGGACAGCTACCGCGATTGCTTCAATTTTTTGCTGCAAGAACAAGAAACGTTTAACATTCCTATCAATCACGGCGATAGCTTTGGTCATACAGCACTCCACTACGCTGTTCAGGAAGACAATGATCAATTTGCTAAGGCACTACTCGCGCATGGGGCCTATATAGGATCCCTGAACGATTTCGACGTCTGTCCTTTGGATGACATCGACCCCGAAACACTGGAAAAGGCTTTGGATGACTGTGTGGAGTGTACCAAAGAAGAAAATGACAACGAATACACTCTGAGATTTAATTTCAGAATCTTGAATCCCGCTCTGGGACGTGACAGCGAGCGACCGAAAGATGAAGAATCTGGAGAATGGCGTAAAGAAATGTTGCCTGAGATGTTTCCCTTGTACTTCATCAGCCAATCAAACAAATTTCGACATCTGCTCAAACACCCCGTCCTACTAATGTTCTTGCATATGAAATGGAGCCGTATCAGCATAATATTCTACTTAAATATGATTTATTACATCATATTTGTTGTTTTTTTAACATCAGAAATTCTCTCCGACTCCAACATGTGTGGCAAATGCGGTCAGAATTTTGAATGTGACGAAAGTGGAGTGAGAGTTATCCGGGCTCTTCTATTCTTTCTGTATGTGGTACTCGTCTTCAGAGAGCTTATGCAATTCTGCATGTCACCGGAGAAGAGTAGTTATTTCTACAATTTGGAAAACTGGCTTGAAATAGGCATTATAACGACCACTCTTCTTATTCTGATCGGCAGCTGTTCCAAAATACTAACCGCAGTGGCTCTGCTCCTAGCATGGACAGAGGTAATCCTGCAGTTCGGCTGCATTTACACTCTGGCAATCTATAATGAGATGCTGAAGAGGGTCACAGTTAACTACATGAAGTTTCTTCTCTGGTACTCCCCTCTCATCATTGCCTTCACCTTCAGCTTCTACAAGGTGTACCACAATGAAGCGTCTTCCGAAGACAAAGGCGCTAACTATTCAGCCCGTAACCTCAGTGCCTCCGTGCAAGACAACGGCGTCGACTTCTACAGCAACTTACCAATGTCTCTGCTCAAGACGGTCGTGATGATGACAGGAGAATTCGACGCTTCCGGCATGACGTTCGACCACGGGGGGTACTTCGTGTTCCTGTTCTTTGTCTTCATGATGACAATCGTTTTGATCAACCTGCTGAATGGCCTGGCTGTCAGCGACACGCAGGCCATCAAGAACGACGCTGAACTCGTTGCTTACAAGTCCAGAGCGAAGCTGGTGCACCAGTTCGAGATCGTGGCGTTCGGTGGTCCCATACACAACCGTTACGATTACGAACTGATTGGCCAATCGCGATCCTTATGTTGTGCTTGGCAACACAAATTGCTGAGGACAATCAGCTTATTTCCTAACGTACTAGCAGGTGGTTCTCTGGACATCACTGTCAATCGAGGAACACGGTATACCAACAGAAATCTGAAGAGGAAAGACGTGGAATTTAGGCCAGACACATGTTTTACAATTGGTAAGTGCAGGATTGGGTTCAACCTCGATAGGAAAGTTATAGAAGCAGCTAAGGACATTGTCGACAGAAGAACGAAAGAATCCAAACATGTTATGAAGAGAATAGCTAAAATAGAAGATGATGTGCAGGGTTGTAAGAGACAGCTAGAGACTTTGGAGAAATTATTAAGACAATTGATAAACATCAGTCGAGAAAAATAAACTTTGTGGACGACTACAATTAGCAAAATACACTTAGAAAATCCCTCTCAGGTTAATTACAATAGAGATCCTGTTAATTCTAATTCAGAGTTTTTCCCAGCCCATTGTGCCTTAGTGACTATAAATATTGTAATATATAGAAATACTACACAAAATCCTTTACAATTAATGTGTTCAGAATGACAATAAAAATCTGGTGTCTCAATGGAACAAAGAGATATGCCGGCAATGTAGCAAATTACATAATAAAGGTGCCTTGGAACTTATCACACTTCTTCCTTTTCCATCATTAATCATCTACAGCCTATATAACATACTACCAGAGATCGTCCTGTAGTAGTTATAGCAGTCAGTGAGCTGTAACAGAAAAACTGGATGAAAATTACGTGGTGGAACCGTTCGGATGCTGTTAATGGCCGATTTCAGCTTTACAACGACACACACGCTGAGTGGTAACAGTGACGGCATCTTGGTATGAACTCAGAGTCTGCTGCAGACACTTTGTTGTAACACAGAACATAAACGCAGAGTTACTTAATACAACATTAAAATGAAACTCCTTTTTAGAGATTGTAAAATTAAAATGAGTTTTACGCTTATATTCAGCTCTAATTACACTTCTAGACACATGACAATCCTTTTGGTTACTGAGAAGTATGGGGAGGGGGTGAAAACCGCGGCATTGTAAACAACTTAAAGCTATTCCGCATAAGAAGGTTCATGTATGGACATCAGACAAACGATTTAATAGATTTCTTCTGAATACGAGAATTCGTCAGTAAGCATTAAAATCATGAACACCATCGCAATGCTATCTGTATGGAATCTTTATTGAGAGGCTAATGGTCACTCAGATCATCAAGAAATTCCTCGTAAATTGATTTGCTTTTACAGAACTCATTAAATACAATATGCAATTAAAAGCTGCACGAGTATAGGATATGGTGCAAGGGCGGGAAATAATTCTTACTTAGTAGCCGGATGGAGTATTGGAAGTGACAGTGGTCTGGAAATGTACTTCATAAAGCAGTTTAATTACTTTCGATTTTAATACAAAGCTTACGTGGCTACAATGTAATCTGAGAGCAGGGCCGAAGATTCGATGCCGCTAGTATGAAAGTGAAAATCCTGAGTCAGTTCCAACTCCAACAAGATATATCCTTAAGATCAATCTTAATATTGTCCTCGGAGTTCCTCAGCCTTCCAAGTGGAGGTTCTTTAAGGGATTCTCCATGTAAATTCTGTACGGTACGGGTGCTTGTCTCCTTCAACCTACGCAACCGCCTAGACCATCGTAACTTCTTGACAAAACTAGCTGCTCTCTACCTTTATGTGGGCTATAAAGGAATTACTAGCTATATTACATCCTTAGTTACTCGCTTACAAGTAGGCTACTTCATCAACCAAAATTCTTCATATATACCCCTCACCTAACGTCTCAGCCGAATTGTTAGCAAATTCGCTTTGGGTTTGGAAGGTTAAAATCTCGGCCCAGTGACCGGCTACCCTAACATTTTTCATAGTTTCCTCAGAACCTCTAACATATGCCGAAATCATGCTTTAAATTAAGCCAAGACCGCTACCTTCCATTATTTCCAACCCATTCTTTCTTAATCATCTTATAATTTGACGGTATATTATCTGAGTTATTGATAGTGTTGTCTAAATTAACCACAAATGAATACTTATTGGGTACAAATATTACTCTCAGAACATTATTTTCGAACATCCCTAATTCGTGTCCTTTCCACAAAGTATGAAACCACGTCTAACGCCAGTTGGCATGCTGAAAACTCCCGTTTCTTGTTATTACAAATATTATTATTCTCTTTACAATTTTACGTGTTTTTCTGTTCTAGTGCTTCCATTTCCCTCTCAACTGATTTATGGACCCTACTATATTGTTCTTTCATCCATTTGTGTGTAATTTCTGTAATGATTAAATAAGTTTCTGTAAGTTTACAACAGAATTAATATCAAGACACTGACACCGTCTCCGTATTTTGCGTCAGTTCGGCCTTGCATCTCACCCTACAAGGGCTGATTAAATTCCTTAGCTGCTTCCACAGGCTGTATTGATGTGGAGAAGAAAGGCCTGGGGTGTAATATGGTGTACTGAATTGAATTTATTAACGGTTAGAAACACTGCGCTGACGCAGTCTCGCGGCCCAAGTGGTGCTTCTTCTGCACTGTTCTTACACTATGTGCACAGCAAGCCAGTCCCTCAGTAGCGTCCATGGAAATTAACTGCCTTGCAAGATTTGTTTCAAGGTAGGTGACAACTATCTGCCCATATTTCGTGGTTTAAATTATACATATGGTTCTACGCATAAAAACTGCAGAAGGAAGATTAGGTTTGCATAGAAACCGTAAACAAACAATTTAAAATCTGGACAAAAATAAATAAGATCTGCAGTAACTGTGTTTTAAGATCACTTATATTCATACTTTTGTTTCAAAAAATAAATCTTTTCTTGTTGTTCACAGTTATGAGACATTTTATTAACAAACTCTGTAAATGGTAAACGGTCTGCAGGGGAAAAAAAAGACTGAGAAAGAACATGTTCATCTTCGACTGCAGAATCCAGAGAGAATATAAATAATTTTCACAATTCCATACCGATATCAACAATGCTGGGTATCACCTATCCTAAGGATATTCGTGGTTTCCTTCAGTTACTCTATGCAAATGTCCGAATGACAGGCCTGCCTTAAATTAGGTCACTTCACGACCACTCCCTTCCACATTAATTTATTATTCAGTATCATCCGATCATTCGACGCTACTTAATCTACGTAACTAGAAGCGTCGTTAAACCAATAAAAGTGGGAATTGTTCACTTGTCCACCGCATTTGAATATTTTTTAATGAATTAGAAATGACTACTAATATTTATAATTTTTAAATATCGG
This sequence comes from Zootermopsis nevadensis, assembly GCF_977971745.1. NCBI lineage: Eukaryota > Metazoa > Arthropoda > Insecta > Blattodea > Termopsidae > Zootermopsis > Zootermopsis nevadensis. The sequence continues at coordinate 11,062,630 of NW_028259149.1, read as the reverse complement.
CATGGTGTATATAGAAGTAATAAGAATACGAGCAGGCAGAGTAAATTCGTTTTCGCAAGCACAATCCAGCAAAAGTTTACAATTCTTTAATCACGATACCCATCTGAAAGTACGAAATAGTCAGCGTGCATTACTCTTGGGATTCCTGTTTTACACTTCGTGAAATTCTAAATGTTATGTATAATATGGATACAGACAAATTTCTTTATGCACACCTTGATATATACGACGACTTTATCAAGTTGAAAGAGCATTTTAAATAATGTTTTATTCGCAAACTGCTAGTATTAAACTAATCCCCAAATCCCACACAACTGATTCCATATTGAATTAAAATACATGTTCTTGATATACTCTATAATTATACGGTAACATAATTATAAATAACATTCGTCATCTCATAGTGAGGCAAAATAATATTTTAATTTAATTTTGCAAGTGTATAAAATAAGTTCATAAACAGTTTCAATGTACCCACGACAATAATGGTTTTTGTCGAAGCTCGACATTTTTCGGTTTCGAAAAGTGGAATCTTTAAATTGCAATACTACTTTATTCAGACATAAAGTATGGCGTCTATATCAGTATAAAAGTCGCCATGTTGAAAAGAAAGGAAATGGCGCAATAATCGATCGAACAATCTGGTACTATATAATGTAAGATAGGTCACTCTTAGTACTTATTTTATTTATAAATTTTACGGTAAACATAGTTGATTATCTTTGTAAAATACAGAATTGGTCCGAACACACGACAGCAGCACACTGAGTCAAAATACGTGCTTTTCGGAATTCAAATATTCCATTCCGAATTAATATTTAAATTATAAGTTATAATCATTTGTATTTTTGGCCAAATATTATTAGAATGATCGAATCAAGAAGGGTTAATAATGGCGGGGGCAGGTAGCGCACATGGGGCATACAAGAAACGCGTACAAAAGTTTGGTTGGAAAGCCTGAGAGGAAAGAAACCACTAGGGAGACCTAAGCATAGATTGGGCAATAACATTAAAATGTATGTTAGTGAAGCAGGGTTTGGAAGATATGGTTAAGATTCCGTTTTTAGCCTTAAAGTCTTACAAATCCACGAGGCGTCACAACTTAAAAGACTCTCTTGGATAAGAAAGAACTGCAAATCCTTTCCTGGATTGTGGTAGAGAAGACAAATAATTCTTACTTTAGTGTGCATGTTGTAGTTTTGTTTTGAATTCAGTCCTGATGAAGGCATTCTTACCTAACTCTAATAGTAGACAAGTAAATGATTTTAATTTTGTATTTATTCGTGATATCTTTAACTACGCTTGCACTTGCTTATATTAAATAGCATCGAAGGCTGCTAAGTAAAGAGAATAATTGGTTTTCTAAAACAGAACATTTAATATATAAGAAGTCGAATATAGAACAAAGCAAAAAATATTACCGGCTTATAAAAAGCCAATCTTATAGATTAAATATTTATATGTAACTATAAGAAGAATCTCAATAACGAAGACGTATTACGCAATTAGAAGATAACGCAGGTTTTGGAGACTGGGAGTAAAACTGAATTGTCAGCAGACAAAAGATAATTGCCGTAAACAATTAACTCAATATGCAGAACCTCAGTTAGGTTATAGCGAAGTGAGAAATGAGACTGTTTCTATCTAAAGAAAAAGCTGCTACATTCACAACCACAAAAAGTGTTAGAAATTGGCAATTGGATGAATAATTAATAATATATATTTACATATATGGGTATAGACAAAGTCAGTGAAGACAGATTTGATCCAAAGTAAAACGCCGTTCTGGACATAAAAATATTTTATAAGCGATTCTAGTTAATGAAATCTTATTTTCAGTTTATTAAGAAGTATGTACTAACTCAACAGCGCACAAGTCTTACATATTTTTTCATTCTTTAAAGAAACACTGCTTTGTAATGTTATGACAGTTATCACGTAAACAAGAATTCAATGAGACGAGAAATGCGTACATTTTAGAGAGACAAACAAACGTATGCAACTTACACTAACGTAATTGTTGCAGTCCAATGCACCCAAGTTTCGAGGACTAAAACTTTGTGCTGTAAATATGAAGGAAACCGGTCTAATTCCCCTCCCGAAACAACTAATACAATATTAAAAAAAAAGTTTAAACTGACAAAATCTAGTCAGAAATTATCTCGTACAGCATTTTCTTTCTGTAGGAATAAGTTCGTCATTCACTGCTGTCTAGTGTCGAGGTCCACCATTCAAATTCTTTGCGTACTACTTTGAAGTGTTAGGGATTAACACTTGTCCGTAAAACAAACGCTAGTCGGATCGTGAATCCTTGTAACAAAATGTTGAATTTTTATAGTTGCGCTCTCCCTAACGAAATTAAACGCTACCCGCAATACCAGGGGGTATGAGGGGTGGAATCAGCCACACCAATCTTTCCCGTCCCGCGGACCCCCCTAAGCTGATACAGCGACGGAAGACATCCGAGAAGAGTGACTTTAAAATAACTCGTAACAACGCCACACCCTCCCGTGTATCGATTAGAGTTGATCTCGTCACCGCTCTGACAAATCTTCTCCCTAAATATGCAGTTCGAGAAAATGCGGGTTTTAATGCAATATCTGTTGACAAAATATTAACTCTTGGTTATTGTTAGCAATAATAACCCATAATCAATACTCTCTTTCATGCTAGACAACATCAGACTGTGTGAGATATTTTCTGTACGCTAACAATTCCTTACGAAAACTTTGCAATAAAGCCGTTCCTTTTACATCGTCTCCACTTACAACTTCATTTTACGCATGATTCAGTTTTACACTTTACACCTTTACTACGCATGCCCAGTCTTAAATTCTACACTTCTGTATGTTCGTTGTTTGCATAACAATTTACAGTTTACGACTAAGTTAAATATCTGACTGAGATTTGAGGTTCTCACGGCGGCGACTATGAAGATGGGTGTCTTCTTGACTGTTGTATCGTACAGTCTGGTAAAACTTCTACCAGTCTACAAACCAGAAGAAAGCCACCGTGAGAACTTCAAATAATATTTAACATGTGCCAATTTTAACAGTTTTCTGTGTTGGGAGAAATACATCAATTTCCAAATTCTTCTTGATTTGCGATTATTATTAGCAGCAGTAGGAGGAGTAACGGAGGGTTACACTGTCCGTTCTTCAATATAAATTCATTTGGTAGATGAAAACGGTATGTACTAAATGATGTACGATCTGAAGCCTTCGCGGAGACTAAATATAACGAATTCTTCTCGGACTATCAGCCGTGTCAGGTGGTTGAATCGAAAAAACACCAGCGTTTCGAGAACCATCTTCGTCCTCGTCCTCAAGGTACTGAAGTTCAGGACTCCGAGAAGAATTCGTTACAAATTTGCACTTTATACTTTTATAGCCCACACTATCAATCAAAACATGCTTTAATTAAGTGGTTTACTTCCCTATTCCCGTGCGACCATATTTTATTACTGTAAAGTGAAAAAGATAAGAGTGATTACTTTTTGTTAACCGCTTAATACTTCAACCGATGATTACGCGAAATCACGACGATATATAATCCGATATTAGTGAACGGTCATGTGGTCCGACTGTCACAATATATAATTCGATTATATTACTCCGGCGGCCTAAACTTATTAAAAAAACACGATAAACAAGAAAAATCCGGCACGAGGAAACAACAAATAACAAGAGAATGAGAATTAAGAATTGAGGGAAAATGAATACAGAGAATGAGTTCGAGGCAGAATACAAAGAAGATCTAGAAGAATAAGAAGAAAAATTATGGCTTTTATGTAGTTTTCATGACTACTGTTAAGAAAACATAACACAAAACGGACTTCTTGATGACTTGGATTTGGCTGAGATAAACCGTCACCAAAAACACCATCCAAACTCTGAAATGTGTAAGAACTCACACCAAAACAATGAATTAGTACATTTTCTGCCTTTGTGCGTGACAGTTCTGTTTGAATAAGGCGTGTCAAGAACAAAAATCAGAGCCCCTTTAGTGACAGATTGTAATGTAATAATTAACTTTCATGGTTACCTGCTTTTCCTTCATGTACAATACAAATAAACGGCCCCTATTATTATGAAAGAGAATCAAAAACCACACAAACAATCCCACAGGGAAAATAATCAATCTGGATGTCAAAACGTTTGTCACGCACAATAGAAAACATTGAAGCGTATCGATTCGTTGTTATGGAGACAGTTACCATCACAAAGTAAATATTGTCGGACACCTCAGACATCGTATCACTCCACACGAAGCAATTATCGTGACTGCACGCAACATAGGGGTGAGTCGCTGAAATCACTTTGATACTATCGTAATATGGGCAAATAACTAGGTGAACGGGATGTACCACTGCTTCTAACATACACGCGAAGTAAGAGATGCAAAAAGACAAAAGATAAAATACAGACAAAATTAAGCAAATAACAAACGTGGCAAATTTTAATATTCAACAAGCAGTAAATAAATAACCATAATGTTAATTAACTGTAGCATGCATCTATAAATTTAATCCACTTACTGTGTTACACATTCTACCACCATTCAGAAATACATTTCAGAAAGCAATTTGCTATAACAATGACATATTTGTAAGAAAAATAAAGCACTGCGATTTATATTGGCGATAATTTTGAGTAGTTGCACGAAATACTACGGAGAACTACTCTCAAATATTTAAAATATATAGCACTAATTTTTCCTAAACACCATTTTGTATGTGTGACTTCAGACAATTTAAGTGTAGTAATGTTCTGTCGATGCTGAATGGAGGTACAAAGCTAAATTTGACGATAATAATAGTTTCTAAATAAGTAATTTCCTGAGCAAATGTAGCTCAAAACCTAGGTTTCTAATGTGATTTTACTGACACTCAGTTAACTTGCCTGCAACGAATTGATTGATTAATAGTCCACTATTAAATAGCTTCTGCAACCAAAATAAAATGAAGTTCTGAATACAGAAAAATGTTTCACAGCGTAACACACAAGTGTCTTTATTTACCCGTAATTTGACATTAAGCAATTAATTTCCGCATTCTTCTAATTTCAGTTGGCATAATAGGGCAAAAAGTACGCCTGTTCCATATACAACATAATATATTCTTTTTAAAACACAGTATTTCTATGTGTGTGGTACGCATTACACAAACAGCATGTATTAAAATTAGAAGAAATATTTCATTTACTATATAAAAATAATTCAGGAATTAATGAGCTAGGCGTCTAGTCAACATCCGCCATATTTGTTTTCTTCAATACGATTTTAGTTTCTTTAACATATTCCATTTCAGAATTTCAAGTTCAAACATGATAATGTGTTTCAATAATTTCTTCATATAAAACAATTTTACGAAGAACACGAATACAAGCACAAAGTTTTCACACTACCACAAAGATGGACATGTTATAATAGTAACTCATCCTTATGAAGTGTGTACTTTATATGCTTCTACATATACGTTAGGAATTACCACTATTGAAATGTATTTTTAAAGTATAAGCCGGAGTGCATTTTGTGATTAAATGAAGAATCCTTTAAACTAAAAGGAAATTCGTCGAAACCAACTGGAAATCAGTAACAGATTTACTACTTCAGAATACTCATGGTTACTTTTGTCCAACACGGAATTAATTTTGCCAGAAGAATGTCTGATAAAATATTGTATAATGCCAGTAAGAGTGATAGTTGCAATTTGTGGTTATGTTGGTAAAGTATAATTATTTCATTCCACTACTGTGACAGTTTTTCGCATATTAAATAGTTCTATGCAATATTTAATTCCGTCTGAAATAAGATACAAGCCTACTATATTCTTGTGTATATATTCCATTACTGTACATGTCCAACATCTAAAATATTTTAACCAAATACTTGTATACTCGGATGACGAATGCAGACGGCAGAAAAGCAATTAGCGAATAAAACACTACCTTAAGACACTGTTTGTAGAAACCAAAGTAAATAATAAATTAACAATTATTTAAATACTTACCTAATGAAATCTTGAAACTCCATAATAAACATTTCTCTACTTGTCACACACTTTGACTTTCTACTAGTCTATTACCATACGTAACCTACACACCTGTTACCACCAAAGCTGGTTTTCAAATAACGTTGGGTAGCTGTAGCACAAAGCATTGTCACCAACTATAGGACTTGAAATATCGCAAAATTACATATTTGAATATTATTGCAGTGTTTCATCTCTTCTATAACACTGCAGTAAACTATTTACAGAGAGAAAATCCTATGATTCACGAGTCGTACTTTGATGTATGTTCACACAGAGAAGTAAAATAACTTTACAAAGAAGGTAAAAGAACATTTTAAAGGCATAATTCTGTTCTCTCGTCACTCTTACTGATCACTTGCTGAATATTTTCAGTTCATTTTCCTGCGTTCTTTTGTCTCTGCATGTTTATTACATCGCCCAGCGAACCTTTCGCTCCATTACACGAACACATTGTGAGAAAGTAACGTCTATTTGTTTGACTGCATGCTTTAGCTTCAAAACTAATATAAAAATTCCAATAAAATGTTTATCTTAGGTCTATACTAGAAGCTGGTCCATGTCATTCCATGCGTGACATAAAATATTGATGTCAGTAAGTTTTAAAATATTTATTTGGAAGTTTTTGTGTATGCAATGAAGTAAAACGTAAATTGTCTCCTTATTACACTATATTCTAGTTGTTTTATTAGGTTTCCAATACATTTGTATTTTAAATAAATTGTATAGGAAAGATTTGAGAAATATGTGTAGGTTACTTTTTCCGCTTTCTTATTAAGACAGATTACTACATTGAACTACAGTGATGGCAAAACTATCCGGAGAAATTTTCAAGTGGAAGGCTAGGAGCGAGTCACTTGAACGATTGTACAATAATGTTTCGTCCGCCACCAGGAAGTACAGTCTATACAAAAAAGGGACCTGGTGTATACTTCTATGGTAGATAGCGTATTTTCAAGCAATCTTAAAAAAGTAAAATTAGTGTTTTATTTCAATAATCATAAATGAAGGTTAACTAATGCGTTGGGAATGAAACTACGGCGGCCTTCTGCATCTTACACCCTTTTATCATCTTTTCCAATGAAATCCAAGCTCCTTCACAATGTTTACGAAGGTGTTACTGCCTTTCAAATGAATCGTCACTCATTTCGGAAGTCTATTAGAAATAGTTGACGTTTTTCCTTGAACCAGAAATTTATTGTGCGTCAAAGACGCACTTATCAAAGACATGTATGTCTGTCACACGTTTCGGCACTTCGTATGTCTTGCCGGGCGGACTCAATAAAGTTCCTTGTGCTCAATTTCGTAGGCTAAATTGATGAATATGAATATTATGAATGATCTATTAAATGTAAAATAAATCCTATTTCATTCTTTTCTACTCTATTCTAATTATTGTAATGACCACAAAATGCAAAAACCCATTTCAAACAGAGCAGAGTGATTTAACACATTTAGATAATGAGAAGGATAAGGACACGCAATTCCATAATTTAATTTAAAGACAGGAGAACTATAACGGATATCAGTCCAAATAGCCTGTCACCTGGTCACATCTAAAGCAGGTTTCCTCCTGTATAACTTACATATTAACACTGTTCATTATATACAATGCTTATTTACTATAAAAGATTTTTCCCCATTTCAGAAACCATGTCCAAGAGTAGGGATGCATGCAGTGTTTGTGGTCCACCAGACTTTCAAGCACAGTTACTCAGAGCACTCAATGATAAGGACATCAAACTCTTCAGCAGTCTTCTACAAGAGTACGATGCGGATGGCAAGAAGGTTGTGAACCCTGAACATCAATATGGTGATCCTCATTATGCCACTTGTCTGGACCTGTCTTGTAAAGAGCATGACTGTGAGGACTTCATAGTATCCTTGCTGGCAGCAGGTGCGGATCCTAATCATGTGAATCCCATCCGCAACAGAGCACCGCTACATGTCGCAACTGAACACGGTAACTACAAGGCAATAGCTGCATTGATGCAAGACAGCAGAACTGATGTAAATATCCAGGATAACTTTGGATGCACGGCTTTGCACTTAGCAGCAAAGAACTTCATGAAGAATGCCGGCGACATGGAGAGATGTATTGCTGTGCTCATGACCCAATCTAACATAAAGGTCAACAAGCAAAACAGGAAAGGGCGCACTGCAATACATGACGCGGTGCTAGGGAATTGTAAACTAGCAATTGAAGCCATCCTGAGGTATGGTAAATGCAATGTTACTATTGAAAACAAAGACACACAGAGTGGTAAGACGGTACGAGAACTGATTCAAGAGAAGTTCCCTGATTTAGATCTACCACCTCCAAAATCACAAACGCTTTCGGAAGATGAAGATATAGAGGTTGCTGCCTTGTTTGAACATCTATACTTCAAACAATACCACACATTCAAATCAAAATTTGAAAAAGCTGACAAAAAATTGCTAATAGATGCTGATGACGGCAAATATACATACCTCCAATACGCCTGTCACCATGGTGTGCACGACGTTACCAAGTACCTCTTGTCCAATGGATCTAATCCTAATGCTACAATACCAACCAATAGGAAGCCTCCAATATTCCATGCATGTTCAGGTGGTTATTACGACATCCTGCTCTTATTATTAGAATACAAGGCAAAGGTTGAAGTAGTTAATGGGAAAACACCACTCCATGCTGTAGTGAAAGGTAAAAAGTTGAAACCAGCTGACGGCAGTAACCACCGTAAATGTTTTGAATTGCTTTTAGAAAGAAAGGAAAGTTTAAAACTTGAAATAAATGCTACAGACATCAATGGAAACACTGCCTTGCATTATGCAGTCAAGGAAGAAGACCAGCAGTACGCTAGAGCTCTACTACAGAATGGGGCATATGTAGGCCTAGAAAACCACTTTGGTTATTCGCCTCTGAACGACATAGATCCGCTGACCTTAAGGAGATTCCTAGATGACTGTTTGGAAAGCAATGGGAAGTTCAGAAGAGATGACAAATATGAACTAACATTTAAATACGGGTTCCTTGAACCACCTACAACTGACTGTGATGTACAATATTTCCAGTCTCAAGAAAGAGGACAACAGGAAAAATCAAGCATAGGTTCACAGAAACCTGTTCCTGAAATGTACCCACTCCACTACATCAGCAAGTCTCAAGATCTCAGGCCACTCCTCACGCATCCCGTGCTGCTCAGTTTTTTGCATCTCAAGTGGAACCATATTCGAGTCTTTTTCTACACCAACCTTTTATTTTATGCAATGTTTGTGAGCCTGCTAACGTTTCACATTCTGAGGGACTGCTCAGCACAAAATGCAAACAATTCAATCTCACAAAGCATTATACAAACAACAACAAAGCACATAGGCATTGACTGGCTGCTGCTCAGCATTCTCCTGGCAGGACTCGTGTTACGAGAACTGTTTCAAATGGTCATGTCACCCAAGAGGTACTTCTCTGGCTTTGAGAACTGCATTGAAATTCTCTTGATTGTATTCACAATCATTATTCTGTCCAAGAACTGGGTTGAGCAATGTACTCGACCTATTAATGCCATTGCCATACTTCTCGCCTGGACTGAAATGTTCCTCCAGATCGGTCACATCCACGTATTATCAACATACAATGAGATGATGCGCAGGGTTCTGTGTAACTACTTAAAATTCCTGGTATGGGATGTGCTCCTCATTATTGCATTTGCTCTTGGGTTTTACACACTCTTTCATGACAGCATAACACCTAGAGAGAATGACAGTGAAGATAACTTCTTTCAGCAACCATTCATGTCCTTGTTCAAAACACTTATAATGTTAATGGGTGAATTCGACATCTCCAGTGTACCATTTTATCTTGTGCCTGGTCTCAGTTATGTAATATTTATTTTATTTGTGTTTTTAGTACCTCTAGTAATGGTTAACCTGCTCAATGGCCTCGCAGTGAGTGACACACAGGCCATTAAAAATGACGCAGAACTAGTCAGCATTGAATCCATGATTGAAACAATCTTTTACTTTGAGACCATGCTGCTTGGAGACCCCCTGTCATGCCCCTGCCCAATGGAAAAAAAATATCAGTGTTGTTGCTGGCCGAAATATATTAACCCAAAACTCAGATGTGTACGAAACTTATTCAAGAATGTATTTCTTTTTCCAAATTCATTACCCAACAATGAATTAAAGGTACTCCCTAATCTTGGCCACAGAATTATCGCCTTTTCTAGCGCAGTTTATCTGAAGAAAAAACCTGACAATGAAGTGGCCACAGAGCTGGATTGCTGTGGACTTCCTGGTGGTTGCTGTATGATGGATCGCAGTGTTCTGAAATCTGCCATGGACATTATAGACAAGAAGTCAGAAGAATCAGAGCGACACTTGACCGATAGGCTGGACAGTATAGAGCAAAAGGTGCAGACTCTTGAGGAACATTTGAACGAATGGTTCAACCAGGGGAACGATGAGTGACGATTACTGTACAAACTTACTCACCTTAACACAAATCAGTAAGCTAAAAAATATAAACTGGAAATGTACCCTCACTTTTTAATGTGATGGTATGTCTTACTGTTGCTAGTAGGTTGCAGATTATACAAAATGCTTCTCAATAACATAATCTTATATTGTGATATTTAATAATATAATCACTATTCCGATACTGTCACTTATTACACAACACTACTAGTGTTCATCGCACATCAACACTTATTGCTTTACTGCAGTATTTTATTGGTGTCACTTCAAAACATCTTTCTATTGTCATGCAGTTGTCATCAGGTTAATTTCAATGCTACTTTGCTTACACAAGTCAAATTTCCATGATGTGACTATATAAAGATATGAAAAATTTTAAAGGCAAAAAACCATAAGCAAAATCAACATATCACAACGCTTGCACTGTGAAAGTACACAGATTTGCATGAGCAGTGTTTGTTGAAACAAACCTGAAGACAAATGAGGTTCTCACCGCCTTGAATATGTTGAAGATTGTCTCGTGGGTAGCAATGTCATGCATAATTAATGGTAGGTAGGTACCAATGTTTCAGAAGAACAAGCGGCTTTAGCTGCCAGGGCTAAAGTGATGACTGAGTGACAATTCAGAAATGAAAGATTTGAGGTTTTCACAGAGGTGAGTCTGAAGATTTCTGTCTTCTGGGTTGTTGCGCTGTGTAGTCTGGTAGATGTTTACCATCATTTCTGATGACGGAGGCAGTACGACCTCTGAAACGTTGGTAAACATCTACCAGACTACACAGCGTAACAACCCAGAAGACAGAAATCTTCAGACATGTTCTAAAATGACCAGTGAAATTCTGCAGTAATATGACGGTGCAACAAAACAGCAGACCTTGGTAGTAATGCGTAATAAGTGATGGAATGTCAGAATAATAATTACAAAATATAAAAACTATAATTTTTATATTTTCTTCTGTATGAAACTGACACGTGTCTCTCACCCAGTAGAGTGATGGTGTTTGAGGACAGGTAGAGAGGAGAACGAGCGTCACAGTTTTTACCCCTGACCAAATATTATACAGTTGATGAAATCGCAGATGACTAAACATGCAACAAAAATGAGAAAGAGATAAAAAATATATACACAGAATGTAACCAGAAAACTAGAAATAAATATACCACTTGAAAAACCTAGGTAAAGACAGAAGCATAATATTAAAATGAACCTTAAATAAATAGAATGTGACGATGTACGATGGATATATTTAGCTCAGGATAGGGTCCAGTGACAGGCTGTTGCAAACACAATAATGAACTTTTAGTTCAATAAAAGGTGGGAATTTCCTTGACTACCTATGTAATAATCAGGTTCTCAAGGAGTTATTCTAGTTATAGTGGTATGGTAGCACATTACAAGATACACCAAAGCATTCACCTCTGATTGTCCACTGTAAACAGATTTTGAATGGCAAGACAATACTTTGAGGCAGAATGTTTTATGTGCTGAGATGCATATCGGTGCCAAGCTTCAGCATGAGACTTGTTAATTCTTAAAACATTTTGTGTTGTGTTTCAGAATTCTAAATGAGTATCTGAACTGTATGGACATATGTTTTTACATACTAAGTACTAGAAACTAATGATGATCCTTTGCATAATTCACACACCTGTTATATTGATATTCTTAAATTTCTAACTTCAAAACATTGCATGGGTTTCTAAAGTTTTCCATGCTATTTATAGTTCTCCATATTTAAGCCCACATATTTAGTGAATATTTTAAATACAGGGTTAGACAAGGATTATTTCATGGCTGCTTCTTATAAACAGCAAATAAATATATGTAAAAAGACTGGTATTTTCCATTTCCACAAAACCTTCATCCAAGATTGTGAGTTTTCTGTTCATGAGAATCAAACTTCCAAACCATAAAATGTATCTACTTCCAACGGTAACCTGACACACAATATTCCTCAGGCACCCAAGACTATGACAAACAACACAGTCACCCCTGCAGTCTGTGTTTATCCTCTCAGGTGTCAGTCCAGCATTGTCTCCTTACAGAAGTCATTTAAACAATAGCAAATTTAATCCTGTTGCAATGAAAGTGATGGAATCAGAGGATGCTACAAAGAAATCTGTCGAACACTTATGGTGAATAACAGGCAAGAAGAAATCAAGAAATGACACAGGCATGTTTCATCTAGTGATTCCAATTCTTCTCTGAATGTCCTTGAAATTGCTCTTATATTACTACTTTCTTTGTTTTGGACTTACCCATCACCTGTACTTTTAGAAGACTTAAAACTTAAAACTCGTTACATTTCGGAGGATGGATTTTTCTTAGGAAACAGATGAAGGGTTGGGGGAGATACCTAGTCTGTTGGATTCAGTAGACCAAGCTATTCTTGATCTCTTCCATAGAAGAGGTGATCACCAACACCCCCACCTTTCTATGTAACGATAAAGGAATATCCAACCCCTGAAAGGTTCTGAGGCCCTTAAAAGACAGACAATGGATAAAATCCAAAACAAAGAGAGTAGTCACATATGTCGCAGCCGTTAAAAGTAAGAATCAGGGCTTTATAACAGGAGCTACTAACGGCCTTACAGACATTTTATACCACTCTGGATTGAATGACTTCTTATTTCCCATAATTAATTATAAAGTTTTACACACATAAATACAGTGCCTACTGTAAATTCCTCTATTTTAACAAACCGATACTTTTATTACACAAAAATAACTATTTTAACAAAAGGAGACCACATATGGTGCCTTTCACCTACAACTTGCAAGCTCTGCCTTATTTCTTATTATCTTACTCAATATGAAACGTACCATTCAGTTCATTTGCTGGCCAATATCCTCCGCACAGCAGCTATGATGGCAGCAGATGCAGCACTGACAATCCACAGAGTCATTAACACGTCCTTGTCATCTGCATTGTCTGAGGATTCACTTGTCCTGCCAAACACAGATGAAAGCCTTGCCAGACTCAAGGAGTGGAACCTTCGTTTAATCACACCTTTCTCATGTTTTACAGTGCACTGCAACTGTGATACATTGTCCAGGTTTGGTTTCACTGACAAAGGTTTCTTGCAGCATTCTGAATGATCACCTGACTCAAGGCATGACACATCTGGAAAAAGATTAAATTCAGAAAATGTGTTTTTTGTAGGATTTGAGGTTCTCAAGGTGGTGGAAACAATTTCTGATATGATGCATATTTAAAACAATAATAAACGACTATGCTACGTAAATCTGAACTATTCATTATGTTAGTGAATGACGCATCTGTATCAATAATTATGTTATACAGTCTACAACAACTTGAAACCACTGACCAAATGCAACCTGATGACTGCAGTAATAATAACCATTGCCATCCTTAGGTTTGTTCATGGAAAGGAGCTGAATGCCTTGAACAACCTGACTCCCAAATACTGTGTCGGTCATGTCCAAGTACAAACTGCTGGAGATTTTTGGGATACCCTGTAATCATGTAATTTAATATTCAAAGTTGCTTTCTTTAAATTCTGGAAAAGTTTACTTCCTTCTTGGAAAACTAAGTTCAAAACTTTCTGAACCTAATTTTTGGGTATTCATTGGATTTATGATTTCCTTCACTGTAAACTACAAGGAATGAAACTGATATCAACTAAAGATCCTCTTAATACTTCAGAATAATCATCTATAAAATTATACTTTTACAACACTCATCCCAACACATCAATAGAAAGTTAATGACTGCATACTGTACCTTCCTTCTAAGTTTAAAATCCTTGGACAATTTTAGAATTGTCAGATGAGGTTTAAAACCTTTCTTTGTGGGTGACCCTGTCAGTTCTTGAAATGAAGTCTCTAAATCACTGGCCATCATCTGCACCTCTTCTAATGCCTCACCTTGCTGAATACTAGCAAACAGAACCTGGTACAGCAGTAAAAGGATGGGGAACTTACCACAATGATATGAAACACAAATTACAGAAACTGAATGTTCTCAGTAATGCTACGTAATAGCAACTGCGACAGTCATGGAGTTCAAATAACATGTTTAAATGAAGAAAATTATTGACTTGTTTAACCCCTCAGTGCTGAAGGGCATTTAAATTAATTTTTACTAGGAACAAAGGGCACATATACAGGTAAACCTCGAACGCATGTCATCATGTCATTGACTTCCCATTGACATTATAAAAAGAGTCTCAATTTATGCCGATTCCATTTACACCGGTTCATCCAGGAACGCATCCCTGGCATAAATCGAGGTTTACCTGTATTTTAAACCAAACAAACTCAGGAGCTAACACAAACCACCATAAGTACATATTAAGTTTTTTCGCATTACATTATAATCAAATTCAGAATCTTACTCCACAAGTTTTGAAAGTTAATGTTAAAATAAACTTTTAAATATCTTCAAACAAGTGTATTTTATGAGCATACATCATATATTACAGGAGGAACAGAAGTACCAGTGACAGCATCACAAATTTAGATGATTTGAGCAGATGGTACTGTTTTGAAAACACCCCTTTCACACAATATCCATCAATATATCTGATTAATCTGTTTGGAAGACAAGAGTTCCAGAAACCTGTTATTAAACAGAAAGTAACATTTTGAAAAATTTTGGTGGTTCATAATAATATGCCAACTCCTGGACACCGAGTGGGAAACAAGTGGCCAGATGAAATTTTATGACCACCACTGGCAGTCAAGCTACTGTAATTTTCAAACCGTGATGCCTGTTTTAATAACGACAAATGCTGAATGGCATACTCCTAAACTTACATTTTCAGGTTATACAGAAAATCAGTTTCTTACTTTATTTCCAAATGTCTTAAGACCACTGAAATGCAAAGAAGCAGGCTTACTGAAGAATCCTCTGTGAATGGAGCCACAATTTTCTACCACCTCAGCTGCTCTGAAAAATTACATACAGATATTTATTTACATATGTTATATTCTACAGACAATGATGTTTTAAGTTCTGTACTTACATATGATTTTAATAAAACTGACAGCTCCTTGCAACCTATGTTTAACATTCCTAAAAACCACGGCTACAAAACTACAAAAAAAATTCACTAAATGTGCATGTTAATCATTTGCTTTATTTTGCAGCAAGACACAGTTATGTAAAATTATGTATGAAACTCTGTAACACATTAAAGTTGACTTTCTTCTGAAATTCTGTGTCATTTTAGTGAAAGACTGTTGGTTGCCATACCCAGGACCAAACATTAAAGCTGAGTGGTTAGAACTCCTATTTTGGAAGGACTTAGGTTCAATTCTCAACTCAAAAACCAACTTCTGTGAGGTTCTCCATGGTTTCCCTTAGTAAATCCAGACAAATGCTGTGACATTACCTTAATATGACTGGAAAGGAATAGAATGACATTCCATATCATGTAGGCCATTCTTGCACCTTAGGCCATTCTTGCACCTTAGGCCATTCTTACACTAATGTGATCCCAGGTCATTGTAATGCAACAGTGAGAACCCCTGGATCTCACTGATGTGCAACAATGAAACACGGATTAGGTATTGAAGGACCAAGTCAAAGAGGGTGTTGTATCCAATGTTTAGTCTGAAACTTGATTAATAATAGCAAACAGGAATATTTCAGACCTGAAGGATTCCTAGGATTATTTTCTAATAGCATTCATATATTTACGATAAATCTGAAAATACTGTGGCTGAAGGTATGACTCTAGAAAGTTACATAAACTGGCTGTGAGCAAATGGGGTCAATTTCTGGCAATTTTTTATCATAACCACTTCAAACCTATGTCAATAAAACAACATAACTTTATTTTATTCCATTGACAAAAAAAAGTATTAATATGCAGGCATGAATTCTGCATCTTCAAACACATTTGTTGAAAGAAATGACATACATCAAGCCTCATTCTTGTATTCAAGAAAATAAACTATTGTTCTTGTTAAGTTAATCCTTATCACCTGGATATAAGGGATTTAAATCCCCAAACTAAGGGACTGCCAGCCAGGGTTTAGCAGTATGCTAATGCACAGTTATGTGGACTGTTTGTAAAGCATTGACATACAACCAATAAAACTTTTTGCTGAAAATCATACAAAAACACATAATTATTCTTCAAACATAATAATTTTGCTGAAGAGCTAACCTGCTAATATGCTCCATATCTGGTAAGTGTGCCACAGCTAATGTTATGTGAAGTGTAGGTATTGGCACCACTGCAGTACGCAGAGCTGGCTGTTTGCTAAGTATTGCCTCTTGAACTATTTTCACCATACGGTGGATCTAGATAGCATAAAAGAACAACACTGTGTTTTAATGTAATTCCCAACATATACTTCACTTCAGCCCTAATAATGGAGGCAGTATATTCCTTTGCAGCCAAAATACTATATGACATAACTCAGAATATCATCAGTATTATTCTTTGATTAGCCTTCAGTTATTTAACAACTGTGTTTCAACTGCTGAAGATACATAACATGGAGTGAAAGAGGAAAACAATAAAAAATGAAAGAATTTGGAATGGAATATCTAAATATATTATCCAAGCATTTACTGAGAAAAATATGAAGAAAGAAAAACAGAGACAACTGGCACTATCCTATTAAACTATTTTTCTTCCTACAAGCCAGCTTAATAAATGTTCATGTCCCTTAAACTTTGTGGAATTCTAGGTCTTTCACGAAATATGTAAGTTTGTTACTCATATACACATTTCACAACATGCATTTAACATGTTACCAGTAATTTATTTGTCAGTTTAATATTTTCTTCATTTAATATTTCAGATGTAGTTCGGTTACATGGTGTTAATTTCTTCCATTTCTTTAATTAAATTTTAAAATGCAATGCCCCCTTAAAAATTTTAGATCGGGATTTCACTATAGCTACATCCTATATGAGCAACATTTGACTGAAGCAATAATACTGATAATGTACCTCAGGATTTGACACCTGAATTCCCACAAAATAGTTTGATCTGAGATTCATATCCTTTCCTTCCAAATCACATACAGGGTCTTTCTTGCTCATTCTCCTTCTTTTAGGTTTGCTTGTTGACAATGAACCCTAGAAGCAGATCAACATTTGGGCTTAATGACACTGGATGCATAATACTCTTGGAGAAATGAACAATTTTTTTAAATCTGAGAAATTTGAGAGCTGAAAGAACAATCCAGTAAACATATTAACACAGGAAACTACCTCCAAAAATCACCCTCTTCTCAGACCTCAATCTATGTCCTTCCTTTAGGTTAGGAGACTATGTTGCTGACCTCCTTACATCAGCCTACAGACAACTTTGTTTTAGAACAAAACAATATAGAATAAATGCATATAATTAAAAAATAATGGACGACGGCTTCATGTTATTGAACAATAGTACATCAAGTAAATATTTCACTGTGTCAAATGGTATGTATGAAATTACTCATAATTATAGAAAATCCCAACCTTTTCACCTGAGAACACTTACACAAGTGTGATGCCATCTCATTGTTAGTAACACACATTAAAAGATTTACTCATAAAAATATAGATAAATCCTTGATGTGATTATAATCATTTATGAAACTGTAACTGCTGGATGGCAACCGAATCACTTATAATTCCACACAAATCCACACACTTATCAGGATTCCAGGCAAACTTCCAGACTTCCTGGGGAAGAAAGATTTTGATATGATGTGCATCAGAAGCAACATTTGCCCCTGTAGACACCCTTAACAGTAGATCTCATCTCTAGATCTACAATCGAAAGCTTCTACTTTGCAGCTTTGCAGCCTTGCAGCCACTATGACACATAAAGACACTATCTCTATGCTGACATTGAATTTTGTAAAATAAAAAAAAATCATTATATTAAAAATGGCATATGACAAAGTAAACACAGCATACAGTCTCCAGAAACAAACACTAAATATTTCTGAGGTAATCTCCTTCAATAAAAATAAGACATAAGCATACTATGAAAAAATGCTATTTCATGCTTGGTTTGAGTAAAATGTTACTGAATCTGAGACATATGGCAACATTCCCCTTTTGATGAGAATACACAAATCTGAATTTTCAGTGCCACAGATGTGAAAAGGATGCTTCTGTTATAATGAAATGGTGAAGTTTTTGTTTTTAAAGAACGCAGCTTATGTTCAAACAGTTCTTTCTATTTTGTATTAATATGAGACGAGTGTTCATTTTAGAATACAAAAGTTAAACACACCTCTTTCACTCTCCAAGCTTTATATGAATCCAGTAAACCCTACTTCTTTAAAATAACTTATATTATCCTAAAAATAAAGTACCCTCATTTAGACTTCTAATTCTCTATTGTCAATAGAACTACAATCTACATGCACATTTCTAACAGATATCCCATACCAAATTTCATCCACATCCATCAAATGCTTTGAGAGCTGAATATGCAGATAAACACACAGCACAATCTCCGCATACGTTAATCTTCATCTTATTCCTTACACAGCTATAATATCTAATAATATAGAACACATAAAATATAAATACTTACACTTCTCCTCTGCCTTGTTTGATCTTCATCCAGAGAATCTGCCACTATTCATTTATGTGAACCTCCTCTGGAGGATTCTAACCAAGTATCTTCTGACTAAAATATTCGGCATGTTCTTCATCTATGCTATCCTCAAGAAGAGTTATGGCAAACTTTTACATGAAATGAAACTTGCTAACTGCAATACTAACACTATCATTCATTAAACCTGTTGGTTTCAGTTTACAATCCTGTTATGGCTTCATAACACAATTTTAAAATAAATAAATAAAAAAGTCACATTCAATACATCCTTCATCACACTCATTATACACCTGAAACTGCTTACATAATTATACATGTGTTAAATAAAGTTTTAAAACCTGTCAATCTACAGCAGGAATTACTGTTTACTGTTCTGATATGCAAAAAAAAAGTTTTAATAAAAGCGTTTGAAGCAACATGATATTTGGTCAGTGGTTATATTATAAATAAGATACAATTTATTTACATTCCACAGATCATTCTAATACATATATAAACTAATATATATATTTATTAAGCACTAATAAATCTCATTATCAATTAATTTCTTATAATTTCTCATTCACAGTAACGTTCCGTATGACCATGTACGTGACACTTTAAAAGAGTTACATTTCATGAACAGAAATTAAAATATTAAATCGAAAACCCGTAATTATTAAATAAAATACTAAAATCTCGTTCCAATTAGATTGTAGCATAGATGTTGTCTCAAATTTTATAAAAAAATGTTCACTTTAACTGTAATACAATTACTCTCGTCTTGAACATAATTTGAACTCATTTGCGTATTAACTTCTTACAATATATTCCTTTCCCTGCAATTTTGGTGTTGTGTTTAACAAGCTTAGAAATCCCACGCATTACAATGTACAGCGTTCACAAAGGAACGATAGCGACACCGCTCAGTGCTATACCAAGCGATACATTTCACCAAGTTCTAGGTTGGTAATTCGTATACTCATCTATTATTCTGTACTTCTCCTCAGTTTTGTTGTTTGTTTCAAGCTCACTAATTTAGTATTTCAATTTTGTTTTTAATGTATTTGTTTCCGAGTGTTCAGTTTGTTTACTTTATTCTTGTTATCGCTATTCATTTGGTTTGCATTCTGCAACCACTGCAGCATAACCTACTTCCTTTATCACAGTAATTTTGAACATTTTTCATCAAACCTGCAAGAATCCTGTAAACACCAGCCCAGTAGTCATTTCCTGGACAAAATCACTGAATCCCTACCCCATAATCTTCAGCTAATTTTGTCACCATCTGTTCTCAAATAAGTAGTGAAAACTTTTGTTTTATTATCAGTATGTCATGTTTTTGAGCCATTTTACTTAGGTTCCACAAGTGTTAACTACCATTCTAATCTGATGCACGAACATGCCTTTTGGAACTAACCTCCTCACACTATCGATACTGAACATAAAGCAGGGAGACAGAAAGGTACTGTTTGACCATACTGACCCCCCACCCTCTGAACTAGGAGTGGAAGTATGTCGAAAGACTATTTCATACGTCTGCATTTATGTTAAAAGAAATAAATGTGGATGGATAATCCAAACACAAGATAATCATAATCTGCATGTGGATAATTGGGAGTTTATTGTATATGTACAGTAAGATACCTTTTTCCAAGTATATTATATATTTTATGCTCTTGTAATACAAAATAAGTTTTCTTAAATCCAGTTTCATTTGCCAACTTTGTCACTGATGACCCCACCTCAAAAATGATCCAAAAAGTAGAAACTGAAAAGCACTTCTACAAATATTTCAATCACAATGTTCTCTTGTCATAGAAAAGCTTGTTGTATTCCAAAGAAGGTTATGGGCATAAATGGGGTAATGTAATAAAAAAAGCCAAATTATTAATTAAAAATATGGAAACCAACAGTGGCCAAGAAAACTTAAGAAATTAGAAAATAAAGTACAGAACATTTTATAATGCTATTTAGAGTATAGACTAGAAACTAGAGGAATGAAATATTTTTAAGTAACAATGGAATGCATGAGTAAAAAACTTGTACTTCAATCCACAGTGTCTTCACTGAAGAATATCCAAAGTCAGGCATGCACACTCAACAGAAGGAAATCTAGACATTTTAGTTGTTGTACGGTTTGAGTTGGTTCTCCTATTTCTATGTACATTCTTGATCCTTGTCTGAACCATTTCTTGAAATCACTGTGAAATCAATAACTTACCTATATCTGAATATAATGTCACAATTAAACAACAACACTTTTATTTTTGTTCATTACTCCTGAATATATGATGTCCAGTAACCTTTCCCTTTAGTTAATGGCACATTTTTCACTTATATGACTGTGCAGTAATGGTAGCTCCACTTTGATGATGTTTCATTTATTTTAAAAGACAATATTCTTAAAGGACATTTCAGTGCTTTATGAATGCAAAGAATAATCTTTTACTTTATGGGAAAAGATGATATAAAGTCTGACACTATGGAGCTATTGTTAATAGTTTGCCAGTATGCTAGTGCAATGCACATACAGCTGGGCTAAGCATAAGACACAAAGGCCAATAATGGATAAACATTAAGAACTACTTATCAACAAGGTACCTATAACATAAACATTGGCAATGTGAAATTTTGCTCTGGTGGTGCAATGCAATGACACTATTAAGCCATTTCTCAGTGGCAGCAAGATCAGGACTGAGTCCATAGAAGAGAAACAAATATAATGCCATTAAACTTCAAAAGAACACACTAGGGAATGTATTTTTGCATTTGACCTACAAAAAAGAAGATGCTCCTTCATATTATACATTAAATGGCTCACCTCATTCATTTTTGTTTCACAGTTAAACTTTTGAGCTCTTGTGAATGATTAAATTACTTTCACAATTATGCCTTTAAAAATAAAAATGTATCTAGGTATGTGACTAGCTCATGTGTTTCTTTAACATACTGACTTCCATGATGGTTACCAGTAGGTCCCCTGGAAATGGATTTCAGTACCAAAAGAGGCACCAGTTGGTCGGAGTACTATATCGTTTATATGGAGGCTCAGTCTTCACAGAGTGAAATAATATATTTCCAACAACACAGCTGGGACAGGAAAGATTCATGACATTTGTGAGAGCGACCAGGGTGTCACATGGTCCATACAGAAAGGGTTCAGATTTTTTTTCAGAGTGGTGAGAGGGTCACAGGGTGAATTGAGTTGCTGTGCTATGCTCCATATATTTACTTGTCATCAATGAATGAGATACCTTTCTGCCTCAAATCAGCTTTTGCCTGTTGAATTTCCTGAAAACAGAAAATAAGATACAGAATTTTTCAAGTCACAAAATCTTCAAAGAAATATGTCAACTGCATCAACAAAAGAATTGCAAATTAGTGTAATTTATCTATACAAGATCTGTTAATAACAACATAACCAATAAATACATACAAAATTCTGTATTAAATCGTAAATATTCAACATGACTTACAATTATGTTAACATAAACAATGACTGGCAATTATTAAACAATCACACTACATTTATTCTAATGCTAAATACATTTATTTTCATCCAATTTATATTCCTCACAATATCTCTGGAAATGAAATGGGGAACTACATTCAAATTTTCATGATGCTGGCTACATGTCATGCTTCTGCAGGCTCTGAATGAAACTTTATATAGCTGGTCAAATTTATTCTGTTTGATTTGGTTTATACTGAGACATAGTTCTTCTATATTTCCAATATTTTAGGGAACCTACTGTCGCAAGAATCACAAGGAAAGGAGCACTAATGGGAACATTAAAACAATTTTAACCCATTTTATATAAAAAATAGCAAACCTATATCAATCACCCTGCATGATAAAGAATTTTAATATCCAGATAACCAGTGGTAACTCACTTAAGAGAATTGGAATGATACAGAGGAAGGCATACAAAATACATGTAACCAACAATTAGACAAAGAGTGACAAATCACTGAAAGAGAAAAGGGTCATTGTGCATTATCTCCTCACCACTAAAAAGAAATATGCAAATACAATAATGCAGAAGAGCCAGCCTATTATCTTTGTTAGACAATGAAGGATTGTCACAGTAGTGGTGTGCACCAGTAAGAACATTCTACCTTACAAAGCTTTTCGTTATGCTAGTTAAATACATATTATCTATAATTAGTATAACAGAAGCTAGTCCAACCTGAAGTAGAATATACTGATGTGCAATTATGCTATGACAAACTCTTTTATATCATGCACACACTGAGTGAAGGATAAACTTTTCAGTGATATTCAGATGACAGTCTTCACAGTACCTTCGCGAAAAAAATACCTTTTCCACCACAAATATCTGGTATGACCGAAATCTTGTAATTAATTTATTTTCAGTAACAGGGAGATAATGCACAAGAACAGATAAACATAAATGTTCAATTAATTAGTTTAAAAAAGTCTTCTTGGATACAACTGTGAAGATAAAGTTACATGTTATAATTGAAGGGACTCAAATTTAAAATTGTGGAAGCATAATAAATGCTGAATTCCTCAAACAATTTAAACAGTTTTGCAACACATGTTTTATTGTGTGAAACTACTTACTTACAGTTTACTATTATCTTACCTTCTGTAGCTCTTTGGCAGCTTCATCACAATTATTAAAAGTATATACCCTCCACAGCACCACTATGACTGAATAAACCTGTAACAAGGATAAATACAAGTGTGTCACTATAAGATAAATGCCAATTAAGTGGTGATAGTGTCACACATATATTGTAGGATTTGAGGTTTTCACGGTGATGAGTCTGAAGATTGCTGTCTTCTCACACATATATTACTTGTTGGCTTCAGTTTTAAAGTCATTTTTTTGGGGATTTCTTTCTAGAATTAACACCACTTAATAAGTCTATAGTAGATACTGCACACATTTCAAAGAATTACTTTAAACAAAACGTTCTGGGAAGAAATGATGTTATTTTAATTTTAAGTAGTTCGGAGATCCTGAAGATGGAAATGACACATGGTAACCAAATTTTATAGGAACAAATGAAGTAATAGAACATATTATACATGAACTCTCTAACCTGCCTGTATAGAACCTGGTTCCTGTGGCATTCACCTTCCATATTTTAATACACTAATTGCATATCTAATGCTGAATACCAACAATTTTCTTCACATAAATACAATATCCACAAAGTATACCACACACAATATTCACATGTAACATGAAGATGACTGTCTTCTGGGTTGTAGTACTGGTAGAAGATTACCATTGTTTCAGAAGTACTTGCTGCCTCCATCATCAGGACAATGAAGGCAGCGAGTACATCTGAAATGTTGGTAAACTTCTACCAGACTACATGATGCTAAAACTCAGATGACAGTCATCTTAACAGTAGTACATGAGCACGCATACAGCAAGTAAATGACACTGACTGGCTTATGAGGGCATCATTAATCATTCAACAGCTGCCATCATTCACTTAGCACATTTCACAGGACTACAAAACATCACAAGCCAGATGGCAATCCAAATGTTCACCATAACAAACTCTTGGGTCTCACCAATTCATGATTTGGTGCACGAATAAGACTAGAAATTAAATTACTATAATTCATCCCACTAATACTAGAACAAACAATTATATTCTTTCCTCAAAATAACAGGCAATGTTTCACACACATACAAATACCAATAGCAGAACTACTGTTTTATACATCCTGAGCTTTAGTGTCTGCAAGGCAAACATAATAATAACAGTTTCTTAAATGAATAATAAGAATAAAAATTAAGAATTTATTTAAATCATATTATTATTGTTCCCAGATACTCAAAATTTCTAATATCTATATTAAAAACTTCCATGCTCAATTTGTAGATAGGTTCATAACCTGTCATCATACCAAACTTCATAATTATTACCAACAGGCAAAAAGAAACATTTTGTGCAGTTGCTGAGTTGTTATTGTTCTACTTAAAAATTATTTTAACAAATTACATATTCCCATATCTTCAAATGTGAAGACAATGAATAATACTACTGCTAACCTCATCAGAGAAGTTCCTAAATCTGTGATGGAGTAGTTTATATGAGATCTTATGCTCAAACTGATTTTCATGAAAATAAAAAACTGGCTCAGTTATTCTAGTGGAAAGAGGCATATGATACAAAACACAGGTGCACTTAAAGAAACTTGCACAAAAAAGATACCAGTCTTTAGAAAACATTTAAGATATACCTAGTTTTATTATTATGCTAATTTTCATACAAATGTCTTTACTGACTTTTATGAGAATCTAACTATGATGTTAATTAAGTACTTCAGACACATTCAGTTCTATCCTGAACTTCATGGCATAGTACTCACCCCAAACAATGTTACAAGAATTAAAGGTAGAGGGACGATGACAGACATCCACTCTTCAAGCAGGTGCACTTTTATCTGCCTTGATATCAGGGCACCCCATATACCAAGGAAAATGCCCATACCAAAAAGCCATTCTATTAACTTAGTCATCTTGCTGAAACCTGATCTGCTGGTAGAAATGATTGTCCTTCACTGCAAGAATATGATGAACATATTAAGAAAGCTATATATAAACAAAATGTTATTAGCCTATCTACTGAATTTCTTATGCCCTCTTTGGCTACAAACATTTTCTTCCACAAACCTTGCAAATGATAGATGCATGTCTGAATGTTTGAGGCAGCCAGACTCTACCTGTTATAAAGATTTGCAGTACTAAACCACTCTCTGATGACATACACAGCCACAGATGAAAATATTCAAGGCAATCTTTCCTTCAGGCACTTAGTTTGAATTTCTTAGGTCATTTAAACTTCACCATCATGTCCACTCACTCCTAGAGGGGTGCTTACGGCGTCTACAAAATTAAAATACTGCCAGCAGCCTCCAAGGGCATTCTTTAGATAAATGATAACTTGCATTTTTCTTCCAAGAGAGAGATAAATGCCACAATTTTACAGAAAAAAGTTATTACAATGGGTGGTTGCCTAGTGCCTGCGCCTTCTAAATGTTGGTTGTTATTATGCATACATTTATTTGAAGATTTTTTGCGATCTGACTGACCCAGAAGGATCCAATAAAAAACACTTCTTTCTAAGCTTTTATTCCAAATTTAACACAATTATCCAGCAACCAGAAAAGACTGAAGGACCGCAACAGACAATGATTTTAAGTACGTGATTTTTCTGAATATATCACTCCAAAATCAGACCTAAAGCTCACGTTCATGATGCAAAACATCACGCAACTGCTACGTTTCATAGTGTTTTTAATATGACATGAAACTTTCAAATACAGGTTATGTCGTCCTATGTAAATAGTTATTACGCTGTCAAAACACGTAAAACAGAAGTGGAAATAACCATCAGTTACAGAAATATATAATATTCCAAACTAACCCTCACACATGCAAAACCTTACTGCCACCGACTACCTGTAAACGCCAATGTGCCACGAGTGAAACGAAGATGCATCAATTTCTCCAAACAAAATTCTCTCACACACATTAATATACATTCTATCAATCCTATGTGTTCTTCATTTGCCATGTACTCATGGCAAACTCTATACAACACCCACCTAATCCTGTACCACTGGTCATCTGTGCATATGTAAAGCGTGATTTGTGCTGTTGATGTTCTGTACTCTTTGTACCCAACATTGTAACTCGGATTATCTGTGATCTGAACACATAGTTACGGGACGCGCAGGAGGAGTGAAGACCTGCAGTTGTTTATAAACAAGTGACGTTGTGTAAAATGGAAAGAGAGTTGTTTTTCGATCTTGTTCCTTCGAAGACTTCTGTAGATTCTGGAGTAGACACAGGAAATGATAGTAACGACAGTCATACCACTTTCGATTCGCAATCCGGAAGATATATTCCAGGGGAATACTTCCGAACATTTGAGATTCCTATTCCAAATTCATCGGTCAAGAATCCAAACACGAATACAACTAGAGAAGAAGCCAATGGCTCTGTGGAAGTTGGAGAACATGGTAAAATTGAGGTAATCATCTGTGAAGGTGATATATTATCGGTACTTGGTTATAAACATTACACATTTTTTAGTAATTTATTATGTTAGAGTTTACAGTTTCACCAACCAGTGCATAAGGCATCTTTGAAAGTAGATCTTCCAGCGGGATTGGCCTTTTGTAACGTACAACCTTCAAGCCTTGGTATTGGAAATGGCTATGGAGATAAAGGTAGTAAATATATGGTATGAAGTATCTTAATGATGAAAGCCATATGCAATGGTTGTGTGATTAGCACTCATTTTGCCTTGTTCCACAGATTGTGTGATTCATGATGAAGTACAGCGAAAGATTCGCCTTCGTCGTATGCTGAGGCATAATCGATGGTCAGAATTGAAGAAATCTATAGGTAAAACTGTCTATTTTACAAACTAGAAATTGGCATATGAAGTTTAAACATGTATTTTGGGTCTTTATGTAATACTGCATGAGTAATATACACAATTTACTATTTTATTACATTTTTTAAGTTGCCCAGAATGTGGCAATTGCTGCAAAAGTAATGTCTTCCAATTTGTTTAATCCTTTTCACATTTCAAAAAAGTGATTGAGTTAACACTGTTTGGAACACAGCTGTGGAATAGTGAACAGAGATGTTTCAGGATTTTTATTCATTTTACACCTATCCCTCAATTTATGAACATCATTCAATAAAAACTTAATGAATTGAAAACTAAATTCCCATCAATTTCATTGTAAAAAAAATTGACTAGTGACCCACCTCCCAAAAAACTTTCCCCACACTAGAATATTGTAGTCATAAAAATAACACTTTTGCTTTTTATGATGGTTATTACTTATTAAACCTGGAAAGCACTACTGAAGTATTAAATCAATGCTTACACTGTGCAGCAGTTACAATTTAAACATCAGAACATACACATTCCTTCATGTGTGTTACTTACAAAGAGGAAACTCTGCCCTTGGGTGAAGTTTGGTTCTTCACTGTAGAGCATAAACTTCCATATAATGAAAAATTGATATAAATTCACAGAGTTCATTGTAGCAAAGCAAATTGGAAGTTTGTAAATCGAGGGATAGGGGTATTTACCTGTTTCATGTTTGATACCAGATAAGCACATCTTACACCAAGCAGTCTCAACTAATAATGTGGACCGGGTGGCAGCCTTATTAAGTTCTGGAGTTAATCCCAACAGTGTAGATCATCAACATAGATCACCTCTTCATTTGGCTGCATGCAGAGGCTATTGTGATGTTGTGAGGTCAGTCAGTTTCTTCTTTCCTTTAAGCAGTCTGTATTACTGTTACGTGTTGTTGACTGAATTAATTTTAATGATGTGATTTTCATAAAATGTCAGTATTTTTAACATCGTTCTGTGATTGTACATAATGGGGGGGCAGGAGAGGCTTTCTTCATTGTTGGCTCAGTAACCAGTGATATTGGATGATATTTATGTCTTGCTTGTGGTATTTATGCTAATGATTATTTTGGTCTTTGTTTTCAGTGCTTTGAGGACTACACCGTTGTATTTTTGTGATTACTGAATTATACAGTAGATTCCGGTTAATTGGGGCACCCATTTATTTGGGACAAATCTTGAAGAACAAACCTTTTTAACTCTTTACGTGGAACTTTGCATAATTGGGACAAAGTGTTCTAGTCCTGATGTGTCCCAATTAACCAGAATCCATTGTATTTTAATTTCATGCTGCAGGACTTGCCTACAAAAGTTGATTAAAATTTGGTTGACATTATAAAGTTATAGCAGTTTAAGTCCTTAATCCCAGACATTTTCACCATACAGCTACATTAAGATAAAATAATCCTGCCATCAAAATGTAACATCAATTTATTATGTCACTGCCACAGTTAATAGAACAGTTGTGGTTCAGCTTGGTAATGGAATCCAAATGCATTTTTGTTGTATCTCATTGATTTCATCTGACCCTTAGTGAAATTAGTTTTTCACTGCCAAAAGCAATTACTAGTCACTCATTTTTGTTATTACAACTTTATCTCATCAGATCCTAATGTGGGTCAGGTATTCTTCACATTCACGGGTTTTGATGTTGTTAGAGGAAGCAATAAGGCTAATTAACATTAAGAAAAGTCAACACTGGTTGGGACTGGATATCATATGCAAGACTCAGAGCAGAGCAAGCTTGTCATAATTTGTTTTGTGGTACAAGGGGTAACTTATGATTTTGCAGACTACTGTTGGATAGAGGAGCTAATCCTAACATCAAAGATTATCTGGGGAATACACCACTTCACCTTGCTGCCTGTACCAGCAATGTTGCTGTTGTCACATTATTGCTTAAAGCAGGTAAGGCTTTACCAACATACATAGTTTCAGAGGGACTTACATTGTATTCACTAAACTTGTCAAAACAACAGATGTAGTAAAAAAAATTCTCAGATATTTCAACATAAAATTTTTATTTTAATTATCTTTGAAATGATGTTTGTCAAATTTAAAATTTTCTAGGCACCGATGTCAGCAGCATTGACAGGTTTGGCCGGAGCCCTTTACAGTTGGCCAAGTCAAAGCTCAGATTACTTCAGATGAATTTTCCAAGCACAGAGAATTCCAACTTGAAGGAGGAGGTTCAACAAGTTATAGAAATGATGTACACTTATTTATACAAACGTGGTCAAGAAACTGAAGCTGAACTTTTGGATGCATTCTCATCACGGCTTACATTGAGTCATACCCGAGAGGAAGTACAAACTGGTATGCGTGATTTATTGGCCAGCCTGGCAAGCCTCAGTCTTGATAAGACCACTAGTGACCATAAAAAGTGTACTGACAATTGAAGTGTTTTTTAACTCTTCATATCAGCTAAAAAGGACAGTTAGTATACAGATCTGAAGGTACTGTGTGCTCTTCAGTCTAACAGTGCAGTCAAGTTCATTTGGTTTGGTACATTACTGGAATTACATTTGCATCTTCTAGCAGTCTTGTGTTTCAGTGCTGAGAGTTGCTAATCATTTTAAAATCCTCCCCATGAGATCAACATAAAGGATCAGTGTATGTTCATAGTTTACTTAATAGGGCAGGAAAATAATACAGTGATTATGCTTAGAGTATTAAATCAGGTAATGTAGCATAATGTTATTGAGAAATAATTTCAAGAATACTTGAAAGTAATGGCACTTCTGCCATTAAGTATCATCGTTAAAAAGTTTAATTTCAAAGGCCTAATAGAACATTTTGAATCTTTTGTGTGTTCTCTGGCACTTATTCACAAAACTCATGTGTTCGTCATTTCTATTCCATTACATAAGTATTACTATGTATCAAGGTGGTTTACTTTTAATTCTTTTCTTTTCTTTACTTAGGCTCCTAAATGATTTTTTACACTTTTCTCGAGTCTTTTGATAAGTATTTTGGAAATTGAAATTTGGCACTTCTGTTATGTGAGAATTATGATGTAAAATGTGAGTTACTTTAATTCAGTTTAAGGATCTGAATGAAGTTATACATCTATAGAGCCTTAATACAGATTCTGATCTATATATGGAACTTTTTGTTTTAAGAGTATTGTTATGTGCGAATTTAATTTTCAATATGTAGACAATAAATGTATGCCATGCATAAATGTAAGATTTTTAATTTCATCCCAGAAGTGCCAGTTCTTTTTATCTTTGAGTAAGCTTTCTAAATTAGCCTTCAAGGAAAAAAGTTTGTTCACTATTGCTCTAAGTGTGTTTGAGACAATCACAACCACTAATAAAGATTTCTGTTCTTTCACAATTACTACTATCTGCAAAATGGTACTACACCACAATTTCAACTTACATTTACAAAACAGTCCAGCCAGTCACAATAATGTTCTTTGAACAATAGGTAATACAACTGAATTGTATAATACTCCACCAATCAAGCTGGACATAACTTTAAATTAATAACATCTGGCCAAGCACTGCATTCAGACAATTCTTCCTTCCTGTTTATTAGATAGTTTAAATTGTGACATTACTTTTCAATAAATGGTCACAAGTATGTACATATGAATATAGCATGTTTGACTACAGTCCAAGTAAGTACAACTACCCTTAAAATTATGCAGTGTAATATCTTTACAAAGGATGGAGACGCAGTAGTAAAGGAACTTGTACCACTAACTATATGTCTAACATTATCTGACTGCTAGTTTAAATGTAAGGAAAACGGGGCTATATTCAGTGTTTGAATCTGAAAATTGCTCGTCTCATCTCATGTTTCTGTTATTACAGTCTATTCATCCAGAGATCCCCAGGTTGTGCCGGGGGGGGGGGAATGAGTAGATTCTACTTGAATTTTTTATGCTATACAACACTGATCAACTAGAATACGGACATTATTTTTCATTGATAACTTAACCCATCATCTGTTTTTGGAAGAATCCTTCCTCTTATGCTATGCCATCATTATCTTTACCAAGAGTTACCCAGTGCTTTTTGAGTGCTGGAGCACTGCCCTGGACTGTTCTGCCTCAACGACAGCCCTGCTTGAAATTTATTGTTAGTAGTAATAGATAGCAAGCACCATGTTTAATTCTCACTTTCACAATCTGCAAATGTCCCAAAAATGGCATGCTCTTTATTCTAAATCTACAGTTTAAAAATGTGTAAATGCTATTATGTCCTTATAACCTGCATAATTATATTTAAGTTATTCAAAAATTAGGTGCAAATAAAATTTTGGCAAGTAATGGGTTAAGTGTTATACAAAAGATACTATTAACAAAATATAATCTACTGGTGTACATACAAGTGTTATATTATGTAAAGGATATCATAAGTTCATAAAATGTAGGTGCCATCAATATTTAGATGCCTTTAAACATGTTTTCATTAAAAATGTTCATTCAGCCATTCTTGGGTTGTTACATGCAGACAGATGAACAGACACATTTTGGAAACTTTTGGTTGTGAATGTGCTTAAGAAGTCATGTAGTACCCATAATATAAAAGTTAAATCAGTTTTCTAGGCAAAATATGAGATTTTGTGCTAGTTGATTTCAAAGTGTGTACTTTTAGCCACTGAAAAAGCACTTTTTAGCCATTTTTTTGTTTTTTCTTGTTATGTCCTTGAACCATATGACAGACTTTCAAGAATCTTGGTATGGACATCATGCTAGTAGAGGCCGTAACACCTCTATTTTAGATTTCCTGTTATTAACATGGGAATCATGTGACTTTGAAAGTGGGGGTGATATTAAATCTCACTTAATGTAGGGTTCTGAACTGGTGTAACAGATCTTCAATAAGTGTAATCTTTTGTTAATGTAATTTTGTAGTAAGATGTTAAAAAAGCAACAAAATGACAGCCACAAATAATCAGTATCACATCTTAATTTGATGGCATATAGTGATGGATCATTGGAGCAAGGTATGTGAAATTTTGTGCAAAGATAAATCATAGACATACCCATGAATTTCTATTAAATGCATTAATAATTACAACACAGCAATGATGTGTCTAAGTTTATACGAGGCATATTTATCATAGTATTTGCATAAATGGAAAATGCATATAAATAACAACATTCATATAATTAGTCAGCCTCACCAAACAAAATGATGTATTTGAAGTAAAGTAGGCACCTTAAGTTATTTCCAGAATTTCTTCTTTAGCACAGGAATCTGTAACCACAACTGTATGTAGTTTTTATTGACAATTCAGCGAATTCTCCCAAGATAGTAGCAATGTAAACAGGAATTTAAGGAACAATATGAAACAAAAGAGAACCCTTAAGGCATCCTGCAAGTACATACAGTAGAGTCCAGATTATCCAACCTAAATGGGACCAAAGGATGGTCAGATGGTATGAAAGACTAATGCAAAAGATGAGGGTAAATATTAATTCACTTTGTTACTCAATTTACAATATTATTCAATTATGAAGAAAATACAATAAGGTATCAAATTAAAAAATATCACAAATATAAATATTTACCATATTCTAATGGAAGTCATTTTTTTAAGTAAATTAGTAATGGATATTTGCTTCTGAGCCTCATTCATTTTCTTTGTGGCAAGGTCGTGCCAGTACCTGAACAGTAGTACATCTGTAATGACTGTACATAAAGTGCAGAAGGTGCATGGTGGGGCTGTACGATTCATTTCACTACATGCACAGCTGACTGTTGATAAAATGGAGTGTTCTGACATGGCACAGCAGATAATTTGGACTCTACTGTACATATGAATACAAATTTAAGAATATAATTTGTACCAATTACCAAATGATACTTCCAGAATTACTGAATAACTGATGGTTAACTGTATTCAGTTTGGTAAATACTGTACGCAGTAACATTTCAGTCTTTGAATACCTTACTCAAGAACATGGTGAAAATTATGAAACTTTGTTGTATGACCTTTCCAAAACTGGACACTGCATACAATTGTCATTCAAAATAATTTCACAAAGTTACTTCAGGTAGAATTCAGTACAAATGCTATACAACACTAGTTAATCTACATCATAAAGGTATAAAATATTTCTATACAGTGATTAAAAGAAAAATGGTTTCCTCAGACATTGTACATTATGAATGATACCTGATGCAACTTTGAAACAAATCATTCATCATTATGGATTCTTTGTATTTTTGTGATTTATGTTAATTCCTAAAAGTATATATTACCTCCACTCTACAATAAAACCTTCTGCCTACAATAATTGCTGAAAATGTAATTATAGATTAAACATCTTCATGCATCTAGAAGTACTATAATTTCCTCTATTCCTTCACCATTTTAAAATCCAATACTTTAAATACAGTATAACAATTAATGTCAAAATTATTCTCACTATTCTTTAAATGTATGAATCTACACAAAGTCTATTTACCTAGGAACTTCATTAAAAAAAGAAGGCAAACCATTATGCTGCTGCTTATCTCTATTTAACAAAATAAGTGCATTAATTATGTCATACTACTGTTCACAGGAAAAATATAAGATACCTTTGCTAAAAGATGCTTGGCAGTATCAATTCCAGCTACTCTTAGCATTTCAGGGAATTTAGGTGAGAGAAATAGCAATATGACAATTCTCATAAAGTGTTAGAAATATCATTACAAACACATATTTGTACTATTTTTATGGAATGCAACAAAGTTAAATGGCATCATGCAATTAGAATCCAAAGCATCCTAGAAGAGAAATCACATTAAAAGCTGCTATGTATTATACTAAAGTCTGACACAAAAGTTATCATTCAAACTTGGACTATGGAAATTACAAAGTCAAACGCACATGTAAATCTACAGTTTGATATTCTAGACTTTTCAGACAGCAAAGGTTAAGAAATGTGGAAATAGTCACAAATTAACATGCAAACTGTAATTTCAGCTTTCAGGGTTAAGGCATGTTGAATGTTGAGAGTTATCCAATGTTTCAGTTAACAATGTAGTTGCCATCTTCAGAGTGAATGTGTGGTGACTGGGGCATGCTTAGAAGCCTTATGCAGGGCAGGCAATACAAGAGCAGGCTCTTCCTCTCCATCAGTCAGCATCAGCATGTCCTAATCACTGCCTACATAGCTCAACCCCGAAAGCTAAAGTTATACGCTGAACTCCAGCCGCAAAAACCGAAGGAAAAGTACTGTGTAATCAGAATTCAAGCTGTTCCAGCAAATTAAACTGCATTATACTGGAAATGCCTGTGCAATGAGAGTTGTTTTAGAACAAAGGAGAGAAATATATGGGCCTTAATTCTTGAAATGAAAAAGTGGCACTGTTAAAATTATACCACATATTTAAATACATTATACCATAAGTATTGCTTTTCAATTGCTGCAGGTGTTACTTGTTACCACTAAAATCTTA
Organism: Zootermopsis nevadensis; assembly: GCF_977971745.1. NCBI lineage: Eukaryota > Metazoa > Arthropoda > Insecta > Blattodea > Termopsidae > Zootermopsis > Zootermopsis nevadensis. The sequence continues at coordinate 11,027,776 of NW_028259149.1, read as the reverse complement.
CTGAACAAGATCAAGATCACAGCCTCTCCCACTGGTTTCCTCTGGAAATCTTTATGCTAAAAATGTTCTTTGCCAGGTACAGTTCAGCATGGAATGTCATTTTCCTACCCATGGCCACACCTGAGTTTATTTCACAGTAATATGAACAAATATCTTTGAATCAAAGTCCTCTTTCATGAATGTTATCTTCAACATCTTTTCCATACTGAAAAGGTGACATTCAAAGATACTCTGATAGTTATGGTAACATCACTACATAGCAATAACACAGCCAATAACAAGGTACTTCACTATTTCCAGCACCGACTATTTTTACCATTGTAACATAACTATTTTATTGCTTTGGTTTTATGTCCTGCACTTTTACTGTACTTCATGCTGGAAAAACAACTTTTTCCCATTTTAAGGTACTCTTGTGCATTTGACAGCACTTTTTAAAGTCCTTAGATTATGTAGCATCAGACAGTATGGTGATTTATGACATATAAAAGAAATGCGGCCTATTTTAAAGTGTTTGAACAGAACAGAAAAACCTGGCCACGAAGTCAGTCTGTCAACAAATTCAAGATAGAAGGGTTACGGAATAAAGTTGTTTTGTTGTCAATCATTTCTGCTCCTTATTCCTAGTTCCAATAAGCCAAGTTTATATAATATAAATTATAGCAGAGCAGTCTTTCTTTTCTGTTAAAATGTCTCGTCATGGTCCCATTCACCTCCCTGGTTTCTGAAAGGATTATATACTTACACTGGCCTGTAAAATGTCTTGCAGGTTCACTGGCTGCAGTGAAGCATTTTAAATAAATAATAAAAATATTAAAATCAGATAATCACAGACACAGAAATAGTAACCACCAATTATTGAAAGCATGACAAAGAGAATCCAGAAGATGGCTTAACCGAGATCACAAACTGCAAAAAAGGTGAAATGAAAGTCATGAACTATTTTAAAGCACTGTCTCAGCATTTGCCAGGAGTGACTATGGAAAACCAGAAAAAACCTTAGAATATAAATTCTGAGTTCTGAACCCATGAAACACACGCTAACCATGCAACTATGAGTAAAACATTCAGTGAAAACTGTGCATATAAGTCTCATGTGCAAACAGGTAGTTCTACCTTTCACAAGATGGGGACTTCTAGATGACTGGATAGTAATGAATGATGCGTCAGTAAAGGTGAGATATTAAGAAATAAAGGAAAACCACAAAATCCTAATAATAATAACACGCACAATATCCTTGTTACTGACTATAAGGTAGGTACCAAAAATAAATGCATCAGAAGATAATATCTGCCATTCTTACTCAAATATCTATGAACGAACCTACAGACTCTCATAACAATACCAGTATTTAAATAGACAATTCTGATGCCTATACTTTCATGTCACAACATTCCTCACTTAAGTTATCTATAAAGATTATAGAATTGACAAAAATTCCTATAATAAATTATACATTTTAACTGGTCTGCGCAAAGAATAATTAGGCTCAATATTTAATCAGTCCTTGGAATGTACCCTCATTACTGACATCACAGAGAAACTGGAACTGGTATCCTTCAGGACTACCTTCACTACAACTATATACAAATGTCAGATTAATGAATTGACATCATAATGGTAATTAATGTTCTATGCCATGACATCAGAGGATAATGGCATGAGAACAGCCTTCAACTCAGTTCACACTCACATTCTTTGAGAACAGCACACTCCTGTATCCAACAATTATGGTTTACATCGACATGATGTTTGCAAGGCTGGGCATGAGTTCTGCTTGGATTGGTCCATAATCGACAACTTCTCCATCCACAGTCATATGTCCACCTGATGTTTCAGGTTCCAGTCTGAAGGCAGTAACAGGAATCATTTCTGCTTGAGGAATCAACAAGTGTGATCCTGATGAAAGACCCAAGAGGAACTGTAACATCACAAGAAACTTATTTTTCAATTTGCAAGCATAGACTAATTTGGAAAATACAAGTATTATGCCCCCACCCTCCAAAAAAATTGAGTTATGTACATTCCTTTTGATTCTAAATGTGGCACAAAATTATAAATCTGGAAACCACTGGCATATTTTACCATCCTGATCATATAAGCTTTTTTTTAAAGCTAAGAGTGCATAAAATGTAAAATCAAAATACAACATCACTTTTGTGTGAACGACGTCATATATCTGACCTGAAGCAGCTGTCCACGACTAATACCAGCACGAATCACCAGCAACCAAATGATTCCATCTGCCAACTTGGAATTTGGTGCAAATAAGCAGTCAGATCCAAGATGTGACTGGTAAGATGCATGAACCAATATAAAATCACCTACAGGGCACAGAAAATACATGTAATAATGACTTGAACTTTCCTTCAGTTTAGTTTAATGTCAGTTTGTTTCAGGGAAGAAAAAGATACAAAATTCTCTATTATATGATGCCAATAATATCAAAATCATAAATAAACTAGACATTCAGTAAACACTTTTACTATCAGTATTTACCAAACAAATAGTTAGGAGGTGCACATAACTGGCTCAGAATTTTGTGTTGGTATTAGGGTACTGAACCTCAGTGTTCAACTACCAGATACTTAGCTGTTTAATTTACTAAAAAAACATGCCTATACATTCTTTAAAATAAAATATGTAAGCAGTAAGATAAGAAAAAGAAAGATCTTGCTAGATGGTTGGTACAGCCATGTATTCTTCAGTTACATACACTTATTTATAAACAATACAGTACTATTCTTCACTTCACGTGATTAAAAACATGAGTACCTTCCTCACAGAACTCAACTAAAGACTTCATAACAACTTTCAAACTTCTTATGATTTTTATTACCTTCAATGCTGCTCCAGTGATCTGGGACGGGTTGTGTTAAAGCAGGCAACTGTGATGGAGGTCCATACATACGAACATTGCTGTTTGGCCTGCGAGGTTGTATATCTCCACCTCCATGGACACCCATATATGAACAATTATCTGCCACAGATCGATAGTCAGAGCCTGCGGTGGAGAAATACGTGGAACGACGGGAGGCAGCAGAATAATAAGAATCAAGCCTTGGGCGACCAAATTCATCTCCATCTCTCAAATCTTCCAGTGCTGGCCCCAGTGAAGTTTCTAAGCTTAATGAATCTGTAACTGGGTCATCACAACCTACTTCCTACAAAGAATCAGGAAAATAGTAAACTTAATAACTTTCAGATCATCTTGGTAATACTATTACTACAGTGAGTTTTATTGTAAATGTGTACTTGGCAAAAGAGTCATCCTCCCATGAACTTGGGTCAACCCATTATGCATGAGCTTTCTTCAAAGCTACAGAGCCTAAAAAAGCCATTGTATTACTACTGCTGCCACTGTCACCGCCACCACCACCACTTGCCATCTTCTACTTGTGGCTTTCAATTATGCATTTTAACTGTTCCCTTCAGATGGCCCCAAAGGTAGAAGTTAGCAGATCAGGTGATAGAAGAGGCCACAAATCTAGTCTTTCATTGTATCCACTGACTTGGGTAGTAAGAGCCCAAACACGGCTTTGTTACAGATGAAACAAGCAGGCGCTACATCATGCATAAACCACAGTCTGTCATACGGCCAATGGCACATACTCCAGTAGTTCAGGTAATTCTTCCATTACCAAATGTTAATAGGAGGCCCTTGACAGTCAGGACAGTAGCTTGTAGGGTCCTGTGAGGCAATAACCTATTATTCCTGACCAAACATTAATTGCAAACTGATGCCTCGTTGCTATGTAACATCACAAAGATGTATTGATAAATGTTTCATGTTTTACAAAACTCTACTAGTCCATAGGCCTAGAAAGTTGATATTCTGCTTCTGGGCATGAAGTTAAGCCAACAAATTACATGTTTCAGCTTCTTCCACAGTGGCTAGTAACCCCTCCACTTTAAAATTAATTAACATTCAAGTCTCAAAGTATTAGTTATGAATGGTATTAGTGTTTATTCCCTTACCACCAGATATAGAGATGCAGTTTGTGGTTACCCACATACTTAGCAGGTCAGTGTCCAAGCAAAAACTGTCACTTCTTTGTATTTAAGAATATTACCTGCAATGGACGGTACCGTGAATTAATGCTGTCGTGGCAGCTGTGGCTAGGATGGACAGGTGTGTATGAAGTAGCTGGGAAGATGTCCCGAGGTTTGCTACCCGTTTCAGCACAGTGGCTTACACTGCGCGTTAGTCCACTCATGTAAGTTTGTGCAGACTGCACCCTGCAACCTGCAACTGGTAGGTACCACAACTTTCCACGGTATGTCCTCAATCCTGCAACAATTCCCATAATATTTTATTATGCTACTAGTGTCCAAGTTAAGTCAAACTTTCCTGAAGAAACCAGTCATTATGAAATTACATAAAATCAAGCAAGGATGGAAATGGAGGTTCAGTTTGTACATTTTATAATCATCAATGGCAAGGCTATTTACATACTGTGGCTTTGTAGATACTAGGTAGATGATGGAAATTAGCAGAGAAATTTTAACAAGCTGGTAAGTTGTTAGTAAATGGTAATGTAGAAAACATTAGTCAGCTAGATTAAGAAGGAATATATTTTTAACAACTTACTGAACTAACTTCATGGAGCAGTCTTTTTGAGAAGCTGATAGTCATTCAGCTGGTCAAGAAATTCCCTGCCTTTTAGACAGTATGAAAGTTCATTATCATATTCACAACAGCTCACCACTGGGCACTATCCTGAGCCACATGTATCCATACCACATCATACCCTATTTGTTTAATCTGAATAATGGTAGTGGTTAATTTTTATGTATTTAACATTTTAATAGGACTGTCTTGCATACATAAATATTAATTTTCACAAAAATAATATTTCATCCATATACACTCCCTAATAACAAAGTTTTGCAAAATATCCGTGAAAACAAATTTCTATCCTGGATCACAATTTGTGTAAATGAACTCTAAATTTTATGGACTGTATTTGATTCTGAATATTATTTTCAAGGAAAGATGTTAAGTAGGACAATGCTAGTGCTTACACATATTTATGAAGCAAGTCAATGCATATTTAAATAAATTAAATTTCCTGCAGGTTCTGCAATCTCCTCCAGTTCCTTTTATGCCTTATTATGTATGTGTGCATGCATGTGTGTGTATACATATATATGTATATGCAGAATTTACAAATATACCACCCAATAAATTGTTCAAGGGTTACAATAATCAAGTATAAGCTTTAGAATGTGATCACATTTACTGACCTATGAGCCTAGCTACACTCCATACTGTGAACCGCTGCCCACCAATGGCCCTTAACCTCTCAGATTCAATATCAATATCTGACAGGAGACCCCAGCCCACGGACAAGAAGGAAAACAAGAACTGAAAACAGAAACCTTCAGGTTAATTACTGCTTTCTTAAAATCTACTCTCAACCCAAGAAGCAGCAATTAATGATTTTTAAACAGTTAACATGATTTCAAAAGTGTAAGTGTTTGATATTTCTTCAGTTGAGTATTTTCAATTACATTTTCTGTGATATAAGTACCCCTTATTTCAGGAATTTGTAATGCCACTTCTAGGGTCAACTATAACAACACATGGACAACACACTTTTTTAAAACTGTGACATTCATCACCTCTGGGACTGATGGCAAAGATGACGTATGATTAAAATAAGCATATGGTGATTTAATTTAGTCATAAGACCAAAGCACAAATGACAACACATTAGGGGAACAGATTGTTGGTGTGAAATGGAATGAACTGAATCAGAATAGTGTTATGTTAATTATAATCAAAGCTAAAATTCAATAAATGGGAATTATTTAATAGCTGAATATTGTAACTTCTAAGGGAAAATCTCTCCCTAAGAGTAAGTTAGTTTAAACAATCTGAATATCTATATGGTATCATATTAAACTGAATGTGAATACATCTTTAAACAGAAAGCATGCAATGCTAAATTATTATCATGTATCAATATTATCTCCTCCTTCTTATAAGAACATTACTGACTGTAAAGTAAATAAAGTTGATAGTTCCTAATAAGAATTTTTACTATTTCATAAAGCAATTATTTATCATTCTCAAACATGGCCTGCAACTGTGAAATTATCTGTTACAATCTTACTAATGGGTTACTCAACAACACTGTCAATAGATCAGATCATATAACATTATTAGAAAATGATAAATTTGAAACCACGTGGAACACCACAAAATGCTCAGTCAAGATAGCCCATCTCTGTGCTGACATTTCTACCTGGGACCTTTCAAATACAAAGCAGAGTACTAACCACTTACCAAGTTTTACTATAAAAGAAGAGTTTGGAAAGCCTGTCTGGAGGCTTATCACAAACCTAATCATTCATATATCGGTAACCTGTCTGGATATTGAAGCTGTCCAGAATTCCTTGTACATTAACAAAGGAAATAATAATGAAGGGTAAAGATGGCTAACTAAATTCCATGGTGTGCTCAGATTTAATTTCTGTTTGTAGCTGTCCTGAATAAGTCTTACATAGTCCTTCCAGGCAAAATAACCTACAGCCACCGCCATCCCAAATCATGAATCACATACTGCTCCTTTTTGAACTCAAATTCAGGGGCGCAAGCTCTTTAGCCCTGCGGGACAAGGTATGGGGAGGAATATGTAAAAGTGATGGCTAATGAGGAGACCACTGCCTATCTGGTGTACACAGTATGCAACTATTATCTGTCCTAAAAATATTTGACACTACCCACCTCCATGGTGAGAAGTTGGAAACTGACACCCTGTGCTCTGTGATATGGACAGGGCCTACCCTTAGTGAATTATAGTCAAATTTAATAATACTGACAAATACTAAAGGAAATCTGCATGCATACTTCCCAAAAAAGTGCAAAGGAGAACTTGGTCAATGCTTTCACCAAACAGTAGATGTAAGTTGTGCCTACTAACATACATGCTGAAGATAATTTTCATGCTACATAAAGTGACAGAATAACAAAAAGGACAATACTGACATTAAGCTTCCTGCACCCACGAACATAACAGAGTTGAATGACATCTAAGACAATATTCATTACAAACAACATTGCATATATTGTGTGCTTCACTTAAGCATCTTGTGTGGTTCTTTCAATGATGATCAGAAGTCTATTAAATTTTCATGATGAAAATATCAATGACATGAAATTAAAACATGTCATGGATTTAAAATAATGCCTTCAAATAGCTATCTAGTTATTTTGTTAGTGAATAACTGCAACTCCTTTGTAAGTCATACATCTCCTCCCCTTATGCATTCAGACCATACTCAAGGAAAGAGGCAGAAAACTAGATAATTACAAAAGAAGAATTTTCACTTTAGCTTTGTCCAGAACACAGTTAATACATATCAAAATAACATTGCGAGAGAAACAGAATTACAATGAAAATCCCTACTTGTGGAATTATACATTAACTAATGAAGACAGACACAAGTTCATTTGATCCTGAACAGACAAAATTCCTAGCTGCACCTAAAGTGTGCTTAAGAATATACAAACCTGAGACTTTGTCTCTACTCGAACCAAATCCATAGGTGCACACCTGCATTTGATCACAGACAGTGTGGAGATAAGAACTGGATTCTGGTCATATGGTTCTCTGAAACACAAGGGTATGTAGAATTTATCATTCTTGTCCATGATGACAATATCCAAAATAAGATCATACAAATACTCCTATCAACCTATTCCATCATGCCTGGACAATACACAAAATGTACAATCTCCTTAAGTACTGTTCCAGAAAACTATATACTTGTTCATAACATAATGATTGCAAATTTTATCCATAATGAGATTTTGAAAATATGTTGTGGCACTGAATGTATATCCTACTTAAAATGTAGTAGCACCCAGTTGCAGCTATGAACAAGGAACTTAAGTGAAACAAAAATGTCAGAATTCACTCTTTAAAACAAGATTTTATTTGAGCAATTGTGTTTTAAGTATGAAGCTACTTGATTCATGCTGTGTATGTTCAGAGCTTTCCTATTAGAAACCAAGTTACTAGTTTCAAAGTTCTCCATGCAAGATTTTTTGATCACTTTTGTTAATAATTAAGAGCTGATAACGTTTAGTAAATTAATGGAAGGGGCAGTTTTACCCCTCACATTTTGTTTAACATTAGAAAGAGGTACGTCTGTTAATAAATGCGGTTTTCCACGCTGTTGCTATTTCAAAAGAGTAACCTAATATCATATAACATCTCTAATATACATGACAGAGCTGCTGATTTAATCAATACTACTCATAACAGCAAAGTGCACTTAAGATTATCTTCAAGTCTGATACTCCAATTTAAACAGTCCACAGTGAAGAATGGAAAATAACAGTTGGAATGTTAGTTATAGTTACAGCACCAACTACTTCAATTGCCACTTCATATGCAAATTGTGAAACTACAGGCTTTCCATATGAGATTTGAGGTTCTCATAGCTGTAAAGATGTCGGTGTTTGTATCGGCTCTGTTCAGAACTGACAATGTAGGTAGGTTGTTCCTCCGAAATATTGGACCTACAGTCCACATGGTGTTGCAACTAACAATAACCAATAGTGACACAGACTTTCCAATTTATGTGGATAATCTGCAGTCCACAGTGGCTGCGCGGTCTGAGGCATGGACCTTGTGCTGCTGGGACTGTGGGTTCGAATCCCACTCAAGCCATAAATGTTTTTCTGTGTTGTGCTGTCCTGTGTACAGGTAGAGGCCTTGCGACGGGCCGATCCCTCATCCAAGGAGTCCTACAAAATGTCTATAGACCAAGCCAACGAAAAGTTGGGACCCGCAGTGCTCAGGCACTTGAAGAACGGGTCGTTCCCAGTATCCCAGTGGATAATCTATGTTTAAGTGTATGTTGGATGGGGGAAAATATGGATAATTTTATATTACAATAATTATATGCATTTCCTTATCATATATTTCACAACCCAACAGTTACTCCAACATAAAGACTGCTGCAATTAATTACTCAGTTCTCATATTATAATACAAGTCCCAGTTTCTGAGTTAATTTACAATGTGTGACCAGGATTATAACAACAAACAGCATCACAAAGTTTTACTTACTTACATCAACACCAATATTCACGGACATTAAAGTCTGGGGTGTTAAATAAACGAAAACAGAATATTCCTGGACTAGTTTAATAAATAAAACTAGCATATTATTAAATGTGAAACTAAGTTAAGTAGAACACAAACCAATTACTGCTTTCATACTCTTGACTTACTCAACAGCATAGCTGATAGTTTTGGCCAACCCATTTCCAGATCCACAAGGAATGACTCCAACAGGCAGTTCCTTTACAGCTGTTTGCCAGTCTTCACGTTCAAACAGTCCATTGATCACCTCAAAGACAATTCCATCTCCTCCTACCACAACCACACCACGCCACTGATAAATATCTTTTGTGCGTACGAAGTCCCGGGCATAGTTTGCATGTTTTGTCACATACAGATCAAAACCAATTTCTGCTTCGGCAAATACTGGAACAACCCTCTGCTGGAAGAGTTCTCGTGCTTTCCCTGGGCCACTCTTCGGATTCAGCAACACCAACAGTTTCCTCTCCTCCAGGTGGAAAACTATATCATAACAAAAGCCATTAGACAACATTTCAAAATGTCAACCAATCTATTAATTTGGATGTGCAGCACTTAAGGATAAGTTAAGTGTATTGTAATTTATAGACAATTAGACATTTTCATTATTCCTCTGATTATCATAATATGCAGGCAAACGTTTATTATACCAGTTCATAATAAGAAAATATATTGGATAATTCTTTTTATTACAATATTAAGGATTTTACTTTCAAATTCCTTCACTCTACCTAAAGCATATGGAACAATTAAGTCAGTTATGTGGGATATCGAGTTTAGAATTCTTACCAAAAAATTAACAAATTTTGGTGCATTATTATTTTCACGATTTTTGTTTCTCAATAATTCAAAACATGTTTATTGTAATGTTTACTTATCTGCCTTATCTGAATGACTTTGCAGCTCTAACACCCGCTAAACAAACAAATTATCAAGTTTTCATTATTATTGTAACTACTTGAAAAACTGCCAACACACCAAAATAAACACTTCACAATCAAAGGAACTACTGCATTCCTATTACACCTTTCCCTGCTATGAACATTTGTATACAGAACGTCTTAACATTTAATTGTAGAATTTAAAAATGGGTTAAATATAATAAATAGTTTTATTTCTGTTATGGAAGGATATGGTGGCCAACAGTAACTCATGATATATACGCTAGTATTTTCATTTTTGAACAGACATCACTGAAAGGTACTAATCCATTCCCTACGCAAATCACTTCTGCTAGTACAGATTTTCTTCATATGACGTTTCTCATAAAATCACCATCATTATGTTTGTAAATATAACAGTTTCGCGGTGTGCTGCCATGTACCTTTGATAAATTAGGGTGTGCACCACAAGCACCAAACCATGAACACGTGTGGGGGAATGGAGGTAAATCTCCACGCATCCTTGTCCTCGGTAGCTCGACCGGGTGGTATTGTGTTGTCACCTTCACGATCTGGTCGATTTACCTCCATAGACCGTGTGAAAAAAGGCCGAGGAACACTATTCTACACAATCGAAGACTACATTAAAAGGTGAAAGTACTGTCTACGATTGTAAAAGTCTCTCAGACTATTGTACACCCCTGCCGACCCTGGCTGAACAGATCGCTCTGATGATGGAGGCAGCAAGGGCCCCCGAACCGGCCATCTTAATATTGATTCTCATACTATGTTACGCAGCAGTTTCGATACCTTGCAAAAAAAACAAGTAAATCTTCTCGTTACGACGAAGGTAATTTTAGCCTGCAGGTGTTCACCTTTGCCCACAGTTTTAAAAACATTTTGAACCTTGTACCAAGGCTTTGTATTGAGTACTAAGTTATCAAACAATTATCTTGTGACGCTGCCTTTGTAGTCTCCCTGGACTCATGCGGAACTGTAAACACGTGATTTTAGCACAGCTTATTTCCAGAGATTCAACGGCGCACTGTCCAAACAATCAGCAGTGAATAAACAGAACCTTGAAGATATCTGTCTTCTGGGTTGTTGCGATGAATCATCGCCCAAATGACGGAGGAAGTATGACCTCTGAAATGTTGGTAAACATCTACCAGACTACACGGCGGAACAACACAGAAGACAGAAATCTTCATACTCATCGCTGTGAAAACCTCAAATCTTACATAAACAGAACCTTCGTATTTAAAAGGTTTTATCAGCACTTTACTCGACTGATTAGACTAATGTCAATTCTATTCAGTGTTAATTAGGATTGATTAGATGATACGAGAACCTAGCAAGGCTCTTTACCTTCAGACGGCACCAAAGGAAAGTAACTCTATGTAAAAGAATTCATCTTGAGAAGCTGACAGAAGTTCAACTTGTGAAGGAATTCCCGAAGCCAAATAGCTCAGAACAGAGGCGATTCATGATTTCTACTGTAATCTACATCCGGTATATTTCATTTCGAGGTCTGCACGGGCCTGGGAATGGTTCAAATATCAATCAAACGTTGTACAGAACATTTAGGGCTTTCTCGGGCCTTTCTTCTTTCGCAAAGAAAAAAAAGTTATTCGTAATTGCGCTCACATCCTCGTGACACATTCGGGCTCCAGAAACAAATCCCACCGACTTGTTCTTTTCTGGAATTTCCGTAGCTGCCCCCTCCCAGAAATAGTTCCAGTTAGCACTTTACAAACTTGGTTTCGGATATATTTCTATTGTCCAAACGCCAAAACAACCCGAGATGTTCTTGGTGCGCCGTTACATAATTCTTCCAAGGATTACATGCATTTATGCATTAAAAGAAACGAATTCATAACATGGACATTCAGGATGGCCGGTTAAAATTATAATATTTCGGCCCGTTCAAACCTCCAGCGCAACAAACACTGTGTAACAGAAGATTAATTCAACCTACACAAATAACTTATTACTCCGTTCAAAATCATTTCTTCGCTTTAAAGATGGTTCATTTATTCCTGCTTCATAACCTGAAATGCTGGGTGAATGTTCAATGCCTTCGAATGTTTCGTTACGCAGTCCCGCACAAACTATTACAGTCTATAGAGTTGGTCTTCTTTCAAGTTCTTGTTATGAAAAAACAGTGTTACCGCAATATATGTAGTTCATTAACCGACTAAGAGGCAGTTGCAGGTTTGATCGAAAACAACCTATGTACAAATATTGTGATGTAGTGCAGTTACGTTCAGAAATGATACGAAATAAAGCAGAGGACAAGGGGAGGGGAGAGGGGAACAAAGGAAAGAATCAAGAAAGAGCACCAACTGCAGCACGAAATAAAGATGGATATTTTTATTTAAGAATGAAAACGGTTGTTGTGTGAGACTGCATAACATAAAAATCCGGAGGAATTGAACATCCACCCGTAATTTCTGATGGAAGCAAGTGAACAAGCCTCGCTGTTTGCTATATTCATCAATGGGCAAGGCAGTTGACGTAAACTGCAACTCCTTGTTTCTACATGAAGCACGCTTGTACTCCTTTAAACATGACACTCATCGCCGAAGGGCAATCATTTCTTGTCCTTGTGGGAATTCCATTTTGAGCCACATCTTTCAAGGCATTATAATATTCATTAAAGACTAAAACTGTATGTCTTCACTAATTTTATCTTCGTAAACATACCTAACGCCAATACTGGGCTGTTTCAGAATTCACATGACAAGCACACAACGCCCACATGGACAAGGAAAGACCCCAGCCAACGTGGTCCTTTCTAGAGCATCGGGCGACGCGTAGCATGCTTACTCTTGGTGATCAGGGCGAAGGGTCACACATCGCCCTGATGATGGAGGCAGTAAGTCCTCTAAAACGTTGGTAAACGTCAACCTGACTACACGGCGCAACACCCTATAAGACAGCAATCTTTGGTCCCCTACAACAACACATACGACACAGAAGTACGTCACATATCTACAGGCTAATGCATTATGAGATAAATGACTGCTGTCGACGTAAGAAAATGACGTGGGACTTCCGAAGTTTTAGACGCATCTCCGAAGTAAGTTGTACAACCTCCTGACGAAGTCCCGAAGTAGTAAGATAATTCTGGAGCATAATGTTATCTTTCATGGCGGAAACTTTCATAACAACACATCTATCAGTAAGATAATTATTCTACCATTTTATGTTGTTAAGAACGACTTCCGATGTAGTGGATAATGTTTTGAAACACACTTGTAAAATTCTTCGTTACCAATTTATACTGAAATTAATTGTTTCAAATTAGACCCTTCGGAATCCTTTCTGACATTTGGTAACTCTTTTTGGCGGCAATAATAATCTGCACCGAAATTACTCAATGAGCAGAACAAGCAATTCACTGGAGAGAAAAAAAAGCGAAAATGAAAATTCCTACTCGGACGGAACAATCGACATAAATGCCGCTTAGTTTTATCAGCCACTTTTGCTGGAAAAGACAAAGTTCGTACAATTACAGAAATGCCTACATAACATGTCAACTCAAGTGTTATCGATACGTGTACTGGATGCAGGGCAATGCCTTGACTAACTGAGCCAAGACAATGCTTCAAAGGCAAGCATTCAAACTCACGCCAAAAAGGGAATCTACATAAGAATTCGTACTGACTAATAAAATCCATGTGCACGTCCACTAAGCTGCATTAAGATACTCACAAAATTTCTTTCAGAACTGACCTTTCTAACAAGGCCAGTCCATCGATCGGCTAGCTGGACGGAATTTCCAGCGAGGTGTCAAAACAATACGGCAATAGTTCATATTTCAATCACACCTCAACTATTATTTTTGTTTTTTGGAGTCAAATAAAGAAAACGTATTTATAAACATGGCCCGGAGTGAAAAATTGGCTAGCCGTTAAAATAAGACAACAAAAATTCTTTCAAACGTTTAACACTTGTAGATGTCATGCAAAAAAAACAATCATTTATTTTTCGTCGTACACTTAGAATTACTTCGTGAATTAAGCAGATCAACTAAAATATCTTATTACGTAGTTATATATTTGCTACCAAATACACAGTCACAAAGAGTGGATTTTCAACGACATCGATTTTATTGTTTTGCAGTCGCGCGCAACATAAAGTCTACTTGGTCTTCTCTCAATTTCTTGGTATGGAACGTAGCAGCAGTAGTAATACCTTATTTCTCTGAAATACCACTTTAGCAGAAGCAGATTCTAAGTAAGTCTGACGAAGATTAGCATCAAAGCCTACAATTACTGCCATAGCAATATAGGACTGCATTATAAACTTCCAGAAAATTATAGGATTTTCACACGTCAAGCATATTCCTTTAAGACATCGTCTCTGTCGCCGATGTTTTTGTTACGTCGAGCCAATACTTCAATCGTGTGAAAAGAGGAAGTGCTGTTATTATTGACTGCGTTTGCCTGGGATTTTACGAAGTGCTCACCGGCAACCAGGAAGCACAGCCGGTGGCTGACGACGATTTAAGAGGTGGGAATTACCCGAACCCACTGACCAGCCGTCTGTTGATGTAAGTGTGCCGTGAGACTTGATTTTAATAACACAATCAACTGCCAGGGTACAGTCATACAGAATCCAAGTTCTATTTACTTCTTTGTCACAAGCGCCAGCCTCTTAAAGAATTTTCACTTTGTGAGCTGTTTATCGTTTGATTCAAATGTACATCTCAAACGTCACTGAGCATCTGTGGGGGAAAACGTATTTCTCGTGTTAACTATGCTGTTGCAACACTGAACAACTGGTTCAAGCAAAGTAGTGGCGAAGGACATACAGTCATGTGCTATATAAGTCACGTGCGTCACCGCGTGTACACACAGAAGTTTTGAATAATAGGGACTTTTGAACGGCCTGTATAATGCCATCACTAAGTAAAGACGACGGCCTCATATAACGTGGATTGTCTTAGTTCAAACGTATTTGAAAAAAAAAAACACCTGAGTTTAATAAAAGAGTATCGCACTTCTGAACCAAAACCAAACGACTCCTGTTAAATTTATAGGCTTTCTAGGTGTTTCTTGGTTCGTTTGTGATCATTTCAGTTTGAGGGCAATTGTGAAAGCTGTCATTAATGGGCGATTTTATTTAATATGCCTACTCCTTTTTCGTGGATAAAACCTGCGAGGCAAACACTTAAACGACGCCAAAACCCGTTCTTTCAGGGCATAGCTGACAAAGAAAAGCTCACGTCCAGCGATTTTCTTGTGGAGCCGGAATCAGCTTCAACGTTGGTCATAAGAAAACACGGGTTGGGTGTGAGCCAAAGGGACTGTTTCTATATACTTCAGCCAGGAACAGCGATTTGTATTTGTGGCTGAATTTTTGCAAACATCTAGAAAAACGAAAACTTTCTGCTCAGCGGATCCATCTGGTATCTTGATTACTGCAGTGAAAACTGTATGGATACGTAGAAAGCGTACAATATGGTCCATGAGTTTTGAAAGACCGGACGAATGAACGGAGATCCAGAATTACAGTTACCATTGTGCGCCATGTCACGCGATGACGAAAGTCTTTTGTTTTATAAACCAAACACAGTGCATATTGTGGCATTCACCAAAACTAGATACAGTACCCGGGACTAAACTGTACGTTTCGCCTTGCATTTGGATGGAAGGAAAACAAACGCACATACTACGTAATCCAAGTGCATTATAGACATGGCAGCGTGCTACAAGTATCGCTGTTGGGAAATAGTTTTCGCGTGGTTAGTTTATTTTTCCAATAGGTCACCTCTAATTACATCTAAAGCAGATTCGTTCCGACTATTGTACCAAAAGGAAATTATTTCTTCACGTTGCTGCAGAAATTTCGCGAGTTTCAACAAGACTGCACAACACTGCATTGTGACCGACAAACGATACAGCTGTTAAATGAGCACTTTCTGCAGCGTCTCATTTCAACAGACCTCCCAGTTCTCCTGACTTCATACTTCCTTATACAGTCAACTATTTATGAAAGGAGTGTACCTACTCCCTACGAAACTGTTGACGCACACAAAATTTCTTAAAGATCCATCTCTAGATCCCCCGAGCAATTTGGTCACTTCAAGCTTTTCAGCTAAAACACTGGCTTGAATTTCAACTGTATCGCCCATATAAATCCAATATCTGCAGGTTGTGACGTCGAAATATAAACTCATAGGCCTATGACGTGTTAAGATGTACTATGGCTCCGTCTCTTGCGGGGTTCGTAACAATGCTCTGTTGCTAGGTACCCCTGAGGAATGCCAGCAAATAATATTTTGTCAGATTTCAAACATTTCATCACTTATAAATAATGTAAAATAAATTATGGATAAAATTGAACAGTCTACACAGCTGCGCTTTCAAGGTAAACCTAAAGACTTCCTATTAAATGGCATGCTATAGCACTGTTTCCTTTAACACGCGTCATAAATTACGAAATAACAATTACCATCAAGTGTCAAACAGGTTCTTCGATAAATGGTATGCCGCATGGCCTTGGCGTTTACTTCTTGCAGAAAAAAACAGCCATTGCAAAAATTATGGCTGTGTATCCATTTGCATTCGTTAAACACACGCCATGTCACAAACTCAGAAAAGTTTGACATCGTAATCAGGCATATACTGTCTATATCAGGATGGCCCAACTTTCTATCATCCTCGGGCAAAGAAAAGTTTTGCAGTTAGGCCAATGGGGTAAGAAACACCCTCTGGCACCGTTTTTAAAAACTAATAGCTAATTTTCTTTGCATTTAACAATACTTATTCGGAAATTAAAAATCGCCATGGTATAGTATTGAAATGTGCACGAATTACCATAGAGTTACACATTATTTTAAATTCACTCTTGCGACAACTTTGACAATTCCTGCCTACAAAACTTACATTTTACGACAAGGTTTTCATGTCAATGGCATTGTAAGTAAATCAGCAGACGATATTCGCTATCTTTTTCAAACAGCTCGTAGTAACTACCAACAAAACAACTATTTTGCGGCTTAGTTACAAGTGTCTCGGGCTAAATGTGGCCCGCGGACCGCCAGTTTCATCACGCTGGTCTCTATTATGTAACTTACCAACATTTTCTTCGACGCTTAATTTAACCAAAAAGCTTCATTTGCACAGCAACTTTCAATGCTCGCTTTAATACCAAGGCCTTGAAACACATTTTCAGCAAGAACCATTGATGAATTAAATCAAGCACGTTGTACTCAAATGTTTATCAACAGTTCATAAGCTGGTGGAAATTATATCCAGTGAAACATAAATACCGGAAAAAAGGGGGGGATGCAAGTGGGCTAAAGGCTAGACTACCGGAGTTCGAATCCCAGCACGTGTTTTTATTTCTCTTTACCATCGTGTCCGGCTGTGGGGCCCACCAAGCCTTCTATCCCACTGCTAAAGGGGGGGAAACGTTGAAAGATAAAATATTCCGTTCTGAGCAATCATACTAGGCAGAGAGAGGGCTTATCGAAAGATCAAATGTTTGGCAAGGCCGTTTTTTATACGGGCTGGCCATGAACAGGTTCCATAACTGAGGCACGATTCTGTAAATTACAAAGTCGAAGATTAACTGAAAGAGCTGGGTAACCAATGTACTTGTGTTGGACACAGTTATTTTCCGTACAGACGAACGAGAAATCGATAAACAGAGGCAATAATTTATTCATACAGGTGAATCAACGATAAAGAATATATACATACCATAACTACAATTTTAAATAAAAATACATAATTCCGGCTGTGGTAATAGACGATTCCAGATCTGTATTTAGGAACATTAGAGGTTCATATCCCCCCTCATACCTAAAATGAATGAATGAAAGTGTGTTTCTTGCCAATTCAGAAGAGAAAGGTTTCGTTTATTAATGTTATGTAATACAATTCCTTTATTCAATTATTTTTACACCAACTAAAACAACGATCCGGGACTGTTCGGAACAGAGGCCATTACTAGTCATTTGTGTGCTATAGGCGAAGTATACATACTAATCTCCTAGTGAAACAACGTGTTTACATCCCACCCCAAACTTGGGTTTATTTACAATATCGAGGCATAACATAAAACACAACCCATTAGCATTTCCTTGCTTTAACAGATGCAAATTAATCAATTACATCATTTAAGATAAATGGTTTTGTAATATCGCACTCACTGCTAGGAGGACAACTGTCCTGGCAAAGGAGTCTGTCTGTTACTGACCAAATGTCGCCCTTAGAGCGGTCGTATTGGAGAGGTCACGTCCGCCTACTGGTTGATGTTTGTTGAGATTCTCTCTCAGTCCTAATATCAAATACTGGAGTTGCACCATTATCCTAATAAAATAGAAGACCACAACTGCTATCACATTCCTTCCAGAACATCAATCACAATCGTCAGCGTAGTTGCCGGAGCAAAAGAATATGACAAAGGCGAATTTCAGCAACCCCACCCCACCCAAATTAACTTTCGAAAATGAATATTGTGCGTCAGTACGAATAATAACTATGCATAACTTGATATTTAGTTTACATTATATAAAGGATAATAACACGATACCGTTACTGAATATACACTGTCACTGTTTTGCACTTTACACAAAATAAGTACTAAAAGAAACACACATTAAAATTTATAACCCCCCCCCCCCTTCGCCAAAGAAAACAAGCACAAACAAATTACTAAACAGCAGCCAAACAAACAAGATCAGCACAATACCTGTCCAGCAGCTGACAACAAAAAATTAATGGAGCCCATTCACGAGGAAAAGGGTCTACTATAATAGTTACACTGTCTGTCGACTTCACAACACACTCGACCACGTACGTATACATTAAGAAGAAAACTGAGCATTGTTCATGAATCGTCACTCGGGGCAAAACCATGTTATATAAAGTTGGCTAATAAATCGAAAATTCTGAAAGATAAAATATTTGGAAATGTCAGGAACTGTCAAAAGCAGATAAAATTCTGTGAAACAAACCACTATGCAGATCAGAATATTTCGCCGTCCTGTATTGCACTGAAAACATAAGCACAGAAATCTCTCGCCAATCCTGAACGTTAAGCAAGTTCATTACCGACACTGAATTTGGCCAGACAGAGGCCTTTTGCAAAACTGTGGTAATAAAAACCACGACAACTGTTAACACTCATCAAGGCATTAAGTTTCCTTGTTACACGCAATGTTATGTGGCCTAATAACATAAAATAGGAAAATAATCACAAAAATACGGGCAGCAACGGTAATCTGACAGCTAGAAAACTGGAGTCGGATGCCATAACAGCCATGCCCACAAAAAACGCGGATTTAATTAGTATCCTTACTCTTTGTCAAATGATATTGGGGCCAAGGAGATCAATGTGGGTGCGCCACATAGCAAGCAAAGTATATAAGAAACAAACATTTAATCGGAAAACCCGAAAAACAGTTACCACTTGGGAGATCCTGGCATTCCTATGTGGTAGACAATTTCAGAATGGATGTTAAACAGATAGCAGGCAAAAATTAATTAAAAAATTAAGTAATCCAAGGATAAGTACTCAGCCCTCCACTTTTCACCTCATACGTGTGCATGATTCTTCAAAATTATGATGGGATAAGACAATTATGCCCTATATGCACATAATTCAATTCTAAACATAATCATCAATGAGAAGCTATAAACCGTTATATCAACACAAGACAAAAATAACACACTAACTGGATCAAACAATTCATGATAAAATTCAATAAACTAATATTCCTAACTAAACAAATAAAATGGGCATGACACTAATTTAAAGACTTATATAAGAAAATAGATTAGTGATGTAAAAAGAGTTTCAGTTAGATGACATGTGAGCTTAAAGAACAAAGTGACTCTTGTCAATAGAGGTTAATGGGCTTAAATAAAGTAACCCTAGACACAAAAACGACTGCATATGTAGAAAATGGAATGTATAGCAAATGAGTACTTAAGATACAAGAAATAGCTTAGGTTACCACAAGCATGTATAGTAAGTAAAAAAGTATTCATACATTATGTATTCTTCTTGTCATTCCTTTTAATGACCTGCTAGAAAATTGATTTTAGGTGTAATTTGTATTAAATAATAATTTATAATAATATATAGTTTTGCATATTACATGAGAGTAAATTGTTTTATGATTTATCTTTCCCTACAGTGCAGATCATACTCTTGTGATAGTATTCCACTCTTTTGAATTGTGTTGTTTAAAATATTTAAGATATACTTTTGTAATGTACCCTGCAAAAATTATGCAGGATAAACACAAAGTAAGAGTGCCAACCACTATACAATGATAACTGGAAAAAGGCTGATGATATTATGTTAACATGTTAAATAACATGAAAAATAACAAGTCACCCGTTGTAAAAATTCGGTGGCCAAATATGCATGTCTCTTTAATGTAAAAGCAACACTGACAAACACAGAATACTGATATAATTTTTACTGCTCCTGCTGGCCATGTTTACACTTTATATTAATTCAAAGTTCAGCACCTCAGTAACCTTGTCTTCCTCTCCTTATTTTATACATTAACTTCAAAATCCATGCTATTACAAATAACAATTCACAAACCTACCAATAAACCTAACCTAACCTGCTCTCAACACTGTAAACTCTCACTACATTTGTTATACCTATACCAAGTCCTATGGCATAAACAGTGAGTTACATCAAAACTGATGTAGACTAAAACACAAAGTGGTGTTACAGCCTATACATAACCCAATATCTTGCAATTTGTCAAATGTGATATTGTAATTATTTAAATACATATGTGGACTACCTTCAACTTAGCAAGCATTAACTCTAAATATACAGAATAATACCTGAAAAAACTGTAATGCCTCTTGATCAACTTCTCTGAATATTAAGTACAAGGGTAATTTAATATTTATGTCACTTACAAACAACACAGCTTCAAAACAAAAATGTTCTGACTGCAAAAAGACACTGATAAATCTTTATGATGTACATGTTGTTCATAATTTGGACCCACATATTTACGTCTCCATCCTAAGATTGGAAGAATAATTATGTAATCCTTCACTGCACATTAGAATAGCCCTCACACTAACTCATGCCTCCTGGCAAAACATATAGCTGGGAGAGAGATCATATCATGTGAGGTGTCTCATTTTAATACAAATAATAAAAGTACTGTACCATGAAAATTCACTGGCACAAAGCGAATGCAGGAAAAGGAAACTGATGTTCACCCAAACTCTATTATAACTGAACTCCACAGCCTGTATGAACTGAGTAGTTTCTTAAATTTTGGAATACAAGAAAGTTGTGAAACATTTGTATGATATACAAATACTATCAACATTACAACATACCCAAAACAATTAGTTAAATTTCAGTGTAATAATAGTACGATATGACACAAAAGGAGTCATGCCCAGACCAGGATATCCGTTTTCAGGAAATGGATAACAATAATGAGCTATATGTGCACAATAAAATAACAAAATAGGTGTGTCTGTCCCGACTTCTATAGTGTTGTACAATGGAGGAATAGCATCTTAAATGAGTTAACCGTTAAATATTAAATGACCTCATATACTTACATGACTGAGCCGTGACTTGCGAGTCTTCGCTGGCCAGTATACCTCGTGGAATCGACTTATTCTTGACAAGACACTTGACAGCCAACCTCCACTTCTGAGCTTCCCTCATATTGTCTTCATATTTGTCAAAGGAACGGAACCTCAATGTGATTGTCATCCGCTCTCGTTTCTGGCCCGATTTGACTCTATACTTTTTAAGAACATACGCATATATATACAGATAAGCACTAACGTCCTTCTCATCTTGTTCGCTTGAATTTTCTTCCACAACTCTTACATTATTTCGTCTAATAGCATTCGGATGGCATGCACACGATCCACCTGACCTCCGTTTGCTTCTCATGCACCTACAACCAACAATGTCATCAATTCTAATAACTTCTATTTTTGTATTACCATTGCTTTCCTTTTGTAAACTGAGCCCTTTCTCTGTTAATTTCACTCGATATACAGTGTTTTTCTTCGACAGAATGTAAAATGTTTCTTCTAGTACTGGAGTACCATGCACACCACCACCATCCATCTTCGTGACATCAAAGCAAACTACAGCAAGAGCAAAAACCACAGCGTAGTAGAACTTGGTGGCAGAAACTATCGTACTTTAATTGGTTTCGTACTGTGAATAGGTCTTTAACTGTGTGTGTGTGTGTTCATAAATTCTGCTATAGATTTCGCTGTGTCCACAGTACTCCGTTTATACAACCATCTATTGGGAAAGCAAAAAACTATTACAGTGAGGTAACCTAGCAGAATTCAGAGCAATTCAATTCTAGCATGAAAGTGTTTATCATTAGCAAAGAGTCTGTAACGTTGACATTAATAAATATATAAATTAGCAATATCACTCCATGTACAATGATAATTCACACGTGTTATTCACTTAACATCGCGTAGGACATTCTGGGGATCATATCTAATAGAAGTAGCTGGGGTTGGTCACAGTTGGTAGGTGATCTACTGAGAACAGTGCTTCCTCCCGAGGTGCAATTCGAGTAAGACCTCTTCCGGGATTAGATAATGGTATGTCAATGTGGATATTTGTGTTTTATAAATGTATCTGTTTCGATCAATTTCACAATCTTTAAAGGGTTACTGTTTATAAAGCTGTCATGAAGAAAGTGTTATGATTTTTCTTTTAGGGTATTGATATCAACCATAAGTGGGACCGTAAGGTCAGGCGTACCGAACCAAAGTCACAGGATGTGTACCTGAGATTACTTGTGAAGGTAAAGAAAAATTGCTCAAATGAATGAAGTAAAATATTGTACCTCTAACTCTTAACTGCCAGTTTTTTTGTGTATTTTGCTGAGTATCTGTAAGTACGTATCTATTATAGGGCTCATGTATGTTAATGGATTTCATTGTGTTACTCTAATGAATGAGTGGAATTTGATTAAAAAATAGAAATAACAAAAATATTCATAAATATAGTTTTGATTTATGCTTCCAGCTATATCGCTTCTTGACCAGAAGGACTAAATCCAAGTTCAACAAGATAATATTGAAGAGACTGTTTATGTCCAAGATCAACAGGCCTCCAATATCACTTGCCAGAGTTGTACACCTAATGAAAGATCCCGAGCGTGCTAATCTTATAGCAGTTATTGTTGGCACCATCACTGATGATCAGAGAATCTTTGAAGTCCCAAAGTTAACTGTGAGTAATCACACCTTGCTACATGCTAGTTATCCTCAATTTTTTTTTTGTAAAGTGGATGTTTTGTGTAGAGAATGGTTGAAGTCTGGTGAGAGATATCTGAGTATGTGATTTTTATTCAGTGTTTGTGTTTACAATGCTCTTTCATGTTGTGCATTTCAGAAAATTATAAGAGATTAACTTACAAGTTGTGATTGTTTCCTAATCAGTATACAATTAATTTTATAGCAGTCATTAGTTTTATGTTTCAAAGCACAAAATGTGTACCATTAAATTAAAAAGACATTCATAGCTTTCAGAGTATATTGCTTGTTTTATCAAGTGTCAAACTTTTTATTTTTTTCCATAGGTGTGTGCTCTCCGTGTTACTGAAAGGGCTCGAGCACGCATCCTGAAGGCAGGTGGTGAGATCATCACCTTTGATCAGCTTGCACTCAGGGCACCAACAGGAAAAAAGACTGTACTCATTCAAGGTATGAAAAATAATTACAGAATAAACGTAGTTTGGTGTTTGAACATACCCTGCCCCCACCAAAACAAAATAGAAATTTGTAACTGGAGTAATTAATTTTAAAAAGTTGATTATGGGTTAGGAAGGCCATACGAGAATATTCACTTCATATACAAAGAATACCATGCATTTTCTTTTGTTTACAGGTCGTCGTAATGCTCGAGAAGCCGTAAAACACTTTGGACTTGCTCCTGGTGTGCCACATAGCCACACAAAACCTTATGTTCGATCCAAGGGCCGTAAGTTTGAGCGAGCTCGAGGACGTAGGCGCAGTTGTGGTTATAAGAAGTAATGTAACTCTTTTCAAAATTAAACCTGAATTTCTCTTGATATTTGTATCAGTATGAAACAATAAAGGAGTTATAGTTAACTCAAAGTGTGCTTTTGTAATGTAGACACTTCCAGTCATACGTTAATATTATATGTTTAAGTGCTAAGAATACAGCTCAGCATTATAAAGCAATTAGCCCAAAGGGTAGAATGCCAGACTGTGGATTGAGTGCCCTAACAGTAGGTTTTTTTATTGCTTGTAATTGTTGATTCTACTAGCTCCAGTAGTCCATTATCTGCCACTGCAAGGAGAATGATAATTGGCTGAAAGTCATCATACTCCTTGGAAGTCACAATCAGGTTTAAGCCTTTTCTTGTGGTTTAATGAAGTAAGGCCAGTTAGGCCTGGACCATAAAACAATGCTTGCAAATCCTCAAAAAAGTTAGTTTTCAGGGGGAAAAAACAGTCAATATAGTTTTGATTTAAATATATATTTAGTTCACAAGAATTCCCCATGGCTGAGACACAACTGTATTGTAACACCAACTGATGAAGCAGACAACAAAGTGATAATACTTTAAGAAAATGAAAGTGTAACAACACATACAAAATGAAAACCCACAATTCCAAAAATAATACAAAATATGAGCTTGAGCATACAGCTGCACCAGACATACCATACACATTAGGTATCATTGAAGGATTAACTAAGAGAACCTTAATCTCAGTGCCACTAAGAAAAAAACTAAATTACTGTGCCAACCAGTTCATTCAAGCAAAGCCACTGGTGCTATGATGGCATACACTGTCATCAGCATGTGTAGTGGGAGCTGAGCTGTCCTGTTAAAGTCCAACAACCTGGGTACATATGCTAGTCCCCATACTACCAATCCCAAC
This sequence comes from Zootermopsis nevadensis, assembly GCF_977971745.1. Lineage (NCBI taxonomy): Eukaryota > Metazoa > Arthropoda > Insecta > Blattodea > Termopsidae > Zootermopsis > Zootermopsis nevadensis. The sequence continues at coordinate 11,002,863 of NW_028259149.1, read as the reverse complement.
AGTTACTACAACTCTTGGAACGTAGCAATAAAAATTACTGGTACTTTGTACAAAAAAATCATATGACATTGCCACTTTTTCTGTATTTTATTGTCAATCCACTTTATCACAGAACTATACAGGTTTATACATGCTCATTCCACTTTGGCCTTGTTTCAATTATTCATACCAGACTATACAGTACCAAAATGCCACATCCTGTCACTGACTAGTTACCTGCCACACACGCACATTTTTAGTGTTACTATATGAAATGCTTTATATAGCACTAGTTCCCCAGAATTCCAGCAAACTTTTATCATGTTCTTGAGCTCCCATGGCTTGCAACAAAGCAGTCAAATCCTGTAGTTGTCCTGCATTCCATTGCTGCACTCGCCATACCATCTTTGCTATGCTTTGTGAAAACCAAAATATATTCATATCAGTATGCTTTCATTCTACATGGTGTGAAAACGAAGACTAAGGAATCTTACAACGCTACATTTCATTACCAATAAAGATAGTAAACAACATTAAACACAGAAATTATGCATAACTCAAGGAGTTTATTTCAGAATGTTGGCACCATGTTCTTGTACATCTTCCTTTATTGTGCAGTTCTCCTGTCACATATACTCTTTCACTGAAGCCAGCGTTAATGATACCACGTACCTTGATTATACTTTAAAAATACATTGTCCTACAGTTGAGGAGGGAGTTCCAGTTTTACAACATGATAGTGCTCTGCCTCTTTACAATAACACTGTTCACAGTGTACTTAGAGTGAGGTTTGTTGGTTGTTGGACTAGACAAGAGACGCAGTCCCTTGCCCTCTGAGGGCATCTGATAGGATGCCTCTTGATTTCTTCCCTTGGCATTATGTGGAGAGTAGTATTTAGGTCTACAAGGCAGTAAGATAGGATGGAACTCAAACACAAGATCATGCAGCTGTTGCTACAGTCTGGGGAGATGAAATCCATCAAATATTAGCTGGACATTGCCATGTCACTAGGGAGCCAATATGGAAATGTATTAACAAAAACACTGACATAAGCTTAATTTCAATGTTTAATATTGTTCAATATCTCCGTTAGTTAATAGAATGTAGCCTTGTAAAATCCGGGAGCCACTAACTGGGCCTGTATTTTGATGGTGATTAAATCAAGAAGGAAGAGTTTGGCAAGATGTACAGTGCTTGGGATATTATAATGAGCAATAAGTTAAGGGTAGCTTCAGGCATGGAAATATATAATAATAGACAAAAAATGGAGTGGAGTGACCAGGTGAACGGAACAGCCTGGAGAAAGAACATACCTACATTTAATTTTATGGAATTTTGTAACAGTTTCACAAATCTGCTATACCTTTTAAATGTCAACTCCTTTGCCACCAGACCTCCCATCCATACCTTAAAAAAATGTCATATGTACTCGTAATGTCAGAGCACACCTTCCATTGTTGTCTGAACTTATACCCTATGTTTTGAAAACCAAACGGGTTGTAGAATGGTCATGAAGGACAGAAGAGAGTGGAAATGTCCATGAATGATAATTTATGTAAAAATTAAGGAACAGACTACATATACACTACAAACATACCCGAGCCATTCTTCCTTCAAAGCTATGAAGTGATAATGCATGGCACTGTCATTCAGTTTTGTATTCTCAATGGCCTTCTGCATTGTTAGTAGTATAGTTGGACCTAAACAGAAAAATTAAAGCACAATTAATTAAATTTAGATTCTGGTTCATATCAAAAACCTTCATATACTATCAAACAATATCAGATAGTCTTCATTGGTGCATTACATTAAAACACAACCTTAACTTTTACACACGAACCCTTTCGTGCATGCACGCACTCATGTGCACACACACACACAAATCAATAATATTGAAGTCTGGCAAATGTATCCTGTTGGTGCAGCTAATGCACTGCTTGGAATCAGTATTGCCATAATATTTGCTGTTTTCTTTAGTTCGATGAGCACTTACTGGAAACACTTCTTGTGTTCTGAAATTTCATTACCAGTCAGTGGCACCTTCTTGTCACAATACACATTGTTAAGTACTTAATTACCAGAAGCAAATTAGTTATGCTCATGAATACATGGTGTTGAGATATTATATTAACATCATTCTAAGAGCAATGCATCAGAAAAGCAAAAAATGCACACAGAAATTTAATTTAAAAATTTAAAGGGAAGAGAGCACTTGAAAGGCCTATGCATGGATGCAATGGTTTGGACTGAATTAGTGTGGCTCAAGATATGGATCAGTGGCAGGCCTGTGTGCATACAGCATTGAATTTTTGGGTTCCATAAAAGTGGAGAATATCTTTACTTCCTAAGTGACTAAGCCTCTCAAGAAGGTCTGTGCTCTTAGTATTCTTCATTCTTAGTTTATGAAACAATGCTTTCAACCTCTAAGATTGTACATCACATGAGAAGAGGATAGGGAATAATGAATTATAAACAATGTGGAAGCAAGTAATGGCCCAATTTAAGGGTTTATTCCAAAATGTGCCTGGAGGGACTATGAAAAACCAGAAGAAACTTGTCAATATAGTGTTCTATGTGCCAAGATTTGAACCCAGGACCCTGGTTGTAGGAAAAGCATGAGGTTTTGGGGAGAGGGGCACTTTTACTGCTCAATATTCAGTTACATACCTCCCACTCAATATCAGGCTAACAAGATTAGTCACTACTTTGAACTTGAGCAGCAAGGCTATGGATTTTGGAAGTACACACACCATACCACACAGACCTACAACTTTACACTTTTGTCAACACATGGAATTACATGCATACTGGACAATGGGACATACACAGGACATACTCTTACATAAAAATATTCAAAACTGCAAAGAAATGTTTATACACATACATTTGCTGGGAAGCTTGTCACCCCATGTAATTTTATAGATGTACTTGTTTACATCACTGTGGTCAGCATGATCATCCGGTTGCAGTATGTCAAGGCGTAGAATATCTAGACTGGGCTGAGGAACAGCAATTTGTGGCTCAACACCCAGTATGTTACACTGACTCACATCCAGATACTGATCTGAATTCAGCGCTGCTCGGTAACATGGTCGAGGAACCAGTACCTGAACATTTTAAATTAGTTTCAAGAAGTCTCTCAACCCTTATCCACTACCACTGTGGGAATCCTTAACATTATGAAATTTTTGTTCATGTCATTTGTTCAGGACTTCCAAAGTTACTGATTTCAGCAGTTTCTGTACAGATTAGCAAGTTACAAAGTGAGACACTGACCTAACTAAAAAACTTCCTTTCATTGGTTACCAATGTGTTAAATTATGTACTGAAACTTCACACACATTTGCAAGCCTCTTTAACATGTATATTACAGTAAGCTCCCAATTATCTGGTTTGCAGATTATCCAAGCACAGCTTTTAAATAAACACAGACATGAGTGAACTAGGAACTGGTGCATTATCGCACTCACTGTGATGTAGAACTAAAAGGGTCATTTTATTGCAAATTCTAGCTAAAACCTTAAGTGCACTTAAACCATTTATGGTGACCCAGTTTCAGTATTTTCAGTCACACACTGGACAAACAGCAGAGATGCTACCAAGGTAATTTAAAACACACTCAGTAGCATTTGCTGCAGAAGAAGGTCCTGGGAGAGACTTGTTGAAATCTCTACTCCAGACTTTACCCAATCATAAAACCTGGAACATTTCTTTGGGCTGAATTTTAGATGCCTTGACCAATCAGGATTAAGACAGTGTTGTTAAGCTCTCCAATCTTGATTCTTGGAGGGTACGTGAGTACACCTCACGCAGTCACTTAACAATTCTCTGTTTTTGACATCAGTAAAGTGAACACAAATCTGGGATAATTGTAGTTTTGGAAAATTGTTGGAAATTTCAAGCACCAAATTTATCCTGCAAATTTGTAAGCATCAACAATTCTGGTAACTGTGTATAAATTAATCAAATTTGTGAACTTGCAATTAATCTGTTGTTAATGAATATTCTACCTCCACCACCACCACAGCCAATTCGGCCATTACATGTCCCTGAGAAATGAGAACATGCAAATGTGATCAGTGAAAATCCAAATCTTTCACCCAACTATAAATCCCACCATAAGCAGCTGGACGAACGGTTACACTTCCAGCACATGGCAGACATTGTCAATGCAGCCATGAAACAAAAGGCAGAAGAAGGTGGGGAGGGTCAGAGTAAAATTCATACCATTGTGAGGACAGTTGAAACAGTTCACAAAAGCACAGTCATTACAAACTACCTTTTAAATAACATGACTTGTGGGTAGAGGGAGAAAAAAAAAGAGAAGGAAAAGAAGAAGAAAAAGTAAAGTAATATGTGAAGTTCTCTCAATGTTGCACCAAACAAAATATTTTGAATTATCTGTGTTTTTTATTATTATTTGCATGTCTTATCCCCTTTACTAGCCTGGATAACTGGGAACTTACTGTAAAGTACACATTTGTATGTGAAGAGTCAGTAAGCTGAATAACATTTCCTGATTTTAGTATTCTCTAATTTCGATGCAAATACCATTATATTTGTTACTGTTGTTCCCAGGTACTTAACACATTTTTTTAGTAATTTATAAGTTCCTGTTATTTCATTGTGAATTTTGGTTTTACGAATTAATGAACAAATAAAAGTACATGAAGCCGCACAAATACTCACATTAAGACTATTAGCTATACTGGCTATAAGCCCAGATGGTTGCCCACGTAGTATTAACTGTCTCCCCACCATAAGACAGTATGCCAGTGAAAGGAATGGCACTGGACCCAAAATCTGATGAAGGTGGCGTACATTACGAATCAGTGGAGCAACCATATTTGCATCATGTGATCCACTGGCTTCAAGCTCTACCACTGGAAAATGAACCTGCTTTGCTGTTACAAGAGTGAAGCCCTCCTCTGTCTCTGAAAACATAAAAAATTGGTTTCCTAATCAACAGCACTTATGAATTCCTTATTTTCATTAAAGGATACTGAATTCATATAATGATTAACTGGCTACCTGGTAATTCTTGTCCTAAATTAAAGTTTTTGCACCCATACTTTTAAACACACACCATTTATTTACAAATAGCCTGAACTGATTTCTATAAATACTGTACTGTAATGGCCATCTACTGACTAATAAATAACTGCAGACAGACATTTAGCGGAGAAAAAGTTACATTCAAAATTTTCAATGATGTGTTAAGTCAAAGTTCCATGCAAAAGGAGGATGATAAAAATGACCATCAAAGGGAAAAAATATATAATGAATTTCAACAATGTTTCATGTGATAAATGCTGTACCTTGGTGACTATACAAATCCAAAGCCAGGTCTGGCATTGGTAAACCTTCTACTATTTTCTCCACAAGGCGATCAGCTCCAGCTTTCAACAACCATGTAAACTTAAGATGAAGCCTGCAATACCAAGTCCAACAATACAGTTAGTTTATGCAACGGGAACTGTGACATACTGGTAATCCACTTCAATCTGAAAAACAGTGTTATTCTTCCCTTTAAAATTAGAAACATTTATCCAACATTTCTTAGGTTTAAATTGAGGACTGTTATTGACAGACTTTTACCACTGTTATCAGACTTTATGAGTGAAAATATAATGATAACAATAACAGCAACAGTAGTAGTAGCAGTAACAGTAATAATGTGATCATGTCTTAGATATGGGTAAGAGTATGAATAAAACATAAGAAATCAAGTATGACATGTGAATTATCCTGCATACTCACCAAGGAAACACTTCTTTATCAGCTGTCAATTCGGCTAGAGATCGTGATGTATACTGCTGCTGATGCTTACCATCAGAACTGCTGTGTGCTGCTGTAAGTCTCAATGCACGCTGTGGGCATTCTGTTTGCTCACGTTCGTATACCTTTAGAGCATAAATAACAGTTTAAATAAAATAACTGACTTTACATGGCAAGGGACTAAACATATGAACACTGAGAGATGTTGGTAGGCTAAGGGCAAAATAAATATGGTTGGGACAGCCTAGTCCAAGAAAATAAAACGTAAGTATGATGAAGATTGTGACTTTTGGGTTATGATACCATACATCTTGTAGACAGTTGCCAATGTTTTGAAGATGTGGGCAACATGTTCCTCTGAAATGAAGATTTCTGTCTTCTGGGTTGTTGCGCTGTGTAGTCTGGTCGATATTAACCAACGTTTCAGAGGTCATACTCACCGCTGGGAAAACCTCAAATCTTACATTCCTCTGAAATGTTGGCAACCACCTACAGAAGACATAATTCACATTTTCACTGGCATGAACACTTCAAATCCCATACAAATGTGAGCTCTTCTGCTGATGTTTCTTATGACATTAAACAGTTGTACAGTGTGACAAATACATAATATGGGCACTTAGCAGCCCCTTGAACTTGAACATGTAGTAATTCTCTGGTTTTAATATGCAATATTTGTTTACTGATTTATTACCAACTGCAAAAATTGTGTAGCATGAATAATTACTAACACTGTCAGTGAGAAAATGGTAGGAGGCATTCAATGTCTATTTTGTTATTATCTCCAAATCTTCCTGGAGAAATTTAGGGAAAAAACCCTCCTCAGGCAGTACAACTAATCTTCATGCCAAGATTTTAACCAGGGACCTCCTGAATATGATGAAGTACCAACTACTACACTAACATTTAGTACCTGCTTATGTGGAAATCTGTCTGCAAAGTGGTACCAGAAAAGCTGTATATATCAGACTTTGTAACTAAAGGGATTTGATCTGGCAAAACTTCCATTGCATGTCATGCCATAAGGCCCATAGCAAAATCACTTTACTGAATTAATTATCAAAAATTTATAAACAAAGAATTATGTCAGGATGGATGGGAAAACTTTGTCAAGCATTAGAGTTAATTCACCAGCAAACACAGATCATTGAACTAAACAAGCAAACAGTTCTTACTTCAGTAGCTTTTGCCTGAAGAGCAGAGACAAGGGTCTGGATATTCTCTTCAAGGAATGGCCATGAGTTGAGGAGAAAGAATTTGTCTCTCATAAGAATAATGACGCTGAACCAGCGATGAAATCCCCGAGCTTGTGCATCTTTCAGAAAGAACGTGTAACTCAGAACATGGCCTCGTACTTCATCACCAAAGAATACAGGACCCTCCTTCCCAGGACTAACCTGTATTTTAAAATAAAAAAAGTGATCAGTGATATTTTCTTACCACAACAATTCTACATATGAATTAGCTCTATGGAACAGAATTCTTAAGATACTAATAGCAGCCCAGCTACTCATCAAATTTTCTTGTCTTTTATGGAACTCCTAAGGTTTGTTACGGTGCTCACAAGAACCCACCACTTATAATGAACCACATGAATCCAGTCCACACCATTCAATCTACTTTCTTAAAATCAATTTTAATATTATTTTCCAATTTATACCTATGTTGTCTCAGTATTCTGCTCCCTTCGGATTTCCCAACAAAAGGTTTGTGCACATTTCTCATCAACCTTACACATGCTATGTGCCCTGAATTCCACTGCAAGAAGCATTTCCTGAATGTAATCTACTATTAATTAATTTGTAAATGCAATTTTTATTTATTACATCAGTCTCCAAATAATTTAATTCTGTCACATTATCAAAGGATCCATTAGCTACCATTCAGCATAGTGCCAAGATACAATCACATACTTTTTTCTTAACTTCTAGACCAGTCTACTTACTAGCATCTAATAGAGATCCATGGGATTTTTGATTCTGCCTCAGACATTAATATCAACACAAATCAGAACCAGAAGTCACATTCAACTCCTTTCACCATCACACAATGAAAACAATGACACTGCTTAATTCTAACCTCACAACTCAGGCTGCGGATGCAAGCCTGGCGAACAAGTGCTGCCACATCATGCTGAGTAGCCTGCTGTGTGCTCAAGTAACTGATTCGTCCTTCATGATCATTGCACAAGAATCTTTGTTTAGGGTCCAATGATTGGCAGGCCTGAAATACACATTTATTACACGTATCCCACCAAAAAAACAACACAGTAGCAAAGATTCTGAAAAGCATGTTTTAAGTTTTCTTAAGGGTATGTTTAAGCACTGAGATGCAATTTGGAGTTTCTGATGTCCTAACCAGAAGCATATTTCTTTAAACCGGTAACACACAACTTCTATATCTATTAATTCAATAAATGGCAGTTTACTGGTGGAAATTTTAACCAACTATGGACCAATTACAGTATCCTGAATTTCACTCACATATGTAACACCATGACCAGCAATTAAAAGTGAAAACCAAATGAAAGGGTTAACACTTGAAGACAGCATCTTAGAATATCAAATATATCATGGAACATTGAAAACTAGCATTTCAATATAAATCTAATGCTGCTGAAATATATTTTGTTTGTTTGTCTGTGGTATTTCTGATTATGACACTGTGTAATCTTGTATGCACTTACAAGTGTTTTGGAGGAAGCTATCACCTCTAAGACCTCAATATAATTTTTCACCTGAAATTACTTATTTTTACATCAAGAAAGTAACACGAACAGGCTACACAATTAATTCTATAAGAACCATAGGTACAAAAGGATAGTTTTGATTCTTGTTTTTTGATAGCAACTCACAAGGTATGTGCATTACTCTTATCACTATGAAAAGGTGAGATTCAGCTTCACATTCTAGTGTTGGCACTTGATAAGAGATAATTATAAATGTAGCAGTGAACAGAAAAATTTCAACACTCCACCCCTTGGCCATACAGCTGTAGTGCTAACTTCACTGACAACTATCAAGGTTATAATCCATCTTTATATGAGTACAAAAAATCAAATAGTTTTTCATTACTTGCATATATATTTGGATAAAAGTAGAGCTGGAAGATATAAGCTTAACCTAACCTCACAAGAGATTGTCGTGTTGCTTGAAGTTGTTCGCCTTCCTGTTGCATTGCCATAACACGTCTTGGGCTGCTGAATACCTGGTTCTGTTGATGGATCATATGGCTCATGAAATGCTTGAGTCACAAAAAGGACACTAGGTCCATGAAGCTCACAGAAGTGGCAGAGTGAAATCACGGCATTCATCACATTGGTGTTCACACACCTTTAACATATTTAAACAAAACCAAATTAACTACACATGCAATTACATTGTAATTACTCCTCCTAGTTGTTTAATCATATAAATTTGACTATACATTCTGCACTACCAAGTAAAGAGCAGCCTCTATAACAACAGGAAATTTCTATATGTACATACTTGACAAATCCTACAGTAAACCTGCTTTGATCAGTAACAGTACAGTATATCTGATGAAAATATGACAAAAATTAGGATTAAGAGCCATAAAAAATTACCCAAAAATCTTTCATATTGTTGTAAGACCTCTATCCTTCAGCAATGTTACCTGACATAACCTCAATAGAAGAATCTTGTTTATTGCTTTTGCACTTTACTAAAATTTCCCAAGTACTATGATATCTCACGACAAATTTCTTGACCTCCACATTTCTTCCAAAATAAATCACATTCACTTCTTCTGTACACAATCAACAACAAACTCATTGGAGGCACTAGTATTGAACAGTTCACAGATGTCCTAACTCCATGAAAAAGGCTCCCTGAGAAACTAATACTTGCTCACCTGGTTTAAAAATTCCCATTCTGAGCTGAATCTAGTCACACTGAAATACCGTATTTCATTATGATCCAATTTTTTAATATCCTCCCACCTATGCCTAGGTCTCCCAAACAGATACTTCCCCTCAGCTTTGCCAACTTAAACTTTGTAAGACTTCCTCATTTCTTTCATGCTCAGGACATGCACCACCTATCTCAACCTCCTTGATCTAAAGACCACAATTTTTGGTAAAGAGTACAAATTATGAAGTTCAGCTCATTTGAAAATTTCTCCAGGCTCCTGTTTTGAAGGCTAATCACATATGGGAAAACACTTCACATTAATTAAACAATCTGTAGTACCAAAGCAATATTGTTTACAATACATCTTGTAATAAAATAAGTTTCCACCTCAATATCATCATATGTACTTGACATGTCAGGCCTGCACATCCCTTGTACTCAGTAGGCTAGTACTGTGTTGGACTGGTGAGTGTCCCTGAAAGGAAACAGGGTGTTAAAGGATGAGAAGTGCAAGGGGGTCAACTGTGAACACATTTGTACATTTCATACAACTAGGATATATGAACTAGCAAACAGTAATATCTGAACTGAGATAACACCACACAGCACAAACATTGTAACTTCCTTATCTAATCTAAATTTATGACCCTTCAAAACACCCATACTTGCCATTTATCAAGAAGGATTTGTAAGTGCTGGACAACGTACATCAACATAAGCTTGGCCTGACATTAATTCCAAGAAAGAACATTTTATCACAAGTCTCAAGACTCTAAAGGTTACTAGATTCAGATGGTGCAAGTGAGTATTGTGTGGAGATGCATTGGAGAATGATTATAATACAAAATTTAATATTTTCAACTCAACTAGTTATAACTTTTAAATTGGATGGTAAATATAAATTTTGCACTGCCACCATGTTGTTGTTTTATTTTCTACAAAAATATTATCCAAAAAATTGTAAATATTGTCTTTGTTGACCAATGAAATATACGTACTTCCTGCCTGGTAGGAATAACTTTACACACATACTTAAAGACCCATGTGACTGACTGATGGACATTCTGCAAAACAAAAATGAAGAACTTACAATTTTCAAAACGAAAACCAGAAGTGATGTAAGTGTACAGCTGGCTTCATAATTAAAATCATTCATAGTCTTCTTGTATTTGTCCATGTATGACTTTTCTCTACCTTCCATTATTTACAATTATGTGTATGAGACATGTACCATGTAAAGATACCAACACATGTGCCTCATTTGAAAAAAAGAAAAATAATGTTAATGACATTTCTGAGATATGGGAGGTAAAGACTATACCTTGGTTGGATACCCACACTCCAGAAGCGTCTGCTTCTTGAATTTTCTTGTTACTTATACACAATATGAATTAATACATTAGCTACTGAATGGGCTGTTTTCAAGACCTGGCATCTTTAATAAGATGTTCAAGATCCCCGAGTTTCAACCATCTCATTTAGCTCAACATGGACTCTGGGATTCTGGAAAACTTATTGAAGATGCCAGGTCACTGGAAACAGCCCTTTCATGGGCTAATATACTAAATCATATTTTGTGTAACTACAATAGCAGTGCTTCAACAAGAATGCTTCTACAATATTTTCTTTTTGCAAACAAAAATGTTTGTATACAGTCAGATTTGAACACAGAGCCTTTAAATAAGAATGCAAATGAACAAGAAATCAATGAAAAATAAAAGAAATAGGTGCTTCGTACAGCAGAGTCCTTTTTGAGAAACTAGTTGTCACTCACCTAGACAATAAATTCCAAGCCCTTTATAGTATCTATTAACATGTTCACAAGAACCAACCACTGCCTTCTACACTGAGCCTGATTAACGAAGTCAAAATCATCACACCCTAATTCTTTAAGATCTATTTTAATACTATCCTCCCATCTACACCTATACCTCCCAACTGATTCATATTTTCCAACTGAAATTCTATGTCTCATCCCTTTCAAAGTATTCTCTACGCACCTCATACTTCTCAACATTATCACCCTTATAAGATTTGGTGAAGGGTAGATATGAAGATCCACATTATAGCACTTCCTCCAGCCTCATGCTGCTTCTTACTTAGGGCCAAATGTTCTCAAGTTATGTTCTTCCATTAAGGTACAAGACCAAGTTTCACACACATAAAAATAACAGGTTAAACTATACTTATATTTTAATATTTGCATTTTTAAACATGCAAGATAAAACATTTGGAAATAAATAGCGGCACACATCCCCTGAATTCTAATCTGCTCTTACTTTGTTTGTGAATGTTGCTTTCGTTTGTTACAGTCATTCCAAAATATTTAAACTCTACCACATTTTAAGGAATTATTTGTTATTTGCATATAATTTCACGGTTTTGTCATGCAGTCTGGTAATGAGAAATGGACATATACTTTGATTCTCTGCATATTTCTAGACTGGCTTCTTTACTGGCATCTAATAAGAGCCTGTGTGTTTTTGATAGTCACAACTTTCTGTCACCATAGTACTTTAACCCCCCCACCCCCACCCCACACACACACACAGTGTTGTTTCCAGCACAAAGTAGCCAGTCAGCAAAGTGTGCACACTTAATGTCCACATCTCACAGTGCTCCAGTAATTTCTGCCAGTGGTCCCTACATCCAGAAAATCAGAACTGTGATTTGTGAAGTGACAGTCATCAATCCACAAAATAATCAAATGTAATAGTGTGAAATAAACCCATCTCGCATTTTTAAACAAAGAACCCGCTCTATAATCAACAATTACAACTGCTGTCAGAGGCAGCAAAAACAGATCCAGCACAAAAGATTATGGACCAGTTAAATAAGCTGAGCTCCAGGAAATAGTTAACTAGAAACACAGAAGAATAATAAATACCAGCCAAGACAAAACTGAGAACAGTATGACATATTCGCCTGCTAAGGAGAAATGATGAACATCCATGACCAGATAAGTGCCATTCAAGACAAAATATGTGCCAGCCAGACCAAATATCAATAAAGGATGCCGGATAAGCCAAACAAACAGGTAAATGGCATTACACTAATTGTTAAGCAGCAGGACCAGAACCTTTGCCATGTTTAATGACCTACAAGCAAAATGAAGAGACAACTTATCCAGTTGGAGCAACCTATGTTTTCATTGATGGAGTAAGAGGCTGAGAGGTTCGAAAGGTCACTTAAGGTTTCTCAACTAGGCCCTGTGGCTAGAGGTAATAAAAGTGGCAACAAAACCAGTAGTAAGGCTGCAAGAAGTGACAAAAGCCCCCATGGGAATGCATCAATCACCAGCCAAGTACCACAGGAATGGCAACTGATATGCTGGCAGTGTCAATTAGCCAATCACCTCAGCAAAGACTGATGAACTGATGAAGAGGTTAACCAGGACTTGGGAAATAAGTAAATGCCAGCCTGAAGAGAGGTATGCTGGCATCACCACCTTCAATCCCTTGTTTTACAATAAATGTGTTATCCAAGGGGACCAATGACAACCTGATCACTGAGGGCTGGATGTGGGAAAAGCCATGCAAGCCAGGAAAATATTGTCAATTATTTCTCGTTTTTATGGGGTAAACTCATCAGTTGGTGCTGCACTGAAGTTAAAATAAATTCAATTCCCATTTTAATGCGAATATTGGTCGTGGATAAAGTAAAGTGCTGCAACAGGATGCGACTGTATTTCCATTTCGTTCTTTGGTATCTGATAAATTCAGAATACCTGATCAGTAAGTGACCTATTGTTAATCAAGTAATTAGCACTCTTGCTTCGTATTCTGGATGTTCCAGGTCGAAGCTTCAGCTAACATGACCGAGGCTTTTCATGATATTTCTCAGTCCGTCCAGGTAAATAACACGACAGTACATCTTAAATAACGCCATGACCACTTCCTTCCAATATCCATCTCAATATATTACTTTTAATCATTCGACACAAATAATCTGAACTAAAAATGGTGTCGCTAAAGACGCTCCCCTATAATTTCGTCACAGTAACGTTGCGGCGAAAATGACAGATAACATTTTGAAACAAGTTGCACTCGATAAGAAGCATGATAACCTATGCAAACAGAAAAATCAACCGTTCGTTCACATTCCTATCATAAAATGAGCATTACATTCCTTACAGGGCTGATGGGTTAGAATTGAAACCGTCCTTTCTCTCTTCACTTATGCATACATTCGTAAAATACAAACAGACAATAACAATGAACTTTGTTGTGCTGACTTTCATACATATCAGTAAAACCAAGCCCATGAATACAAAGAAGATAATTAAAATCATACCTTTATCAACACTTCCCAAAAAACCACAAATCTCAACTCACACTATTTACCTTCTATCAATGGACAGCAAAGATAAAATTAGCAAGTTCTGTTATAACACTTTTCACAGATAAGCTATGGCTTCAAATTGCAGTAGGAAACCTGTGATATAATAGTAAACCCATAAAGACTACAGCTTTAACTTTTCGTATTTTTCTTAATTTCAGTCCTTGGTACGCATGACGTCACCATAGACCCAATATTTGCCGTCATTTCAAACTCACATGTTACTATCTTCCTTTTTTTTTATGTATTTCTTGCACACGTACAAATCTTAAGGAGAAGCCCCACGCAAACTGCTTTTCTCTCGGTCACACACCAGTCAGGGACATATCTGCTCAAATGTCTTTAACAATGGTTAAAAATAAAGTAAACAAATTTTAACTTGAAACTAATCAAAAGAAAGCAGACAACACAGGTTTATTCACAGCAATTAGACTTGAAGTTATAAGCCTTCTGTTTCACTTGTTATGATTTTTGTAATATCTCATTATTGATTCCTATGAAAACAAGTTTTCATTAGTTACCTCACAAATAATTTCAAACCAATGTTTCTATTGCTCAAGACAGGACTGGTAGATATTTTTAAATGCAATATTACAAGAAAGATTAAGATGGCTATCTTCTGGATTGCAGCGTCATGTAGTCTGTTAGAAGTTTACCAACAATGAAGGGGACAGCAAGGGCCTCTAAAACGTTGATAAACGTCTAGTAAACTATATGGCACTACAACCCAGAAAACTGCCATCAATGTACACCAGGATCTGACAATAACTCAAACTTTTCGTTCACAGCACTGATTCTGTGAGCAGACATCTCATTGTCACTACTGAGTCCACAAGCTCCTGTCATATGACGAATCTCCATAACCAAATACTGGATTTATGAGATTCAGCTGAGTAATATATGAGCATGCATAATAGGTGCATACTTTTAACATTATTAACTGTGACTTTGCTCATGGTAAAAATATGGATAGAAGTCTCTGGGAAACCAGAAACAATTATTCACAAATCAAAATATACACTACACTACGAGTATTCTCTGTGTTCCTCAAAAAAGAAACCAATAGAAGGTACATCCCACTGCAATGTCCAATGTCCACAGAAACCTATTGTGACAGTCAAACAGTTAGGGCGTCTTGGTAATCAGATGTGGGAGTACATTTCTGTTTGGGCTGTGGCCAAGAAGACAGGGCATGCACCATATGTTCCAAGCTGTCTCAAACAGAAATTGGAGAAGGTATTCCAGAACCTTACAGTCCCTGCTCTGTCATGCATTGTCAACTGTCCTGTTGAGAAACATCTGGTAGAAGTGAAGGGGGACAATTTGAAGCTTTTCAATGGGAACATCTTGTTACAAAATTATGTTCAACTGCCTGAATATATTGTGCCTTTACTGAGTGAAGTTCGGCAGATATTTCAGTTCAAGAAACATATTGAAGAAGAAAGTCAGAGATTCTTGTATAAAGCTTCAAAAGGAGAGAAAAATGTTACATATGTGGGTGTTCATGTCAGAAGAACAGATTACAAGGCATATTTGAAGAGGAAATATAATGCTTCTTTGGTGGAGCCTGATTTTTTCCCCAGGCAAATGAACTACTTTCGCAATAACTATAAAGCAGTAGTATTTGTGGTAGTGAGTGATGAACCCAGATGGTGTGAACGTGAACTGGTTGGTGACAATGTGGTAGTGAGCAGGGCCAACTCTCCAGAACAGGACCTTGCCATCATGGCAGCATGTAACCATTCTATTATTGATTATGGCACATATGGAGTGTGGGGAGCCATACTAGCGGGTGGGGATACATTTGTGTATAACCTAACTTTGAGTGGGGCAGTTAAAATGGCATCATTATTGCCAAACTGGCATGTTGTAACATAATTAATACTTCCTGGATTTAAAATAAGAACAGTTGGAAAACCAAAAGTAAAACTTTTGCCACCTCTGTAATTAGTTACATGACATATATCAAATAAATGTATTGTGATATAGAAAAGGAAGTGACTGAGTGTTTGCTTTGTCAGATATATATCAGATGTTTAAGTTCCTGGAAATTAAGATAATTAACTTCACATCATTCAACCTACAGATGTACAGATAAACAAACCATGAGCCATATTAACTACTATGGCAGTAACTCACATGATACTGTAAACTACAACCATTACACCATTCTGTTATTAGATATAGTCAATTCTATATGTTGCAAGAAACATGTGCCATTACCTATGGAAGATAACCAACTGGACCATCTGCTTTGTAAGTATTTTTGACATATTAAAAATAAAGCTTTTTGCTCTCAGTTAAAATATATGCACTGCCATTCAGATCAATAAGATATTTTAAAAAGTTGCAATTTAAAGATTCAGCTAATGTATTTAAAATTGGTCAAGTATTCACTGTTATTTGTGAGAATGCCCAGCCAATGATACATTTAGGCAATCCTTAAACCACTGACCACGAAATTGGACAATGGTGACAATGACTGGGCATTCTTGACATTACATGCTGTTTTGAAAATTATGGACAACCTATGATAAATTATGATAGTACCTTATTTCCATCTTTGATCACAAATTTACACTGAATTAAATGAAACTCAAGTTATGAAAATGGTATTTAATTACAAATATAAATATAAATAAAGTCATTCTGAAAAACACATTTTAAAAGAAAGTTTTTCAATTTATCATTTCACACATTTCTTAATAATAAATACACTGAATTCTAAAGCGTTCTAACAATGCTATATTACAATAAGTATTATGGGTTTCTGAACTTATCCACTGTCAGTATTCCAAACTGAATACATTTTGGGAACTGGAAGTGTTATCCTCAGATAAAAATGTGTGGAGTACCTGCATTAAAAATTGCTAATCTGAATCACTGGATGAATACAGCTGACCAACTAGAGCTGTATAAGCCATTATAAATAAAAAAGTAAAGTTGTCCCAATATACACCATGTAGGCAGTTGGAGGGGAGGGGAGGTACAGCTCCTACCCATTCTCCACCTTGGCACTAGGTGCAGATGAGTGGTCAGTGTCACACCCTAGCCACCTTTTACCTCCAGGAAAAGACCCTGGTACCCTTTGTATGGAGGCTGAGGTGGCCTCAAAGCTGGCCTGGACGCAGAGGCTAGAGGAAATAAGCCATTATAACCAAATTTTATTAATGGGAGGTACTTTTAGGTCTCTATGGTTATTTCCAAAATGACTGTAAATGTTCTTACCATCTCCCATTGACAAAACTTGATTTACTATGTTAGAAAGGGAAATGGTTCATTTTTAAGATGTTATTCAGTTATGCAGGATGATAATGAATATTCTAAATTCCTGAAAAAAATATAGAGCATATCTTCATTTGGTCATTACCCACAAAGGTTTTCTTTGAACTCCAAACATAACATTTGTAAATTGAATAAAACATGAAGAGTCAAAATGTATTAAAGAATACAGTTTCTTCAAGCACACACTGGCATTGGATATCAAAGAAATGGGATTCTACCGCTTTACCAGTAATATATTTTATATTAACCTGAACCAGTTTTATTGCATAAGATTCAAAATTTTCCTTCAGAATGTCTATTTCATATTAGTGCCTCATTCATATATACAGAAGATTCTGCTATTTTCAGTAACTGAATGAAAGTGAGTTATGGCTACCAGAGATCTACGGAGGATAAAGTATAAGCTCCAAAAGCACTGAACACCTCAGCCTGCAACCAAACTCCATCAGGAGTATATGAATGAAACTATGGTGCTAGTCACATGAGCCAACTATCTTCAAGCATACTTTTCTGTAACATATAACACTAAATTGATGCCAAACAGGCAAAACAGGTGCTTACTTCACAAGTTCAATGAATAATTAACCCTTTGAAGCCACAGCTCATCTAAACAGTACAAAAATTCAGTGAGTTACTTAAAACAAAATGTAACACTTCTGGATTACAAAGATCAACTAGTTAATGCTGTTTAAGGAAATAATCCATTTATACTAAGAACCACACAAAATCCATAAATACAAACTGGAGCATTTCTGATTCTTAAAGTAGATGGTACATATACTTACCATTGGGATTTAAAGGGTTAACACATGATCTTTAAATATACATGGACGGTGAAACAGACAGACTGTTTCAAGCAAGAACAAAGAAGTATGGTAACAGTACACAAGAACATCACAGTGAGTCTAGTTATGGCTGCATGGTCAATATGGAACTGACATCTTCGTCTACTCAAGACCGTGCCACTATATATATATATATAGTTTGTTATACTTCACTCTTGTCCTTTATCCCATTTTTGAAAGAGGGATTGCAGATTTGATCCTGCTTAAACACATACAATAATGAATACTGTTTTAAAGAGGTACTCAAAATAACATACACATCGACGATGTCTGCACTGATGTGACATTATTTAGTCAGTGTAATTCATGTAGGATTTAAGGTTTTCACAGCGGTGAATCTGAAGATGGCTATCTTCTGGGATGTTGCGCCATGTAGTCTAGTAGAAGTTTACTGACATTCCAGAGGTCCTTGCTGCCTTCATTATCAGAATGATAATGGTGGCAGCAAGGACCTCTGAAATGTTGGTAAACTTCTACCAGACTACATGGCGCAACAATCCAGAAGACAGCCATCTTCAATGTAATTCAGTTCACTGTGGTAAGAAATGCTAGGATCGACCAGGCACTACACCAGGAGAAGG
Source organism: Zootermopsis nevadensis (assembly GCF_977971745.1). Classification (NCBI taxonomy): domain Eukaryota; kingdom Metazoa; phylum Arthropoda; class Insecta; order Blattodea; family Termopsidae; genus Zootermopsis; species Zootermopsis nevadensis. The sequence goes on along the minus strand of NW_028259149.1, from coordinate 10,984,184 downwards.
GTTTGGATCAAGGTCAGGTTCAGCAGGGATCGTAATCCCTCCTGTGTCCACACCCTCCTCTTCTTCCTCATGAATTTCTAGGAAACAATGTGTGGCCTCTTCATCTTCAACTTCTGCCTCTGTACCACCTTCCTGTTGTTGAGTTGGAATCTGAATGGTTATAGTCTGTGTTGTTCCATCCTCAGAAGTAGCACTACCTGTCACATTAGCCTGGAGTGAACTGCCATCTGTTGAAAGTGCATTGAGGCAACGGTAGATGAGATGTGCAGCTGCCACATTGCCAGGGAAGACCTCTATTTCACCTGCAAAAAACAGAAATAATGAGTCAATTCAAACAAAAATCACAAGGCAGATGCAAATTTCAAGAAACAGAAAAAGTTTGTACCAAATCAACTGTTACATTTTATTTTGGTCCAGATTACACAATGACCTCCCATGAAGACCTAAACATATTTTCACCAACAATAAGTAACCTACTGTCCAGTCTAAACACACCAACTACACTTAACTGCTGATAAACAAACTCATTAACACTAAAGGGATATTTTTAGTATATTAAATTATGGTAAAACTTGGTTTTATAGACAGAAAAGAGGAAAAGAACTTCTTCTTGGATATAGGTACATGCAACGATGGTTTTCTTGATTCTCATATTTCAATGCCAGTGACGATAGAGGCAGAAACATTAAAACATCACAAATGCTTCTTTTAAACTCAGTATTAAGCTATGCTGCAGTCAAAAGATTATGTGTGATGCACATGTTTCATATGCTATTTGAAATGCTTAAGACCAAAATTGAGGTTCCACAATTTTATATCTCCACATTTAAGGTGTTCTTTTATTAGGCATTAAAACTGCTTTCCCAACTGAGAAAATGTAAATATTAATTTCATTAAATTTATGAACCATGTTAAAAAACCCTAAAATTTAAAAAGTTAATATTAAAGGCACAGATAAATAGGTTGTAAAAGGAAGAGATAACCACATACCGAATTTGGTATAAAAAGAACTTAGAAATGGTTATTATGGAAAGAGTATGTGTGATGTGCACTAAATTAAAGTTCATAAATCAGGATATAATGAAAATTTACTGTTCAGCAAAGTTTCACTTTCAAGTTTTAAAGTATCTTTGATGGCCTCAAAAGTAAAAATGTTACCGCCCTTTTCTTAATTATCACAAAAATTGTAACTACCTTCTGATGGTGTTGAAGAAATGAGGCCATTCTTATGGTCAGACACATGCTGCAGGAAACCTTCCTGGCTGACTGTTCGGAATGAACACTGTGTGCAGCTAAACAGTCCTTGCATGCCTGGGTGCTTGCTACGCAAGTGATTCTTGTAAGAGTTACTTTGGATTGCTGAGTAATCACAGTGAGGACAGCGGTATGGTCGCTGTCCAGTGTGCCGCATGGTGTGCCGTCGCAGTGAATTGTGGTCACCAGTTCGGTATTCACACAGGGTACAACCATAAGGCTTCTCACCTGTATGCTGGCGAAGATGCATCTGCAGCATGGCTTTACGAGCTGATGCATGCCCACACACCTGTCAGACAGTATACATACATATATATATTTTTTTCTTTTTATGCCAACAACATGAAAAGTAGCTGGGTAGGTGACGTTGGCTTAACTATATCAGCTGTCAACTTACTCACTCCGTGTAGCAGGGCCAAATTTTATCTCAGCTTTTATTCACATCACTGTCATCACCTACTCCTACAGGGTCTTAATCACTTTCACTTTCACTGAAGATGAGATTGTTTTGTCAGAATCAATCCCAACAACTGGCTCCTGTTCAATATTATTTTATTTCTCAAAATCTGTGTCATTATGACTGGAAGACAATTACCGTCTACTGACAGATATACAAGTGACTCTTGTTATACACTTCACCTACCTGTGTTTCTGCATATCCGCAGTCTTATTTCAGAATCATATCATGGTAGAAGCTGCTGCGTAGACCCAATGAATTGCATGCAGTTTCACTGACTCTCCCACCATTTTGACTCTGGGGCCTACATTTAAGGCTTCTCATGTTGTAACACTCAGAAAATCCTATTATGAAACCATGAAACAACATCTACTTAATAATAAGAACAACAGCCTTTTCCTTTTCCAGAAACTTATTTACCTGACAGACATATGGCCGAAGCTTGCTGTGAACAGCTTGTATGTGCTTCTTCAGACATTTAGAATCTGCATAGCTCTTGAAACATATATCACAGCGCTTTGATGCATACCTACACACAAATCAAAACTGATTTTGACTACTGAGATACAGTACAAAAGTAATCTTGCAATACTTTCTCATCATTACATGAATTCACATATAGGAATATGTACACATTAAATATTAAGAGTGTTGTCATTTATAAAAAGTATGTGTATGTTTAAATATAATGTACTTATTTTATTCTCAAGTGTTATTGTCCTACAGTGGTAACTGGATTTACTGAGTAAACTGATACAAAGGCACATTTTATAAAATCTCTAGATGCAAACAGCCTCAGAAATTTCTAACAAATGACACATTGGGTCAAACTAAAAATATAAACATAAAACATGTACCTAATTAATTTTATTTTAAATCCCAAAATAAGGTTCCTGTATTGAAGATATTAGAGGTGCTACAGATACAATATTTGCAGTGATATGAAGAATTTAAATGTGAAGCATAAATCAAGTTAGACTTAAATTTTCTGGTACTTTGTTTTTGTATCTGTTTCTTAAAATTACACATTTTAAGACTTAGATTGTAACAAACAGAATTCTCAACATTTATGAACACAGTCACATTTGTATAAATTAATTATTGCTATGATGCATGTTCTACAGTTTTAAAATTTGAGGAAATTTTAAGCTGTAAAATTACAAAGTGTACCAAGAAGAAACCTGTCTCATGCTTTCATGTATGAAACTGGCAAAGCAGCAATGTTCCTTTCTTAAGCATGATACAGACTTTGTGATGACATGAGTCTGTTGCTGTGAAGTTGCTTTCTATTGCATACACAAACAAGCGCCTGTGCTTAGTCTCGTGAGTCACTGAGTTATTACTGTCTGCAACTTAAGTACAGCAGAATGTATTTTACATAAAGTCAAGCCAAGAGTCACAAACTGCTTGCAGCAATGGCTGCCAACGACTCTTTACCATGACAATACCCATCCCCATAGTCTGTGGCAGAATGTAACTTTTCAAGCAATTGCTTTGCATAAGAAGCAACTCTTAAGTTTGAGTAACTGTTCCCAGTAAACGTGTGATCAAATAATTGAATGTGGTATGAATCAATTGTTTTTTGTTATAAGTAAAACTAAGAGAAAACCAACAGCATTGAACAAAACAAGATATAATTTTAAATTTGAGAAAACAACATATGAAATACCAGTCGGTCACTCGGTCATATTTCTGCTGGTTAAGCAGCCATCATTTGCTCCTCCTGTCATTGTATCAGTGCATAAACATATCACCTTGTCTCTAACTTAGTAAGGTAAGTGTCATATTTACCATCTGGGTACAGGACCAGCTCTACGATCCAGGTGCATGACACGATGATTGCGTAACTGTGAGGCCTGTTTGAAGCCTTTGCCACAATCTGGGCATGTATATGCCCTTACTTCACCGTGTATTTTGATGTGATTCTCCAATTTCACTGCTGTCACAGTTTTATAGGTTTGGCACACAGGACAACTCAACAGGCCTGCATCCACTGCATGAACTTTCCATAGGTGCAGTGCACAGCCACGCCACCTCTCAAACCTGCACAATTCATAAATTTTTGTAGAAATCTGCCCTGAAGCGCCTGTCCTGATTTAATGATCTCACATTTAGGGGACATATTCTGCTGTCCCAACCAGTGTACAAAGAATCTTAAAAGCAACTGTTACATTCTTCTTCGTTTGCACAACTGATAAATTACGTACCTCTCGCCACAGACGTAACATCCAAAATCTCGACGTGCTGCAACATCACCATCTTTCTCAGTGCCTCTTGCTGCATGACATGACATATGAGCATTAAGAGCATCCTCAGTGTTGAATTTGTACTGACATGCCCGTTCCCCACATCTGGAGACAAACATAACAATGCCCATCATAAAGAAGGAATCAAATCTGAATACTGCAGTAACTTAATCATCCGTAAAGATTTTTAATCTTGTTTCATAAACATCCTCCCACTGAATATCTTATTTTTGAGCAGCTTGGTGTCTGCCTATCTGCAGTAGTTCACTACTTTGCAGCAGATGAATTTCATTTGAGTTCAGCAAAATGGCGACTCAAATTTATGAGAAAATTATTCCCTAAGATTGTATTGGTAAACACATTCTGTATAATATTCAGATTGAAAGTTTATGAGATACAGCTCTCTTAATGGTAATTATTCATACACCAAATAAAAGCTCAAGTACAGACTCTAATTAATTACTACTTTACTACACAATAAAGGTCAAGTTGTTCTTGTGCTTAAACAATCACCACATCATGAAGACATATGGAGGAAAGGCCTGCTATATTTATTCCTGGGAAAGTAGCTCCTGGTGCCCAATGGATGGGTGGAACTCAAAGAGCTGGGCTGGATATGGTAACAAAGAGAAAAAAAACCCACCCCTGCTGCGAATCAAACCCTACCACCCAGTCTGTAGCTTAGTCACTATGCTCAGTAATCCTGGATCATTTTCAATGGAATAGTAAACAACAAATATGAGAAAATAAAATTTCCATCTGTCCTATCTTAGCCGTCACAGCTCATAACTTGCTGTAATTTACTTATGAGAGGTATACAACCTTGGAAAAAATTATAATGGTTTTCTGACAACAGACACCAAAAACAATATTTTAATTAATGAGATGCATCATCATATTTTAATTACATAAAGATGTCCAGGCTAAGAAGCAAGAAATGAAAATTATCCACTATAAGCATCAAGTATCTTCGCAGAACATAAAAAGGGTAAAGCCGTTCCGTTACATGCCATGTACGTGCACAGGGGAGAGGAGGTATAGCTCCTACTCATTCTCAACCTCTGCACTAAATGGGGGTGAGTGGTCAGCATCATACTCCTACCATGCTTTACCCCCAGGGAAAGCCCCAGGTACCCACTGGACAGAAGGCTGGGTGGGCCCCAGAGCTGGTCTGGATGCAAAGGCTAGAAAAAAATCCTCTGCCCCTGTCGGGAATCAAATCCCATTCATCCAGCCCATAGTCAGTCACTATGCTGACTGAGCTACGCAGCTCATATCTTCACAGAATGTATCACTCGTAATACATAAAACCTTCAAGTTATTAATTCTGAAGTGCAATGTCACACAGGCACATGAAAAGTTAGATACAGTGCAAGAGAAGCTGTGACATCAGCTGTGTCATGAAGTAGTGACTTCACTCCGTAGCAGTGATTTTGATTTGGCTACTTACAGTTTGGTTTATGGAATGGGAAGGCAATGCAGTTATTCACAGATCAAAAAATGTTGTGCTCCACTGTTACATGTACACACTACTCATACTGTGCGTACAATGGATAATTATTATTTTGGGCAGTGATGCTGAGCACAACATGTCCCAAACTCCTTAAGATGACTAAACAAATTATGGAAACAATATAATATTCTGGAATGCAGACTTCCTTCTTGTAGAATGGAGAGGCAGAGAGAGTAGATTAACACAATGATTATGAACTGCCAGTTATAAACAACTTTGGAAGCAAAACTGCAAATACAGTGAATGTAAAACATTACAGAAAATAGTAGTTAATAGCTAGGAATTGCTTGATAATACAAAGGCACCAGAAAAAGGTCTTGTTAAGAAACTGATGGTGCCACTTGGTTCGCTCACTATACTGAAGTTCTTGTTATAGGTCATACTTGTTCTACTGCAATTACATTTCACAATGCAATTACCCCACCACCAGTTCACAAAAATGAACATCCAACACCTTAGGAAATTCATGGGCAGCCTTCAGATTTTTGGGTTATCTCTCCATAACTCACTTCAGTTTGTTGTCATTTGGAACTGTGCTGTTATTTGTTCTCTTAGTTAACCAATATTCTCGCTCCAAAGTCCTGGGCATCTGTACTTTCCGCTTGCCTGTTGCAGCTGTTGGTTGCTTGTCTTCACTTGGTTCAGAACTTGTTTCTTGTTTAACTGTGTGACTAGTTAGCTTATGTGGTTGATGTGGTAAAAGACCTTCAATATCACCAGCCTCAGTCTTCATCCCAAAGCCATTTGTTTTTGAATTTGCAGCTCCATCATAAACAATCAAGTCATGATCCTGTGAGAATGTAATAAAAGTAAGTTTAAAATACCCTTATCTACAGCCGAGGTTAGGCACAAGTAGGAGCCGTATCTCCTCTCCCTTCAAGCGCCTACATGGCCTATAGCGGGACAGCTTTACTTTTCACACACACCACTGGTTCATCTATAGTTCTGTTCAACATGTGTTATGTTCTTTTTTCATATGGATGCATGCACTCTTACGCTGGGGCCACACGACCGCACGAAGTACGTCCGTTGCAACGGACGTACTTTTGTATGGATGTAGGTGAGAACACCACACAAGCGCCACTTACCGTGGAAGCTTGAAAGGATTTAGAAAAAAAATAACATTATTGTCTGAACTTACAAATCATAATTCTATGATGGACGTCACGATGTGCGTTACAATGAACGTGCTTTGTACAGTCGTGTGGCCCCAGCCTTACAGGGCAAGTATTTATATGTAGCCATGCATAATTTCCATGAGGTGAAACTTTGTGATTTGCTATCATGTCTTTCATAAATCATGATGTGCCACTAGTGAAAAAAAGTTGGCAGAACATTGGCCCAGTTCTGACAGTGTATTAGACTCTCTGAATAACTCTCGTGTCTTACTTCAAACATTTCCAGGTGATCTTTGGTGTGAAAATGTAAGACAGCAAATATCTTTAAATGATAAAAGAAAAGAACTTGTTTTTTTCATGGACATACATACTGCAAGAATGAAATGTAAGAGAAAAAAATGATACTTCTGTAGAGCATACTCCACATCAGAATTTATTACCTGCATCATGTGTTGTTTGCATGCCTCCAAGCTTCCAAAACCATCATTACACTGGCCACACAAGAAGATGAGTTTCTCACACACAGGTTGTGGGTTACTGCTGATGACAGCAGGATCAGTTGAATTTTCCCCATTTTCTGTTGAAAGTTTGCTGTTTTGTGGGTTGGTGTCTAGCTTCATCTACAACACACACTGTATGTGTCATTTATCTTGGTATCTTATAGAAGGATGGCCAGGAGAGAGGGAAATTAGTATGACACACTATGTTTAGTATTACCAACCAAAATAACATTTATTTGGTTTACATACAGTACATGCAGCAAGAAACAATACAGTGAACTCCATCACACAGAATATGTTTTTTGACTGGTAAATATCTACTTTGCCATCCTGTTGCATAAACCAAGATGTAATGAGCAGAGCCAGAATCACTACCATGGAGTGCAGATGCCACGTAAAATGATGCAGGCAATACATATACAGCGTGTCAGATAAGGAGTGTGGGGAGGAGAATAATGAGTTTTTAAATAAGCAGTACCAACAGCAGAAGATATTTACCAACAAAAGGAAAGAGGGTGTGATCACATTTGATGAGTATGAAATGAATGGGGGAGGAAATGGAATTTCATTAATGCCCACATTAGTAAAACATATCTTTCATAACTAGTAAAATATTGTATATTCCAGTTCTACAGTCCCCCCCCCCCCCCCCCCCAATACTAGTTCCATGGAGTTCATTATGCACATTAAAGTGGAGAATCCTTTTAAATAAAAAATGTATTGGAAGGGCAAAATATACAAATATCACATGGGAGAAAAATGCAACCAATTATTTTAATGTTTAAGATGAGAAGCTGTTAACCTTAAGTGGTTTCACTGTATAACAGAAGCACATAAGTAATAAAAACTATAAGTAATACTGGAAATCAACATGAAAGAAAATGCAAACTACTGAAAAAAACCCTCAGATGGTGCAGAAATTCCTAAAGGATGTGAATCCAAACAACTAAGAAATCATAGTTGTAGAATAAATTATTTTCTTTTGCTGATATATGTATTCCTATTGAAGGCTGTGCATTCACACTAGAACTAACTACATGGAGCACAGTCCTTCTTGAGACATTAACAGTAACTAAACTGGTCAAGAAATAAACTTTTATGGATCCTGAATATCAATAACCATGTATACAAATCTTCTTTTGGACTTTGTCCATATCATCTAAGACATATAATGAGTGTTTTGAAAACTGCATTCTGCTTTTACCTTAAGGTAAAAAGGAGGAAAAGAACAGGACAGTCATTTGTAATTTTTTCAAACGGGTCTTTGAAACAGAAAAAAATGTCAATAAGAGAAAGGCCAGGATTATAGTACCTACAAGGGTTATAAGGGCAAGTGGCAAATTCTACAGTTTCACCGACTATATCAATGTGGAAAATCTTTACCTCTTCACAGATAACCATGTTCAAGAAAAATGTGGTCCCATGTGACATCAGTGGGAGAAAAGTACAATATTTTTTGTAAAATATGTGGAGATGCTATGTGTAACAACATTCTCACAGTATTGTTTCATATACTTCATGTACTAACTGCTAGCGTACTTACAGTGTCAGATCTAAAACACTAACTTCACAAAACTTTGTTAAATTACATTTGAACTGCAGCTATGTGTAGTTTTCCAGTAATCCTAACCTGCATGTGTTGAAACCTGAAGTGCTGCAGTAGTTCCTGCTGGTCAGGTGTTGTAAAAGGACAAATGCGACATTTATATGATGTCACTAGCTCTACAAAATCTTCCAATTTATCCAACGTCACACTCTCCTGTCGCAAAACTTTCTCATCTTCGACACTTTTCGGCTGGTTGTTTGACTCACCTACAAACTGAATTACATGGTAAGATCAACATATATCAGTAAATTATGTCAAACCATATTAGAATAAGGTTTTGTCTACACACAATATTCAAAGATTGTGTGAACTACATAAAGGGTCCACTGAAATCACCAGAGTACAATATCAACACATATCTCACACCAGTTATATCCAACCTCTAAAAATTATGCTGATACATTTTGTGTGGTCCACAAAAAATTTTGTTATACAGTACAATTATGTACAATGGAAAAAGTTCCAAATTTAAATTTTTAATTTGATGCGGAGTTTATAAAAATAACAAATAAACATATATGTTAAATAAATATATGATGTGAACCTGATTTCCTAGCAATTCAATAATAATCTCATGAAATTTCAATACGTTACCCTCATTTATAACCCAGCAGCCCATGAGCTGATAAAGTGAAAAAGTGGCCCCAGGCCTTAAAATACTGATAACCCTTGACATACTCAAAAGAGTAAAGTTTAGAAGTCTGTTATAATAAATGCTAATTTCATTCAAGAAAATGTTGGCTGTAACCATTGCTTCTGTAGCAGAATAACTCGTGCTACTAATTACGAAAATTTCTGAAGAGAACCTGAAATTTATTGTACACAGTACATTAATAAAGGAACTACATGCAAAAGAAATGGAGATGCTGATCATAAAAAAGAAATTTTTAACAGTCTTCAATGATAAGTTAAAACTTATCTCAGTGTACAGTTAACAGAAATTAACAAAAATGAAGCGTGAGTTTGAAACCTTCCAGCAGAATTTTAAGTAAGTGTTATGCTGTTATTAAAAATGCTTAAAATTAAGACATCATCTTTGTTCTTGTTTTGAAGAAGACTGACAATCAATACCAGCTAGACTTCACATACCCAAATACAAGTATCAGTTATCAAAGTACAGAAATAATTAATACATGAAAATAAAAAACTTCTACTATATATATATAGGATAGTAGACAGTGGCATACAGTGTTTCTGCAAACATTTGAATATGTGTTGCTATGGCACCCTGCACACAAAGAAACATGTGCCTCTTACACTGTAAGGCTATATTTATAGCATAGTTTCAAAACTTTTGTAGATAAGAGAAGTAAAGCTGTCCTGCTACATGCCATGTAGGCGCTTGGGTGAAGGTACAGCTCCTACTCATTCTTAACATCGGCAGTGAGTGGTCATCGTCACACCCCGGCCACCCGTTACCACCAGGAAAAGGGCCTGGTATCCATTGGACAGGAGGATTGGTAAGCCCCTAAGCCAGTCTGGATGCAGAGCCTAGAGGAAAAATGCTCTACCTGTCGGGGATCAAACCCTGCTCATCCAGTTCGTAGTCAGTCAATGCTGACTGAGGTAACTAAGCTCCTCAACTAAAAATAGCCAGCAGTTTACATTCTGTTACATACTTGTACCTTCCATTCTAAGTAATATTATCACTAAATTTATCACAAAGTTTATAAAGATGTATGGAAGAATTATGGAAGAATTATCTAGTTCTCTTCAAGATAATTTTCAGTGCAGTGGTGAAAGCAAATACAGGAAGATGGCTGTCTTTTAGGTTGCTGCACTTTGTAGTCTGGTAGAAGTTCACCAAGATTTCAGAGGTGCCTACTGCCTCCACCATCAAGGTGATTATTCATTGCCCTGATGCCTATAACTCATGAAGTCAAGACAACATGCAAGGTCTGCACAAAAGCATTTCAAGGCTCTTTTGTAAAACAGAATAATTTCAGTTACATGAATAAATTTGTAGCAAGGTAAGAAGTTGTCTGCTGTCTGCATATTAACAAGCCTATAGATGAACTGGACACCTATACCTCAAAGCATTTGCCTCACCTGTGGACCACTTGCCACTGTCTCCTTTCTCTTTCCTTTAGGTTGTTCAGTCTTGACAACTGTAGCCTCAAGGGATGTGTCAGGCAGAAGAAAACTGCTGGTCTCTGATGTCTGATCCAAGAATTGTGTCTGCAGGATCTCAGTACCTATTACCACAACAGTTAGTATAAATGAAATGATATCTGTGAAGACCAAACTACCATTCCAACTTATAACAGTCTGTATAAGATGACTGTCTTCTGTTACGTTGTGCCATGTGGCCTGGCACAGATTTACCTCTATTTCAAGGGGTGCTTGTTGCCTCCATCACCAGAGTAATCACTGCCCTCATTATGAAGGCAGCAAGAACCTCAAAAATGTTGGTATACTTCTACCAGACCACACATCACAACACCTTAGGAGATAGACCACTTCACACAATCGTCTGTTACAGCCGTTTCAAATTAATTCACCATATTTATCTCTACTTTAATGTTACATACTGGGACTGATAACATTGCCCCTGAATACAAAAACCACATCATGAACTGAATGACTGACAAGGCCCTTGCTTTGGTCATTTTATCCTACATCCAGGTATCCACTTCCTCACAAATAATATAAGATGCCACATAACATCAATAACCTTGGTGGATGAACCAGAGTTGTTAAACAGAGTGTGAATTAGTACTTCATTAACTCATCTTGTACCAATTATATAATAAAATATTTCCTCCCAAAAATTCAATAAACAGACAGATGTGAGTACTGATGTATGCACTAACTCCTGTGATATCATATACTTTTGACATGAGGCTTTCATTCCACTCATGTCTCATCACATCTCACATGGTTTTATTCACCAATGTCAACACAAGAAAAAATGTTCACCATTTACTGAAAACAACTTTGGTTTAAGCAGTTTTCATACATTAAGATGTATCAGTATAGCTAAATTAGCTTAGACCAGCTTAAATGTTTTTAGATAACTCAGTAATATTTATGTGCATGTAAATGATGTGTTGGGCTACATTATAAATACCTTGATATTTTCTAACATGCTAATATAATTTTCTTTTTCATATTTAAGTGTGTCATACATAATGCTACGCATACCCTATTTATCAAATATCAAGGTCTTTTGAATAAAATGAATGCAGGTTAAAATTGTTATCTACAAGCGACCAAAATCATACAAAACGTAAATAGGTTTGCATTCATTTATGCTTTCAAACAGCAGCAAAGAAAATACATGATAATATATATCACATATTAATGGTACAGTTACTTCAATACCATTACAGGTGATCTGTCCATCCTCCAAAAACAACAGTGGCACTTCTTCATCACAATCCACTTCTTCTGTTCCTTTGCTTTGCTCGATGGACGATTGGTGAATCAAAACATGAGTTCCATTGGAGAGTCGGTATGTAAACACCGAACCCTCTGGTACCTCCACCTCATTCATCAAATTCTGCCAATTAATTAAAACGTAGAAATTAAATTACTTGTTAATAACATGCTATGTTTCTATCAATAATAAATTTGAGATTCTTCACATTAAATTTGTACCGAATATAAAAATAAATTAATTAGAAGTTTTGCAAGAAACAATTTCCATATATATGATTTCGGTTTCATAACTTACCAGGATACATAACTGAGTGGCTAATAATATAATTCATCATAATGCATCTTGAAAAAGCAGATTAGATTCTCACATCTCCATTTTGTTTCCGCCATGATCAACCACAGTTCTCACACACCAAGGATTACACACATACTGTCAATACAACAGTTCCATGGTTCTTTCACGACTACGTCCGAAGCATAGATTACCTTGGTCAAAGCAGCAAACGTATCCATTATCATCACTTCAGTGGTAGTAAACGGAATCGAATTCATGCGCATGCTTATTCTTGTCAACAAACTAATGGCCGTGCCGTAAAAAGAATACGAACATCCAAATCTATTTTCTAAGTTTGCAACGTAGTCGGTATATGACGTTACACAGTGTGTTGCGATTTGAAATTACTACAAACTATCTGGCGGTATTCATTATTAATTTAATGATCTTGCTATTGCAGAGGAACTTATTCAACCTTTAAATACGAATGTGTGAAATGGAGAAAGTATAAACATTTAATTTAAATCCACAATTCCCTTACTGAAATGCACTGGGTAATTGTATGGGATAATATATAACACAAGATGGGCCTATTTGTATTCAACCACAACTTTAGTTTATTATAAATGATTAGTAACAAGCATTATACTGAAGTTTTCAGATATTATTCACATTTATGATTACTACTGAAGCCTTATCCACATACTTTGGTTGTTTCTGTTTAACATGCTGTTGGATAATATTGTTGCCTCTTCCACTCACTATTATGTTTTCTGTTTAACATGTGCCTACTACTTGCAATGATTGCTAGTACTTGACATATTTGGCATTATTCATTAGGAGATGAACTTGTATCTGAACACATACTCTATTATACATGATTAATTTGAGCAGCATTTACTGACAGCACTATAAATGAGTCACTTAGGCACATATAATGTTGAACTAGTCCCACTCAAGACAAAGATAAGCTGTCACTGGCCCCTAGTTAAGAGCATGACAAGTGTAGAACATGATATGAAAATTTGCAGTATAAGCACAACAGTGTGTGTAATGTTCTGCTGAGGGAACATTTTACAGCTATGGATAAAAGCTTGAGACTGTGCATATATTGAAACCTATGCAGGTCTGTAATTAACAGGAAGACACAATGTAACTGACTCCTAAGGTGCAGAGTTCTTGAGAAGCTAATAGTAAACTCATCTAATCAAGAAATTATACATATTTTATGAAACCTGAAGATTCATTATGATGCACACAAGAGCCTGCCATCCACACTACCAATTATGATTTTCCTAAGATCCATTTTAATATATCCTCCTGCCTATGCCTAGGTCTTCCAGCCTTTCCTACTAAAATTTTGTATGAATTTATCATCACCCCCATGTGGTATATATGCCTCACTCATCTCTTCATCCTTAATTTGTCCACCCTACTAATATTTGGTAAAGAGAAAATCTATTGACTTCAGTTTGCAATTTTCTCCAGCCTCCCACTACTTAATCCCTCTTAGGTCAAAATATTCTCTTAGCACCCTGTTCTCAAACAGTGTTCTTCCATTAATATGACATATCAGGTTTCCCTTCCATTCAAAACAACGGGTAAAGTTATAGATTTTTATTCTTACATTTTTATATAGCAGGTGGGAAGACAAAAGATTTTGAACTACATGGCAGCTGAATCCAGTCTGTGCTTAATTTCATTGTGAATGCATTTCTGATTTGTTTATATTGTTTCCAATTATGTGCCTCATTTTCAAGGATTTATTGGCTACTTTTATCCTGTCCTATAGTCTAGTCTCAAGACATGAGCACGTACTTCATTTTTTCTGTTTACTTCTAGATCAAGTACTTTACCAACATCTAATAAAGCTCCTTTTTTCTTTATATTTGTTTTTCACCCAATAAATAAAAAAAATATTTATGCTGTAATATTTTTAAAATTACAGTATGTCTAATATTAATTCTGATCTGAAATATGTACTCTATAATCTTATGCACTTACTTTTTAATTACTGACTAATAGGTGGGAGTGGAAGTGCAAAACATTAACACTGACAACTAATGCACTGCATAAGGCACACAAACAAATTTTTGTAATGGAAAATTATGGTACAGTTAGGAAATCTCAGTGTGTTGAACAAGATTGTCTTATTACTTGGTTTGACTCAAAATGACAAACTCACACATCTCTCAATACTCAGTTTCTCAGGCAAACTGAAATCTCTGGTGTCTTGATGCCAAGTTGGTGACACCATACATACTGTTGAATGTGAAAATTAAATATACAGCTGATTCAACTGCAAATTAATGTTCAGGCTTATCTGAAACTGAAGATATTGATGCATGAAGTACTGTATGAACATTTTCTTACCTGAATGTTGTCTGAACATAACCTTTCCAAATTTAATTTATATATAGTTAAGATTCTTTTATATATTTAGCCTTGCTGGATTGAATAGCATAGGAAAACATTCATTTGCATCATACTGATTTCTGAAAGCACATTTTGGGAATGTGAGGTAGACAGCACCATAACCTTGCATTTCCTAATAAGTAAATGAAATGAAGATGACTGTCTTCTGGGATGCTGTGCCTTATAACCTCACAAAAATTTACCAAGGTTTCAGGTGTGATTACTGCCTCCATCATCAGGGAGATTCAGAAATTGACTGACATTTCAGAGTTGTTTACTGCCTGTATCATTAGGGCATTAAACTGCTCTGACTGTGGAGACAGTAAGTACCTCTGAAAAGTTGATTTATTGCTGAGAGACTACACAGATATTTGCTGCTGTAAGAACCAGAAATCTTACAACTTAATGAAATATTCTATATATCTTCTGAAGATATGGAATCTCTAACTTGAATAACTGATTATTTTATGATACTTTGGACAACTGTTCACCATTCTAATTTCAGATTCTTTCAGAGCTAAGTTCATAATAGACAACATTAATTGCAAATACACTATATTTTGGCAAGTTTCAATTGAAAATGGAGATTATTATGAAATCTTGCCACACAGAATGCAATAGTATGCAAGGATACTATATGACTGGGCAACTACTTAGAAAATATCTCTTGCCCATAAAGATCTTCCATAGAAAATCAGTTTTTATCAGAAACTAAAACATTTTAGTCTTGTCTGTGGCAATTTCATTTTTAGCAACTAGTAGGGACAAATCTGTGCAAATGCTAATTTATATTATTACGTTTTTTTAATAGTTTTTGGGCTACATTACCTCCTTTGTAGACAGCCACAAATTACTGTCAAGTCCTATCTAATTCACTGTAACAATTGCCAGTCATAATGAGTGCAATCCAGTCTGTGCTAAAATCACCCAAATGAGCATTAAATGGGAAATATTTAAACTCCTAAAATAATTTTATCCCCCTTAATATGAAGCAATAACAAGCATGAAATGTCCCCGATTAATATGACTTGTCACATGCTAACTAATTAAATGGAACAGTTATACTCAGAGGTATAAATATTCTCCTTAGTTTCCTGTTCAAAAACATCCTCTATATGTGTTTTTCCCTTAACACAAGAGACCAGGTATCACACCCACACAAAACAACAGGTACAATTTTGTTGTTTATATATTAATATTTATAATTAGATAACAGATGGCCTGTTATATGCTAGCTTTTAAAACTGCAGGTCCTTATGATACTGTTATGAAATCAAGGCAGAAAAATAAAAAAAGGGCCAAAGAAGTTCTAGCAGCTGCCATGTCTGCCAGCTTTAACTTGTTGGGGCTTATCATATAAATGATTTACACGTACACATGCCATTACCAAGAAGCATAAAGTCATAGTGCTTTCTGCCTCATGTAACAGGAAAATGAGAAGCCTTTCAATAATTCTTTTTTCTAAATAAAGTTTTCAAATGAAAGATTTAATGTACACATTATTTGCATGAATTTAGGTCTGTATGTACAGAATCTTGATGAAATTGCACAAAATAGTAAGTATAAAACATCTTTCCTCTCCAAAAACATAATCTGAAATATTCATAAATAAGCTTGTAGAGTGGGAAAATTGAAAAGAATTGTTGCTTTCATTATGGCAAAATTTTAACAGTTACTTTAAACTTGCATTGACATCAGAATCTTTCTAATATAATGGTCACCCTAGCCTGCATATTTTCTCTATAAATTGTGAAGCAAGCAAACCTGCAACATTATAATACCTTGGAAAATACTAAATGACCTTGACATAACACTAATATTGTCTTGTGATGACATACTATAAGCTTCAAACAACAGTACCAAAACAATATAAGTACTAAGATGTGGAATAGCATGTCTGAAGCTGCCAATGCAGAGCTTAAATTCTATAATAGCTTCAGGTTTCTGTGCAACAGACACAACCTAATGGCAAGTGCTCTGGAAATACTGCAGTTTCTGCTGTCACATCCCCCTCATTATAAATCTGCCAGTATAAGAAACAAGTTCAGTGTAACAAGCCACTGTATATATACCTGATCCTGCCTTCCCCTGCCAGTTCAGTGGGATTTTCACCCTGTTTATGTTAGAGGACTGTTTCCTTCTTAAGTACTACACAACACTTTCTTCCAACAGAACAGCAATTACTCACACTTCCACACAATGCACACTATTATGTTTTATGAACATTATACTTCCCCACTGTTTTGAAAACTTACCCCTTTTCATCACAGAAACTGTCTGTTTAAAGTACAGTATATTATAATAATATTGTCTCTCATCACAAAATATACACATGTTGGCAATGCTAATTAAGTACAAAGTCAGATACCTATTTTTTTAAATGTATAGGCACATTCAATAAAAGCCAAACTGTTTGGGGCAGATTATAAAGCAACAGAGTCCTAGGTGTGTCCAATGTATTCTTACACATTCATGGAACAATCGAGACACAACAAAGAAAGAAAGAAAAATTTCCACAGTCAGTTGTACATAAATTACAGAAGGTGATATTCTCATCTACTATTTCCTGACAAGCATATTTCATCAAATACAAGCCAAAATATGGGAAACCACATCCTTATAGTTCCTTCCTTGTGATGGTTTATAAAACATGTCCTTTTCTACAGTAACAGGCATATAATATTACAACTTGAATATCTTTATATTTGTTCAAGAAATTTAAATGTCTTATGTGTTCCTCACACCCTAGCATAAGTAAGAAACATCTTATGGGCTGGTCATGTCTGTCTGTCCACACGAGTCAACTCCACTGTTGGAACCCACTGTTGGAATGGTTTGACTTTCCTTTCAGCTTTCCTTAAACGATTAGAATTTTAAAAGAATTGTGGACTGTAATCACAAATAATAAAAACATTGTTCACAGGATACCTACAATTTTCTGAAGGAATGTAAAGAAAAAATAAAATGACAATATAATGAGTTATATGTTTGAAATATTTTAAGAGTAAATGTAATTTTTCTGATGTATGAAAAATATATGGGAGTAATTAAATAGATTATTTATTAAAAATATAAAAATATGTTTTTGACATGGGAGACAGAGAAGAATACAGTAAAGCAAGATTGTGTAAGACCTGTCACTGTCGATGGGTCCATATGAAGGGCACCTATAAACCAGCTGTGACTTGGTTTGTAGAAAGATTCTGCTCCCATCTGCCTGTTTTCAACAATCATTATGTCACCTGCAAAGAATCTGCCAGTCACTCATACCATCATACATGAACTTATCTCTTATCATAATTTATGCTGCCATCTAATAGATGGTAGGCCTGCATATGGTATACTGATAATATTGGGTATTTGGCTAGTGCATGCTGACAAACCAATAAGCCAGAAATACTGTTATTATGACCAGGAGATCACTGTTCTATGGTCTGTTATACAAAAAATATTTTATTGAAGAAAATTTTTTGTTTTCTTTTAGAATAATGCGACTCATTCAGAAGTGATGATATTATATTTCATTCCTTCTGGAATAAACAAAACCTCACACTAAGATTACACACCCTAGGAACTCATCTACCACCAACAGTTTGCTGTACAAAGTCTTCACATTCATCAACCTGTGCTGTATTATGTAGTATGGCTAATTTTGTCAGTTGATACAGTTTATAATAAAAACAACTGATTAATAAAATTCTTGCAAATACTTTCTTTCTCTTCTTATGAAGAGTGTATTGTAACGACAAAGATCAAAGACTGCGTACGTTACTAGGCACCAATATGTTACAGATTGTTGATAAAAGACCAGAACTCTAATTGCTCCATTATATATCCTACCTATATCACAATGATGATCACTTACAATAGTGTCAATTAATCTACAATATATCATTAAACCAGAAATGGAAGTACATTACTCTGTTGTTTAATCTGAACTCTCACAACCTACACTAATCTGAAGGCCTACTTACCATCTTAAACTACAACTAGTGTAAAATGTGCCTTCAGATTTCCTACTACTACTACTACTACTAATAATAATAATAATAATAACAAAAATATACTTTAATATTAACTGTGCCCCCCCATATGTATCTTTCACCAAAATGCAATTAGAAGTTCAATAAATGTTAAATAAAATAATATACTATTAGACTCATAAAATACTGCTTTTAAAATTATTACAATAAAACTGCCAGCCCTGAACTCCATTTTCAGCATTTAATGAACAGTTTGTGCTTTGTGCACCAAATACTTATTGACCATTATTAACATCTTTCTTAAAACTGTATCAACTGTCACTGGAACTAAGAAACTGTAATGGTTCATAATCTTAATTTTCAGTATGACAAAGGAGGACGAAGCTAATGTTTCACATGCGATGCTTTTCCAATACATAAAAGCAAAGGTAATTTTCATTCACAGCTCTGAAACATAAAACAATTATCACAATCTGCATGTTTTATCAAAATATCTAAATTGTTCTTAGAAGTAATAAGTAGAACAGGGAGAATACAGGGGAAGATGTTGCCAAATGTTGGCTCCTCATAAGAAAATCCTAGAGCAGAGTTGCTGAGAAGCTAAATGTAGATCAGATAGTAAAATTTCCTGTATTTATTGAACTTATGTATGTAAGAGCCCACCATTGACCACTTCCCTGAGTCAGGTAAATCCAGTCCACTTCCTCACTTTCAACTTCTCTACAAATATTATCATCCTGTCTATGAGGAGATCTGTTCTTTCACTTCCAGTTCTTTATGGTTTGCTTGGATATTCATAAAGGTATATTCTAAAGCAAAGCTGGAAAGCAAGGCAATACAGCATCTCCTGGCTTCTTATCATTCAAATATGCACCTTTAGATGTATAACTACATAGATTTTAGTATAGGTTTAACCATATTTTAACTAGCCAAAGCAATAAGAATGTTGTTTTATCAGAGCAACTAGAACATTCATAAAGTGTTTGAAACTTACTATTAGGCATTACTATATTTTTATAGATGACGTAAATGATAAATGAGATTTCAGGTTTCATTTGGTGGTGAGTGTGAAGAAAACCATTATAGAAGACACTGATCCACAAAATAGTAATCTATTTATGAAGCTCTTCATTATGCACGTTTCTTTTTGTGGTTATTCTTATTGCCATGGCAATAAACAGTTTCCAGCCAAGTGTTATAATGGGAAATAAATTCTGTACATAAACAAAAAGAAAATTAAGTTTCTATTGTCTGCCAAAGTTTCATCTAAACTCTCTAGAAATGTTCAATATCTTATGAAGGACAACTAGTCTACTCACCTATTTACAAATGTTTGTTTTGTTGTGCAGCTTGCCAGTAACACATTTACAAGTCTAGCCAGAAAATTCTCATCTCTGGTTTCTCTGATATAACACAAGACAATCCAGAATCTCCTAATCAATTCAAGCTGTTAGACATTGTTAGGCTTCACTGGTATTACAATTAATGAAATTACAGTCAGCTACTACTATAAAATTAATAGTTAACCATTACAATTTCCAAGTCAATCTACACACCTCTGTCAATTTTTAACCCACTGTAGAGCATCAGTCCCTGAATCACACTTTTCCTTCAAGACTTTGTGCTTGTATTTATTTTATTACAGAAATTAATTCTGTGTTCTATTGATAGCACATTTCTCATCAGCTTCATCATCGTCATTAGACGAATCATCAGATGAAGAAGACGAGGAAGATGAGGATACTAGAGCTGAGAGGCGATCAGCAAAGTGGTTGAGTGATCCTGAGCCCTTTCCAAGTGGTATCCATTGCTGGGCTGACATGGGGGAATTCTGAGGTGAAGTGAAGGGTGTTGTAGATTCCTCCTCAGGAATGGAGTTAACAGTTGTGGATCCTAGCTCTAACATGGAGCCACGGCGGCCGACTGGTGGACGTCTAGGTACGCCCAACATACCTGCTAATGGCTCTGATGGACCTCCTTCTTCAATGAGCAAAATTGCTCCTGGAGCTGGAGGAGACTCAGGACCACCAACATGATGCAATGAAGAATCTGAACTGGCACGTGAGTCTTGTGCTGAGCCTGAACTCTCACGACGGAACAATCCAATCACAGAAGCAATTTTTGGTTGTTCAATGCCACCTAGCAAAACAAAACAAATTCATGAACTAAATTCAGAAGAAAACATGTAATTATGAAGTATCGTTCCAATTAAGCTTACAGGCCCTCTAATGGGTTAATCCTTTACTGCTGTAAAATATATTATGATTACTCAAAAACAATAAAGAAAGCCATTTTCCAATACTCTTTTCTGTAGTAGATGAGAAATTGCTTTTCATATCCTTACTCTAGTTTTTCTTGAAGATTGCTGTCTTCTGCCTCCATGATCAGGGCTATGATCGCCCTGATGATGGAGGCAGCATGACCTCTGAAACGTTGGTGGACATCTACCAAACTACACAGTGCAACAACCCTGAAGACAGCAATCTTCAGACTCACCGCCATGAAAACCTCAAATCCTACTCTACTTGTTTTTTACTTCTCTCCTCTTATAAAATGGAAGAATGAAGACATGTTACTTCAGTTACCTAAGAAAGTTGCTGAGGGTGAGCTATAGGCAAGATACTCCTTATTAGAACACCAAGCAGGAAATTCACTCTGTTTCAGCGGGCATGTGCTTTCCCCCTCATCATCCCTTTTCCACGGTAACATTGTTTCAGTTGCAGTTGGAGTAGTCACTCGTGCACACTCTGCTGTTCCTGTATTTTTTCCTGTTGCTGCAGAAAGCATATTATTTCAATACTGACTTGCACACTAATTGCTCAAACATATTCACAATGCTCTTGCATATATAAAATTACACAATGACAAATGCAAACCAATCATTTGTTACTTAGCTTCCAGTAATTCATAAACCTGCAACACACAAATCTTGGTTCATCATAAAATCATTACATGAGATGTACATGCATAACATTCAAAACTGTTCTTTTAGATTTTGTTCATTGTCTAAATTAAAAAATCATAAACTACAACATCTCAGAAGCTGAATTCTGCTTCTACCTTCAGGTAAAAAGAAGAAGATAGAAACTTACCTGTTGGGTCCCTGATTGAGCACACCTCAGGCCAGGTATTATAAAATTATAGATCTACAATGATTATGAAGCTCGATTCAGTAATGTTATGATTAAAAATTAACATGTGAATGGTACTCACAGCCATCCAATTCCCGAGAGGATTTCTTGGTTGCTTCACTACTACCAGAGGCTTGTGTTTCATCTGTCAAGACATAATTAACATATACATGCTGTGGTATTATCATTGCAACCTATTTAACTCTAGTCTGAAGGTTTTTAACAAAGGCATTTCATTATACTGATGTATATTAATGGACCTTTTAATCTATAAGTTCAAAAACCCACATTTTGGAAGTGACTCTACCTCCATCATCACGTGAAACTATATAACCTGATCAGTTTGGTCCATCGTAAGAAGCTAATCTCAGCTTCATAATATGAAGAGAAGATGTGAAAGAACTTGAAACAAGTTTAAGCCACTGGGAAATAAAGAACAAGAAATGTGGACTGGAAATAAATTCACAGAAGCCAGAAGAAAATGAGAAAAACCAAAGTAAAAAATAAAGGAATGTAGATGAAAGAAGTAGATAAATTTGTGTAATTGGGAAGCACAGTAGAGAGAAATTCAAGATCCAAAATAAGATAAATGAAAGAAATGGAAAGGCTAAAAATTTTATAATTCTGTTAAGAGTTTATTATAGAAAAAAGCCACAGACAGAAATATTTATGGCATTTTCCATCAGAAAACCAGCCCCTCTACTACCTAAACGTTTTCTCTTCTTGGACCTATTCTCAACAAGCTGACATAAGACAGTTCCCATGTGCTTTGATACATGGTTCATGTAGACTTCTTTTGATAAGATTGCCACAGATGTTCATACCAAATAAATACTTATACACCTTGCAATCCCCAGTATTGTGGTACACCAGAAACATTTATCAGTTGACATTTTCCAAAGAACTTCTTCCAGAAAATAATTCCTGATAATTGAAGTCACAGGATAGCAGCTAACTTCATGAAATAATGACATCATCACTCAGCCAGGCAGGTGCCAGATGCCCTGCCCATGCAAAGAACACTGAGCCCATAAGGTCATGGTTTCATAGAGCAAAGAGCCCGTTACAACTAATTATGCCACTTATAAGCGAGCACTTACAAACTGAAAATCCAGCAGCAATAATACAGGAGTACATCAGAACTGTTACATTATGTGTAAGCCTATCCTAACTTCTTTAAATTTAATTGTCACAAAGAATAAAGACTCTTATATTTGCACTCTTTAAATTGTTTTATCATCATCATGCATCTGATCACTTATGAAAAATCATCAAAATTCACAGTTAAAAAAATTTCTGGAATATGTCTTAATCAGTATTACCCTGAATTTCAGATTTGATGTTGTTAACTCATGGCAGCTTTGTCAAAATTCAAACACGTCCAATTATAACCATATTTATAGTTAAAGAAATATTATAGCTTGCATGTATAATCTTTGTAATATACTGAAGAACCACTGCAGTTCAATTGGTAGCATAATTACATACAGCGCATATTCTGGTGCTATAATAAATTAGAAGAAAGTAATTAATAAAACAACTAAATAAAGATCATTACACAAATATGATACTATAAAAAGGTAAATATGTACAAAAATATTTACATTCAAATGAAAACCTAAGAGAGTTAACTAGAAGGAACACATGTTAAAGCAACAAGTAGGAAGTTCATAAGTAACCATGACACCAAACATCTCCACATTTAATGCAAGTTCTAACAACCTGTGACAAGGACTGGCAGTCTAATACTATCTAAAAATCCAGCACTAACTTATAGCACAGTTAAGTTTTAAAATAGTATGTTGAGATTAATTCTGTAGAAACGTTAGTTCATACTAAGGCCTTTTAACATGTATTACAACAGCATTATTCCTGGAAGTAATTTCCCGGCATCCATTTTTCTTTATAAAACTGGATTATAAGCAAATATTTTTGTTATTTTCAGATGATGTTTCAGGTTCTCGTGGTAATTAACTTAACTGTTAGACTTTTGATACAAGAATCACATTAAAGATTTCTTCTTTAAATTATAGACTATTTCAAAGTACTCACGAAAACACAATTCCATTACTATAAGAGTAATCACTATATTAAATTAGGCCTTGGTCTATGGCATATATCTTCCAGCACTAACTATTATCATATTAATACTCCATGCTGTTAACATACTTTTATACTTTTAAGAAGAATATCATGTAGCAAGCAACCTTACTTCCACAAAACATTATCACAGCATACATGCTAGGAAATAAAACTCTGCATGCTTCTTGTAAATAACCCACAAGTGCTTTGTAAGGAATGCTGTCCATGCAGAAATGCCTACCAGACTTGAAATGTCTTTTTTAGGTAAAAGGGGTAAAACCTGACTGGACAAACTATAAAAATTAGAATCTAGATTTAAATTTAGAAACAGATATGGAATAGGCAAAGGCAACTTTAAAAAAGGAATCTGTAGAAAACTACAAGGCATCTAGCTTCCAATTTTCAGAAATTATTAGATAATAAAATCTCAGAAAATTCATGTAGACAAACAGAATGAATGGAGAAACTGCACTTTTATACCCAAAAGAAAAAGTAAAGGGCATCATGAAACTGTACTGTTAAAGCAATAATTGGTTATACTTACAGCCTGAATCAGAAGTATGGGAATCTCATTGTCACTTATTTTGGAACAGTAAATTCTACCATTTATTTGAATTTCAATAAACAGATTGAAGATAATCAAAGTTCTAGCTGAATGTTGTTATAAAATGGTTTGTCCAGTCATGCTCCTTATTTCATTTACAGTGCATAAAAGTATATTTCAGAAAGTTTTGTTCCAAACTGTCATTGGTAATTAAACAATACATTCAGATCACAGTATAGTCTTTCGCAGTGCTTATGGTAGATTTTTTCTATGCTACCACATGCCCTTTACAAAACTGCTAACTTCTTATATTGCATTTTTCCATTGATAAAAAATAAAACTGGGAAGTTTTACCTAATAACAAATGTAAAAACAAAGTGAATGTACTACTTTATGTGAATGGAACGGAGAGTTCAACGTACCCCCATTTACACCTCGTCTCCAAGGTAAGGAAACTTCAGCTACTGTGGGCGCATCATCGTAATCAACGGTGGGTTTTGAATACTGCTTGATCAGACGGGCTTTCCGGGGTTTGGAACCCGGGAGGCTGGTTATTTGGGTCAACACACTTGCCTCTGGTCTCCCGCCAGCTAATCCCAGAGAGTGACACACAAAAGAAAAACAAGCAAAAAACCAAAACTCAGGATTCCAGTTTGTTTCTTACTAGCAAGCAGAGGAGTTAGTACATTGGGAATGACAAACACACATCTGTTTGTTATAGTTTAAATGTTATCAAGAAAGCTGTACAACAAGGTTCTGTACCACACTAATACTTCACTGCACTCTTAAGAAGGTTAAAATTTGTGCCATTGATAAATTATTTACTCTTTTGAAGCCTCCTGATAAATGCTTCATAAATAACATTCTGATGACACCAATGATGTCAAAATACCAAATTATTGCTAATATTTAAAAATAAGGCCCATGTTTAGAAATTGGGAACTACTGCTAAATCGGCATTTAGAATACTGGATTTTCCATTTCATTTGCTCAGTTCATTACACTGATATAATCAAGAAGATAAAATCTGCACTGAAAACTGTAACTTGACAATTACATTTGCAGTGTAATGAAGGAGTTTAAAAACTACAGATATAAGTATCTTGCTATGTAATGAGACTTAATGTCATCTCTTATGATCTGTAGTTGATCGTGTTCAGATTCTAAATGTAATCCATGAACAATGAATTAACACACATGCACATTACTGCCAGAGGAGTCCTCTGAATTTCTATCCCTTCCAATTAATTTGACTGGTAACAGACTTGTTTATGTTTCATGCTAAATTAATTGTTTTCTTGGTTAAAAACACAAAATTGTATGGACAACTGTTGGACAACAGTTGCAAGTATATAATTTCCATACAAGTGCTCCATCTAGCATTAAGATTCCAGTGACTCACACACATTGAAAAACAACCCAAACATGACTGAAACTTCCTGCACAGAACATGCCATATCAAATATAATACAGAAGAATATTAATAACATAGGCAATTAAAAATAAATATCTGCATACATAATCCTTAACTTATCATACCACTGCACACTGTATTAATGCAATAAACTGAACCAAATGTATGGAAGTTAGACACACAAATAACAAAAGCACTTTCCTGGGATTGCTCCACACCCAGTTCAGTATACAACTACAAGTATAAACACCAAACTCCTTTATTCTGAAGTTGAGTGCACAAAGAAAGCAGTGGGCTGATTGCAAACCTTTGTACTTTGATTACTTCAGTATCAAGTTTTAATCTAACATTACGCAAAATGTCCCAAAGGGAACCTTCAAAACATCGCTGTGGTAGGGTTTATCAAGTGATTTCCATCATAAGTACTATTAAATTCTACATTCTGCAGCCAAAACTTGCAGCTGGATTCCACACAAGTACCATATGGGATATGAACCATGCCTGCAACGTGAAAATGCACATATGCACAAACCAGGGGCTTTGACAACTTCTACACCCCATAAGAGCATAATTTTCAGCTGATTAGATGATTAAACAAAATGAAGTGAGCCAACGAAGTATCACAAAAGAAGTAACTTAATAATTATCATAACCTGACTGAACTGGACTTCATGTTATTCATAAAAAATGCATTAGGTAACTCCTTTTACAACTATTTTACTTGTTTCAATAATAGCGAAAGCAGCATAACAACGAAACAACCACAATCCATTTAATGTATAAGTTATTTCTACTGTGATAAAAACATAACACAAACTAGAATAAGTTGATATTATTCAGTATATGTGTTACTGGAAATACCCAAAATCCATCTAAACTAGTTTGTCCTAGGTACAACTAGAAAATTCTGTTGCTGTTAGGAATATAGTTAGGTTAGGCTACATTATGTGTACTAGTTCTGCCTGGGACAAACTAATTTAGACAGAATTAGGGTATTTCCAGAAACATATGCAACAAACATAATATGTTATATAGAAAGCTTATTTATAGATTTAAAGACAATGTAACATATTAGAAACACAAAAATCTGCATATTATACATAAAAGTATACCAATATCATATAAATAACAGTACAATGTATTCAGTCAACAATAAATAGAATTAAAACACCCAAATTCACAAGCAATCTTTGATATATTTACACAGGAATATTACTCAAAGCCTGATGCTACTAGAAGAGTGAGAGAGATTAGAAAATTAAGTTCCCAAGCATATACTAGGAGACAAGAAACTTAAAAGCATATAACTGTGTCTGCAAGAAAAGAAAACTACCAAGACACATGATAGCAATGATGCAATACCACTTACGTGAAGTTTTGGCTGTAAAGGTAATGGCACTGTCCCAGTCCTCCCTGCTAGTGGACTTGGTGCCATCACCATCATTTTCTGACTCCTGGAGGACTTCATTGATATAATCTGAAGAGGTTAAACACATCACACTTTAAAGAGCATGCAATACATTGCACTAGTTAGTTCTTGTTTACATGAATTTAATACAATATGATTCACCTAATATCATATTGCTTATATTAAGATTACAGGATATATATTTACAATCTTAGGATTATGTAACAAATAAAACAATATGCATGAAATATCAGAAAATTAAAATGGATTCTGATCAGACAGTTTTACGTGAAACAAATGATAACTTACCAAACAGAGGTCTCACAGACATTAATACAAAGACATAGATAAACAATGCATACAAAATTTATTGCATTTATGTGCAATAAGGTATTTATGTAGAAGGTTACAAGCAGTGGAAGGAAAGTAGGGACTATGGTAAATGTTGAACAAGGAATATGGATCATAAATTTTCTAATTATTCTCAATCAAAAACAATACTTGATAACTCACCATGAGAAAATTGTTTTGCTGAACCATTCTGTGTGATTCCAGGGAAACTAACATGATTTTGTTTCCCATCCTGTAAAAAGAAATGACAAAGAAAATTATATGTGTCAGAAAAGCCTTAATTTTTGTCTCCAGTTTTTATTTAATCAATTAACTGCTATAAATGCTAACCTTTTCAGGTATCAGTAATTCTGAGGTGCAATAAAACTGGGAAGGGGGACATAATGAAAGAAACAATACTGAAACTTAAAGCAACAACATGAATACCAACAGTGTACTTAACACTGACTAATACTGTGCAACTGCTTCTATCTCACATCCACTGTGCTCAACATTTCTGTATTATAAATCCTCCTCCTCCCAGCAAGATGTCCTAAAATACTGTAACAGTAACTGAAAAGACATTTGTTTATTTTTGATAAATTCATGAGTTAACTTGATCCAATAGTTCAGTCCAAACCCTGGCAGAACATTAACAGCTGACATTTTCAAGCTATTACGGTTATTTTAAGGAGAAGGACTAACAAAAGCCAGAACACAGATTTTCTTATAGGTTAAGCAAATAGGAAAACTTGGAATAGAGACGATAAAAGATGAGGATACTTGATAACTTCAATAATTGATCCAAATGTGGGAAAAGTGACTGGAATTATGAGGAATAAATGTTGCTTGACACTTCTGAAGAAAAAAATTGCAGGAATACTAAAACTGATTATAACTGAAGATCTGAATAAGAAAAAATCTGTAAGTCTGTGCCAAAATCATATTAAAATATTTGGGGGAAGGACATATTTGCTTAGGCCTTTTAACAAGAGACAAAACCCATCATCAAAACAAAAAATGACTGGTGACAAGACTGCAATCTTTCAATGAGACCCAAAAACAAAACTCTGAAGTCTCCAACAGAAAAATCCAAGAGTCTCAAGCTGAAAAAAGCTAAAATTTAAAAATTCAAGGTTTACATCACACTGTTATGCTTTCCTCACATTGGAACAATCATCTGTTATAAATTTGCTCCTAAAAATAAAAAAGGGTGGGGGATCTCATTTTAATTATAATGTTTGGAAAATTTACAGTAGCATATTTGTCAATAAAGACTAATATTTTGGCTGGTCAAATGGATTTTGTATTGTGACAATGTCCCTTTCCACATAGCATTCTGGAAATCCAATTTTTGGCCAAGAGACAAATACTAATGTTAGAACAATCACTATACTCACCTGCCTGGGCCATATGACTACGTCATGTTAAAAAAGGGAAAACTATCGTACAACAGGAACCACTTTGAAACATTTGAAGATTTTTAGAGAACTGAGTACTGTAAGTACTTTTTAAAATTGTGTTTGACAGTTTTTCCAGGCATAGTACAGAGCTGGAGTGCATGAATAAACTTAGAAAATAATTTGTTTTGAAGGTGACAACACTTCCTAAAATTTAAAGAAAATGTTTCTTTTACAAAATCTCATAAATTTATTTATCATGCATTCATATAGTTGAATAATGGTACAGTATTAACTCTTTCACTAAAAATATTAAGCTAGAAATATGTGCCATATTTTCTGAATATTTTAAACTCAATTTATTTGTAACATGCTTATAAGTGCAGATGTACTACTATTTTTACCTTGCCCAATCTTTTGCTTCGTTTATGGTGGTGCTTCCTTTCACCAACCATTCGCCGTATATTCATATGCATGCGATAATTGACAGGCTGAGTAGAAAGATCCCGGTCGTTGACTGCATGCCGACTGTAGCTCAACCTCCGGTGCTTTAGAATTATAAAAACATCAACAATTCATTAATAAATCAATTATATTTTAATATGCATAGTTATGAGAGTAACTGGTCACACAAGGTGCTAATACCCATTCATAGCACTACATATATTAGTCTTCTGAATTTTAAAAGCTATGACATAAGATTTGCTCTACAATCAAAATCATAAATAAAGTAGGATGGTAAGACATGGAATACAAACGTAGCCAAATGCTGGCCAAAAGTATGTGACAAGCAATAATGAAGAATGGAAAAAATAAGTTAAAACTGGTAAAGAAAACAATGTCCAGTGATTCAAATTAGTCAAGGACATGGGTAATGTGTTACATTGCTTCAAGGAAAGCACAATATGGGTCTGATAGTTGCTGCAGTGCAGACTCTGGAAGAGATTAATTTTTATTGGCCATCTGTCATGACTAATGTAAAGCCCAGCTGGCAATGTGTCACAACAGCAACCAGCTAAACCATTAACACCAAAGCTAAATCCCAAACCAAAGTTTCACTATTATGATAAAGGTAAGTTAGTGAAAGAGTGCTTTGCACAAACATACTTCTCTTACCCTGCGATAGGGTTTACACAGCTCTTCTGCAAGTAGATGATGAATCTTAGCATCTGTCAAATCTTTCTTGGACGGGTTGTACTCCAACTCCTGCATGTCTATGTTCCATGTGCTTGAGTCCAATTGGCTGAAACTAGTGCTGCAAGTATACAGTACACATTTTTAAGTTACAATGATAAACCAGCAAACATCACAAAGAAGTAAACAGCAAACCTTTATAAGACTCATCAGCTGACTGGCTTTAGTACACATCTGTTAATTAATTATGATTTTTAAGTTCTCACAGCAGCAAGTGTGAAGGTCTGGGTTGTAGCACTCTGTACTATGGTATAAGTTTAGTAACATTTCAGAAGCACCTCTAAAACGTTAATAAATTTCTACCAGACTGCATGGTGCTACGACCCAGAAGATCACCGTCTTCATCTATTTAACATACATACTGAAATGACGCTTTGATATTTTCATCACATTCTATACTGGACATAATTTTAATTTAAACAGTAAGAAATATATATAAGTATACAATTTCCAAGTTTCATCCATCAGACTTCATACATCTTACCAATAGCACACCAGTCAAAATAAAAGTTGGAATGTCATCCTAAGAACAGGCCTGCCAGTGACTTAAAGTCACATTTAATTTTAGAAGAACAAAATACAAAGCTGTACTAACCTCCCATTAAGGGTACCACTCAAGTTCCCATTGATATTGCCTGCTGTGTAATTGCGGAAGATAGCTGACATGGACTCGGTGCCAGATATGTTTCCAATAGTAGATGCATTCCTTCGCATATATTCCATTGCATCTTTCATTGCTAGTTTTGAGTAAGTCTCCAGAATTTTAGGCTCTGCTCCCTGGTGATCACGCAGCAGCAATGGACGGATGAACCTGTTGTCAAACCTCTTGAACCTGAAATATGTAATACAAATTTTGATTAACCCATCAGAACTGTAGTGACTGACCCAGAAGTATATGCACTTATTCCAGTACTGCACTGAACTTCACCACATATGTACAAGCTACATATACATTCTCTGATTAAACTTCTGTGGATGAGGCAAGAAAAATAACAAGATGGACAGATGTACTTGTAACAGTGCGAAATAGACAGACACAGACACATGTATTAATGAATGCTAAAATTAATACAGGCAAAATTAACAGAATCAGCAATAGAAATATTTACAATAAATTTTAAGATAGTATTCAACTAAATAATAATCACAACACGAGCATATAAACTAAATGCTGTCAGTGCTCGCTCTTGAATTGTGGTTACAAGCTTTAACCACTTCTATAGAAAATACTGGTAACAATCTGTTTCAACTGTTTGATATTTATTCTGATGTACAGATGTATTAATTTGTTATGAGTGTAATGATGTCACTAGGTTATGAATATTAATAAGAAGAATGTATACAAAAACATAAATTGTGATGAAAGATTGCTTTATATGTCAGACTACACTGCTCTTTAGCAACGGCTGAACACACTAAGATATTCTATCATTATTCTATATTTAAATTCACTAAGAATTGGAAATGAAGCTTATACTTCTGGCCATCAACTAGCTAAACTTCTGTATCTCATGATAAACTGCACAGGATAATTTTAAACATTTTAAAAGAGGAAAAACCCCACACTGAAGCAACATTCCTCAGAGAAAACATTAATAAGACTCGAAAGATGTAATTCATATCAGAATACACAGAATTTCCACATGCATTCTTTGCAACTTTTAAATTCCAAATGCTCTTTGTTGATGTAAAAAAAATATTATATCATATATACACTGCTTTACTGTATCATCTGCATAAGCACAGCAGATAATGTAAAAATATTAGCATATTTCTTCAACATAAAATGTATTAATTTACTCATATCTACTCATTTTCTTATTCACAAAAGAAACAAGCAAATTGCAATCTAATGCACATACTTCGTACTACTATAACTAAGTGGATAGATGTTTCAAATGGTGTTCTTTCTTCTCTACTAATTCACATGTTTATCAAAAACAGACTTTTGTAACAACAGCATAGAATCAAAGAATCTTGATCTTGTATTACAATCTGATAAATAATGTAATGTATATTATATGATGTATTGAAATGTCTCTTAATCTGTTAATTTTAAACAACAGTTATTAATAAAATAATGTGAGTTTCCTTACTTAAACAATTTAAATTTCTAACTTTAGAGATCATGTGTACTTATTGTCAACTTTAGGTAATCTAAATCAATAAGAGCATAACACAATCAAGTTAGTTATGTGATAGCACAGTGGACTCAAATGTACGTAGGTGGTTACAGGATCGAATGATGATCAAGACCAACAAGTTTCATTAAATAGGATTTGAGGTTCTCATGGCAATCAGTATAAAGATGGCTGTTTTCTGGGTTGTAGCACCATGTAGTCTGGTAGACGTATCAGGATGATGGAACACTAGTAAACGTCTACCATACTACACAGAAAACAGCCATCAACATTTTCTATTGCTTTATGCAGCCACCTTGTTGTTGCCTTACATTATACAGAGAATTACTACATAAAACATATGCACGTTTTATGATCTATAACCATGTACCATCTCGCAAATTCATTCATCTACCTTACTGGTAGCATTAATTGTAGGAAATTAAAAAGTACTAGTTCAAGATAGCCTTCAATGGCATTATGTCCACACCAAATTTCCTCCAAATCCATCCAGTGGTTCATGAGTTGAATCATGCTGACAGACAGACATTGTCAGACCTAAATGTGTTAATTTTATGCATACAGCACAAAGAACATAAAAATTAATAAAATAAAGTAAATATACTTAACATCATTCTAGAATATGTATTTAATTTATTGCATGCATTTCTCATTACAAAACTAGGAAAATCTTCTTAGAAAGTAGCCATTTTGGAGACTTCATTGAAAACAAAAGAATCACGTATTTTAGTGAAATGAGACGAACCAGATTGACAGGCTCATATAGGGTCTATAGTTGCAATTCTGTATCTCTTATTCCACTGTTAAACAAAGTTCCTGTATATTTCTTTACTGCACATTAATTTCTGCAGAATACAGAAAACCGTACAATTCCAAAATTGCTTTCAATGATTCAAATTTCAGAAAACCTGATTCACATAATTATTTCAACAGCTCTTGGCTATCAGTGGTGCTTACTGTAGTTTCAGGAGCAGAAACTAAATTGTAACTTACTTGTCTCGCACATGATAATTGCCATGGCGACCTAAGATGTCCTCAATTCCTGCCATTAAGTGGTCCATGAACTAGAGGGAAAAATGATAAAAAAGACACTTTACAATGTACTTCACTACATAAGTATGATGGAAACTGGTGAATATCGAGAAATTCAACACTTAAACACTCACCCTTTCATGAATTCTTTCATTCATTGTTGGTTTTCTTTTTTCAGCTCTCTTTACATTCAGGACTTTGACTAGAGGCTTGATGGTTATTCCCTGAAAATAAGTACAACCACATTTGGTGCTGCTCCAAAGCACTTGGCTTACAGGCTATGTATAGTGACTCAAATACAAGTAAAAAATAAATAAAATTTTATCAAACTAGTTTTAATCAGACTGTTCTTTCGCTACATGATTAATTCATTTTAGAAATATGGATCGCAAACCTCATAATATAAGGGATTTGAGGTTTTCACAGCGGTGACTATGAGGATTTCTGTCTCCTGGGTTGTTGCACCGTGTAGTATGGTAGATGTTTATCAACGTTTCAGAGGTCATACTGCCTCCGTCATCATTACGATTATGACGGGGGCAGTATGACCTAAACTGTGAGGCCATATATTTATAAGGTGCAAAGTATTCTTTTGCTTATTTCTGGCATGGTAAATGAGTATTTTGAAATGCATTTCGTCTCTTCTCTTGGTTATCACTGTCAAACTGACAGCTAAATTAACATTTTTTATTACCACCATGTTATTGTTTTACATTTTAAAAACTACACTGCCTCAACTACACATAATTTAATGACTGTAATTAAATGGTGGTAGTGCATTTCACATCATCATAAATTATTCCTATACGATGTTGCCATCTAGATCTCAGGAGCAAATAAGCACAACTACTGAAGGGCCTCTAAACCCAAAACAGCTACTATTCTATGATTCAGCCTCTTTACATAGAGTTCTGTGTATTTCAAAGTTTTGCTACAAGTGTGCTATACTTTCATTAGCTTACCTGGAAGAAGACAGTGAAGTAGATAACAGATATCGTTGTACTGACGAACATCGGTTGAAGCTTTACATTGTTCTTGTCTATCAGCAGTACAAGAGCAAAGGCAACTGCTCCTCGCAGACCACCATACGACATAACAAATTTCTCAACTTTGTTCAGCTTATGCAATCGGAAACGATTTGCAATAGCTGTTAGCAGAATAACTCCTGCAGGAAATACAAAGAAGGCACAAATTCAGAACTTGAATTCTTATGAACTGATAGATTTATTTTGAAATTGCCATAGAAGTGGCATATGTCACTACTGGGAATCATGCTCTCACCATGTTATTGCATTTAAGTACCAAAAACAGGTTTATACAAAATTTACAGACATGATTATTATCTTCCACAGAACCAGACAACAGATTATCATAAATAAAAATGAAATGAGATATAACTGACATAGCTGCTCTTCTGTTGTAACAAACTTTACCACAAGACATGTGTTTAGAAGATCTACAATACAGCGGAGATCCACACAAAGCAACCTGTCCAGATATAATGGACATTTTCTATTATTCTCTTATTGGGTTGCTGTTGAGTGGGCTTAGACATCCAATACATTCACATTAGTGCACCAAATTCTCACACAAAGAGTGGATGTCTATCACGCTACATTTTGTTGATGTCCATGTAATGTATGTAACAATACTTGAAGAATTTAATTTTGAATGTAAGAAATATGATATGTGTAACAGTGACTGAATAGACAGCAGACAGTAACCTAAAACACAAGTGATTAAACTGCTTCATCACCCTCCTTTATCAATGTTCAGATTGTTAAACAAAACTTACAGGGGCCAATTCATCCAGATGTTGGGTCAAAACAACAATTTAGTAAGGTTTCAGAAACTTTTCAGAAAAAGTAAGTTTTAAAAAGTATTAAAAATATACACGTTTCCTTAACAATGCCTCAACTACTGGTTTTTAGGTTATGTCATTAAAATCAACTGGAGTAAAGTTAAATGATGATTTGTGTTAGATAGGTCATTTTACAGTAGCCAGAACCAGACTGTCAATTTCACCTATATCACTATCTTGCGAGTAGAAGAAAAACAAACAAATGTACTATGTAAACCATATTCATTGCCAAATAGGAACTGAGACAGTGAGCTACTGCCACTGGGAAATAATGTTTGTAGTACAGACAGTATATGCTTCCTTATCTGCTACCACTCCCTACGCTTTTACTTGTTTCATGTATGTTTGGTTGATTCACAGAGGCCTAAAGTTCTCATAAAAGATACCAGATGGGAAAATGTTCTATTTCAAAGTGCTATTATCATTAAACAACTTTTAGAAGTACTTCTAATATAAATGACAAAAACATTAAAATAACACATGGATTCTCATTGTTGTTCAAGCTGAAAGGAATAGGAACAGAATACATGAAAAAGTAGGAAAGGTGATACAGATACAAAAGGAAGAAAAGGGATAAGAGATGATGTTCTGCAAAAGAGTAATTCCAGTTGAATTTCAAAGGATATTTTCCTCTAGCATAAAATAAGGGGTCTGCAGTGGCCGCGTGGCCTGAGGCGTGGGCCTTGTGCCGCTTGGTCGCTGGGACCGTGGGTTTGAATCCCACTCAAGCCATTGATGTTTGTCTGCGTTTTTCTGTGTTGTGCTGTCCTGTGTACAGGTAGAGGAATTGCGACGGGCCGATCCCTCGTCCAAGGAGTTCTACCGAATGTCTATAGATCAAGTCAACAAAAGGTTGGGACCCGCAGTGCTCAGGCACTTGAAGAATGGGTCGTTCCAAGTATCCCAGTATAAAATAAAATTTAGATCTACAACTTGTATGATGCTGATGTTTAATAAAATAAAATTAAACTGTCATTATCTGATACAGCGTGGTGTGACCATGAAATTTTCTGTCACAAAGAAATATATAACTTGTATTAGGTCTTCACCTGATGAAAAAGAAAAGGGCTCACCTATGGTGCGGTATACAGAACAGAAGGTGATGGTGAGTACAATGAACCAGAGGTTCCATTCATGGGTGTTGTTGATAGTGGCCACACCCAGGAACATGAAGATGATGGTCTCCGAGGAACTGCTCAACATCTTCATCGCGTACTTGACAGTCGTATGAGATTTGTGAGAGATGTTAGCTTCCACGTAATTCTTCATTGTGATGCCACAAAATGTAATGCTGCAATGAAATGTCCCATCCTCTTATCAGTACTGCCACAGTAATGAGTGAACATTTCATTTAATTGTAAAATTACAATAAGTTCTTAGTTTCATAATCTGCACTCAATTTATTTTATTTCCTTAGTCCATTCTATCATTTTCCAGCTCATTGACTGTTTTATCAGCAGACCCTGGCATATGTTTCATAACTTACTTTTTCGAAACTATGTAAAATTAAAATCTCAATATGAATAATGAATTCGAAATCGTGGTGGTTGGCAAGCCAGGAACAAAGAACTGGAAAATAAGTACCGGTACTATGCAAAAAAGTTATTAATTTACCATTTCTTTACTGAGCTTGTTTCGTTTTTGTTGAAGTGCTTCAAAAGTAAAGGTTAAAATACTTGTTCTCTTTCACATTTCACTTTGGCATAAACATTCGGAACACAATACGGTTTGAGTTATTCTGGAATGGTTGCACAGTGTAGTCTCTTGACTACATGCCAGCTCTTTGGAGGAACCTACTGTCACCATCTTCAGCGCTGAAACAGGCGGACTTTCCCTCTCAATCCTATATAACATCTACCTAAATCACTCACTTCAATCGTAACAACTGTGGCAGAATATTCCTCCAAAGCGTTGGCATATAGCCAGAAACTTACCAGGCGTAACAACCCAGGAGACTGTTTTCACAACGCAGTGAGAACACCCAAAAAAATTTACACATTATAATTCGGAATATTAACCTTATCAGGACAGGGTCCGGTGGAGGGCTTTGGTTAATTCGGTGATGAACCTTCGGGTTCGGTAAGCCATCTAGTTAGTTAGTTAGTTAGTTAGTTAACCTTATCATAATTCTCTGTGTGTTGTTTTTATGAGGGGAACCTAGTGTGGTCTACATTCAACAGATGGCACCACAGTATCTTATTCCATAATTCAGATCCAAAAAATGGCGGAGGGTCGATTAAGGACCCCCACGATCGGCAGATTTAACCCCACTTGACTGTTTCGTGTAGGGGTTACTTGAAAGACGATGTGTACAACACAAAGTCAGTTAGTTACTCACAGCTGTCAGCTGTGCCACGAAACAAACGGTGGTCGTTTTGAACACCTACACTAGACAGCTAATTCGCTAAGTGTCAATGCTGCTGATGTATTTAATGGTTTTGTTCATTAAAATGTCTTTATTTAATCTTTTTGGGACATTCTGTATTTTGAAGTTCTTCATGTCCTATTACAAATTTACAAACTTAATATTTACAAGGTAAGTTTACTGTCGGTATGTGCGATGGCAAAGATGAATGATCGGACGTCCTAGCCTAAAAATCACCAAGCGCATGCGCGCGGTCACCATGGAGCCCTCAAGGGTTTTTGGGGCGCCAGCAGGAATTTTAGAATATTCACATTTCATAAGGAGTTTTAAATGTTAACCTTGTTGGCTGTCCGAATTTGCCATACTCTCCCTATATTTGCTCTTGAGCCAGCTGGTATACAAAATGCGTTGACACAGTAGCAATGTGATTATTTCAATTCCCGTCCCTTTTTTGGTGGATTCATTGCGACGCCGTGTATAAATTATAAGTTTCTAGTTGGCCGCCACACAGAAAAGTTTGGCGACCCCTATCCTAGCCGATAGATGGAATGCAGATACCTCATATAGTTGCCTAGCAACAAAACGGGGAGTGTACGTTGAAGCTTTCGTGCAGACAGTGAGAAGCTCTGCTGGCCTGTGAGTGCAACCACCCTGTTCGTTTCTTCCTAGAAGCGCATCTACGAATTAATCTTGGAGGGTGTTTTAATAAACGAACTTAGGTAATGCTATTCACATAATATCGGTCCCTACTCTACCAAACTTCTCTTTTCAAACCAGATTTTGTATAAAATAATTTTCTTTCATGCTATTTTCAATATATAATGGGGAGTATAATCAGTAAAACAGTTTCTAACTACGACTCCATATGCAATGCACCAGTTAAAAGGGACAGAAGCTTCCGACCTACCGCAAATGCAACGTAGCTTTGTCTGATTCAAGGAAACGCAAACTTTCTGCTTTTACTCATTTTAGGACAGGTTAAGGGAGTCTCTGTGGAGGTCTGGTGACGTCCGTCAATGTGAATTAATTCATCCATAATAAAACCCTCACATTTAACAGTGCTACAACCTAACGAGGGGGTTGAAAATCTGAATATCTCTGTCTCTAAATGTCATAGGTCGAAGTATGACAAGAAGATCTTCATCAAAAAACATATATCCTTAAGTAAAAGCAACATGTTACTCCTGCTTCGTATTCGGGAGGTCCCAGGTTTAAATCTCGGCTCGAAGACCGACTAATGACGTTTTTCGTAGTCCCTTCAGACAAATTCCGGAATAGTACCTGAAAATAATCCGAGGCCGTTTCCTTCCATAGCCTTTCCAATTCATTAATCACCCTATTGAGTCTATGTATCTTTAGTTGGATAGGAATCCTACTCGCATTTTAGAAATGACATATTAATATGTTTGATTTCTTGTTTTTATATTTAATAAATCACAAATAAATTAACAATGTTATGAAGACATTGATAATAAGCTACTAACACATTTTGTAACAGCGTAACTAAACCTTCATTATTAAATTGAATCTTGCAGAAAGCTGTTCGTGTTTTGTCTATACACCTCAGGAAGGCGATGTTTAATCAATAACCCACCCACCCCTTCTAAATACGACGCTGATTCTACAATTTCATGCCATAAAATGGTCTGTACACTTCCAATCTGTTACGTATACTGGGTCGTAAACGTCTGGTACACGGAAAGTCTGCTGAGTGGTTAATATATCGACCGGGTCTGCACACAACGACTCCCTTGATCAAACTACTCACGCTAGAATTCCAGACATATGAAAGAGCTCAGCGTTGAGGTAGGCCAAGTACGCCATGACGAAGATGAAGATGGGCTCTATGACTCGGACCTGGTTTGTGTATCGGGTGACCAGGCCTGTGAGGAATCCCCACAAGACGCCAATGATGGTGCCACCAAGCGCCACCACAAAGAACGAAGTAAATCCCATCACGAGGTCTATATACAGAATGTTGCTGGGTCCCATCTCTGTGTAGGACTCGAACAAGTGATACAGCACCTGCAGAGAAAAGTACGATTCCATCACATCGCTTAAGACAGACGAGGCAGTAGGATCCTGTCAACTATCTCTCATATGTTGGGTCAACACACTTTACGTATGGTTCATTATTTCTTTCGTCGTGTATTTATTCACTAACTTATTTTATATTCATCCCTTTATTTATTTACTTACTATTTCTATTAAGATGGCTGTCTTCTGGGTCGTTGCGCCATGTAATCTAGTGGAAGTTTACCAACGTTTCAGAAGTCCTTGCTGCCTCTACCATCTGGGCCTCTGAAACGTCGGTAAACTTCTACCATATTACATGGCGCAACAACCCAGAAGACAGCCATCTTAAAACTCACCGCCGTGAAAACCTCAAATCCTACATATTTTTATTAATTTACCAACTGCCGATAAAGAAGGCAGAATCTCTGAAACACTGGATATTAGCTGCATTCTCACAAGTCTGATTACCAGCGAAGACTTAACTGTACTTAATGGATTTTTTGATACGTCGTCGGACACAGCTGTGTGAGCAGAGCCTGTCTGTCCACAAGGCCATCGAAATATAAACGATCGGTGAAGAAGCTGACTCAAACAACAAAGCTTGTTTGTTTCGTGTTTTTCGTTTTCGGAGATGCCCGGTTTGAATCTCAGTTGAAACAATGGTTTCCTGAATAAGAATTTAATAGTTTTCCTCAGTTCTTTTAGGCGAATTTCCGGATCGGTTACAAACAAATATACGTACTACTTAACATGACAGAGCGTAGACCCACAGCCGGATGTAGCACACATAGGCCTATAAATCGGACAATATGTGATATAGGACGACTTCATAACACTGCAAATTGAAGCGGGTTATCACAAATACGCCTCCACTCAGTATTCAAACTGAATGTTAAAAAAAGCATCACATTTATACAATTTCCCGCGAAGAAGATGGAGCCAGTAATGGTCGAAGACCTAACTGGCATTTTTCGTCGATTCACGTGATGGTCAAAATATATCTAAATAGTAAAAAGAGACCCATACTCACTGCCGTGTTTACAGCAAGACACTGATTTTTACACAGATTCTGAAAAAAAGTGTCGAACGGCATTTACTGCAAGCCACGTGCTGTTCGAGTGCAAATTGGTGTATTGTGTACGTCAAGGACAACAGATATTAGGTTAGATGAGGACATAATTATTCCCCCATCAGTAAATGCAAATTACAACTCCCGCAAGAATAATTTTCATTATCTCTCAGGCTGCAAGCGAATAGGTCAATCGCGTACAGTTTACAAGTTTTAAAACGCACTACGTTTCAAAAGATTTAAAACAATTTAACAGTCGATGGACAAAGTCCAAACAGAGAAAATGGTGATGACTATCTTCTGGGTTGTTGCGCCGTGTTGTCTGATAGAAGTTTACCGACGTTTCAAAGGGGCTTATTGCCTCCACCATCGCCCTGATAATAAAGGCATCTCTAAACCGGCGTTAAATTTCTACCAGACATCACGGTGCAACAACCCACCTTTCTGATAGGTGGATAAATATTTATCACATTTATCGAGAAAAAATAACGAATATTTGTAAAAGGTAAAATAAAATACATAAAAGTAAATCGCACGGCACAGTTAAGTTGTTCCAGCCTTTGGAAAACGCTGCTTTAGCTTCGGTAGAATCGAGCGCTGGGGGCCTGAGCCTTCCGAAAACTTGGTGTTGTGACACTCACCACTGTGACTGCGTCGTTGAGCAGACTCTCGCCGAAAACGACGATGTACAGAATTTCGTTAACATGTATCTCTTCAAATACAGCGAGTACTGCAACTGGATCCACTGCAGAGATAAGGGATGAGAAAAGAAGCATGTCCAGCAGCGGGGTGTCGCACGAAAACAGGCCGCTCTGCCCCACAGCCCACAGAGACACACCTGGAACAGGCACGTGATGTTAGTACCTCAACCTGCAGTAAAGAAACACTCTTGCCCAAAACATTGATCTCATACACCGGTTACAGCTGCTGCTACGTACCACAGAGACCTGTTCGTATTTCCGCGGATTTACGAACTGAGATCGCGTGCCCGGCCAGCTCCTCAGTTTAACTATAAACATTGAGAAACATCGCGAATAGCGTAGATTATTCTAGGAATTGTTGAAAAGTCCAGATTACCATCTCTAGCGTGTATAAAAGTGTAGTGTAGAGTCAGTCTATGATAGTAGACTATCAGCGGAACCCACGTTCGTGGATTGCAAAGTGCTCTGTCTGCCGACATTACGACGTGGAAGAAAGCATTTATACCCAGATAATCAAAACAGTGATCTGTGGAGCGTCAGGCAATGATTAAGAAAATAATAAACTACGTACGGTGTGAAATAAACTCATCGTATTGAGAACCCATTTTGTAAACACTGATTACGTTACAATATTTTAGGCAAGTTCGAAACTAAATGTTGCAAAAATGCGACTATTTCTTTCGCCATTTCTTGGCTGCCCGGGTGTAACAATGGAGAACCGCAAAACAGATTTTCATGAACTTAGATATTGAAAGTTTCACTAAAACTTGGTTAAAATCTGACAAAAATAACGGGCACTTCACATAAACTTCTAAATGCGTTTCAGTGTGCAGGTATGACCAGGCGGAAAATACCCTGACAGACAGATGCCCACACCACCTGAGATATATCTTGCGGTCTCTTGAAGAAGAGAGTTTTTAGTGACTCCGTATCGACAAAATCTGCCGGAGCTAAGGGTACTGTAGAGTGTACCACTGAAACCAGGGCTTCAGTCTTACAATAAACAATTTCTGAGCCGGTCTGGCAACCAGTTTCAGGCTGAAATAATTTCATCAAGATATGAGACAAATTCAGTTGTTCATTTGTGGCTTATTTAACGACGCTGTCAGTAAAAAAGACTACAGACTATAGTGTCGGATGATTAATAAATCATGAATTGGAAAGTACATTGAAGGAACTGGTCGTGGCCTAATGTAAGGTGTTACCCCGAAAATTTAAAAGTAGTGACTGAGGAAAACCAAGAAAAATATCAGCCAGGATTGACCGTTTTTGGGCCAAGATTTGAACCCGGAATCTCCCAGATAGGAAACACTGGTGTAATCACTCGGATGCTGCGCTTAGTGTTGTCAATCTTATTTAGTGAGACATTTACACATTTAAAGGCAGACTGAATGGCAAACAGCTTCATGAAATGAAGCTACACAAAAGCGATAATATGAGGACTGCGTAATGTTTCCGGTTGGCCCAAAACAACACGTAAATCAAATTCCAAATAAATCCTTAGGGAATAAGGCATCATGATGAATGCGGTTCATCCCGTAAACCATGTGCCTTCCCTGTAATTTGTTCCATTCTTAGGTAATTGAACGACCACCTACCAACAGCAAACCACTCTTGGAGGCAAGTGAGAGATTGAACTGCTAAGTAACTGGAAAACGTGACCTATTCCAAGACCATACCAGCAGCGGATGAGGCAAATGTCGTAAACGTCGGAGAGGAGAGTCAGTATCACGGTTGAAAACCATTAAAATCGAGGTAACTACTCACCGATGGTGAGAGTGTTGAAGATAGTTCCAACGACAGCGAAGAGAAGTATGGTGCCCAGGTGGTCGAAGAACAGTCGATTCGGCATGAAGTATCCGGCATCCAATATAATTGGAGGGAGCATGTACAGGAAAAACGTGTCGGGTGTCAGGGGCGAGACGTGCATGCTGCCCGTTACAATGAGCAGGGCGCCAATTATCAGCCCCACAACAACCAGCAGGCACGACTCTGGGAAGATTTTCGACAGTGTTGGCGTCATGTGGAAACCTGGAACAACAACAAAAACAAAAGAAAATAAATCACTGGAACTCGAGGAGACTTCGAGTGCGGACAGGTGGCGAGAAGCAAACTTAATCCGTTATTATAACGTTACTTAAAAAAATGTACGCGCTTTGAGAGGTCGAGGCGGAAACAAATTGAATAATGATCTTCTGGGTTATGACGCCGTGTAGTGTTGTAGATTGTTACTGTCCACGGAATTTATCTGGAGTCTTAAAGATAGGGGAAGAAAGGTCAGTGTGATTCGCTCTGCACATGCTTTATTCGGAAGCGTCGTCAAGCAGACTAAACATATCTTTATATCTACACAGTTGGATCTTAACATGACGCTTAAGTGCTAATATTAACTGTTTAAAGCTCACTAGCACCACCTGCTTTGACAATCTGTAACTTTGAATTTTGCCCAAGAGTGTATTTATGG
Organism: Zootermopsis nevadensis; assembly: GCF_977971745.1. NCBI lineage: Eukaryota > Metazoa > Arthropoda > Insecta > Blattodea > Termopsidae > Zootermopsis > Zootermopsis nevadensis. Next base: position 10,940,285 of record NW_028259149.1, on the reverse strand, counting down.
GTGTCATACGATTCTCAGTGTGAACAGCTTCTATTTCCATAAACAGCATTAACCAACTGATCTCTGTAATACAATTTAAATTGTGGATTCCCTTTTAGCAGGAAAAAGGATAAACCAATTCGCCCCATACTTGGCATGCTTATGTACTGAAACCAGGAGGAGGTTTCAGGAAGGATGTGACTCCTCAAACTTGTCCTGGATTTGAGTCTCGGTGAGAATGGTTTCTGTAGCTGGGAAAATGAGTACGATGGAATAAGGAGGCCAAGATAAAAGTTGTTTGTTTCGGCTAGGATATTACAGTAACAAGGACCACAACTCCGAAAGCTGGCCTTTATTCGAGTCCCGGTAAAGATATTTTCTAAACCTCGGAAAATAATGACAGCAGAAAAACATAAATAAAACCAACACTGTTTGTTGTGGGGAGGAGATTGCATAAACAACGGTACAAGTCCGAAAGACTGTCTTAACTTGAAAATCTGATTAAGGCGCTTTCTGTGCCTGGGGAAATAATGACATATATGAGACCGGCTTTATTTATTTCGGAAAGGAAATTACAGGAACCCCAGCCCTGAAAAACGTATCTTGGGTTTGAGTTCTTGTGTGTAAATCAGTGTTAAAAGACAAATTAACTAAATATGATAAAACAATGGTTCTAAAATAAAAACTGAAATTTTCGGCGTGGAAATTAACCAACCCCCAACGTATATGCAAACTAGTTTCAGCAGGTATTTAAGTTTTCACTTTTTATTTATGTTTCTGTTATTCTTGTCATCGTGCCCAAAATGTAATTGGTTGTTTGGTTTAAAATTAATAAACTGCAGTGGTCTGACTGTCACATATCAAAATATCAGACTAAAGTAAAATTTTAAAACAAATAAAACTGCCATAACCTCAATGTTGTTATTTCATTATCTTCACTGTATAATGAACATTTTTCATACTCGGTCACCAGTGCCTCATTTTTGGAGACGGTAAATCCTGGGTGGAGTAAAGGTAACAGACACCAAGACATTCGTCCTGCCACATACATTCGCTATTTTCCTTGTTTCACAAAGGAGAGCCATCTATCAGTTTCAGGTATTCGAACACTGAAATAGAACAAGAAAACTAAAGTATCCTAAATCTCAATTCCTGGATTTGATCCATTCTATTTCTGGTCTCTATAGTGGTCGAAGAGAATAAGTTAATTGTGGTCTATAATGTCCCAATTATTACAAGTCACAGCAGAAATTACATAATAGATCAGGGATTTGTTTTGTACGCTGCTTTACGCCTGCAGTAGCCGCAACTTATTGAACCGCTGAGTGTAGCGGGTCTGTATCTCTGCTCCAGTATCGAGGTCAAGTGATGTGAACTACAAGCTCGGAAAATGCGTTATGCAAAATACCCGAATGTCAAATCTTTTACACCGCATAAAGCGGAAGCAAGAAGTGTAATTGTTATTTGCAAATCTTGTTCTGACAAATATTTATATTCCAAAATGGCTGTCTTTTGAGCTGTAACGTCGTGTAGTCTGGTAAATTTTACCAATATTTCAGAGGTCCTTGCTGGCTTATCGTACTGATGATGGAGGCAGCAAAGACCTCTGAAACGTCGGTAAATTTTAATAGACTACATGACGTCTCAACTCAGAAGGCAGCCATCTTCATACTCGCCGCCTTGAAACCACAAATCCTACTTATTTGTGTTTATTTTAAGCTTGGTTAACGAAGCTGCCTGCAACTCACGTCAAACATGGTAAAATTATATGATTATTAAGTAATGAATTAGAAGGAACCGTCATGGCTTAATTTAAGGCACTAGCCACTAATTTTCCTTGAGAGATTGAAGATAACAGGAAGAAACGTGAGTAAAAATAGTCGGTCTCAGGCCAGGATATCCCAAATACGAAGAAGAGCTAACCACTTGGTCGTGACGTTCGGTCGAATAATAAAGGTTATTTTCGTCTTCTGTATGGAGATTGCAAGCCAATGGGATTTAACAGATATATTGATATAATTTAGTTCCATACATTGGTGAATACTTTTCAAATTCTTGGGTACCAGAGTTACTTAATATAGTATGAAAGGGAAGCTACATACAAGAAGACAGCATAGCCCTGATGATGGAGGCAGCATGGACCTCTGAAACGGTGGTGGACATCTACCAGACTACACGACACAACAACCCAGAAGACAGAAATCTTCAAACTCACCGCTGTGAAAACCTCAAATCCTACTTAAATTACGTAAAAATTTCACGCTTCACTCATTTCGTTATGTTATATTATATTTAACGATATTTTACGAATACAAACCAAGTTGTGACAGTGTTTTACAAGTACACACATCTACATTAATATTATGCCTGCTGTTCGCAGGGACTTAAGAAGTACAAAGGAAATGTAGCCTACAGTATTAAGTTTTGTGTAAATCCATTCACTGATTCAGGAGTGTCGACGGTGAGACAGACACACGGGCATCACGACTCATAAACCTACATTCCCTTATAAAAACACTAAAATTAAAATAAAACAAAAACACGCAACAGTGCGGACAAAAGTAACAATGATTTTCAATTGCTGTAAAATCTGTGTTTAATAATATATTTCTTAAATTTATCAACAATAAAACTGAAAGCAATTTTCAGTGAATAACTTCACTGCAGCTCCCACCACGATACTTCGCACAGCCGTCAAGATAGAAATGTTCAGAGGAAAGATATAAAACAGGCTATGGCATTGGGCGACTATAATGGTATTTGTTAAAATCGGTCGATTCATTCAAAGGAGACGACATTAAACACACAGACTGAAGCCACCATTAGGGATTACGACACTCGGTGTCGGTACAGTTTATATATTACGTTTTAAAAAACCTTTATTATGCATTGGTTGAACTCTAGCGCCAACTGGAGGTACTCGGTTCAGAACACCAGAATAATGCCTCGAAACAGATCATCTCCTTACACATCCTTTCCAGTTTATCGCAAATAATAATTATATATAATTTCATGCTACATATTCTGTTCAGTAGATACAACGCAGTTAGATAAACAAAGAACAAAGGACATTTCTATCTAAACATTTCCAAGAAAAAGTGAGTAAATTTTTCTTTGTTTTCCTTATTCAATATTGAAAGAATATAAAGGCCACAGGAGTTTGGTGATACGTAGTCACCGATCCATAGTTCCCTCATTTCCGTGTCCAATATATATATATAAAAGTCACAACGCTGTGAAGATAGGCCCAGAAATGAATTAAATGTAGCGTTCAACGTCCTTGGAAATGGTACCCTTATTAGTGTAGAAACCACAGCCAGGCATTTGGACAAGTTTTGTTATATTCAGACGCGGAATTCGCCATTTCCGTTGACAGTCCGCCATTACATCCCGCTGTTGAATTCTGTGACGATGTTACGTTACGATTAGCATATACGCACATATTATGCTCGCACATAATACAATATCGACGTGCTAGGTACTGTCACTGCCTGAAATCAAACCCCAACAGCCCGTCCCTCTGTCCAGACGTGGCAGTGGTTGAACTGTCGTAGGCCAAAAAGCTCGGAAGGTATTTTCCGTACCGAAATACACATAATATCCTCATGTGTTCTTTGTAACATGTATTTAGAAATATTAAATCCGCCTTGTTCGATAGTTATCACTTTGACCATTACATCACAACGCCCCAGTGTTTACCTTTTGTTATCACCACTAGGAGGATATCAAAAAGTACTATTTTGAGGTCTTGCAGACTGTCACGAACTTCACATCAAATTTCATCCAAACCGGTCCAGCGATTCTCGAATTTAACCAACTTGACAGATGGACAAATAATAAATACGTTATTATGTGGGCAGTAAAACCAAGAAGCTTCACGTAATGTAATTTTTTCCTTTCCCTTGTATGATTCATCGTTGGTTTATGACTTCTGCCTTTCTCCTTCTTCTCCTTTCTTACTTTATCTCCTCTTTCGCGAACATCAGTGAGTATCATAGAGTGTAATCAACCCTCCTAACGACCCTACAGTAAACTGGAGTTGCCCGAAGCCTGACACAGACCACAAAGACGTGCATCACGTGTTTGTTTACTGCTAAAGTCAGAACAAAGAAAAGATCGATCTAGTCAAGCAAGGAGCTCAGAAATTCGCTTAACATTTACGACATTTTACGTTGAGTGAAAGATATTCTTCAAGGAAGTAGATTTCAAAAGTTCAAAGCAAAAGGGAGCTTTCAAGAACGCGCGACGCCTTCATGTGAATTTCATAGTGTGGCTTGTACGGGATCTGCGCTGAAAAAAGTATAAGCTCCAGAATTTTTTTTAAAAAAGTAAGGGGTAAGAGAGGTTATGGTACGCAGTGAGTAATGGTAAGCACGTCCATTTTGAAACGGCGTGAAGTCGCAAACAGCATTACATCGCACTAAAATATAGGGGATGCTTCCAAAATATAGTACTAGATTTGGGTTATATTTCTGAGAAGCCTCGGGCTATTAGCGGAAAGACCCGAAATACAAACTACTATACTACGAAAAGCCATGAAGTGACCAATTCAGCAATAGATGTCAGAGGCAAACCGATTGTGTGGACCGTCATTGAGGAAGTTGTCATTTTCCTAGCAGCGGTAGACCATCGCTTCTGAGGGACGTAACCTGGGATCGGATCAATACGCATTCACATTGTGTCGGTGAAGAGATGGCCCAAACCCAAAAACCTCCTGAAAGTGGGTCAGCGTTCAATCCGGGCTACTCAGCTTCTGTCAGTTAGAACAATCTCCCGAAAAATCGATCAGCACTATTATGAAGCAGCCATATTAACAAGCAGTTCGCTGAATGTCATTACTCTCCCCTGCACACGTCTCATCTCGTTTCACTGACAAATACAACCCTTTCATGGGAGGAGTCATAAAGCCAGCTCCTGGTAGACCACGTCGGGATATTGCTCCACGCGGACATCTGGACCCTACCCTGAGCTAAGTCACGTAGAAGAATCAGTCACATTACGAGGATAATGTGAGGGTTTTGTAACAATATGACTCTTATATAGTGGGAAACTTTTAGCTAGAGTTAAATTTCTTAGACTTGGCCGCTAAACAGCGCATGAGGGGAATAGTATTGATGTAATTACGTAATTAAGTTACAGCTGAACTAACATACACGCCTCTTTGTTTTACCTCTGTCACTAGACTCGAACAGATCTACGCGCATCGTGTTCACAGCGGCCACGTCTCAGAAATTTAACTATTCATACCCAATTCCTCAACTGGTGCACCAATTTTTGTCCGCAGTCTGCCAACTACATTTTAACAAAGGCCAGTGATTATCTACACGAGAGCGCTAATAGCAATATCTGGCTAATAAATAGAATTATGGAGTCCATAGTTCAGTTTCTCGCCGTACGACCACTCGCCTTGGTTTGGGATGTAACATCCACGTCAAGGTAAATAAAAATATAAGTATCTGCGACGACAACTCATTATTATATTTGCTGCTAACTTCCGGATGTACAGCTAACTACTTCTGTATACATGTATCTACGACCATCGTTCGATTCCTCGCTTCCTTGCTTCTGCGAGACAACAACAGACATTTACCAGCTGCTGTCTGTTAAGCCGTTCGATCATTGATCTTTCTAGACTCCTCTTCAACGTTGATAGGTCGAAGCATCTTTTTCCTTGTTTTTTCCCCTCAATTTTCGTCTTCCGTCTGGGAACAGTTTCAGCATTCTACTGAGATCATCTTCTTCCCACCAAATGTCTCAGTACAGAGGTTCAATCTCTGACATCGTCAGTGCTTTCGGCATTACACGTCAGCCGTCAATGTGTTTGAATCCGTAGAGTATAGTTCAACAGAAACCCACGAGAAAGCAAATACCAAACTCAATTACCCAAACCACAAGCCTTTTCTTAGATACATTTCTGCATACCGAGTCCCTGACCAAGTGAAACTTCTGGTATCGGACGAGTACTTCCTTCAGAGGACCCACAGGCGTGAACATCAAATGTGTAGGCATCCACGCTAGCAAATGGGTCTTTGATATCTTTCTAATATGGGACCACACGTATTTCCAATGAAAATTCATTTTCATGTCCTATTTCTCAAATATTCGCGCACGTGTGATGTTCTATAAAATGAACAATGACTGATTTCCCCTGATTCGTCTCTGTGAGACGTTGATGCTCTTAACGGAACTAGTCTGCGATCCATTGCAATTCATTTTCATTGCTTCGTTTGCATCTATTTTTCCGATGACAGTGACCTATTCAGCAGCAGTGCTAAAATAAATTATTAAATTAGTGAAAATGTTGTGCTAGCACAGTTAACCCCGCAGAACGTTTAGGTCCCAAAGGATCACAAATTTAATTAAATTTTAATTTTATCTTCGGCCATCTTTGTCGCATACATAATTCTGTCAAAATAAACTCTCACTTCCTACACAATTTTTCGAAGGCAGGACGAAATGCCGAATAACATAAACCGCCGGTCGTTGATACAGTGTCATTATATAATTTATCAGTAGAACTGCCGCTAAAACATTCTGTGGTCGTGTGATCTTATTAATAACATTGGCTAGGCTCAAAGACGAGGCAATCCGTGTTTTATCCCAGATGAAAGTGGAAATAAGGCCACTACCACAACATCTTCAATACTGACTGGAAATTTATTACCGCTCTATCGCTCGGAAGGTCACTGCCATCATAACAAAAATACATGTAAAGGAAACAGTAAAAATGAGCCATAAGAGACCACCAAATCGTTACATAACATCACCAAGTTCATTAGAGCAAACATTATTCTGTGTGGCCTGTTACAGATCAGAATTAATTCTGCCTCCGTCATCAGGGCGCCCTGATGACGGAGGCAGTATGACCTCTGAAACGTTGGTTAACATCGACCAGACTACACAGCGCAACAACCCAGAAGACAGAAATCTTCATACTCACCGCCCTGATGATGGAGGCAGTATGACCTCTGAAACGTTGGTATACATCGACCAGACTACACAGCGCAAGAACCCAGAAGACTGAAATCTTCATATTCATCGCCCTGATGACGGAGGCAGTATGACCTCTGAAACGTTGGTATACATCGACCAGACTACACAGCGCAACAACCCAGAAGACAGAAATCTTCATACTCACCGCCCTGATAATGGAGGCAGTATGACCTCTGAAACGTTGGTATACATCGACCAGACTACACAGCGTAACAACCCAGAAGACGGAAATCTTCAATGCCTCTTCCTTCATATGATATCACAACAATGACACGGAAAAGTTATTTCGGAAGTCATTTTTTCAAAAGAACATTTCTGCCGATCGGTAGGAATCTGAGTGGCAATACTCATGTCACTTTGAGGCCACGGACAGATCATCACCATGTCATAGTTACGATAATATCAGGATAGAGGTCTTCCGAAGAGAGGCATGTTAAATATTCAAGTTATTTCGGAAGTCATATTTTCAAACGCGTATTTCTGCCGATCTGTATGAATCTGAGTAGCAATACTTATGTAAGTTTGAGGCCACGAACAGGACATCGCCATATCGTAGTCACGACAATATAAGTCAAGTGGTTTTCCGAGGACAGGCCTTCAAAATATTCAAGGTATTTCGGAAGTCATTTTTTCAAACGCATATTTCTGCCGATCGGTAGGAATCTGAGTGGCAATACTTATGTAAGTTTGAGGCCACGAACAGGACATCGCCATGTCTTAGTCACGACAATATAAGTCAAGTGGTTTTCCGAAGACATGCCTTTAAAATATTCAAGGTATTTCAGAAGTCATTTTTTCAAACGCACATTTCTTCCGATCGGTAGGAATCTGAGTGACAATACTCATGTCAGTTTGAGGCCATGAACAGGACATCGCCATGTCTTAGTCACGACAATATAAGTCAAGTGGTTTTCCGAAGACAGGCCTTTAAATTATTCAAGTTATTTCGAAAGTCATCTTTTCAAACGCATATTTCTGCCGATCTGTAGGGATGTGACCGACAATACTCATGTCAGTTTGAGGTCACGGAGAGTTCATCGTCATGCCATACAACGACAATATAAGTCCAGTGGTTTTCCGAGGACAGGCCTTTAAATTATTCAAGTTATTTCGAAAGTCATCTTTTCAAACGCATATTTCTGCCGATCTGTAGGGATGTGACCGACAATACTCATGTCAGTTTGAGGTCACGGAGAGTTCATCGTCATGCCATACAACGACAATATTAGTCCAGTGGTTTTCCGAGGACAGGCCTTTAAATTATTCAAGTTATTTCGAAAGTCATCTTTTCAAACGCATATTTCTGCCGATCTGTAGGGATGTGACCGACAATACTCATGTCAGTTTGAGGTCACGGAGAGTTCATCGTCATGCCATACTTACGACAATATAAGTCCAGGTGCTTACTGAGGAGAGGACTTTAAATTATTCAAGGTATTTCGAAAGTCGTTTATTCAAACGCATAATACTGCCGATCTATAGGAACCTAAAGGACTATAATCTTGTCCGTTTGAGATCATGGATAGGTCAACGTTACTTCGAGATTATAAGATGATAAGTCCAAAGATTAGGGGAATATAGGCCTCTAAATTTTCGAAGCTCAATTCAAGAACAATTTTTCTCAGGCTTATATCTACCTAACTTTATTAATGTGAGTGACCATAATCATGTTAGTTTATAGCCGCTTATAGATCGACTTAATTCATATTTCAAGGCAATTACATTCCAAAAATGGGGCTACTTGAGAAGCTAAGGTTCAGTTAGTTTAGGTTGAGTTAGGTTAGGTTAGATTAGGTTGTTAGGTTAAGTTAGGTTAGGTTAGGTTAAGTTACGTTGGGATGGATTGGGTTGGGATCGCTGCCTTGCTAAATTGTATTGGAATTCCCTTGTAATTCGGCCTCAGTTTTAATCCTATGTTTATTGTGTTAATTTATGATAATGTATGAGTCAATACTGAACTATGGCCCTTACTTGATCGACTTCTTTATCCCTGGGACTAGGGCGCACGATCGTCACTGCGACTATTTCTTTAAAATTTCTCTCGTATTTTGTAAGGCTATGCCCTGCTCATACGTATTTGCTAATAGGCGTGTTGCTCTTCTGAAATTGTATCACAGCGACGTAATTATGATTTGCTGCAAAATTATACCTTTTTAGGCGTGAGCGATGTTAGTTTAAAGTCTCCTTCCTTCCCCCAATTAATCAAATGTTATTTGGCCTCATTTTCAAACAATTTTAATAACAAATAAAGTTATACCACGTATCTCCGACTCTCTTGACATTTTATTGATTACTAAAGTACAGAGCCACAAATGATGTGACAGCACACCTTTCCACTCAGTACCATGTGTCCGGATAGAGCCCGACCTGATGGGCTCTGAGTTTCTGTTGCAGAAAAACACTTGTTTAGTGCTGGCTATTAATGGCGGTGTTTGAATAGCAGGTATGAAACTCATGCATAGTAAAAAAGGAAGTGGTCGTGGCATACTTAAAGTTCTGAAATCATTTCTGCCTACAGGGACTGAGAGTAAAGGAAAGGGTCTAATTCAAATTTGCTGTTTACTTTCCTGAGTGTTAAGCGATGACGAACTGGAACAAAAGGTATTCTATTATTGCCCAAAATCACTATGAGACAACCAAAAGGCTAATAAATTCGTTGTTGATGCTGGTCTATTGCGATGTAACGCCGTGTGGGCTTCTAGGTAGATACCACAGTTTGAGAAACACGGTGCCCCATCTTCAGCTCGGAAGATGGAAGTAGTATATTCCTCCGAAATGTTGGTATCTACCTATGAATCACCACAGCGTTACCAACATCAAAATGTTCACCGCTGTTCAAACATCTGACTTCACATAATAGATTAATCGATTAGTGGTTTGATCCATAAGCTGTTGTCCGTGTTAGACGGATCACTGGACTGACGGATTTTAACCTTTTTCTGGTATAAAGATTACATGTTCCGATAGATATGGGATTAAAGGCCCAAAGAACACTGGGGATCAAAGGATCGAATCCTGCTAAGAGCACGGACATCAGTTCGCCTTTCCTGTGTTGTCCTCTAGCGATGACCTTCGATGGTGTAAACAAGGATTTACATTATTTTTAACTGAACACACCGTGAGGAAGTTATATCCGATCCTTCGCCCACACTCACACACAATCCTCAGGCTTAGAACTTGGAAACGGTACAACAGGTAGGGTATTCTCATTGACTGAAAAGCTAAAATGAAACAAAAGGGGAAGAGCTGAAACGAGACGACCATCCTACATTCAACATTCTATTTTAAGCCTGTGTCTACAAGCAGTGACCTGCAGCGTGTTGGTGCGGCCGCTGAGTGCACAGGCAGAATGTGCATTAGGATGTGTAACCACCATTCAATTGATTACCACAGTCCAACGGCTTATATGTTGATCTTCCACCAGGAAAGAACAGAAGGTTCCAAACACTGCGAGATACACAACAGACTTTTACGCAGCTAGGACGTTTCATAAGACAATAACACAATTGCTATCATATCAAAATAATTATTTAACAGAGCATCATTCCAGTTGATAAAAGGTAAGATTTCAGGTTCTCACGGCGGTGAGTATGAAGATGAGTGTCTTATGGGATGTTGCGTCGTGCAGTCTGGTAGAGGTTTACCGACATTTGAGAATCCCCCCTGATGATGGAGGCAGCAAGCACCTCAAAGACCTCGGCAAACCTCTACCAGACTACACGACGCCAACATCGCGTAAGACAGGTATTATCTTCTGTGTGTAATGGGTAGATCTATTTGTAACTTATGATTACTTTAGGTAAACCCTTTGTTTGTATTATGTGAAATTTATATAATAGTATAAATTGTACTTTATAATATGTACTAAATTATTATTATGACTTTTTTCACAACCTATTGTCATTTGACTATCTTATGGATCCATGTAATGTAATAAAATATGTATGTATGTATGTAGTCACTGAATAAAAACAAAAAATAAGTGAACAGCTCACCAACAGAAAAATGTGTGCGTACTGCAAATTAATTTATCTCCCCTGAAATACATTCCGATTTGCTTGATTTTGTAGAGACGTAATAGTGTTCGGAAGTTGGTTCAGATGAGGTGTTACCGTCACATCGATCCATCAACAAACCCATAAAACAGAGATGTAACAGTAAAACACAAGCAAACGGCTATAGAAAGGCACGACTATGGTGACCGGACAACAGTTACACTTAATTCCTACGTGAAACGTGGAAGTGTTATATGTCGTTTATTTTTACCTCTGAAACTGAGAGAATATACCGACGTAAAGTTTAAAAAATATTACGATGGTTCATATCTAACATGAAATTTTGTTTCTCGTAAAAGAACGATGGTAAACACACATAACGAAATTAAAAATGACACCAATTATAAATATAAATATAGTAACGCGTAAACCCAAAGGAAAGATTAGAATTTAACGTAAAGTAGCCTGCTTGATCGTTCATTGTAGGATTTGAGGTTTTGACGGTGGTGAGTCTGAAGATGGCTGTCTTCTGTGTTATTGCGCCTTGTAGTCTGGTAGAAGTTTACCGACGTTTCAGTCGCTCGGCTTACTTATCGCCGTGATGATGGAGGCAGCAAGGACCTCTGAAACTTCGGTAAATTTCTACCAGGATACACGGCGCAACAACCCAAAAGACAGCCATCTTCTGAACATTCATTGTTCTTAAACCAGTGGTGGGCTCTTGCGAACACGGGTCCATAAAATAATTTATTGGTTAGTCGACTGACTATTGGGGTCTACTATTTAGGATTAACCAAGAAATGTTAGCCTGAAACTATTGACATTAAATATGGTACTAAGTAAGATTTCAGGTTCTCACTTTGGCGAGTATGAGGTACGAGCCTCTGCGATATCGCGCCGTGTAATCTCGTTCAAGTTTACAGACGCTCAGGGCGATAGCCCTAATGATGGAGGCAGTTAGCACCTCTAAAACGTCGGCCAGACGACTTACATGAGACTACACGGAGTAATATCCCAGAAGGCTGTCATCTTCAAAATATGGCACGTTTATATTGTACTGACTGTATTTTTGTGCGTGAGCTAGGGTAACTGTATGTACGGCTTTAGTCGCCTGGCAACGAGTCATTGAAGATGGATTTCTTCTGGAGTGCAGCGCCGTGTAGTGGTAAACGTCGACCAGACTACACGGTGCTACAACCCAGAGAACAGCCATCTTCATATTCACCGCCGTGATAACCTGAAATCGAACAAATCATTGGTTGGTCCAGCAACCACATCCATTCCTTATGAGACAAGCTGTACCAATTTTGATTCATCACCCCCTTCCTACCCATGAGCCGGGATAGCTCAGTCAGTATAGTGGCTGGACGACCGGGGTTCGATCCCCGACGGGGGCAGAGGATTTTTCCTCTAGCATCTGCTCTGGGGCCCACCCAGCCTCCTCTACAATGGGTACCGGGGTCCTTTCCCGGGGGTAAAGCCGGCCGGGGCGTGATGCTGACCACTCACCCCCATCTAGTGCCGAGGTCAAGGAAGAGAGGAGCTATACCTCACTCACCCCAAACGCCTACATGGCGTATAGTGGCACAAACTTTACCTTACTTTACCCGCAAATTATCCAAAGTTATAACCGTTTACTGAATGGGTTTCACTTAAAATGATATCTGTATGGATTATTTTTAAACTTAACTCTTACAAGAAATATATTAATAGTAGCTGCAATATTCACTGTAAATCAGTTTCGTAGTGAATTCACGCATACCAACATAATGCGGGAACTTAAATTAACAGGCAACCAAATGTATTATATGTTGCAGAACTAATGGAGGCCAAGCAATGATATTTTTTTTCATGCAGGGAGATCAAAGAGGATGTTTCTTGGTGCATTTAATAGACATTAAATAAACAAGTCGAATAAAAGGTGTAATTTAAACGAACCATTAGGCAAACGTAAACTTCTTCAAACGACGTTAATGAAGACAGAATCATCCACTTCCGGGTTTGTCATTAGCCACATTTTGTTAAAGAAACGAGTCAGTGAATCGGACTGGTGTCGTCACATCTACCACATGAACAATAATGACAGTCCCAGCAAAAACTTCGTTACATGCATTTAAACCTGTTCTTATTATCCTGAAAGGAGAGGCGGGGTTATGGTATCATTATGTGAGACTGCAGACGGAACTGCAATGTTATTTAAGGTCGAAGATTTCTGTCTTCTGCGTTGTTGCGCTGTGTAGTCTGGTCGATGTTTACCAACGTTTCAGAGGTCATACTGCCTCCATCATCAGGGCGATGAGTATGAAGATTTCTGTCTTCTGGGTTGTTGCGCCGTGTAGTCTGGTAGATGTTTACCAACGCTTCAGAGGTCATACTGACTCCGTCATCAGGGCGATGAGTATGAAGATTTCTGTCTTCTGGGTTGCTGCGCTGATGATGGAGGCAGTATGACCTCAGAAACTTTGGTAAACATCGACCAGACTACACAGCGCAACAACCCAGAAGACGGAAATCTTCATACTCATCGCCCTGATGACGGAGGCAGTATGACCTCTGAAACGTTGGTAAACATCGACCAGATTACACAGCGCAACAACCCAGAAGACGGAAATCTTCATACTAAGAATCGCCCTGATGACGGAGACAGTATGACCTCTGAAACGTTGGTAAACATCGACCAGATTACACAGCGCAACAACCCAGAAGACAGAAATCTTCCATCGCCCTGATAACGGAGGCAGTATGACCTCTGAAACGTTGATAAACATCGATCAGACTACACAGCGCAACAACCCAGAAGACAGAAATCTTCTTATTCACCGCCGTAAAAACCTCAAATCCGTCTCCCAGTTCCCTGCCGTTCGAAATCATAAGGCATGAGGGAAGTATGACCGAGACCCTACAGATCTGTTCGGTGACAGATCTTCGAAAAATACAAATTTTATCTCAAGTTCTTTTCTAAGAATGTAAAATAACAACACAGCGGCCTGACGAAATTTATATTTACTCTTCCGTTTAATATTAGTAACATGCGAAGCTTTATAGGCAGGTGCGAAATTTTGTATGAAATAATTTATTTATGTATCACTATAAATCACTAGAAAAGTGGTGTCTGTTCAAAACTGTGAGGTTATACAGGGCACGTTTCTTACGCGGTAGTAGAAATTTACATACAGATATACGCAGCATTACCAAGTTAGACAATTACAAAATTATAATTTATAGGCTCCCTTTATATACCCAGAAGCATTACAAAGAAACTGCGAGTAAATAAATGAACTGAAAGTCTCATACGTATTTCAGTGGTGACTATACCTATATATACAATTTATTTTAGCATCATTTATTCTGGTACTATGCAAGCTGTTTATTCTAAAACGATGTATTTTGCATAAATTATTTACAAAACCAACGGAGATGATTTCCTGTTTAAAACTTTTGGAAAACTGTACACTTTATTTTTCAATACAGGCAACTCTCAGAGCTTCGATACATAAACATCACAAAAGAATATGCGATTTGTTTTTGTAATAAAGCTCACACGTCTGCTCCTAGTTTAACGTCATGATGACGACGAGCTTCCAACCCACTGATCGATGCACGAAATGACACAATGACGGAGCAAGTGACATAACGGTAAAGTAAATCCCGCATTTTTCGATGTAACTAGAGCGAAGAAATCTGTTCTGAACATATCCAAACAATTTTCCCCCGCTTTTTAAAAATCTATTTGCAACACAGAAATTCGTCAGTGTTGCATTAACAAATAAAGAAAAGTCTATCTTTTCAGTATTATATTTGCAACGCGCTATAAATACTTATTTTTTACATCTTAAAAAATTCGTCTCTAACTTTATAAAATAATTTACAGGCCTGTACGGAACACGGACAATCATGAGTGCTGCTGAAATCGATGTTTTTAAAAATCGAATAAATGTGAAATTTATATCGTTCAATAAATGATAATCGAATATATTTCCGTGGCGTGTATTAGAGTCTCCTTCCTGTAAATGTCCATCTATACTTAAGACATCACTTTTATGTTATTTCGGTTGCAGACGCATTTCAGTTTAGTCTTCCATCTTCAGTGCCACTTCAATCACCGTAATTTTTTATTGGTGATTTTTTTATTCGTGGCGTGGGAAGAAATTTAATACATTCAGTTAATTTCCGCGAGATGACATGACTAACAATAATTTGCTGGCGTATGTGAAATATGAGGTTTTTACGGAGGTGAAGATCTTCTGGGTTTTGAGGCTATGTAGAATCGTCGATAGATTCCAAGGTTTCGGAGAAACATGTCTCCATCTTAAGGGCTGAAGTTACAATAATGGGAAGTGGATTTATATAGGGTTAAGGGGAAGGGAAGACTGAAGGGATGGGTCAATCAGGGAAGAGGGTACTTTGGATTTCATATTACCACCTTCTCTATAAACAATTCCGTGCTTAGACATTTCCTTAGAACCAAGTTTTCTGTCTAAGATCTAAGTTTAACTAAAACTACTTTCCGACATTTTGTAACAATCCGCGACCATAGATTGCTTATTCTACAAAGCAGTTACTATGCGTTCTTTGCACGAAGTGAATAACGAGAACTCATTATGAACTAATCATGTCTGTCTGTCTGTCCAGTCTATTCAAATTGAGAATCGCTAGATGGATGTGGATGAGATTCAATATGGAGACTGTGCTGTTCTGCGCGACCTCAGAATCGTGCTACTGAATATCCTACGAGGTTTGATAAAATGACGGATGAAGAAAGACATCGAGGTGCTGCGATCTGGTGTCCAAATTGGGAACTCTCGAATAAGGCGGATTTTATATCTCTAAATACAAGCTGCAAAGAACGCGTGAGGATTTTATGTATATTTCGGTAGAGAACACACTTTCCGAACTTGTTTTACACTGATTGCATGTATAACTCGGGTTAATTCCACAATTATATCCTAATAAACTGCATTATTCCAGTAGACAGTAGTAATAAGACTCTCACATTTGACGCATTACTAATTTAACCCAATCACAGCAAAGCTTGACACTCAAGAATGCCCAAAATTCCCGTTCCAAGGCAGATGTATATGAATCATGGGTCACTCATGCGCGGGTTGACTCACGGCGTTCGCCAGTAGCGTTCCAAGGAGGGAACAGACTTCGTTGGAACACTCTCAACTGCCGTGATGTACTACGAAATTGGGTCGCGGTGCCAGACTTCAAGAGAATTAAAAATACATTCTGCAAACTCATGTCATATACAGAATCAGGAAGTGGGGAGAAGCTCCAGTTCTTTTTACGTTTGTGCAGCGTCTTTTTCTGTACTCTACGGCGTAGATGAAAGCATAGCTTCTTTATTTAAAGACGCTTTCTTAAATGCACAGGTTGAACGGAGTCGAAGTATAATATGTGGAAAGCAGCTGCGGGTTCTTGCCTGAATTTGTCTGGAGGGGCTGAGAAACACCGCGGAAAGCCTCAATAACAATGGGCTGTCTCCGACATGGGACACTCCAAATACAGAACACGAGTTCTGTGATGTTCTGAGAGATGCTTATAATATTCTCCATAAATTCCTTGGGAATGGCTGACTTATTGCTTATGCAGAACCATTTCATTAAACCAACTGTATCGAAACGTGTCTTCTCCACCTGCCTCCGAAGTGCTGGTAAGCGCATACAAGACCGAAATGCTTCACTACTCAGAACAACATAATATATAATACATCTTCAAATAACAGATAACTGAACTGGAATCCTGCGACCTGAAATTGTATGACAGGAACTGTCACTTGCTTTGTATGCAGGATGTGTCCGAAATGAGGTTCTCACGGCCGCAAGTATGGAACGTCGGTCAGCCTCTACGAGAGTACACGGATCCAAATTCAAAAAAGCTCAAATCTTCAAGTTACTCCTCATATTCCCTTTATTCTCGTAATCGAATGAAAACTCATTTTCGCCAGGAACTGACCAGATGACATTTCTCTGGGCATTTCCCAATCCCTATAGTACGTGGCGTGCAATGAGTAGAACTCGCTGTAATGTGTTTCGTAGATGCGTTTTCCTGTTCATTTTTCTGGTATCATAGACAGATGTCAGCAAAGACAATGTAACATTCCGCAGAAACCTCAGAGGTGGATGACGGATTTTATTACAAAAGTGAACCTAGCCTACTTATGAGACGATAAATATGAAAACGCATTCCATACACTTACGAATAGATTGGTCTGCCCTCCCGCCCATCGAATTTAACTTGAGAAGTAAGTAGGATTTGAGGTTACTCCTAAGGCGTTATTTAGTGACCAATGGATAACGACAACAGTTAATTATGTTACAGAGCCCATTAGACTTTCACAAAGAAAACGATGCATTTCCGACACTGCAGTTCGTGCTAAAGCGACATGATCTTTTTTTTCCAACCATGCGGCAACGTTTTATTTTCTATAGGAAAACACCACAGTCGTGTAGACGACATTAACGAAGTTCATGTACTTGAAATAATCCAATTTAACGCCTGTATGGACAGACAGATTGCCATTAAAAAGTGAAAGGATTTTTTTTATACAGAATCTCTCTGACGCAGACCTCCTTCTGAACAACCCTCAGAATTATGAGATATGAGGTTCTCATGTAATTGAAAGTGTCGATGTTGGTCTTCTGGGCTTTAATGCCGTACGAACTTGCAGGTGCACACCAACGTTTCGGAGAACCATGCCGCCCTATCTCCAAGGCTAAATCACTAGTGAATATCTACATATTGTCTGCATCTACTTTATCTTAGCAGATGTAGGCACTACAGATCACTTTAACGATCTGTACCGGATCACCGTTTTGACCGTGTCTTAATGACCCGTTCTTTTTGGGCCAGGTAAAGCAAATGCGTCTTTCAAAATAGAACTGTAAATACTGCTTACTATCATAACGAAAGTTGAAAGATGTTTTCCCAAACATGATAAAAATGTTACAAAATAATTTCACAAACAAATTGTTTACGAAAAAATCTAACTAACCCATATACAAAACTGTGTATGGTTTTCACATGGAAAATAGTCCGGGGGGGGGGGGGGGGGGGGCTTACAGGTTTTTTAGGCACAGTTGTGATAATGATCCTATTCAAAGCAAAAAGTTCCCGAAAGTGAGCAGCAGTGTCCATATCCAAGAAGATCACGTGAACTGAAACCACACAATGGCAAAGATTTTCGTATGCCACCATGATCGGGTTTAAAGCAAAAGCGAGTGAACGATCCGGTTTGTCTCTTTGAATCAGAGACGATTCAAGACAATTGTGGGGGGAGGGGGGGGTTCATGGATCGGACCGAACAGAATCGGGTTGAAAACGAAGAATTTTTTTTAAGAAACAACATACACCCAAACTTTTGGACTCGTTCGTTCACGAACGACACATCTCTAGCCCCAAAGACAGGTTCTTACGCCCTCCACCAAATAATTCCTTCATTAAATGTTCCCGCAAACACTACTTCCTTTCTTGGTGTTGGTAATCACATCTAATTATGTCAATAAGCAGAAGCTGTTGAATGACATTGAACTCTAACTTGATGTTCTAATCCTGTTGATGGTTCCCGTCTCCCGACACACCCGGAGGCGATGTGTTATCGTAAGAAATGTGACGGTATCCTGTTGTTCTACTAGGGCGCAGTCATTCTTTAATTAAAGTTGGTAGGCATCCTACCAACAAGCAGTGATGGAACAATCAACCGAAGGCTGTTTGCCAAGACGAAGCTACTTCCCGCCTTCCTGCTAACGTGTCACTTCTCTTCCGTGCAAAGAAACTGAGAAGCCAAATCTAGTGCTAACAGTAAATCCGTTACGATATCCATTGGCGTCCTAAGGAATCAGTTGTAATGTTTTACATTTCGTAGTACGTTTTCTCTAAGACTAAATTATCAATACCCGGCACGCCAGAAGAGCTGCAGACGCGACGGACCCGGTTCGAGTCTGGTTATATTTGCTGAAGTTTTCAATGGCTTTCGTCTCTCATTCTGTTTCCAAACGAATCCTGGGATATGACTTTGAAATAGGCCACGAATGCTTCATCTAACGTCCCTTCCCAACTTTCGATAATCGATAACCTCAGTAGCTGATACATTAGCCAACGTTCCTGTTGCCAGGTGCACAGGCGATTTAACCCCTGGGCAAACTAAGCTGTTGCCTCGGGCGCCAAAACTCGGGGGGGGGGGGGCAGTCAGATAAGAATTGAACATATTTAACAACATAAATAAAGAAAAGCAGAGAAAGAAGTAGATCATACAAGCGATCGAAGACCTAGTCTGGGTTGTACCTTCCATCCGGAACAATCTAATAGGCTAGTTCTTTAGGTTGGAGATGGTAAATATTTTTGGCGTTAGCTGAGATCGAACCACTGTCACAAACCTTAATTAAGCTTTATTTACTGCTTTCAGAACAATGCGTAACCTTTACTTCCGACTTAATAAGGTCAATGAATTACTGTCTCGGATCCTGAGATATGACGTATATAGCTGCTTCTCCCCTATTCTACTTCGTATAACCAGAATGTTCGAGATACCGTTTGATGCCGGTCTGAAAACACCATTTGACTCTGGTGAAGTAGTTGGACGTTACATCAACAACATCCATAAATTTGGTTTGTCATTCAAGAGCTTAAAGATCTCTGTTGGTTTTTTTATGCGTTCTGTGTACGAAGTGAATATATATAGGACAGTCGTGTCCGTCCACGTGTTTAATCTAGATACAGTTTGGTATTGGATTTCTACAGCGCAAGTTCTCGGGAAATTTTAATTGTTGTTCATATCGGTGTAGTTTGTAATTCCTGCTCAGAAAATAGCTGAAATCATACTTGTCCACTTTCCATAAAACAGTTCATCGTACAAAACTTTCGTACGAGACATTAAATATATCATCAATGCAATCGTTAAAGCCTACGAGCTGAAACATTCGCTCCTGATGTCGACGTGGGCTCAGCTGTTTGTTGCCGGCCAGGAACAGTATTCTTACCGCGTTCCATCCCACAACAGTCATTAAATCATGGCGAACACGTCATAAACATCATGCTACGCGTATATTTGATAATTTGTTAGTCATTACATAGTCATGAGAACGAACATGCACACGATCTCATACATCGTTAAATGTTGTCACGTTACACGGTTCTCTTCGCAGCAAATATTCATTATTTTACAGCGAAATAGGTCTACTAACGTGAAACATAAATTACAGGAGTGAAAATTGTATGCAATGAACTTGGTGTAAGTGCAGGATGCGAATTATTTATAACCTCAAATTTTATAGAGGCAAGAGAAGGTTTCGATTCTTGTAAATACGATAAAGACAAAACTGTTGTTTTCTTAATTCGTTTTAGCATACAGTCATTTACACAAATCATGTGTATAATACTGTTTACAGGTCAACGATTACATACATGGCGACAGTTTAAAGTTACATCTTGCAACATTAAATTAAACAAAATATGCACTTCATTACCCTCCCAGAACAGTAGTAATAATAACAACATTATGTAACATATGTTTACAAGTGCAATTAATAAACAAATTCTTATACGGGTAGCAGTCAAATCTTTTACCACGTACGCACGGTCCCAGCAAGGTAACCCATTGCCGTAAATTTATTTTTTGACTATATTCCAATATAATTTAAATAATTATAACGTTAAAATTTGCAATAGACAAGCAGGCTTATGAACTCTGTATGCAACTTTTTGTTTGTTTGTTTCTGGGACTGAAACCCTTAAGTTCTTCCGGTATGAAAGAGATTAAAGTGGACAAAAGTGTACCAGTAACCGCGATAGGTTTAAGCCCGAATTGATGATAAAAAATATTAACTATTAAAAATTGTTGAGGCATGCAAGTAGAAACGTAAAACTCGCAGACTCACCGAAACGCAAACCCAGGAGACGGATAACTTCTGAAATCGGCACTTACCTGTGAAAAAAGACAGAACACTTAGGTACAGGTAATGCACACACGAGATAATAACATTCTGTCAGAAGGGGATGGATAGAATGCAGTCTCAAAGTCTGTATTAAAATCAACTAATAATTATTATTTCGGGAAGAAGCGGCGTTGGCCTTTTTGAAGTACATGACTTGAGAAAACATCTGAACAGACGGTTTCCCCGGAAGATTCGAAGTTGGAACCTCTTGAATATTTGGTAAGATTTCAGGTTCTAATCGTGGCGAGAACGAAGATGACTATATTCTGGGACGTTGCGCTGTGCAGTCTGGTAAAAACTGACCAAAGTTTGACAGGTGCTTGAGCTAAAGTGGAGGATAGCTAATAGGAGACGGTCGGACAAGGCTTTGCTAACTCCTTTTCTTTTAATCAACTTTTTCCGCGCACGACTTACTAATCGCCCTGTTGATGGAGGCAGAACACACCTCTGAGACGTCAGTATTTTCTACCAGAATACACGGCGCAACGTCCTAGAAAAAGCCATCTTCCTGAATACCAAGGAGGCGGACACTCGGGTTTCTCACTACAAATTTCTTCTTCCTATCTTCTTGTCGACTTCCGTCAACAAAAATGTGCTTACAACAAGCAAAGTTAACAGAGCGTCGTTGAATATCAGAACGCAAGCCCACCAGCCATCTTCATTTTGTGTTTGAGGTAGGATCAATACTATTTCCAGGGTGGAGTTGAACTACAAACGTAAGGTCAACGCTGTTTACTAACGGATGCAGAAACAAGTGACTGCCGTGGTTTCGCAATGTTTTCTAAGTTAGGATAAAACAGGAAGCTTGTGGAACTATTCAGAATTGACAGGAGCATAACACAAACGACGGGAGACTGGCTCTGGCACACACAGCAGGCTTCATTCCAAAGCGCAGTTGGAGAAACATTTCTTACTCACAGCCATAGTTGTTCAGAGCCCACGATAAAGTGTGTTAGTCTTGGTTTCTTTCAATTCCTGACATATTTAACATTGATTGATAGAATAATTATTGAATATCGTATTAAATGCCCTCTTCGACCAACGCTTGTTAACATCCAGTTACCCAGAATAGTAAAATCCGCCTCATAGATGCTCACACTTCATGGATTGCGTCACCTTGACAAAAGTACAGTCACAAGGAAGTCCAATAAGATAGGATTCGCTTGCCACAAACTTCCTTCATTGTAAGATTTCAGTTTCTCACGGCAAGACTGAAGCTGGTTATCTTACGGGATACTGCACCGTATAATCTGGTAGTACTGACCGCCGTTTCACAGGAACTTACATTCTCCACATTCAGGTCGATAAGTCATTATCTACCGGACTACGCGGTGCAAATCCCAGAAACCACATTTCCTTGACTCTGTTATACGTCGCATGAGACAACTGACGCCAAACACTGCCCACACTTGGCTTGCAACACGCCCGCTTGAGTCTCCTTGGCCTACTTCACTTGACTACTTACGTGTTCCAGTTAAGGGTGTACATTTTTTATATATTATTTTCAGAAATAACTTCTCCATTCAGGTTGTCACAAGACAATCGATCACATAAAGAAACTTAACTGTGGCTATAGTTAATTCCTGTCTATTACTATTTACATTTTAAGCAAACAAAAAGTTTTCTACTTTCCTTATTATTTCTCTTGGCGTCTTGAAAAACTAAAAGAAACAAACGTATATTTCCTCCTGTCTGTCAGTGAAACTATTATAACAAATCATGTATGTCCTTCATAAACAGACAGGCCTGTTATTACTTGGGCGTTTTTTTTTTAAAAAAATAAAAGTACCTCTCTCTTTTTGTATTGCCGTTTCAGTAAGTTTCATTTGAGTTCTGTGTTTGCACAAGACAGGACATAGCGAAAGGACAGATGCCTCAGTACTCCTGTCAAAAGCAGGTTTGCTTATTTTCAACACAAAGACAATCTACACTCAACAATGAAATAAGTACTGATTTCTTCCCAAATACATTTACGTACCAATTAATAGGTGCAACGCTTAAAAGAAAAATTACATGTTTCGGTTTACATGAAACCACCATCAAATTTTTTTTATTTTTTTACACTGAACATATAAAGTACGAAGGATTTTTACAACTTTTAGGCGGTATTGGCACATTACGTTGTTATTTACTGAACTGCTAAATTATTAAATATTGCTTTGCTATAATACCTGTATGCTGATATGGACCAAGTACAGAATATATGTTCACACATGACACGAAACGTCGTTAAAGGCATTGCAATAAGATGAACACACACATTCAATTATACCTGGAATGTGTGATCAAACAGATGAGCCAGAATATGGCTCTCCTCTGAGATATTGAGCTGTGTGGTCTCCTACATAATGGGTTAGCATCTACCAGATTATACGGTGCAACGCCCCAGAAGACATCCACCCTCTTTCACCCACAATTGGACCTCGGTTTCGTTCATTACAGTTACTCCCAGGGTCTTGACAGCTTGCAGTGGCGACAGTGACGACGAAGTCTTAGCAGATTAAAATCCTCAGTTCAGTTCATTCGTGCCCCCAAAGAGAGAAAAGAAATGTCACTGACAAAAATCCAAACTAATCCTTGCCCAGTACTTCAACCTCCATCCACCGGAGATGACGAAGAAGTAAACAGTAAAGAAAATATTTCGAAATGTAAACCATGAGAGAACAGTAATTTCCAAAATTATCTCCTTAAAAAGTAGGATAGTGTGTACAAGGTCTGAACAATTTGGCATAAAAAGGCCAGAATAGACGGAGATATATCAAACTGCATTACGAAATTAACAAATCGTAAATCGTCAACGAAGACAGCTGTTTCAACAAACAGACTGTCACTGATGGCGCTGCTTAAACTTAACTTGATTACATCAGGTAGCACAATGCAAGAACTGTTAAACATTGCGCGGGACTGAGCCAAAAGACAGAGTGAGAGAGCGAAGAAGTACGTAAAACCTATTAAGCTTATCTGAAAAGGACAAAAATCACTGACGCCGTGAAACAAAGCTTCAATAATGCAAAAGTAATAATAACAAATACAATTTAAGTATTGGGCTACTGATTACTAAATGCAAAGTGAAATTATCATGGAAAATTTTGAGCTAAGAGCGGACAATATTGACAATGGCCACAAATCTCGTTCAAAATACAACGAAACCCATATAAATTTATATTCTCCTGCAAAATAACTGTTTCGTACTAAATGCGTAGTCCAGAAGAAAACACCGATTCATGTAAATAAGTAAATTAATATAATTTCGGCCTTAAATTGTAACTAACACCAACAAGTTATTTTCAGTGGCTTCGAGGAAAAATTAAGCCCCCCCAACTTATAAATGATAAAATTCCACTGATTCAGAAGCACAGGTTTATATAATAAGTCATTCATAACTATCTGCCTGACGATCAAAACAAATTTATTTCTGTGACATGGAGATTTACAACTATAATATCCTACTTATCACTCTGGTATTAGAAGTAAGTCTCGCTAACACTGCCAAAGCTCACATCAGCCACAGGAATCCGTCCTTATCACTCTAGTCTGTTACCTCAAATTCCAACACTCGTCTGTGTCTGTGTTTGTATTAAAATTCGTTTCGCCAGCAGAAATCTCACCCGTGTCTAGAGAATGGCAATCCCACTACAATCCTTAGTTTAACTACAGCTGATATACTGATGTATATTACTGAAAACTCCTTCGTCTATGTTCAAAAACTACACGAAGTTTCCATAGCTGGTTATGCATCCGTTAGCAAGCAAGCAACGTAACCAGTTCGTGCCATTGGAAAGAGATAATCACGATCCCCGGATTGAGATTAGCTTCCGAAACGTTGCGTGATTTTTAAACTTTGAAGAAGGAAAACGTCCAAAAATATGCATCACTTCAATGACACACTTCAGCCAAAACCTTTAAACTAGTAGCAGGCAAGTACGAACCACGAAGTTAAGTTAGTCGTTACTTCATCCCATTCACCACTACTTCCTCTCTATAAAACGCAAATATTTTTCTTGGAACTCGAAACACGACTATTACCGAGTCTAGCAGAAAGTACACTCCACACTGATAAAAATAAGAGGAAGGAGACAGGCAATGACAACGTAAGACATGGCGATTGATTCATAGTTTAATCCGTATTCTAAAATATAATGGTGTAAGTGACCCAAGTTAATCAACTCGGTTTCCCGTGTAGGGAACACCTGCTGCTATGAAATAACAGTGGAGAACGTACACTAATGGACCATCTCTTTCTTCTCGTGGCGAGAAGAATCATGTGTCGCCCAATGGCGGACGAAAATTTAGCCGCCCATCACGTCATATTTTATCATAATGACAAATTTTAATTAACTAATACTGTAGTGAATGTTTATCGAAGTAAGTTAAAATCCACTTAAGCACATTATTTCTTTTTTTGTTCATCCATGTAAGCTAAAGATCAACTTATGGATCTTTCTGGCACGTAAATATGATAGATTATAAATTATATTAAGTTTTATGTGAAATGGACGTTTAAAACTCTTATCTTTTCAGAACAAATGGTTGTGCAGCTTTTCTCAAAACTCTGCAATATTACATTTAATCAATATCAGTTGATCCGTTCTCGACTTGATTCATGCGCGTGGTGGAAGACGATCACGCATTACGTCAGCAGCAGCGCATGGACTCATCTTACTTATTCCCACCACGATTCATCTTACGACCACGAGTGACATTCTCCCCTACCAGCGTTCGGACTTGCCGATTGCCCGGGAATCATTCTACATGGGCTTCTTCTCCTTAAAGATGAAGATACTCGTGTGTTGTGAGAAGCAACGTGCTTAAAAAGAATTCCTTTGCCAATATATATGCACTGAGAAACATGAAACGCTGCATCGCCTGTCACACATTTCCACCATACAACACCAAGAAAATTCCAGTTTACCGAATTGATCTTAAGAAGCTTTTTTCATGTCAGTTCTTCAAATACATGGCACAAGAGAGGTAGCTCGTATGAAAACAACCAATAACTGAAAGAAAATTTTAAACATGTTATTGAATCACATTCACCTCAATGCTACGAAAACAGTGAGGGCACATATTTTTTAGAAAACTTAGCTTTCTTCAGCTATAAACTCTCATATCCGGTTGATGAAATTAGAAACTCTCATATCCGGTTGATGAAACATAAAAACAGAAACTGCAAGTTGCAGACAGAGCTGGTTTACCCACCAGGTAAACTAAGCGGTCGTCTAGGGAGGCAGAAAATAACGTGATAGAAAAGAAGGAGAACTGGCGTGAAACAGGATATAGTAAGTGTTTAATAACAGAAAGAGGAAACAGAAGAAATAATAAATGTCCTTTCGCCGGATCTGATTGCAGGATCGTTTCTAAGCAGACGACGGTTTTCCTGATCGACAAGAAACTACTCTCTTTCTGCGAAAACCCAATATTTATCAGCGCGTGCCGCTGACAGACTGTCAACGGGGTGCGTTGTTCTAAAGGTCCTAATGGTAAACCTTCACCCCTCGTGATGCAGGGTACAGAATACCGGGTGTATTGATTTTGATTCCAATAGAAAAACATTGGTACTCTAAGACGGAGCCGACAAGTGAGTAATATAAAGGATAGGTTTCCTTAATTGCGTTTGCGTGCCAGATGGCTGTAGTAAATGGGGCCAAGGAATCGATAAGGTCAAGGGTGCAGAAATGTACACATTCCGTCGTTAGTGGTGAACATCTGAAACCGCTATTTACCCCTATTATAACATGTAAGAGTACCATGAGCAACGTTATTATACAGGACGCAACATATATTCGAGCCTGAGGTACGTCACCGCAAGGGAGGAGGATGGAAAGGGCAAAGCCGAATCAAGACACCTTGTGCGCCAATCGTCCCCGGTCCTCATCTGGTTGCCCACGAACGTAGGCAAAACGCGCAGATTCGCCCTGACTACAATAACGGTCAACGAAGCTTGGATATATCGTGCGGCAGTTAACACGGAAAATAAGAAAACTTAAAACAGAGTTCTGCGGAACCCCGTTCTCTTAAATATTAGCTTAAAGGGTACAGCAGTCTCGATTATCCGACGTAAACTGGACCGAGGGACGGTCGGATAATCGAAAATGTCGGATAATACGAAAGACTAATGATAAAGACGAGGGTAAATATCAACTCAATTTACGATATTATTAAATTGCGAAGAAAATACAATACGGTATCAAATGTAAAAATAATCTCACAAACAAAAGTAGTATTTAACAGAATGTAAATATGTAAATGAAAGACTTTTTAACATTTCTTTGTGGCACGGTCACGCCAGCGCCTAAACAGTAGCACTTATGAAGCAAATGGGTACATAAAATGTAGAAGGTGCGTCGTGGATGAGTGAGATTCATTCCGCTACGTGCAGAGTTGACCGTCGATAAAATGGAACTCTACTGTACCACATTGCTACGTAGTCTTACGCCTTCTATGAACGAAGAAAGGCCGCTGTCAGGTGCTCATTAAAGTGAAACGCTTTTTTCAAAGCACTACAAACTGAGTAAGGTGACCGACAGTGCTGTATTTGGATATCAGACAAATGACAGCCGATTTCTGCCCACAAGCTCGAGACGTCGTGCAATCCTTCTTCTCATAACTCAGGGAAATTGCCTCTGTGACGTGCTTAAGAGAAGGGCAGATAATGTCACATCACCCACGACAAATGGAAAAAGGTCGGTGCTTACCACCAAAAAGTCAACAGCAAATTCAAAACGGAACGTTATTATAGGCTTATTCGCTGCTGCTCGATTGGAAATTGGCGACGATACAACGCAGCTTGAAATTTAATATGGAGAATATGCAGAAATGCAAACGTCATGTGATGATGTTGCAAGGGCTTCACAAATTTCGGACGCCGGTTATATTAATAATTTAAATCACATAATAATACCAACATTAAAATATAACGAATGATATATGTAACCCTTCAAACCAAGGCTCTCCTAAATACCATTTAAGAATTCAGTCCGTGCTCACACAAACCATTTCTGCATTAGGAAGATCGAATGGTTAATGCTGTTGAAGGAAATCATCACTTTTTAATTCTGAGATCCATATGAAACTCATAAATACAAAACGCTGGGCTACTGTTAAACCAGCTGGTACACATAGTTACCACTGGGAATTAAATGGTTAACCACAGTGTGCTGGGGATAGTATAGGAATGAACCATTGAAACAGACCTGTGACATATTTTTATATTCTTGGAAAATCCATCTTGCAAGAGCATGTGGGCATTTGAAAGACGTTCAAATTTGTAAAATCACTACTGTCTGAAAGCTTCCGTTCTATACAAAAGACCAAGGGAGTCAAAGTGGCCGGAGGGGTAGCGTATAAGAAAGCATGTCCAAATAAAAAACATTACTTTTCAGGGGCAGTGCTTTGAAGCTCGCCGCACCAGTTCCTGTATAGGTAATGTCTCTTTTTGTTTACAGAATTCTTTTTGTTGTGCCCACAAGCTAGTGACGTAGGTAAAGCGCACAGTCTGATCTAGGGTACAACCGACGCAAAACAAATGCGAGCTTCGATTACGTTACACTACGAGGGGACGGAAAACGGCAAAGACTGAAAACATTTTACCACTTTTAAAGTCGACACAATCGCTGGCATATTCATACACTGACTTCCACACTACACTGTATTTTCCGAACCAAAATAATTGTAAAACACTAGGAATGCAGACACGTCTAACCTGCACGCTGCGTCTACAGCCCAAACATAATAATTTCAAATCCGATAGGAAATAAGGAACGATCGGTTTGTCTGTCCGTATGTATTCCCCTCTCTCGTGTGTATTTGTAACGGTCAACCAAGCTCGGAGTTATTTTGCGTCCACTGTATACAGCATTTTGAATGGAGTTTGTAAAGCATCCGGATAAACTAACAAATTGCAGAGGAGCGACAGGATAGAAGTAAAGAAACACGAGTCACACAGACAAAGGGTCCCTATAAGGCGTCCTCCGTGTTAAGCGTAAGAAACGTTAGAATCTGTACGGACTTCCAAGCTTCCCGACACGAAGGATGGCGGCTGAGTTTTTGACGCTTCTGTGCATCTACTGTCACGTGATCTCGTGAACCAATGAGCTTCATACAACTGGTGTATAACGTATTAATCTACTTCAAACGTAAAGAAGACACCATTTGCATATCTATCCTCTGTTCCTGTGCGTCACCATAAAAGTTGTACACCCCTGCATTCCGCCAGCCATGCTGTTGACAATGCCACACATTTCACAGCCCACGGCAGCGTATTTAATTACCAGCGGCTTGTTTGCGTAGGCAATTATAAAACAGAGAGAGCAGGAATTAAAGTCTTCATTCTGAACAACTTAGGTCAATACAACACCGGTAGATACAATGATAATTGTGCTTCCATATGGAGACAACAGTTGCGATATCAGTAGGGATACTACATAATTTCTGTAATCTAAGAAGTCATAAAACGATTAGGTGGTTTATAACACATTTCTTTCCTTATGAAGCTTGGGCCTCGCTGGGATAGCCAATCACAAAGCGGGACTTGGCAGAGGTCTTCTGGGTTGTACACAGTAGTTTTGTAGGTATACAGCATCGTTTCAGAAAAATAGATGACACACACACACACACACTGAAGATGGAGAAATTTCTGCGAAAGATTATCTACCAACAAATCAAAAAACGCGTTACACCAGAAAATACCAACATCGACAACTTCACCTCCGTGAGAACCTAAAAGCTCACGATTGCTTGTTTCTTTCATGGCGCTTTGTCAATTTTTGACATGTAACGTCGAATTGTAGGATGATTTTGACTGATTAGTCTATAAAATGCGGCCGTGGTATATTTTATGGCACCATGACGTATTTTGCCTTAAGGGATTGGAAAACACACAACAATCGAAAGGCACCCATTACCGCCAAAACCCCAGAGAGACGCATTACCGCTGTGCCAACTCACTCGGCTAATAACTAAAAAATCTCTGAAGCACTGCCAGAAAACATTTACACACAACGTACGTGTAACTTAAGGCAGAGTGCCAAATAACAGGCCTATATGTTACGGAGACTGCCCGTTATCATCATGGGAACAGTCCCAGCCCGTTCTTATTTCGAAATCATTCCTAAATATAATATATTTACGATGCCAGTGCTAGGTAGTATAAGTGAAATTAAAAACTACAACTGAAATATAACTTTACGTTTAATGTTTCATACTACCTATAATTTATTAAAAGTTAACTATCCAGTCTTAAGTTATTGTATAAATTATAAAATAAAATTTTAATAATTTGTAAGATTTGAGGTTTTCACAGCGGTGAGTATGTCTTCTGGGTTGTTGCGCCGTGTAGTATGGCAACAACCCAGAAGACAGAAATCTTCTTCTAAACACCTGTCTGAAGGTTACAGAAATAACAATAGTAGCACAGTAGTAGGGAGAAATCTGTGCGTTCCACATCCGTTAGAAGTAAAAGGGGTTCAGATGGATGGGAGAGGCAACATGAGAAAGAAAATATATTCTATACTGCAAACATTATTAATTATTTCCCACCGGCAGTACTTTCTAGCACGTTGTCTTAGTTCCTTTATTGGAAAAGTCTTTGGATTATATAATAATAATAATAATTAATAATTTGCTTTAAATCATAAAGCCTATTTTGTGAAACTACCCGCAAATTATCCTGAAAACTTTTATGCCCCTTTATCCTGCCACCCCCTTTATACCGTATAGGCACAATTGGACTGTATCGCTACCTCTAGAGCCCCCGACATTTTTTTGTGGGAAATTAGTGAAGGAATGAAAGAGCGGGGAAGTGTGCTCCAGATTGGTTTTCATATATTTGCCATCCTGGTCGTAAAGTTAATGTTTTCTGACAATAATATGTAATTCTGGGTTGTTGCGCCGCGTAGTCTGGAAGAAGTTTACAGACGCTTCAGAGATCCTTGCTGCCTCCATTATTAGGGCCTGATGATGGAGGCACCAAGGACCTATGAAACGTCGGTAAACTTCTAACAGATTACATGGCGCAACAACCCAGAAGACAGCCATCTTCACACTCGTCGCCGTGAGAACCTCAAATCTCACAATATGCAATTCTGTTTTTGCTCCCAGTTCGCTGAATAAATTATAGAATATAAAACTGTAACCTGGAAGACACTGTGGACGAAATTATTGGCATAACTCGCTTGGTGTTTTAACAGTGAGTGACTCCGTTCCACAGTACGACGAAAAAGTAATTTTACTTCTATTTTACTAAGCATGCATAACATCAAAATCTTTCAAATAAAAGCTGCTGATATTACTTAAAACAGAACTGTATGTCTTGATCAATGTTTGTAAGTAGAGAAATGTTCAAGGTAACTAAAAATAAAAGAAACTCTATATGGATTGAAAATAAAGTTTTATTGATACGAGCCCAAAATTAAATTCCATCAAGAACTTCAGTGAGATGCTCAAAGCGATGTGATTAATGGCCGATCGGTTGTTTCGGAGGGACGGACAGACACAGCAAGCCATTCTTTCCTTTGATGTCCTTTATGCAATCGGAGAGAGGGATGTCAATTTATGCCCACGGCGAAATCTCTGCAAAGGACAGATAGACAGACACAGAAATGGTCTTCTCATGTCGCCTATTTACCTTTCGGTGAAATTCACGAACTGAAATCTCTGCGTCACAAGTACCTATCACAATTTCAGAGCAAATGAAACAGAACTCAGTGGAACAGGCTGTCAGGAAAGATTGAATGTTGTGAACTTACCATACTAACTGATGTATTATCCGAATTATTAGTGCATTCAACACGAAGCTGCAAAAAAATACGCCTATTAGCTTCAACATGAGTCTGTCCTTATGAAGTAACTCCATGAAAGCTAAACAAATTTTCATAAAATTTGATGCTGTGGAGTTTTGCTAAAATTTCGATTAAAATCAGACAATGTTAACAGACATATTACACGAATAATACCCGTTTCTGGGCGCATTTCAGGCCTAATTCGCTACATATTTATCATAGCTCAAAATGTTTAAAACATAAATCTTATATAAAAACTAAACAAATATTTAATGTCCAACATATATTTTCAACAAGTCTTGCATATATCAACAGCTTAAAAAAAGGGATTTTTATGATGTGCCATCTCGTAATTCAACGCTATAATAATTATGATATTTTAAACTGAAATATGGCTGTCTTCTGGGTTTTAGCGCTGTATAGTATAGTAACCAAAAGTCCCACTAATTTTATACTGGAGTTCATTGCTCGTCTGCTTCGCCTGTTTTACAAGACAGCATCAAAAGACATTAAGGAATTGAAAATCTAGACGCAATAACAGAGCGAAAACGAAATAACTGTAAAGCTACGTATAATTTGTAGGATTTGATGTTTTCACGGCAGTGAGTTTGAAGATAGTTGTCTTCATACGTATAATTTCCTAACTTGTTACAATTCCTGTAGCTGGATACCACAGGGAGAGTGAGTGGGGGCTGTGATGTTTCTGACACGCTATTTGAAGGCACTGTTGCTTGATTCATTTCACAAAGGTCACGTAAAACAGAAAAGGGCAGTGCATTCCAATGTCAGTTTTGGAACAACAATCGAATAAGCGGGAACCACAAAGAGTGACTTCCTGACATTTGACTTATAGGATCAGGCCAAATGCTTTTACTGCAGACATACGTATCATCCTGCAGCAGCAATTTTCTGTAGCTACAGGTTGAATAAGTCGGCGAAGCAATGTCTGTTTTCATTCTGTCTACCTCATATCAGCTGATAACTCTCTCCTTCACCCACTCCCTGCAGCAGCTGCTCTGGGTTTCCAATTAACCTCAATCAACCAAACAATAATAGGTGTTCGAATGACGCGTACTGCAAATTCATGGAAGACAAAACTACTATAGAAATTCACTGCAGTGGTTCAGGATATTTACTTTTCATCTCTGGTGAAAGTAACTGGCTCTCTGTGCAGTCGAAACCCAAACTCGCGAAAATAGAACAGTCACGACAGATTTTCAGAGCTGAAGAACATAATTTAAGCGACCTCTATTCCAGAACTAACATCTGGGTATTTATAAGCTCTTAAGTTCTACCAACCGACAATCAAAGTCACATTTCATTAATAAATCTTACTATTTGTACTCTAAGAAGTACTATCATACGA
The DNA here is from genome assembly GCF_977971745.1 of Zootermopsis nevadensis. Lineage (NCBI taxonomy): Eukaryota > Metazoa > Arthropoda > Insecta > Blattodea > Termopsidae > Zootermopsis > Zootermopsis nevadensis. The sequence continues at coordinate 10,907,239 of NW_028259149.1, read as the reverse complement.
GTCAGGCATACGAAATGCAAACACAGAGCATACGACAATAAAACAGGAATGGGTAAAGTGGGCCGAATGCGAACCTCTAAACAAAATTCATGGAACCTCAAGGGATTTTTATGAATCAAAGTAGCTCGCCTGTTACACTATCCCAGTGTGTCGATTAATTTAATAGTCTGGCCTGTGAAAGTGTCTTAGTTCCAAATAATCAGTTTAAGAGAAGTACGCCAATCCTTGCAGTTGTATAACCATTAAGTACAGACTTGACATTGAGAAACATAACAAGCCTGAACAAAATGAACTATCTTGTTCCTTTACGAAGTACATTATTAACCTCCTTTTAAGATGAAGATGGGGATCAATTTCATAAAATGCTCATTTATTGGTTCTGAGCCTACTATCCTTCTCTTGCAGAGAATCGTAAGCCAGTGAGCTGTCCGGAAATATGTTCTCTCATACACAGTAACTTTTAAACCATGACTAATACACGGGTTATAACAAACCCTGTAAGAAGTTCAAGACAAAAGAGTAGGGGTGGACTGTTCAGGAATGACCGCGGAGTAGAGACCCTGGCAAGAAATACTCACTGTTTCAGAAACTGTTACAGCTAAGTGCTCAGTGAAAATAATCAAAGATATATTAAAAGAAAAAATATAACATTTTATTAGAATATAATACGCTGAATTCGGATGTGTCATTAATTAAACCTTATAAGTAATCGGCTAAGTTATACTTTATTGCATTTAGTTAAAGGTACAGTAATTTGGAGGACCACAAAACACGCATTTCTGTAAAAATCTAGAACTATTACGATTATAATTACTATGCATGAAAAAGTGTAATATGAAAGGAGCCCGTATTCATAACATTCGAACGACGTTGCGGGCGGGACTGAATTTTTTCACAGGCCACATGCGATCGGCGGGCCATAGTTTGTCTGCCTGTGCACAAGAAGCGAGTCCAAGAATTACAACCCAGGGACAGTGCAAAGTTACGAGCTCATCATAAAATGTATGAATCCTGAAATATTACACATTACTTACAGATACTGGAAAATATTCAACCTGTGTTGAGCTTTTTTTCGAATATGATAAAACAACATGGCAGTCAAGCAAAATTTGTATATATTTTTATATTTGACGGTAATAAAAAATGAAAAATTAGAAGAATCCATGGAAAGTTGTATACGGAGACAGACCATAAAGGTACCGAAGATTTCTGTATAAAACTTGTGCTGTCAACAAATAAAAACATGGCGACGGTCATGTTGGGGAAATGTCAACCAGTAGTAACGTGTACGAAGTTGATACTAAGCACTATATCAGGGCTGGGGCGTCACTGTTACATTACAAACCCAAATTAATCCCTAAAAAGAGACTATAATTGTCACTAAATAAATGTTGCCCCAGCGTAGCAGCAGGAGTGCTTAAATGCAGCTGTAAAAGCCAAATAATTTTTCCTCTTTTACATTAAAGGACATAGGTACAGCACGTTAAAGATCAATCATAAGTTACTTCTGCTGGGGCGTGGGGCAGCCGAAAGACTTCTTAGGTCGGTCTCCTGCCACGAAGCCAGCGTGCAGCCAAATCGGCAGTTAGAAGTGGCTATCGAAGTATTTTGCACGACAGAAAACATGCAGCTTTGTTTAGCTACCGGTACATTGATATCTGTCTTTTGTGTTATGGTCCCGTGTGGTCCGGTAGAAATTTACAAACGTTTCAGAGATCCCTGCTACCTCCATCGTCAGAGCGATGGTAACCAGTCTACACGGAGCTACAACCCTTGACGACAGTCGCATTCATATTCACAGCTGTGAGAACCTCAGATACCACATTCCGGTATACTGTTTCTAAACCCGAAGATCTCGGATCGAATATCATCTTAAAGATATGGCATCACGAGTGAGACTTTGCTCATACTACTGCTAGCATCAAAACCAACTCGCCGTTTATAATCGGCCTGTCATTTCACATTCCACGATTATGTAACTTATTTTGACATTAAAATAAATATTTACAAAAACTCTGACGTTTTTCAAAACAGACACGCATACATACAGTACAGGGATTATTAGATTTCTTTCACGAATTGTAAAAATGAGGCCATGTAATGGCATCGTTAAGGTGTTAAGGTGTTAAGGTATCAGTTTTATGTATCTTAGGTCCTGCCAGAAGAAAGACGTATGGGACTTGTAGCACGCATGAACTCTGCAAGGAATACACAGAATATACACAATTAAGATTTTATAAGGTTTTAGCCATAATGAAACTTGAGAGACCACAAAGATGTGCCAAAGGTTGTACTCATTCCGACAGGATACAAAACGATAAAATTAGAGAGGATGTGAAATATAAGGAATTAAAGACAAAACTGAATCATAAAGATAAAGTTAGCTACAACATATAGGAATACTATTAGAATCGAATTAATACAATCCTCTCGGGCTACCAGCCGTGTCAGATGGCAAAACGTCGCTGAAGAAGCAGTAGGAAGAATAAATAATCCGTGGCGTAACAGCCCTCTGAGAGCCATACCAGAAGAAAATATTATAAAAATGTTTTTTAATTATAATCCACAAGAACGGAAGAATCATTTGGTCGTCCTATAAAACAGTGGGCTGAAGTGGGAACAGGCGCTTAGCATGAACTAGACTGACAAAATGAGAAGACTGAATAAAATGTTTCAAACTTACGTAATGAGATAACCTTCAAGATCACGATTGTACATAAATCTGGGGATTGCCATATGACTGTGTACAACGAATGAAGAAATGTTTCGCTATCAGCTTTTCCATCTGAAATTCGGAGACATCTGAACAATGAAGCAGTAAAACGAATAATCTTAATGTAAACACCTGTAAGATTTGAGGTTTTCACAGCGGTGAGTATGGCTTCTGGGATGTTGCGCCGTGTAGTATGGCAACAACCCAGAAGACAGAAATCTTCTACTAAACACCTGTCTGAAGGTTACAGAAATAACAATAGTAGCACAGTAGTGGGGAGAAATCTGTGCGTTCCACATCCGTTAGAAGTAAAAGGGGTTCAGATGGGTGGGAGAGGCAACATAAGAAAGAAAATATATTCTATACTGCAAACATTATTAATTATTTCCCACCGGCAGTACTTTCAAGCACGTTGTCTTAGTTCATTTATTGGAAATGTCTTTGGATTACATAAAATATGCGTTTGATCCCCTTCTAGCCGCAAGCCAGTAACATAGGTGAAACGTAATGTCTGGTTCTAGGTACTGCGTTATATGGCAATGTTTCACATCTTCATTAAACCGTTCAATGCTGATCGTCACAAAATGCTCGCGGTACCCCACATTAAAGACCTTCTGTTATAGAAGACACACCTCATACTAAAAAGGACGTGCCTTTGAAAAACTCTTAGATTTGAAACTGGAGCAAAAATTGTGCAGGCTTAGGCAATCTATTTCCTGTTTCATTCATATCGTTAGTTTAAAAACGACGACGCAGACAATAAATAAACTTCGCTTCGTACAACCTCGATCGAAAATAGGTACAGTCCAGCAATTAATTTGCTATGGAAATGTCGAGTGTGTTTATAATAAACTTATTTAACGCGCACCCCGAACGTGTTCTGATACTTCCGAACGACAAAATCATTTATTTTTTGCGAACTACTGCTGAGGGCTCTTTGTCACACAAAGAACTGACAGTATCTGTACTTTTACTTGACAAACCTAGAGACTATCAACTTGTAACTGGGTTCAGTTAGTGGACGGGATTGAACAGGCCCCTCATAGAGTCAAATAGCGTGTTTCTGGGGTAACAGTGTTGTCTAAGGTTTCCTTTCATTAGTGGAATAATGACTCACGTACGGGCACTTTTCGAATGTAATCTCAAACGAAAACTGCTCAAAAGACTTTCCTCCCAGTCAAAACAAGTTTTTTCTTCTTTGTGTACGCCATCTCATGTAGTATTTGCATGACGAATATAATGAGGAGGTAGTTCTGCCAGTCTGTCCATCCTCTTATTTGATCTAAAAATCTATTCAACATACAGAATGTACCATAAAAATGTATATACAGAATATTAACTTTATTATCGACCACCGTGTGCTGTGTTTACGGATAACAGCGGTCATTTTGAACTCACACACTAGATTCCGTAATTCACCAAGGGCCAATGCTGACGTATGTAATGGTTTAGTACATTAAAATATATTTATTTCATTCATTGAATGTGTGTATACATTTTTGGGGGCACCTGTATTATAACCGATGTAATTTTTTATATCTTTCTTTGTGTTTTCTGGAAGAATCTAAATTTCGTTCGTGTACGTCCAATATACGAGGTGCGATCGGAAAGTTTCAAGACTGTGTCAATAGAGGGCGAACCGGATGTAGTACGAGCTTCTGCCGCTAGGGGGTGCGGCCTACATTCATAGTGAATCAGTGTGCCAGCCGGCATCATCGAATTAGCGTTTGTTTCTTAGTTACGGGCGTTTTGGTAGTGCATTACACCGACCCTCCTGCGATTTCGGAATGGCATGTGCATCAAATTTTGCCAAAGACTCGCTAAAACGGCTACGAAAACCTATGAAATGCTAAAGCAAGCATTTGGGGAGTCCGCAATGGGTCGTGCACAAACTTTTGTGTGGCATTCACGTTTTAAAAATGGCCGAACCTCTGTCGATGATGACGAGCGTTCTGGACGACCATCTTCGAGCACAACGCCCGAAAATGTTACGAAGATTCGGCAGGCCATTCACGAAGATCGACGTCGTACCATCAACGACTTGTGCGACATTGTTAGGATAGGCTATGGGACCTGTCAGCTGATTCTAAAGGACGGAAGCGGCCGTCAAAGTGGCGCAACCACAACTGGCTGCTGCATCATGACAACGCGCCAGCACACACCGCCCTCAAAGTTCGGCAGTTTTTGGCCTCAAACACCATGGCCGTCATCCCGCACCCTCCTTATTCGCCGGATTTAGCTCCATGTGTCCTCTTCCTCTTCCCAAAGATGAAAATTCAGCTAAAGGGAAGGAGATTTGAGACGATAGAAGAGATTCAGGCAGAATCGCAGATGGTGCTTGACAGGCTGACAAAGAAAGATTTCCAGGGATGCTTCCAGGCTTGGCAGCGGCGCTGGGATCGTTGTGTTCACTCCCAGGGGAACTACTTCGAGGGTGATGGATGAATTTAATACCTGAGATAAGTGTACGGGTTTTTTTTTTTTTTTAAAATAGGCGCAGTCTGGAAACTTTCCGATCGCACCTCGTAATCCCTATTTTATTCCAATACCAAACCAAATTCATTAGTCCCTCAAAAAACATTTCGTCGTTCAAAACAAAAATTATGGATTAAAGAAAATACACACCTCACTCAAATGTACAAGGTTTACTTGAAGCACGATTCAATGTTATATTTACTCCAGACTTAAGTGTTACTAACTGAACACAAAGAAATGTGTAACATTTGCGTCCTGTGCTAGTTTCGTGAACAGTATCACATATGGTTCTGTGCAGCTGATATCTTAGCAACAGTATATTCTTATCTGCATTAATTGATAACTAACAATAAGAGATACAAAATCATAAATAATTCAGCTGAACAATGTATGTTCTAAGTATGTTTTCTTACTCCTTTTTGATGTCGGGCCAAACTGTAACGCCTAAAAGAATGATGTATGAGAGACTACAAAAATAATAATAAATGGGAAACAAAAGAAAATAAGACCAATAAGAAGTTAACATAACGAAATATAAACAGTAATGACGACTAGACATCTGCAAGATGTACAAAGGACAAACTGGAATGAGTGGCTGGTATTTGGGCAGTGAATGGAAAGCCTGTAGAAATATCCAATCATCAGTCAAGAATAAATTCCGACACTGCTAACAAATAAAAAAATCAATAAAGTTTGTTTGACGAACATATTAGCCCTTTAAAGCCAAATGGTAAATTTATGTGCAAGCTGCTTCAATAAATTAAAAGCTTTACATTTTGCATTTTTGGTTTTCGTATGATTCTCACTGTAAACAGCGTTAACCAGGTTATCTTTGTAATGGCGACGCGTTGTGTTATAAACTTAATTACTATAAAGATATAGACGAGATGAAAGGAATAAACAACTAGATGCCATATTCACATGAGCGATACGGGAGAGGCTATATTTATTTCTCTCACAGCCTATAAATGTATCGAACTTAACTAAGACAAGGCAGCAATTTTTCTTTGGCGTAGTGTGTGACACAGGATGCTCAAGTGTTCGAAATATATGAAATGGTTGAAAATAAGAAATGAAAGGGAAGGTGTAAAAAAGTTCCTCGACTTCTGGTTCAGAACGTTCCACAAACTTCCTGCTTCCCGTATTATTGGGCATGGTATATAAACTACCAAGGAATGTACCATCAACATTCGAAGCATCATGAAACTGTCAAGGGACGTGTCACAAGGATAAGAATTGTCGGGAAACTGTCAAGGGACGTGCTGCCAACATGTGACGCATCATGAAATTGTCAACGGACATATCACAAGGATGTCAAACGTCGAGAAACTATAATGCCGGCAGCAAAATGGGCATAGCTCCGAAACTCGTATCCTCTAACGCAATGCTGAAATAAACTTCCAAAAGCAGAAAACTACTTATTTGATTTTGCTTACCCCAAATACCCTAGAGGAGGATAGCGACCAACTGAGAATATGACCGTACAGAGATATCGTACGATGGATACAATTGTATTAATAATAAAATCAATTAAAAAGGAAATAAAATGTCAGCCTACACAGCGTAGGAAGGGACGCTTTGAAATGACGTCATATCAGGATACATAATGACTTACAGAAGATAAGTAAAGATAAAAATATTATCGTCAAATGCATAACCAATGAAAAAAACGTGAACGAAAACATAAAGGTGAAAATTCAGAACCTGCAACTGGAATATGTTTGCTACTTTATATTTCACATTACCTGTAATTTAATAAACATTAGCAGTTCGGCTGTAAGGTAATGTCTAAATTGAAATCATACTGGCACGTTACATTATACATTGAGCTGACTGTTGTGGAGACACCATTTTGGGTATTGTCGACTGCAGCACCGCCACTGATTACCTACAAGACCTCTGGGGAAAAAAGGGAAATAAACTTTTTATTTTGTTATACAGACAGCCACAAACCGTGCGTTTCTATCTGCCGTAGGTTTCGCTTCGATTGGTTTGTTAATGGCGGAGATTTCATGTGGACACTCTGCATTTTAAACCAACAACTTAGCGTTTCCTTCTAATTTCCTAACAGCCTGTTTCAAGTAAGTAAACTCCTTTCCTCTGGCAACGACAAATTACTCACATAACGTCAAACTACATCTACAGATGTCAGACATTAAGTTCCAAATGTTAACATTTCTTAATATAGCTGCGGTATGGTACGTCAGACGACTTCTGGTTCAACAGTAACAAATCACGAAGTTCTGTAGAGATGCAAGTAAGCGCCACAGTTCTCGAGCTATATGACTGTTTAATCGAAACCAAACACTCGTCAGTCTAGACACAGGGCAACGCCTGACAAATCTGATCACAATATTGGAAAATAAACAGCAACACACATAGTTTTTATTCTGAAAGTATCAGGTTTGAATCCTGGCGGACGAAAACCGACGCACTTGTTTATGCACCGTGTATATGCATATATAATGTCAACACGTCGGTCATGCAAACATTTTACGTGTCAACAACACTAGCTCCACTACTAATGTAGTAAAAATATTTCATGCTAATGTTTGAAAGAAAAAAAAACAATTCTTGTCACGTTTTGTTTGTAAAGTGTGAAACAACAACTTAGTAGCGGCTAAAATCATAGGTCAATATTCAGCTTTCACTTTTCTCGCGAATACAATGGCAAATGATGTGAATGTTGTAATTTATTTTACGAAGCTACCGGTAACTTTTCTCTCACGAGAGATTCTAAATTCCCCCTAATCTACTGATAATCCAAAAGTGTAATTTAGTAATAACAGCCTTCAGACCTGTTACTACTGAACTTCACTGGCTTTGGATTTTCAATTGTGTTTACAGAACCGAAATTCAAAAGCGATTGAAAATTTATTAGGCCCATTTCTTAAATAAATTCAGTACATGAAAATGTTTTGCAAGAATCTGAACTCAAAACGGAACCGCTTGGAGTCAATGTGTTAGAATCATATTATCTTCAAACGTTCAGGAATGCAATGCCGATCAAATCGTCCTCCAAAATAACAGGATAACACCAAGATAATATACCTCATAGGAGATCTACGTACAAAAGAAAGATGATACTATAATTAAACTTATATAAACAGGTTATGAAATGTGAGATGTCAGATTCTCGTGGCGGCGAGTATGAACATGGCTGTCTTCTGTGTTGTTGCGCCGTGTAGTTTGGTGGAGGCAACAAGCACTTCTTAATAGACTACACGGCGAAACAACACAGAAGACAGCCATATTGAGGTTACGAAAATATGAACTGAATTGAACTGTCAGGACAGTCAAATGACACGCTTTTGTGAACAAGATAATGAGGCGTTGGATTCTGTGATAAAAAGGGGAATTGGTATATTGCTTGAATATGAGTTGCTCAATGAAGACCTCGCATTATTGACAGACAGCACTTTGTAAAGACGGGAAAAAGATACAAGCCCTACGTGGAATTTCTATGAAGTCAACGTGTTATGAAGATTTCTGTCTTCTGGGTTGTTGCGCTGTGTAGTATGGTCGATGTTTACACAGCGCAACAACCCAGAAGACAGAAATCTTCATAGTCACCTCTGTGAAAACCTCAAATCTCAACGTGTTATGTTTTTTCCCGTATCATCTTGCAAATGTACACAAACGAATCATCTTACACATCATCAAGTTACTTTCGTTCGTAAAAGCAAAGAAATATCGACGCTTTATGCTGATATATTTTGGTCTGAAGACAGTAAAATGGGGTTAAACTTTCGGATATCCTGGTTGCTTGATTTCTGTCTGCAGCCCTCCATTACTCGTTACTCCAACTACCAGATATTTAAAATTCATGACATTAGTATGTTCGATTTTCAATTACGTACGGCAAATCTACCCATCGCACTTCGTGTGACGTCACACACAGCGAAGAACGTTAAGCCGCGAGTACACGCTACGCGAAATGTAAACACATTTCCGATACATGTCTACAATAGAAAACCACACAGAGAAACTCGGTCGCAATTTTATTTGAATTTCATAATTCTGGTTATTTCCATCACATGGAAAGGAAGAGTATGTCCGGTTCTAACTAGCTCAGACCTCCTCGCTCCTCGTATCGACAAAAATACCACTTGGCATCCCTACGTGACTTAATCAGTAAAGTTAAAGACTTGATTGGATCTCAAGTAGGGGCGTGCGCTTTACGTATTTATTGACGCGATCTGGCGCTTTACGTTGACTCAGCCGACATTGTTATTCTTACGTTTTTATTATTTCTACTGATATTCAAATTCTTTTTGTTATTCTTATTGTTACAATAATAAGAAAAAATATTATGAGAATAAATATCGGAATAACAATACGAATAATAGTAAAATAAGAAGAAAGGCATTAATAGGAATAAGAATAAGAAGAAAGAAGAGCAATAGGATTTTATATATTATTTAGTGTTCTGTCTGACGACAGGTCCATTTGAATAGGATCCTTCAATCCTTTTCTCGGACTGGGACCTGTTCATATACGTTCTTGGCAGATGATCCAGAAGTGGTTTGCCATTGCCTTCTTCTGTGTGTGAATGGAGTAATTGTTGGGATGCCACGGAGGAAAACTCCGTGTTGCCTAGACCACGGCCTTGCCCAACACAAGTTATAAATTCGGGCACCGCCGGGAATCGAACCCGAGACCCCAGGATTACAAGGCCAGTGTTCTAACCGCTAGACCACCGTGGCGTCCAATAGGATTTACAATAACAAAATTAAAAATAACGATGAACTCCGGTCCCAGTGTTGCAAAACAGAGCAATTATACAAATATTTCAAAGCAACGATGAATCACCCAAGATTCTGGATATAATATTTAAAGATTCCAAGTTTTGAAAACAGCCCTTTAAGGGCTGACATATCAGCCCCTATTTTGTATGTAATAATGATAATCGCCCTGATGGAGACAGCAAGGACCTCTGAAACGTCGGTAAACTTCTACCAGACTACACGGCTCAACAACCCAGAAGACAGGCTTCTTCAGACTCACCACCGTGAAAATCTCAGATCCTACTTGGTAAATCAAGAACGAGACGATAATAGAAGGGAAATATTTAGAAGCGTGTCTAGTGTGGTTACGGTATTACAGGTGACAGGAACTTCGGACTGCCAGTTATAAACGTCACCTGATAGTGGAGGCAGATACAGTCTCCGAAACGTTGGATTTTAATTCCGTTCTCACGCGGATGATATTCTGAGAAGACTTCATTGTGTTCAGTCGCCATGAAACGTTCAAATCTTAACTCTTCGGCTCGTATTATGTTTAGTGATAGCGAACTAGAGAAATCCCTGATAGTTTCTCTCATTAGAATTCGCTGTTTATATTAATCATTGAGATCCGAAAGCTGTTATTACCCATGGAGCAGGCAGTAGCGTCACTTATCGCATCAACCCTGATAATGGAGACACACTGCGAAAAGTTGGATATTAATTCCATTCTCGGACAGATGATAGCCCGAGAAGACTTTGTTGCAAAAAGTCGTAAGATTTACAACTCGACGTTCCGTAAAATTTTACATAGTACCCCATTCGTTCCCAAGTTCACTTATGCTGGTAAAAATAAAATATTCCGCCAGATGGCAATTCTTCCGAAATCGTCAAAATTAACGCCAAAGAAATTACTAGATCTGAGGTTCTCTCGGTGTAAAGGTGTCGATGTTGGTCTTCTGGGTTGCAATACCACAAGACCGACATCAATATAATAAATTATGTTTTTAAAATAAGAAATTCGTAACGGAAATGGGTTCAGACTTTGGCAATGGTGACTATAAGAGCTAGTCATGTTGCTAGGCCAGAACCAATTTTCCGCGATTACACATGCCCGCTGGATTGCGTCACTATCTATTGTTTCATATTCAAATCGATTCTCCCACCGAGACGAGAACTCTTCCCCGCAGCGCGCTCCTGAACTGCAAGTTAAGCGAATTAGATTGCGACTAATGCATTTGAATATCTGTAAAGCTATGAAATAAATTAGCAATGCAAGTCAATTTTGATCATAAGCTAACGACAGAGGCAGAAACACAACATAAATGCTATATAACAGGTGCAAGCTCAAAAGCAAAATTACATGTTACGACTTACATGAATCCATCATCAGATTTTTCTTTCATTTATACGCAGAACATTAAAAATAGTTATTTTGTTTAAAATTCTTGTCCGTATTCTCATTATTTACGACAATATTAATGTACTGTTATTTATTAAATTGTTAAATTATTAAAAATATTATACTACGGGCCACGTTATTATAAATAAATTCAGATAGGAAATACGTACAGAATGATATGAAGTCATACATGATACGATATTGCATTAAAGGCGTTAAAATAAGTTTGCACACACACACACATAAACACGCTAAATTATAATTGTAATGTGTCATCAGACAGACCTATCACAGAATTCATTTAATTGATATATATTTTATAAAATTTCCTCTTAATTTCTATATGTAGCAATAAAGGCAAGATAGTTTCTTCACAGAATAATATATCAAATGTAGCTTGCAGGTTAACAACATTATTTATACTATAGTATGGCCATGTTAATTACGCGGCATTAGTGCGATGTATAAAGCAGTATGGTCAAACGGAGACTAAACAAGATGGCCTTATCATATGACGAATTTTGAAGTAACTGGGCCCGCCAACTTACGTGGTTTCTGAACCTTTAGTTACTAGATTAAACGTGGAGTTGTTACAGCGTGTTGTTCATATTTACTTTTATTGTTTTGTAGACTGCCTCTGTATTGATCCACAATAGAATAGATCAATTTAGGCTTTAAAATTCACCGAAACTTTTACAATAATACCATATTTTCTTTGTATTGTTTTAAATATTCTGCTTATTAAAAAGTTTCACATCAAAAATTAACAACATTGACGAGGTTGCATTCCAGGGTAATGACGCCGTGTAGACTCATAGGTGGATACCAACATTTCGGAGAAATATACCATCTCCATTTTCAGGGCAGAAGTTGAGAGTTTATTTATGTAGGGTCAAAGGATAATGGAAACCGCGTGCTTCTCGGAAACATTGGTATCTACCTACGAGTCACAACCCACAACACCACCATAATCCCCGTCGTCGTGAGAACATCGAATCTCATATTGTGTATCTTTCAATCTATGTACCGATTTTTAGAATAGTGGGCCCTTTTTTGACAGACTCAAGTCGTGAATTCAGTTTAACGTAAAGCAGATATTATACCAAACTATTAAACATTAAAACTAAATTACCAATAATTCTTAGTAAGGACCTCAAATACTAAATTTTATCCACATCCGTCCAGCAATTTCGGAATCTTGAGCTTCCAAACTCGAGAAATAAAAAATAACATCTGACATTATCAAGGCCTTTCATCTTAAACTACAAACCGACACATAACAGAATCGAAATAGCGACTCGTTAATACAGCTCACTCTTTCGTAACTTCCTGTTTGAAGGAAATTGAGTGGACTGTTTTGGTTAATAACTTTTTCATGCAAAACAATTTTAAAATTTACCACAAGCGAAGTGGAACAGAAACGCAACCTTTCAAATTGGTTCCAGGAATTACAATACTGCAATTTAAATATGACAAACCTTGGGTTTAGGCCCATTTATTTGTTTATTTTAATCAGTGAAGGGTACGTGTGTGAGAAAAACTGCATACGGCATCCAAACAGCAAAGTTTTATAACAGCCCAGACGCCTGTCATATTTTAATGTTTGGAACGCCTCCTAGACTCGCCATTTCAAACTACGAATTCTATAGGCAAATCAGGATTAACAATTTACATAATACTCAGAACCCTATAAATAATTTGTATATGAACACAAACCTGTATATTAAGTGTACAATTACGTAACGAATAAATTCATCACTTTTGGTAACAGATCGTCTGCTACTGGAAGACAGCAAAGTACACGCGTCCCCAATTGGCTCGGCATGTGACTTTTAGTGGAAATGTCGATTGGAAGATTATAGAATAGGCATTCATTAATTTGTTCTTACTAATGAAGGCTATGAACATGGGACTCGTAACAAACAAGCTCGCATCAAGGCCGCGTTTTCTAGAAAACACGTACAGCATCAAATCTAACATAAGGAGAACAGCTTGTATTAGTTTACACATCATATACTTTATCTTTTACCGTTAAACAGATCTAAGACAGAACTTGAAACGTAAATGTTGGCAGGATGACGTCAGTTCTTGACGAAGTCAAGTAGTTTCTGTATTACATAAAAACGGCTTTCCGTGAATCACTCGCATTGATTCCACTTTTAATTACTCGCGTAGGTCTTAAACGACGATGGACGCCAATCTTCTGAATTCATGTTTTGTTACAGCGAATAAATGCATTATAGTCTATGCCAAAGAGTTACTTACATTTCCAATGACAACATAAAATGGATCAAATTTAATACCATTAATACTATTATTATTACACCAAGTTCCTCGTCGTCATTAAATATCCTAACAGATATCTACATTTTCCTTGTTAGGTCCACATATTGTTTTGGGAACTTTGTTTCCCTTTTAAGCTTTTCTCCTGAAAACAAGAGACCACGATTTACATCAACACAAACCAAATGAAAAATAATTGCTTAATAAACCTACATCATGATTTTCGTTATTTTTGTTTTTGGAAAATAAACAGATGATAGAATTTATGTTATGATTCTAGAGCTCATAATGGGATAAACAAAAAAATATGCTTTACCATCAACTCTTTGTAAATTTTGTTTTAGAATATACCATTATGAAAACCAAAAATGAATCATATATACGTAGATGGTTGTCTTCTGGGTTGTTATGCCGTATGCTAAACAACGAAAGTAAGGCAGAAGTCCAATTACTTTTCGTTGTTCAAAGTGTTAGCCGGGCTAACACGGTTAACACAACGCTCCGCCCGTGGTTGTGTAGGCATCTACAGGGTGGGTGGGAAGTAAGTAGGCATTATATAATCGCTTTGCATTGGAAATATAGAGGTTATAACCATTTCTCAATGCCTACTTACTTCCCACCCACTCTGTATTTAGCACAAGCCATTTTCTGTTTATATTAATTTTGTAAATGCTCCCATAAGCAACCCCCGGTCAGTCGTCGCTTTTTATCCGATCGGCGTTAAATGTTAAAATTTTTAACATTATTTGATCCACGACTGCAATCTATTTTATGAGTAAAATATCAAGGTGTGTGTTTTTAGCACCGACAGATCAATATTTTTAGTTATTCATTACGCAGTGGCCTTGATGTCAGACTTTTTTTAACCACTGGTAATAACTTAGTCGATATGTACTATAATGGCCCGTGGCAGTGATGAGAAAACTATATCAGGCCGAGGCGACTTAGAGGTCTAACGCCCCCCATGATCACGACGATCATGGAGAAGAATGGGAAAGAACGCTCAAACACTTCCTCGACAGTCTTAACTTCATTACACGTAAACACTGATCAGTTTTCTAATTGTCTACATAATTTGACGACGCTTTCTACACTGCATAAGAGATATATATATAGCGTCGAACTGTAGAATTTGGAGACATTAGGAAGACTGGACTAAAATGAAATATCATCAATATTAATAAATTTAATACATCAGCATTGACCTTTAAATGTGTGACTATGCCTTCAGGAATGTTTGCAGAATGAAGAAAGGTTTGTTGCCTATGGCAATAGTCTTCCTAAGGACGTTAAAAAATATCAAAATGTTTAAGTGTTTTCAATTCAGTCCAAGGCCCTGGGTTAAATGTCAATACATTCTTCTCATGAAGATTAAGATTACTGACAAAGATTATAAAACGTGTAATTCTATCATGATTAACAGCAGGTACAGGAACTAAACTGAAAACTGCAATATAATATAACAGCAGCAACAGCTTCCTATTAACAACAAAGTAAAACACATTAATAAACTAAAAACAAAACAAAGCAAAAGTTAACTTTATTTAGTTACTTTCAATAACAGTGTTACTGCGTTTTCGGCGTAAAAGATTGAATTGTATGACCGTCATGTTAATATTATTGATGGCAAAGTCGTGTTACGAGAAACTTTACCTTGAAACAAAAACAACGTTGCGTAAAAACGACTCATTGACTTTTATTGTTGGGAACTGAATTGCAGTTGCCTCTCATCGCGTAGCATTTAGTTCCGCCAAAGAAAGTAGCACGGTAATTCCTGAAATAACATGCGTAAATTCACTATAACTGTAGCAACAACGAAGTGCAGAAGAATTCTCTTGAGGACATCGAAGCAAGCTTACTAAAATGAATGAGTGTTCGTAAATGTACCGTCGTAGCGCGGGGCAGCCGTGGAAGTGGGGCAAATCAATAACTCATGTTGGGTAACAGAGGCCTCCACCTGCCGCACTGCAGTGCAGAGTACATGGCGGAGCACAAAGCAATCAGACCAACCTGAAGAAGCGGTTGTCTTCAGTCACTCCAGGCAAACTCATAGATACCGTCTTCAAATTGCGACAGCGGTGTGCTTCCAAATGCTTTACATCTCACTAACGACAAAACTATCAATGATCTATGGAATCAAAAGATCGAAAGTCAGTCGATCATACGCTGATCTCCGTGTATGTCAAGTACAGTTCAGTTTCTGAGACGTGGCCGCTGTAAATACGATGCGCAGTTGATCTGAAAGTGTTCAGTGACGGAGGTAAGGAATTATAGTGGCGTGTGTGTTAGTTCAGCAACAACTTAACTACGTAACCAATCCGTTGCACCTACAATTTCAACTCCCACCACTCGTCCCCTCATGCGCTACTCAGCGGCCACGTCTAAAAAATCTAACTGTAGTACCCAGATGCTCAATCAATTTGTGTTCAAACGAAGTTCATGGAAAAGACTTACTCTTGAGAAGCTGACAGTCACTCAGTTAGTCAATAAATTTTGATGGAAACTGATGGTTCGTTGTTCGCAAGAGCCCGCCATTGGACCCCCACCTCGTGCAGTCATTTACTCAAAGTTAAGATCCAGTTTACGAGTAATAAACTGTATCAAAATGATTGGTTTATGAATTCAAAACAGCAAGCTCTTCAAACCGATTAACAGCCACATATTCGTGCCAATTACATTTTTCTATGCCGATGTGATGCCTCTCATTTGATTTGCTTTAAAATGGAAACGACCTTAAACAGTTTAACTGCATGTCAGTCTGCAACCAATATCACATTCCGTGATTCATGAACCACGCGAGGTTCGCATCAGTGAATTGTATTTCAGTCGCGGTTAAATCTTTCGGCCTCCAGTGTGCTGGCTTCCACAAACAACTTCATGTTCATTAGCACCGATTCCGACAGTCAATAAAACATCTGCTCTTGGGATCAAATAAAGAAAATACGATAGTACACGCAACGGACATGAGAAGGTTTAAGGTAACTTGCGAGCGACACCTCTAATCCACAGCATCCAAAGAATCCTTTGAGCACAAGATGTGTTCGACCACACAATATATAACAAATTAATTTCTTTCTTTCAAGCTGACAAGGTATCAGCGTCGAATATTCTAGTTTGACAAACATCGACAATTTTCATAAATTTTCCACGAGTTTTGTATTAATATTTTTTTCAGATTTTACCAAGAATATGAGCACCATTGGAATAACTATTTAAAGCCCAGTTGTAACTAAGCATCTACTCTGGCATTTAATAATTCTACATTTTTTCCCACAGATTATATTTTACGCAGAATCTTCTTGAAACCTCACGCAAGAAAACGTTTTGAAGATCTAGGGGAACACAAAAGAATAATATTAAAACTGATATTATAAACACGTTCATTCATTCATTTAATGAGTAGAGTAAAGTTGACTGTGTCCGTCAAACACCGGGTTTTTGCGTACCACAGTCTAATATAAGTATTTCTGAGACACTGTTCTTTAGTTACACAGATTTTATTCTTATACCTAGAAACCTATAATTCCATTCTCTCTTTCTGCTTATATCTTTTTCATTTTATTCTCTTATTTACACCTAGCTTTATACAAATATCCGCTTATATTCCTTAAATCAACAATATTATTACAATTTGTCATTCTCTTCTAAGCTACCTCTTCACTTATACCAAGTAATTTCAACCCAAAACGTTCTTTTTATCACGAAACACTTAATACAATACACAGAAAACTTCTTCTACTCTACAAAAAGGATGTTTCTTTCGTTACATAAATGTGGTGGAAATAAGCGAACGGAATTCAGTTGAGGTCTCATGAATATGCTGATGAAAATAATCATGAAATGGGAATTTTCTTCATCACTGAATAATCATCAACTTCTGAATAAATAAACCGTTCCATAATGGATTAACAATCAGAAGATAGTGGGTTCAGATCTCGGCCATGGAATTACTGTCATCAGTACCTACTGGAAAGTGTTCCGTTAGAATGCTAAAATAAGCCACGACTCCTTCCACAACCATCTCAATTCATGACTCACGACCTTTCACGTATCGGACCCAGTAAAACTAATGCTGTCGATATAGCGATGTTAAAAAAACAAGCTTAAATGTCCCACTCTGGTTTCTTTCAGGCATAAAACAGAAAGCCTGGAACTATTTCGCTGTTATTCACGACTATAAAAATTTCCAAGTATCTAAATGAAAAAAATTTTCATGTTTATTTCCTTTAAAATTATAGTAGGAAATCTGTACAGTACAATGCAGTCTGTGTTTTAAGTTGTGTCTGGTACAGGATCTATTCTAGCTCAATCCATGTTATCTAAAAAGCTCTCAGACGCTCTAACTGTTGCACTTCAGCCAGTTCAAAATAAGCGACTTGGAGTGAATTATTATATGGTAGGGATTAGAAAGGACATAAGCGCTCGAATTCCTTCTTATTCTTGGTTACAAGCTGCTGTGGCGACCCCTAACCTGTTTTTAAATTAGTAAACTCTTTTACATTTAGCGACAGATAACTTTTGTCAAAACACAAGATTTATATTACAAAAACAAGTAATAATATATCTACGAAGCGCTGTAAACCTTGTTTGTGAATTCCTTTCACACAAATTTTTTCAAGTTTTTGTGATTTAAGCTAATGCGCGCGTAAATGTTATTCACGTATTTCAATCTATTAGACGTCTTTTAATGTCTGGGCAAATATAATAAATTTTGTATGTTTTGTTCTCATGCGCTCTATGCTTCAGTTGAAAATAAATTCATTTCAGAATAATCGAGAATAATTAAACAGAAAAGTTGGTTGACCCGGCTTCAGCCCATCTAGACTCATACATGGATCGGTCTAACACCAAGAACAGTTTTCAGTGCCTTAGAAACAAAACCTCACAAAATGACGCCGTCCAAATACTGATGCTTTCCAAACTTCCTCTCCCAAATCTTAATACCACAGGATAAACATTCCGTGGTGTAGTTATACTAATTATCTTCTATCAAGTAAAGGTAACTCGTTCTCGTAAAACTCAGACTGCAAAGCTGATAATGGCTGTCTACTGAGATGTCGAGCCGTGCAATGTAACAGATTTTTTAAAGGCGCTTACTGCCGCCATGATCAGGGGGAAGTAGCAAGCATCTCTAAAATGTCGGACTACACGACGCAGCATCCCAGTAGACAGCCATCTTCATATTCGCCGCCGTGAAAGCCTGTAATCTCAGTTTTGCAGATTATTTCATTCAACTAAACATTTGATTTGAGGTTTTCACAGCGATGAGTATGAAGATTTCTGTCTTCTGGGTTGTTGCGCTGTGTAAGTCTGGTCGATGTATACCAACGTTTCAGAGGTCATACTGCCTCCGTCATCAGGGCGATGAGTATGAAGATTTCTGTCTTCTGGGTTGTTACGCCGTATAGTATGGTAAATGTCCACCAACGTTTCAGAGGTCATACTGCCTCCGTCATCAGGGCAGTGAGTATGAAGATTTCTGTCTTCTGGGTTGTTGCGCTGTGTAGTCTGGTCGATGTTTACCAACGTTTCGGAGGTCATACTGCCTCCGTCATCAGGGCGATTCTTAGTATGAAGATTTCTGTCTTCTGGGTTGTTGCGCTGTGTAGTCTGGTCGATGTTTACCAACGTTTCAGAGGTCATACTGCCTCCGTCATCAGGGCGATTCTTAGTATGAAGATGTCTGTCTTCTGGGTTGTTGCGCTGTGTAGTCTGGTCGATGTTAACCAACGTTTCAGAGGTCATACTGCCTCCGTCATCAGGGCAGTGAGTATGAAGATTTCTGTCTTCTGGGTTGTTGCGCTGTGTAATCTGGTAGATGTTTACCAAAGTTTCTGAGGTCATACTGCCTCCGTCATCAGGGCTGTTTTTTGTGCGACCCGCGTATATTTATATAACATGGTAAAACACTGTATAGTAAAGTAACTACTGCAAAACATGAGAACCCAATGCTCTACTATATTCCTCCTAATAGTCTTATTCTTTAGTTTGTGATTCCATCAGAATATTTGACTATGTAGGTAATCTACGGCCATAACTTTTATGGAAGACTAGGATAAACGGACATTCTCCTAACCTAACCTGAATTTCCAAGAAGAGAAATCAATAAATTAAAATTGTATAACTTTGGAAGTTTAACGAATCTTACTGGCGCCCACAAAAAATTATCGGAAATCGTTATATAACGTAAGCTAAAAAGACGAAGATACGGAAATACTATTATTCATTTGTCAGACTTGAGGTTTTCACGGCGGTGAGAATTGTGTTTTTTTTTCTGTGTTTTAAACGCCGTGTAGACTCGTAGATACACGGTACCAAAACCCACAACAACAACAACAACAACATTCTATTCCTCTTTTCACAAATAAATATCTTTTGTTCAGTTATTAGACGCTCTTCGAAACCAGATGTTTCTAAATATGGATCCTCTTCGTAACAAACAAACTGACACAACATTTGAAGACATCTGTCTTCATACTCGCCGCCGTGAGAACCTGAAATCTCACTAATACAATATTTGGCCGAAACTTGAAATCTACACATGTTTAAGGAAGTCTTTATTGCATAATTCTTTTATCTGCTTTAAATTCCAGTAAAGCCTATATAGCAGCACGCAAAATGACGAATGTCAAATGTCTTCGATAGTTTATTAAAAAGACAGGCCTCCTTTTTAATCAAGCAACTAACAACCCCATGAAACAGATCCCTTCTTTAAAGTTAATACCATAGTGAGTCAGGAATTCCCAGACCTTTATAGAACCTGAATATTCATTACCGTATTCACAACAGCCCATCACCGGTCCCTGTCCTGAGTCATATCCTCTCACCCTACTACCCTAATATTCATTGTAATATTATACTCCCATCTACACCTTGGTCTTCCAAGTTGCCACTTCTTTTGAGGTTTAAATAATAACTATATCGTTCGAAAAGCGATATGATATCGCAACCGAAATGTAAGTAAATAAACATATAAAACAGAAACAAAAGATTGCAACATATTTCGGAGAGATATCATAGGCAAAACGATATTTAAATCTGCATGAATACCGGTAAGCATTGTATTATATGATGAGCAAACAGATTTTAAACATCTCACTGCAAGATTTACATCAACAATAAACACCAAATAAATTATGAATGGAACAAAAAAAAACGCGTTCAGATAATAATCTAAGTACTTTCCACTCTTGCTGTCATATCGAAACATGGATTCATGAAAGCCAATAAACACGTTTTATGTGATTACCGGTTTAGATGCTCGAAAGAGACATGACATTAAACACCACAAGAACGCTAGTGGTAACAGTAACAAAAACTTTGTACTACTCACCGATCTTGGCGAGGCTGGCACAGAATATCCAAACGCCGATGATGAACGGCGTCTCCACACGAGCAAAGTCAACAGACATGACATCATAGCGCTTCGAGCCTCCACTGTCATTGTGCTTCGTGTCAGATTTTGAAGACTGCACGTCAGATTTTCCATCGTCAGCATTGTACAGGAAGACAGGCCCGGGTGAAATGGGTCTGCTTTCTTCGAAGCCGCCTTGATCATCGGGGCGGATCGGTGAACGCCCTATGGATGAAGAAGGTGAAGAATATGCATCTTGAACACCACCATCACCACTATCATCAAAAGCGGGAGCCATGCCTTTAACTGACCAAGAAATGTGTCTACTGTTACTATCACTGTAATAATGATTACCGGAAGGTGAGGACGTCGTTGAACTCGACGAGGATGCTAATGCGTCTGGTCTTCCGGAACAAACTCCCAAATGTCCTAGCAGCAGCAGAAGCACCATGATAAAGAAGAGGAATGTGACGTTTCTGCCTTCATTACAGCTGTGACGATGGCAACCGTGATGGGCAGATGTGCTGTATACGTTGGCAGTGTGTTTTATTAAAGTCATCTCGAAGTAGATGCACTATTAACAGCGAATATTAATTTCCTTTCTAGCTCGCTGACTGTGGATGTCGCCCATCCATTCAGTACATAACATGCAGCTGCTACCCCATCTGCAGACAGAGAAATGCTGAACTGAACTCTCAACTCGACGCGAATAACTGCAGCACTCGGTGAGAGGAGATTTCTGATTGTGTATATATTTATTTCTTCTCACACATTAAGGTAGTCGTAATAACACTTGATAATAGTGGCCAATGAAAATAATGGTGGGAGTGGTTGCTGATCTCCTGCAAGTTTTTTCGGAACCGCCTTCATCGTTCATAACGATGTCCCGGCTCTCACTCCTGGCGCGGTTGGGGTGATATCGGCAATACAGAATCAGCTGATCCATGACTAGCGAGAGAGGGGACCGGCGTGTACGCAGGCGCCCTGAAGAGGAATGGGGCGGACGAGACGACGCTACTGAGGGGAAGCAAGCAGCGTTCATCTACTCCAGATAAGACGTCCACAATCCCTTGTCATTCTTTGCTGTTATTGATATGCGTGTGTGGGCCATTTTGAAGTATAAACAACCAATCAGAAATAAACTTTGCACTTTGAAAAAAATGTTTGAACGTATGCAGAACGTAACAGACAGGTGTAGTTCTAACACACCTAACTCGCGTTCGAGAGGTAGGATACCCGGTTTCAATATCAGATGGGACACCGGCTAGTCTTGTCCAAGGGTATAAATGGCTTTACGGAACTGGGCAGACATTCTGGTTCAGTAACAATGTCCAGAGTAATGGCCGGTAAATTTAATAGAACATTATTACAATGTAAGTTCTTGGATTCACTCCAACATGTGTTGCTGGAAACGAAACCAACGAAATATTAAGACACTGTAAAATGTTCCCTTAAAGAAAAGCTCTCTGAAATTAAGTGGGTGGTGTCTAACCATTGCATCCATTTCCAGCCCTGATCCTGTCATGAGTCAATCAGGGCGAAAACAAACTCATCACTAAACTTATATTTTTATCTCCGCATAGGCTACTACACAGCAAAGAATTTTTGGCAGAAAAAAGGAAAACACACACAAAAAAAGAAGAAGGAATAATGTAAGAAGATATTCCTCACAATAAACAATACTATTTAAATTATACACAATGATGACGTCATGTTGCATGTTTGCTGTCTGTCCTGGAAGAGTCAATTAGATTAAAGGACGAGCAGATCTATAGGCTTAGAGCTTAGGTCCATAGGATATCCATTTTCTCCTCACTTACAGTGATGAGGCGATGAGGACATACTTATGGTTGACATACCATTTCTTCTTAGAGCGTCAGGACAGACCTTGCTAAAATTCATTGTTACAATCAGAATTTCCAAGGAAATTTTTAATACTTACAATATACGAAATAAATATCTAACTTGCATGATTTTTGTTGTTCATTATACTTAAGTGTTCATACTATATTTAGTCAAACAACACTAAAACCATTAAAATCAGAGGCCAATTGCACACCTGTACACTGAACAGGCTGGTTGCAATCAGGAGGAACTATCGGATGACGACACTTTCAACTGACCACAGACGACTGCCCTGACGTCCCGAACGAGTGGTTAACATTCCTTCTTTGTATTCGGAAGGTCCCGGGTTCAAATCTCGGCTATCCTGACTGGGGATTTTCGCGGTTTTCCTCAGTCCCTCGGAAAATGACCGGATAGTACCTGAAAATGTGGCCATGACCGCTTCTTTCCAATTCATTATTGTCTAATATCCTCTTATTCGACGCTGTATAGTCGGACCTACTGAAACAGCGTCGATAAATAAACTACAAATAAATAACAGATGATTGGTTATTTTTAGACAACACTGGCTGGGTCATTTGAACCCAAAGTTCCAAATGTAATGAATCAAATTGAATGGTTTCAGGATGGGTTCATCCACTGTTCCCCATTGGTCAGTGGCCATACAGGAAGGGGCATTATGTATATAACTAACATAAAGCAGTCACCTATTCCATCGGACTCCTTTTCCAAATTGGTTCTTCTGTCACCTACGAAGGTTTTATTTCAGGTATTACAAGGTTTGGACTTTAGCCCATTTACCAGCCACCAATCTTTTCTGATGTTTCTTATAAATTTCCTGTCTTATCTTTAAATAGGTCATAACTGCCTCCTTCCAAATCCTTGAAATTCTTACTACTCATGAATATATTCCCATCTAATTCAATCCTGTTATAACCTCAAAAATATACTGAAGCAGGGAGTCTTGAATTGTACGAGGTAAAGTCATCAGTGCTGTAACTTGAAGGAATACTGGATGCAAAATATATGTGAGCTTGAGCTACATAAGAGGAGAAGGGAAGATGGAAAGGTCAAGGGGGAGAAAGATCCTTTATGTGATATTACTTTTCTTACCACTCTGTACTTCAGCTGTCTGGCCACCAATAAGCATTCGTAACAGTCAACAAAGCTCAGAAATATCTTGTGACAATTATACCTAATAAACAATTTACTTTTAATTTTCAACATACTGGGAACGACCCGTTCTTCAAGTGCCTGAACACTGCGGGTCCCAACTTTTCGTTGGCTCGATCTATAGACATTCGGTAGGACTCCTTGGACGAGGGATCGGCCCGTCGCAAGGCCTCTACCTGTACACAGAAAACCACGGACAGACATCCATGGCTTGAGTGGGATTCGAACCCACGGTCCTAGCGACCAAGCGGCACATGGCCCACGCCTCAGACCGCGCGACCACTGCAGACCCCTCTAATTTTCAACATATTTTCAGAATGTGCTGGTATCACTGCATACCACCAGAAAAAAAAACCATCTATGACTCTAATGTCGTCCTTCACTGTTGGTCATTGGGCACTTGTCTGCATCAGACCGCACTTAGGTTATTGGTTTTGCTGTACCGAAACATCTGGGATGGTGCAAAACTAGTTCTGATTAAAAAGGATATGGCAAAAGATGACCAACGATTTACAGGATTTGTTACTGAAGTTAAACTCTGTTATGTTTTTATTACCTTTACTCTCCAGTAAAACAGAAGTATAGTTTGATTCTGTTTCCCCAGTTGTCCAGTAAGTAATGTTGTGTTTAGTAATCCATTAATACACAACTGATTTTTAATAAATTTTTCTTGGTGCAATTATTAATAATGAAATGTGGGCTTACTTCCAGATACATTAAGAAATTAAACTAACTATTAAATTAAGACGTTAAACAATGCAGAAAATAATGCATGCTGTGTTTCACTTGACCTCATACCATTAGTATAATTATTGGGTACTTGTGGGTTATCGGGACACATCGCTTTACAAATAGGTTAGGTTAGTTGTCATTTATTGAAATAAAATATAAAAACTTTCAAGTATATGTCATTTATCCACACATTAACCTAACATAACCTAACCTATTTGTAAAGCGATGTGTCCCGATAACCCACAAGTACCCAATAATTGTGATAAATTAATTAAAACCTGCTCCAAGAGAATTCATGGGCGTGCTACAAAAAGTATGAAGAGAATATCCGAACTGAGAAGGAATGAGGGAAAAAAGAAAATTACACAATGAAGAACTTACTTTAAGAGTAATGAAACTGACAATGTGTGTTGCATGAATGAGGACAAAATTGCAGTTTCACTTGAAAATGTTTGGTTCGAAACTTCACAGGAAGGGAATTCTTGGAAGACAGGTGTTGATGACCCCACTTAATGGTACCTGCACCTTGTCGTGGTGGTGGGGCTTGAGTACCGAATGGAAGAGGAGAATTGAGGAGGCCATGGACCAAATACGGACCGGAGAGCCATAGAAGAAAAAGGCGTTGAAAGAAGAATATTACGTCTACACAAATACAAACACCTGACTTTGGATAGGGATAAATTGTGGGTACACACCTTCTACTTCAATAAAAGGAGGGGATATCTTGATCAGATAAATAACTACCACCTGCTCAATAACTCCTTGTACCATGGAGTTAGAGTTTCAAATGTATTCTTTACAATGTTGCATCTCTGTACATCAACTCTTCATGTACATTTATTACAAATAAAGATCTGTTGATGATACAGGTTATTAGGAACAGACAAATACATTACTCTTTCCCTTGAACGTTAGCACATCTTTCAGACACAAGTTATCAGAAATAGGTTAATTTCTAGCAAGCAATGGAGATGAAGTAAGAATGTTAAAATTCTTAACTTTTACATGTTCATTTTGTGCTGCACTTCTGTGAAATAAATGTGTACTAAAACCTTGCTGACATAAAAATGATAGTCTACTGTTGAAGAAAATGTAGCTTTATCTCCTTATACAATTAAATATACGTCATATTAATAAACTTTCAAACAAATTCGCCTATCTCACTGCTAACTATAAGGAGTAATAAAGGTTTATTTATAAGTCCAGTATAGGGTAAATATGAAAATCATCTAAAACGTTTTGTTTAAACTCCCTCCCCCACCCCCATTAAAACCCCTAGAGTTCGTAGATATTATGCAGTAATCCCTGTGTCGTCTTGACTTTACAGTGTTCATTCATCATTCTAAAGATCTTTCGGAATTACAAGTTTGTGAAGAAACAACACAGGGAGAGCAATATTTTGAAGCAAGTAAAAAATGATCAGGAGAATTCTTGTTTGTTACTTTGTATGGCGATCAAGGCTGAAATTGCAAAAAAGAAATTCAAAGTTAGAGACTTCGCTATGATACTGTTATACACTCACAAAATGGAGGGATCATCAGAACAGTGGATGTATAACCATGAGATTCGTGATTTAAATAGATCACATTGTATTGTCAGGACAGTGAAATCAAAACAGGCGGAGAAAACTCTTGGAATGTCTTCACCTGCTACATCTTGAAGCTGATGGCTCTTGGAGAAGAAAGGTTATGAGGATATGGAATCAATACCCAGACAGCCTAAAACTTATTTTTGGGTTGTGACACAATATAATCTAGGTGGTTACCAATATTTTAGGGAAATATACTGTGTCAATCTTCACTGTAGAAGGAAATGCGACCCTTATTAGAGCCACTGCAGAGGAAGACAAAGTCAAGATGAAGTTTATGCCTGTCCTAACAGACAACCTTCTTTTGTCCCTCAGGGTCTTAATGAGAGGTTACCATGACCTGATTATGAAGAAACCATTTGTCTTGCTCATGTTGTTAAGGTGGAGCTCAGTCTCCGTTACTTGCCTGACAATCCAGTACATGCATCTGGATTTCTGGACATGAAAATTGTATTATCTAGAAGACTATGATAATCCAACTTCATATCATGTTATGGAATGGCCGATTTTTCCAAATGGTTGAACCAGATGTGCCTATATGTTTCTTGGCTCTGGTTCTTTCTCCCTCAGCTGGTCATGGAAGCCTCTCATTCATACAATAAAGTAATGAAAGAAGGATCTCTGCAATGCCAGGGCACAAACTTCATCCTGACTTGGAATTCCTCTCTACTGGCACTGAACAGAGCCTTCTTTCTAGGGCACTTCCCTGTACCCATTGGTCCAGACAACACTCAATCTCCTCTTACCATCTCTGGCTTATGATTGGTCAATTCTTTTGCTCACTTCCACTCTTCTTATAATACATCCCAGCTCAATTCACTTCTACTCTGAGTATGGAAGGAGAACATTGCTCTGAAAGTCTTGAAGCACTTACAAGACTTCATGGTGTCAACTTAGAAAACCACAATCTGAACTTTTACCATAACAGAAACAAAAAATGTCATGAAACTTACCTGTTTGTACTCCTGATGTTGATTATATGTAGCACAGTGATAGTAATCGATAAACCAGAATCAACAAAATTAGATTATTCTTATTCACCAAGAGTTTTTTAACTTTTCCCTGCCTATGGAACAAGTTCTTTTCCTCCTGCCATGATCTGGCTAATACTTTGACATACTGGTTTTGTGTACTATTATGCAAAACATTTGATTTTCAACATTTTTTGGCTATATATTTTAGCCACAAACAAACAATGATTTTGAAGAAACAGTCTGCAATTCCAACACAGCCAATGGCAAACAGGGTCAAAAATCTGTACAATACTTGTTCAAAATTTGTCTTGTATGCAACAGAAAGACTTCTTTCATGATTTTTTTCTTTCATAATAAATTCAAAATAGTGTTCAGTTACCTTACAGCCACTGAGAAGGGCCATGTCAACATCCTGTTGCTTCACGCCCTTTTTTGGTAGGAATCGACGAATTACAGGACTAAGAAGCATGGGATCCAGAGAAGCAGGGTCAGTTGGATTTGTAAATAAACTTGTGACAAGTGCCACGGCCATCGACACAACAGCCCCCAGTAATGTGTACCACAGGTAGGACATCCGATACAGGACAAAGACTTCACTGGAATATAAAACAACATGTCTTGTAATGTCCAATGCAGACTGTATGCAAGCAAATATAATAAGATTTTATGACAAAAGTGTATTATTATTGTTAGAGTATTTTCAGTCATCCTACCAATTCTCATACCATGTAGCTAAAATTGACAATCACAATTTAACCAAGTAGCTTTTATTATACTTTGTCAACCATACTTAATTTGTATTCTCAACAGATGCATTTTGATCCTTAATAAATCACCAACACTCTCCATGCTATTGATCATTGTCTGTGAAACTTGTTAGCACAATGCAGAACAAGGCTCATACACATTTGAGCTTTGTACTAATAATATCCCCCACTTAATGGTACCTGCACCTTGTCGTGGTGGTGGAGCTTGAGTACCTCAGTGACCCCAAGAGCTACTGGTAGGGCCTCCCTAGCCAGATTTGTCAAGGGGAAAAGGTCAGACTAAGACAGGTGCCCTGGTCCTCCAGGTAGGGGGTTGGTCGCAAGGCTAACAACCTTGCACCGTAAAAAGGAAGATGTTTCGAAACCTCGATCAAAGCCTCGGACAGATGGACCTAACAGAGGACCGAATGGAAGAGGAGAATTGAGGAGGCCATGGACCGAATACAGACCGGAGAGCCATAGAAGAAGAAGAACTAAAAATACCACACCCAAAGTGTTTGAATGCATGTAATTCTTGATCCAATGTCATGCTACCACATGTGTTTATGTGATGAAGGATATTTCATGCATTTGTTGTAACATGTGAAATAAGTACATTCTCCCTCAGTCAAGTATTTCACATTTCAGGAACGTTGGAACGTTGATCATATACATACTGGGAATTTCCTAACTGGAAATGTGCAAAAACACATGTACCAGTAGGTCTTTGTGTTAGGTGCCAATCATTATAGTCCGATCTTAACTAAAATTGGAATGTACTGGCAAATTATAATACAACTCCCTGATATCAACTTTAATCAAAATCCAATCAGTAGTTCTCTCTCAAGCATTACATGTAGACAGACAGTCAGCCAGTCAGTCAGACTGACAGATTGACAGACATGATAAAACTAATAAATGCATTTTTACAACTTCTAGTTGGGAATGTATCTAGAAGTTCAACATAATATTCCTGAAGCAAAACGAGCCAATGGTAAACTGGTAATCCAAAGGTTTCAGAATAGAAATTTGACTGATTACTGGTAATAACATGGTGCATGGCAGTAAACAGAGTCAAAGAAAATGCTAATGGTAACAAGATTCTTAAACTCACTCTTTGTGTTGTTCCACAGTAGAGTTAATTGCTGGAGTTGGAGGTGTGACAAAACTATAGGTGCAGCCTTCAACTGAGACAGGTTTTGTCTCAAAACTGATGTCACCTGAGGCGATAGCCGCCTGAGTTCCTAGGCATACCCAGGACATGAAACCCAGACAAGCCACTCCACCAACCATTGCACCCTGAAACACAATGCAGATGACTCTATACAAATAATGAGATGTGTATCAGAAGCAGTAACAAAAAATTCCATCTGCATTAGCGTTCAGTACCTCTTCACATATAGAGAATATTTGTGTGTTCTATTCAGTAACAATAATAAATAGTGATTGCTTCCCTGGAAAGACTAAACAAACCTTGAACACTTCAGTCAAAGACACATATGAGAAAAAGTGCTAATGAAAGAACTGCACACAAAGAAATCGCATTCATTTTTTTCATCGACTGAAGTGTATCGCAAATTTTCTCTGATTTTCAGTTCCAAATTCCAAGAGACTGATGTAATCTGAAGAAAACTACTTGTGGCCTCAAACATTAATTGACAAAGTTAACATGGAAAAACATTCATTGTGATGTTCAGATAAAAAATAGAGTCAGACAGACTAAGAAAGTAACAAATTTTGAGTGTGCACATTGCATTTTAATTTGAAATCTAACCACACTAGGACATTCAGTTCTTCTAATGGGCATCAAATCAAATTAATAAAGATGAATTGAAACAATATCAAAAATTAAAATATTTTTCATGACTGTAGAACCTAAGTTAACTTTGTTCACTTACTGTGTATGAAGATAATCAACAGTAAACATAAATTATTCTTTCTTTATATTTTGTTTAATGTGTGCCATACCATCAAAAGTTCAAATAAATATCAGAATTCTTAATGAGTTCAATATTTCGTCTTGAACAAAGTTT
The DNA here is from genome assembly GCF_977971745.1 of Zootermopsis nevadensis. Taxonomy (NCBI): domain Eukaryota; kingdom Metazoa; phylum Arthropoda; class Insecta; order Blattodea; family Termopsidae; genus Zootermopsis; species Zootermopsis nevadensis. The sequence continues at coordinate 10,877,197 of NW_028259149.1, read as the reverse complement.
TGTGTACAAAGAAGTATTTCTAAGAATTTGGTAAGTTAAATTTCAGCTTCAAGTAAAGCAAGATTTATAAGTTAGTCAAATGCAGACCTAAATTTGGTTAACAACTTTCAGAATAAAGCCGTAATATAGAATTTAAATGAAATCTCTCAAGTGGCTTGGAAGCTGAAATGTGAGGATAACAAATGTAACCTCTTCATTATACATTTACTTTATTTATGAAAGAGAGACCAGAGAGAGAAGAGGGTCTATTAAGATTTTAAGATTAAGATCAAATACAAAAGCTATAAATAAATCCTCTGAAGTTTAGAACTTACTTTAGAATTAACCCATGGTAAGAAAAGCCCCATGCTGAAAATTCCAAGAGAGGCACCATGGGTAATACCACTTAAACTCATGGACATCTGCAAATGAAGGGACAAAGCTTCAATTACAAAGTGCCTCTGGTTCCAGGACAGCCTGCAGTATTTCTGTGAAATGTCCTCACCTGCAAAACACCTCCCAGTCTCTCCACAACAAAAACAAGTGCAACACACACAGACCCCACCACCACAACAACAGTCTTCAACAGAATGTCAGTCTGTCGTGGAGATAGCCTATGGGTAAACCAGGCTTTATAAAAGTCTTCCAGAACAACAGCTGCCATGGAATTGAGGCCAGTTGACATAGAGCTACAATAAAAAGACAGCAATGTTCACTGAATGTTTAGAAATAATTAAGGACAAAGTTTCAAGAATTGTAAAAAAAAAATAAAGGACAGATTTGGTTAGCCCATGAATGACATAGTCTCAGGTCAGAAAAGGTTTCTTGTCTTCTACTCCAATTCAAACCTGTCCAAACTTTTAGGTCCCCAAGCCACTTTCAAGCATTCGTATGCTGAGGCTGGCAACATATAATTTCAATGTTACAGTATGTATGATAAAACAAGTACACAGCTTTGATGAACAGAATATAATGTCATATTACAATTACAATTACACCTAATACAATGAATGAGCATTTGGAAGTTCTACAACAGAATCAAGTATTAAAATGCAATGCGAAACCTGACTGTATTTCATCAGCCAGAAGGAACATACTCAAGTCCAGTTAAGTTGACATATCTGTATTTTAATAGTTTCACTAAAAAAACCGAGCAAGCATTCAGTAAACTCTGGTAAGGATCTTATATTTCTATATTTTATAAATATTTTCTATTTTCCAAACTCTTTCTCATATAAATAATTAATAATTCGAATGTCAATTAATTGTTTCACAGACTACAGAACGACTGATCTAAAAAATACAAAACAAGACGAACAACAAAAAGAAACAACCTACAAAAACGAAAACTACAAAACAAACAAATCAATGATAGTTGCATTATTAAATATACATTAGTTTTAAAGACGAAAATAGCCTGAAGATGATGCAGTTGCATTGAAACATGTTGTGAAATAAAATAATGAGCGCTAAAATTGTAACATCGTAATAGCGATGATAAGCGCCAAATTTTAAAGTTTAGCTTTAATAACACCAATTTTAACAACTAAGTTTGTGTATTGACGGAAATAAATAAATATATTACTGAAACTTTATTCAGTATTTTCTTTTTTTTCACAATAGTAATAATAAACATAATCACCATGATAATCATAATTTTGTAAACATTCCTCACCCAGTAACTTCAATGTGTAGAAACACATGTAGTCTTTATGGAGACTGCAAATTACTGTTATTAGATTTTAACCAAAATTGGAATGTGTCAACGAATTTTTTATAAACTTCCTCAATATCAAGTTTCATGAAAATTTGTTCAGCCAATCTCAAGTTGTTGCATATGGATAGCTGGATGGACCAACAGACAGGGCAAAGCTAATGGGTGCATTTTTGCAGTTTCAGTTGCAAACACACTTAAAAATGAAATATTCAGAAACATTCACCTGAGAGCAGCACTGAATACACCAGCCACAAACAGTCCTGGAAGACCCGGGAGGTCCTTAAGAGTATCCATCACCAACAATGGGAGTAGCTGATCCTTTGCTGCTGCTAACTGGAATCATGCACCATAACTTTGTAACATCACATCTTCAGAGTTTGCAGAATAAGATTCTCATGCCACATGTCAGTGACAATTTGAAACATAAAGGCTACATTATCATTTGAAAACTTTATCTGTTTACTGGCCACAAGTGATGCCATATTTTCTCATTTGAGACCTCCAAGATACAAAGAAGAAAGCTAAAGACTCAGCCACAACATTTGATGAGGATAACATTAAGATGGATCTTAGGGAATTAGGTTGTGCATATAAGAAACGGATGGAAGTGGCTCAGAATCATACCCATTGATGGGTTTTAACATCAGCAGTGTTGAACCTTCAGTCTACTATCAGATTTACTTAGATTGGAGCTAATCACATTCTTATTTCTCTAGTCTGTGCTTTGGTAACTTTATAGGTGTGATTATACCAGAAGCTGTAAAACTGACAAATTGTATTATCTCCTTCATTCTTGGCTAAGAATAAAACTTATGTAAATTTGTCTGTAATTGTGTATTACTTCCAAACTGGATTGAACTAGTTTAGGACATGATTTGATGCTGGAAGTTTGTGATTTTTATGAAAATTCTCTTACTTCTCTGAAAAGAGGGAATTTCTAAACTATAAGCTCTCCAAAGAAGGCCCTGTTTCATGGAGTCAATAAGATTCTTTATCTGTAAGATTCACATTAACCTCAGAATTTTAACACAAATGACATAGGCCTACCTTTGTAGTGAGAGGATCACACTTATAATAGGTAGCAAATATCAGCATTCCACTGTAACTGCATAACAGAATAAGGCCTAATGCCCCCACAACGAACACACAAAGAGCACTGAAATCAAATGGAACAAACTTCAATATTCATATCACTTACAAATTTGAGGACTGTCCTCGTAAGTCACATGCTGCAGTTGTGTGTGCAAAGCTGTTGGCCATGTCCAAACTTACAGTAATTTACCTATACATCTTCAAATGAAAGTCAATATGTAATATATTTAAACTCAGTTGAAAATTTATTCACTTCTTTCTGCAACAATATTTAGGAATAGATACTGAAATATCAACAGCATCATATCAGATGCAGACAACCACAAAAATTCAACATAGAAAGTTACAAATTACACCAATAAACTTCATTTTGGAACAAAGTACTTTTCCAGTTTTGACACAGGAAAATTAAACTGTGGCCCAGTAATGCCAGACATTATTCTTTTTAGTTTCTCATTAACTGTCAAAATTTAGTCTAGGTCCTCACAACAAAAATGCATCTTATTTATAGAACAAAGAATACAGTGTCTCAAAAGCATGAACAGGTCCTGTTTAGAACATTCAAACATTCTCCCAACTAAAATAGTCTGTGCAGTTGGTACAGTGTAATTAGCCCTCTTACTGTCAAGAATATTCTAAAGAGTGTTTCAAAAAAATTAAATAACAACGCAGGCAAAGAAGTAAAATGTGTTTAAAATTAAATCACTCAGCATTGGCCAGTTCATGCTCACCAACTTACATTCTGGCAGCATGCAATGTGGGCAGGGTGAGGTAGCGCTGAAGCATATTCTGATTCACAGCACTTAACTGCAGCCAGAAGAATCCACCTCCACACATCACAGTGAACAGGGAATGGCGAATGTTTGGATCCAAGCTTAGGCTGTTGGCAGCATAGTATCATGCAAATAACCATTCCAGACAAGGGTTCTGCAAAACGTTTGCATGAGAATGCAGCTCTGGCAATAATTCAAAATATTCAGAGAATTTGTGATGTGAGAAACATAAATTATCCTCTTTTTAATCCAAAATGTAATAAAGAAAAATATTTCTCTTTTAATTCATCCTCGTCTTTCTATTTACTGGTACTGTCCCAAACCTGCCATGTTTTGAGTCCTTATATATATCTGTAGCTATTGGTTTTTGTATGATATTCTATCAGTATTTTTTGAGGCCAAAAGCATTTTGAAATTACATTTGAATTAATTAAATCAATCCTATTCATATATGTTCATATATTTTGATGCAAATCACAAGATGCAACGTCCCTGAATATTCTACCCAGTGTTTTTAAAACGCCTACTACAAACCAGAGAAAACCACACCAACTCCAAAACAGTCAATGTTCATAGTATTGTAAATATATGAACCCCCTTCACAGCAAATTCTAATGCTACAGGCTGTTTCAGAAGAACTGAATAACAAAGGATAAAATCAGAAAATGTTGTAAATAAAATACCTTATATGACTGTGCCATCTCTTAACAATAAATGAATTACATGCAATTCAAAACAAGCCTCTGAGTATTAACCTGACTGAGTCATAACAAGCCTAGCTGAAACCATTTCACCAGGTTAATCAGCTCATCAACACAGAAAGGGTAATGTCTTTCTCTCGCAGAAACACTGTAGCTTCAGTAACGTCATGCAGTCTCCTGAACTCATGACTTACTTCTTGGCCTTTTCAAGTGTTGGTAGAGCCAGGTACCGCTGTAACTGATACTGATTCATTGCACTACCCTGCAGCCAGTGTACAAATCCTCCAATCACCAACACCCATACAGTGTGGCGAGTTACAGGGTTCAGGTCCCAGCTAACAACATACCACACAACAATAACGTTGCAGCAAGAAACAAGTATTGAACGCTTGCCATTGGTGTGGCATTCTTGAGGATTCAGAAGAATAAGATCTGTACTCAAGCTAGAAGTACATATGAAGATAACTGTCTTCTGTGTTATAGCATCATATAGCCTGGCAGAAGTTCCCCATCAGAGGTGCTTGCTGCCTCCATCCTTGCCCTGATGATGGACCTCTGAAACACTGGTAAACTTCTACCAGACTGCACATCACTACAACCCAGAATGCAGCCATCTTCATACTCACTGTCATGAAAACTTAAACTCCTACTTAGAACTACATATGTCCATAACATAAAATAATACATGCATAATTTTTAGAAGTATGAAGCTCCTACAATTTCACTTGGTGGCCTTGTCAGCGAAGCATCAGGATCATGGGATCCCCAGTGCCTTGATGATTGAACTGAATTTCATTGACATCTATAGTACAGTTCAGTTCACAGATGGACATAAACGAACACTGACAGTATGTGACTGAAGATGTATTAGGTCTGTATTAGCCAGAATAGGATATCTCTACTGTAAACCTTTGGTCTCGATTAAAATGTGACAACTACAGACTAATTTAATTTCTTAGATGTTTAATTGTAAATCCTTATGTATGAAGATGGCTAAGCATCAAAACTGTTTACAAATAAGTACATTTATGTGCAAATAAAACTACGTTAGTTCTGAGTAAAATGCATGAACACTATGTTAGGACATTCATCATGTGCAGACTTCTCTGATTATTTGGTGAAAGTAGTGTGAGACTGCAAACTTTTTTTAAAATTAAAAAGGAAAAGTTCAGTCAATAAATGCTGTAGCCACAGTAACATGAAGCATCACTACTGAAAATTTGTATAAAATTCTCACCAGTTTGGCATTGTGTGATGCTGTGTGTCAGATTTAGCTATTTTTATTAAAATTATAAAAATATGAAAAATCCTTGAGGTTTGCATGAATCACAGAAAGACATACAATGGTTTCAACTGCCCCCCCCCCACTCTTGTTTAATCAAATTTAATAAAAAGAGAAAATATGTGCTAATCAGACAATCAAAATTTAAGTTAACAGCAACATTTTCTTGTGAATCTTAATAAGACAATTTTTTTTCATGAAAATTACCTAGAATACTCCCGTGCTTTCCTACAGGTGATTAATTATGTGCCATCCTGCATAAATTGTGTATATAATTTTATCTGATTATGATACAGAGATATATTCTTCAGTGATATTTTATTTCCTGGATTACTGATAATACCACCTTAATTGTCAGGAACCGATAATTATTACTATATCACCTAAAGACTACTCATACAATTATTGTGAATGCAGTACTTTGTGACAATGAACAAAATATACAGTACTTTACCTTCAAATATATTCTACAGTTGATAAACTTACATTGGAGCTTCAATGCGGCCGCTGTCATAGTTCCGTTCCCAGACAACACTGAAACCACCCACATCAATGGTCCCCTTAATAATGATCAAAACCATTGCTCCAAACATGATCAATGTCTGAATTACATCTGTCCAAACAACAGCCTTGAGACCACCCTGTTAGAAGAGGAATCAAACACTGTTGTCACTGAATTTGACAAACTTTACCATTCCAGCAACCTCTCATGAATAAGCACTATCCCTATATAAACTTAAAATCATAGTTTTGGAACCATTGCTACAAGATACAAGCATTTTCAAATTAATCTTTGTTTTGTGTTCAAGTCTTCTTCGACAAATAAGAGCGGCAGTGTCACTTACCACACATGTATAGAAGATGCAGACAATACAGACAGCAGGCGTAATTACATGCACATTGATTCCAGTAACTGAAAAAGAAACCATTCATCTTCCTGAGATTGCATTTCACAGAGAGTGTTAATGAAACTCATTCAACTATTATACTCACCCTGATTAAATGCCAGTGCAGGAACATATATTACAATTGGTAGCCATGTTACCTGAAAGAGTATAATAGAGCATTAGATAATAAACTGTAACATACATCAGAGTTATATATCTCCAACAAAATGACTCACTACTGCAATTAGAAACTAAAAGAAGCCATAAACACTCATCTTGCCAAGACAGCACTGAAAAGGCAACAAAGAATCTGTTACAAATGTTCCTCTTTACAACCTCTGCCCTTTCCAAATTGGCACAAAGAAAGCCTTCAAGATGAAGATTTCAAGAGTGAGCAGCTAAGTGATATTATAATGAACCTAGTAATAGTCAATCTACAAGACAGTAGCTCACAGCAGATAATTCAGACATCGCTTATGAAGACAAAATTCCAGACAGTAACTTTGTCCAAGATTTACACTCAGAATCAGTAATAAATTACTGCAAGTAACTTTGTTTTTGATAATGTGACCTGCAATCCATAGCTGCAGCCTTTGAATCCTCCTACAATGGGTATCAAATTATCATATATGTTGTAGATCTGTTGATTCAAAATTGATTCTTTGTGTGCAAATAGATTCAACAAAAAATTTAAATTCACTAAAAACCAATGTTCTGGTACCATTGCATGTTTTGTGTTTCCTGGCTTCCACTCTTTATTTCATTCAAAGATGCGGTACATGTGATTGGTGCATGCTCAGTCACTAATTATAGTGTTATAATTAGAATGAGCAATGATACCTACAAGTCCAAGAGAGAACAAGAAAGAACCGAAGAGACGAACATGTTTGTTGAACCTCCTCTCCAGGTACTGCAACACACAAATGACAGAGCACATTAAACTCGATTCTGACTACTCGAATACTTTCCTCTGAAGAGCTATATATGTCTTTAGAAAAGAGTGTGAGAAATCAGTTTCTGACTTGGCAGACTCCACGTATGTGGTCACCCACTAATTAATCTGCAGAATTTGCAAACCACAAATCCCTCTGTACTATGTACATACATGGAAATACCAAATAGTCAATCACCATAACGCATGGACAGTACACTCAGCTACTCACAGATTAGTCACTCTGAACTATGTACAGATGTAGAAAGATCACCGATCAGTCACCTTATTCCACACATAGCACATTCAGTGACCCACAGGTGAGTTACTTTCCACCACGTACCTTTACAGGAAGTTTGAAAGGTGAGCCATCCTGGTACAAACTCGCTAGGTAATTTGAAAGGAATTATTTTACTACCGTTCATTAATGCAAAACTACAACTTTATTTTGTTGTTTACGAGGAAAGGGGCAGGGACTACAAAGCTACATATAACGAAACATTATTGACCCGAGTTTACTGCCAGATGTCATTTTGATGTCTGCAAAATATTTCAATGTTGTGTTTACCTCATATGTAGATATTAACTGGAGACTGTGAAACACTGGAAGATAGGCAGAGCCCATTATCACCCCCATCGCAATGACGCCCCCTGCTATATAAACATATTGTATCCCGTAGACATAAATCTCTGTGGGAGTCCCCAGTAGCGTAATGCCAGAGATGAAACTGCAAGGAAAGTCAACTAATTAACATACATGGATACTTATATCTAATGCTAAGCAACTAAATGACTGACTGATGAGCTGACTCTCTGACTGAATGACTGACAAACTAATTCTGGTAATGAATTTTAATGTTATCCTCTTTATTTTCATATTTTCAGTCTTTAAAATAGCCACATATCATAAGGTTCTTCATGCATTTTACACTCCTCCATCTGTGCTACAGAATCAAATGTAGCATCCTTGATTTCACTGCCCTAATGATGCCAAGTGACCCTTACAAATAAAAATATTGCTCATTATGTAATCATCTCCATTCCCTACTTACCGACCATTCTTTTATCCAAAACCTTCTCATATATTTGTTATAAAATGCTTCTAATTCAAACTATTTGTTTATAATTCTGTACGATTCCTTGTTAAAGAAGAGTCTGCCAAACAAAGACAATTTCAAAACAGAGGAGTTAATGTTTGACACATTCTACTGACTGAAGTACAGCTCACAGGAAAGATAAAAACTCACAATTTAGATTTGAAAGACAATGGGTCCAGAAGCCAGCTGTAACCTACCTAGCAATCAGTGAAAGAGCCACTGGAAACGTCTGCATATTACGTCCACCCATCAGATATTCTGCTTCAGACACTTTTCCAGCACAGAACCCATAATAAACTCCAATTACGGCACAAATCAGAAGCATTGAAACAAACACAGAGTAGTCGGCCAGTCCGAATCTCCGCAGGGCCATCCCAACATCTTCCATCGAGCTGTTTGTTACATCCATGATCCTCAGAACTGCAATCTGCAAACGCATAAAACAAAAATTTTAATGTTTACTGGTCATTTAAAATAACGTTACAAGAATTTTGGTTTTAAAATTCCCTCCGCGCCGTACACAATGACCATACTGCCATGACTCGGTATTTGTACCCTTCTTTATGAAAATACTGTCACAGAGGCCTCGGTGAACCTGGGTCAAGACGATAACTGCAAGCATTTTAAAGTAATATCCTGCACGTTTGAAAACCACAGAAAACACGTTAAGTGAAAGTGACAAGGAGTACAAATGGTTACAAGTAATCAAGAACACACAGACATATCACTTCTCCCTTAAATTTCGTTAAATATTTCTGTACTAAGCCATAAGGAACCGCAAACATTTTGGGACTCTAGTTTTCCAAATTTTGAAATGACATAAAATGGTTTCACAGTCTTTCAATATCTGTTTTATTGGATTGCTATTAGGCTGTAGCGAACAGCATTTATGCTTCGTATTCAGGAGATTCTCGAAAAGAATAAGATGGGCGAGACATGTAGCGCGCATGGATGGGACAAGAGGTGTGCACCGGGTATTGGTTGGGAAACCTGAAGGGAAGAGACCTCTGGGAGACCTAGACGTAGATGGGAGGATAATCTCAGGTATGAGTTGAAGGAAACTGGATTTTGTTGGCCCAGGACAGGGTCCGTTGGAGGGCTTTGGTTAATTCGGTGATGAACCTTCGGGTTCGGTAAGCCATCTAGTTAGTTAGTTAGTTAGTTATTCAGGAGATTCCATGTTAAAATCGGTGGTGGCAGATGGACTATCATGACCGATGTCTTTCTGTGACTTTCCTAAGAACATTCATGGAACTTTTATAATATTACTACAAATTAGGCTACAACTGCTTCCTTCAATATTTTTCATCCAGTTCATCAAATGTCATTCAACAACATTAGTCATTACTAAACTATGACGAGGAACGCGGGCTAAAGACGCTGTACTGATGCAGGTGTTCAAAACTTGATGGTGTAGTACTTTGTGCGTGCTCGGTTTCAGAGTTCCTGCATTTTCCTGACACAAATTTGCAATTTTCAAAACTTTTTTCAATGACTACAGGGTTTGACATTTCGATATCATAATCACATTCTGCAAATATAAAGTCACTGTATACCCTGAACTTCTACTTGTCAACCCACACGGTATTTCGAAAAAAACAAAACAATTGTTTTGTGTTGACTTGGGAGATGTGACATTTCGATATCACATAGAATTTTACAAAAAAAACTAATATTATAAAATATTGTTTATAAAACTTCACTCGTAAATATCACATTTGCTTTTATGTGTTCTATAAAGTATAATAAGCTCATAACGGGAAGGCAAGACTCCAAAATTTAGTGAATTCCTACTCTTCATGAAGTAGTGTTGAGTTATGCCTCTGACTGCATCACGACACACACATGCACACGCACGCACTCCAAGACACGTCCCGCCGAGCTGCTGTTAGGGACTGGTGTGACAGATACATTTTGAGTTCATGCTTTCCGAAGGGTACCGCGTCACTCGGCACTACGCAAACAGGGTACTTGAGAATGCACAGATACATTATTGAAACAAAGACGATAGCTCACTTCATGTTAAACGTGTTAGCCCGGCTAACACTTTCAAGAACTAAACCCAAAAAGTCTTACGTCTTAGTATCGTGGTTCAGTGGTATTCCGTACACTGGAACACAGAAGAATCGATCAGATAAAATGCATTCAGTTGAATAACGATCATAAAATGTTCGTGAAAATCTGTCCACTGGTTCAAAATCTATAGGGCTGGACAAACAAACATAAAATCACACGCAAACACATACACACACAGCGTCGTGTTCTCACAATCCTTCGTTTTCCTTATGGAAGGAAAGAAGGCTCAACAGAAAGAATTTTTCGACAAGAATATTCGTATAACACAGTATCTATACACATAAAGTTCCTTAAGATAATAATCCGTATTATAATATAAAAATATCTTTTTGGGACATTCTGTTTTATACGTGCTATAAACGATAACATCGACCGCGCTGAGGGACAAACCTAGAAACACTGCAGCCTACAGAAAGAGCCATCCTTCTCGGGAAATCTGAAGCAAAATGTTCACACTTACTTACACAGAGAGATAAGTCGAAACTCTAAACCCCTACGACGACATGCGGAATTATTTAGGCATCTGTTATGAATTACAGTCAGCAAAATAAGGTTAAATTAATAGCATGTTGTGAGGTGCAAAATGGCGGGTGTAGTTAATTTAGCTATTACTAAATGACTATCTAAAACAGCTAAATTTTTGTGTTCTTTTACTATTGGCGACTGACGTTACCAACTGTCTTCGTATGGAGGACATTCAAGCTGTCGAACTAAAGAATCCTATGTTTACACAAGAAGAAATAATATATAAATCATAACAGCGATTTACCACAGTAACTATACAAATAATAGGCGCAGACAGATGATAATATTAAAATGCATTTTAGAGAAATATGATGCGACGATGTGGACTGGATTCGTCTGGCTCAATATAGGATTCACTTGCGGATACGGTGATGAACCTCTGGCTTCCATAAAGACGTGGAATCAGCTCCATGAGATGATTAGTTCGTTTAATTTATCTGATTTAAAATAATTCGAACCTTAAAGGTTACAAGAGCCTGCACATGAGGAGACTGACTCTTGCATCCTGACCGTCAATTTAATTTTCGAGTCAGCTCAATTGCGTTGACCTCGCTAGCACACTGAGAACTGCTGGACAGCGTAATTATTCATTTGAACAAGATTTTCTATTTGATGTCACATAGATCGTTCCTAAAGTCGCTTAATAATGTTCTAACTCCTTTGAGGGCTGAACAATAACTGTGACTCTTCCGAAAATAAAGTTATCAGAACGCATTTGGTCCTAAAACGGCTGCAATACGAAGAAAAGTGCAAAACTGGGAATCTATTGATCTATGAAGATAACCTAGTGAAAGAAAGGAACGTTGGGTGGGCTTGGAATGCAGCTCGGATGACGGAGGCAAGAAATGTGTGGATACATGCTCGAAAGTGTCCAAGTGGAAGACAGCAAAGAAGTTGGAAAGGATAACATTAGTAAGCGTCTTGGGAAACAGGATGTGAAGATGGGAGGCGAATGGAACTAGCGAAGAATAGTGTCCAGAGACGGTCTTTGGCATTGGCGGTGCCGAACCTTCAGCGCTGTTGTCAGAAATACATAGTTCGTTAATTATTCAGCCATTTAGTTAGTTAATGACAGGGAACTGAGCATCGACTTAACACGAATTTAAATCTTAGGCCTATTAAAATAAAATATATCACGTAATAACTTAGACTTGCAGACTAAATTTTACGCAAAAAGATTAATCAACCGTTATTTTTCAAGCCATTTCCTTTCTCGGTCGAGCGGACATTCGCCTTTCTTTTAGACAAAAAGGCTCCTGTCACTGTATCTCAGTTGTAAAGATCAGTGGGTTACGTTTAAAGAAACAATCCCTGATTATTGTGAAAACCGAACGGAATACAAACACAAAATTTGGTCGAAATGAAGAGCTGCTGGACGTTAAATCAGGTGGTACTCATAATTACCACTTTGCTTTAGAGTGCTAAGTAAAAATATCAAGATCGCACGGAGATGAGATTGTGACAGCAAAGCCCTCAATATCTGCTTTACACCGTGCCCGTTACACGAATACTGACAAAATCTACGCCTTTCCGGTCGAATTCTGTTGTCACATCGGTCGACCTTTTAAAGTACTACGTACAAAGCTTCATACTCTGGCAGTAAGCACCTCTGAAACGTCGGTCAATTTCTGTTATTGTTTGATTCTTAGGATGGATGTCTTCTGGGTTGTAGCGCAGTGTAGTCTGGTAGAAATTTCCCAGCGTTTTACAGGTCCTTGCTGCCTCTATCATCAGGGTGATATTACTTGTTTGATTCCTAATTCTCTGTCTGTTCATTCTCGTCGCCCGCATGTAACGACACACACTGTATCAGTGCAAATCAGTGTGCAGTTGCGTAACCAGTCTCTTGGTGGCGTAACGAAACTAATGCGGGACGAGAAGGTCTACACGTATTTTTCATATAAGGTATTTGCTGTTTTATCTTCATTTAAAAGAGACAAAAACAGCCATAAATTCTACTAATGTCAAAGCTGAGAATAAACACGCGGAATAGTCTTATAAATAATTTTCCTACTGCAGAGTTTACACGTGAAATTTCCATCAAGTTACTACTGCAATACCAGCTTTAGATGCATGTTGATTTAAATATATACTCAAGTTTTGTTAACAGTAGAGTTTGTTCTTGTAGGGTTACGTTGTGATGGGCAGAAACTAAGTATCGATATGTTGTGTGCAGTTCTGTTAATAGCCCACATATTAAAGCTGTATGACTCCGTGATAAAAACTTTTTGAGGTGGGGAGTCAAATACAGAGAAGTACGAGTACTATGTACCGTTCATTTGCGAAAATCCTGTCTTTCGTTTGGCGGAACTCTGAAGCCGGAAGTCAGGTGGTCAGTTTTGTGTTGGTTCGTTTGATAGAAATCTGGTTTCAGTCGCCGAGGAGATTTTTTTCACATGAAATTTACTTTACAAATAAATGTTATAAATATTTTGTTTTCGGTGAGATTTACAAATATAATGCTGAAATAAACAATATCACTGCTACACACAGAAAAGGTACACTTCCGTTAAATTTGACGAATCATACTTGGTTAATTCTAATAATAGTTGGTTAAGAGTGTACATTATGAAACTTAGACCAGATAATTCAGCGTCGTTTAACACAAAAGGTCCGCCTTCCCATACCATTCTTTAAAACTTAAAAGTTGTTTCAACAGACCAACCACTGACTCATGTGAGGCATTCAACAGCCAGCATGCAAGCTTCTGACTCGCCCACATTTTAATAATTTGACGAAGCGCATCGTCTAACAGTCCAGGGCTCTCATACTGCCTCCTTTGGTTTCCTATGTGCGCTACATGCCACAGTAAATAAGCAATTTCGGTACAGTTTAAGAAACCCTGGGCGGAGAACGGGTACTTAAAAAATAGATAAAAAAGTACGTCTATGTTTTTTATATATATATTCCTTTGTAGAAAGAGTCGTACCTGAAAGAAAACACACCGTATCCCCAACATCGACCAGTCTGAAGACGTTAGGATAATTATGAGAACCAAAGCAAACCTATAAATCAGCTCTACGAGCACATCTTCAATCTAAGTCTAACGCCAAATTATTTCCCTATTTTATGGAAACAGGCAGCAGTAGTTCCTGTTCTTAAAACAGGTAACGCTGCCGCTGTTAGTAACTACCGACCCATTTCTATACCTCATACTTTTTCAAAATTATTTGAACTTGTTATTTATGATCATGTCTCACATTACGTAAAGTCCAAATTAAATACTTGTCAGCATGGTTTCACTAAATCTAAATCTACAGTTACTAATCTCGTAACCTATCTTGATTTTATTAATCCAATAGTTGGCTCCCAGGGTAAACCTGATGCTGTTTATTTTGATCTTAGAAGTGCATTTGATCTTGTCCCTCATACTTTTCTACTCAACAAGCTCAGTGCTTTTGGACTCTCTGATGGTTATGTAAACTGGTTTCGTAGTTACTTAACCAACAGACAATCCCAGATTCGTGTTTCTGGAACTCTTTCGTCTCCTTTTGTAGTCCTCTCTGGAGTTCCACAGGGAACTGTTTTGGGTCCTCTACTTTTCAACTTCTTTATTGACGACATATGCCAAGTAATTAATCATTCTAAATGCCTTCTTTTCGCTGATGATATCAAAATTTGTCGTGCCATTATATCTCCTAACGACTGCAATCAACTTCAAACTGACATTGACTCTGTACAAGGTTGGTGCACTGCGAACTTCATGAAACTCAATGTTAGTAAAACTACAGTAATTTCCTTCTCCAGGAAAACCACTACTTTTATCTCTGATTACAAACTTTTTCAGTCGTCTATAACACGTACCGACACTATTAAACGCTGTCCTTCCCTTCTGGAAGCTGTCGGTCTCCGCATCCCTGCTCGGAATCTGAGAGATTTTTCTATGTTCAGTTTTAGCCCTTTGATCAAAAACAGTCCTCCTGCTAGACGCGCATCAGCTGCTAACGTCGCCTGCAGGGACTCCGTACTAATATATTTTATATTCTGCTTGTTTTACCTTTTATGTTTTTATTGTGTTCGTGTGCTCATCTCTGTGCTGTATCTGTAATTTGCCTTCAGGCTGTTCATACAGCACACAAATAATAAAGGATTGAATTGAATTACGAAATTTAGATCGCATGAACTTTCCAGTTTTGGTGAGTGTCTTGCGAAATATTTTGCTGTTCTTATACGAATTTTGTGGTCTATGAACTGTTAATAAAGGCTGATAAGTGCAAAGTGCAAAGTTCTGACAAGCGGCACACACAGTTATCACGATCCGGAACTTCTACAGGAAAGCCTATTTCATCATCTCTGACAAGAAATAAAAGAAAAGCTGAAAATTATAACCAGCAATGGGAATGAAATCTGTTCTATCTGCTCTGAATTACAGGACAAGGCATGTTCTTTTGTAACTGCTCTACCGTACGACGGAAACATTTTACACCGATTACCATGTTCTTATCTGAGCTTGGTGGCCTTGCTGTCTTCTTTCGAACACTGGAGTCGAGGGATCGAATCCCGTACAGTTGCCAGTGTTTTTGCGTTGTCCTTCGACAGCAGAGGACTTTCAATGTTCTGATCCCCCATCCTACCAAAGCTTCCGCTTGTCCTATGAACAATTTAAACCCACTACAGTAGCGACGACACCGGCCTGAATCTCGCTTCACAACCAAAGGACAGGCGTAAATGCATTTTAAATACACACATGTGTACAGTTTTTTTGTTTCAGTCTTAACAGCGCGTAGTCCTTATCAACAGATAACTAACTAACTAGATGGCTTACTGAACCCGAAGGTTCATCACCGAATTAACCAAAGCCCTCCACCGGACCCTGTCCTGGGCCAACAAAATCCAGTTTCCTTCAACTCCTATCTCCCATAGATCCCGCCTGACATTATCCTGCCATCTACGTCTAGGTCTCCCCAGCGGTCTCTTCCCTTCAGGTTTCCCAACCAGTAGCCGGTGCACACCTCTTGTCCCATCCATGCGCGCTACATGCCCCACCCATATCATTCTTCTTGAATTAATAACCCTGATAACAGTTTTCTCCATGTCCCATCGTCTTCCCTCTTAGGCCCAAATATCCTCCTCAACCCCCTGTTCTCAAACACCTGCAATCTGTGTTCCTCCCTCTGAGTGAGAAACCATGTTTCGCACCCATACAAAACAACAGGCAAAATTATTGTTTTGTATACTTTAATTTTCAGGTTCTTAGAAATCAGACAGGAAGACAAAATATTTTGAACTGAGAAGTAACAAGCATTTCCGGAATTTCGTATCCTCCTAACTTCCTCATGAGCATCATTTTTCTTTGTTATTGTTGTTCCCATGTATTTGAACTTTGTAACACTTTCAAAGGATTTATTAGCCACCCTAAGATAATTCTGCTCGCCTGTCTGCTGACGACGAGATACTAACATGTACTCAGTTTTTTCTGAATCCTTATCAACAGATAAGAGACATTATGTCTTGACTGACCGAGACGGGAATAAGATGATCAGAAGGGGTCAACTGCCTTAGAAAATAATGTTATGGTTAACATTCTACGTTAAAATTCTTGAAATATTAAACAGCAGAAACCTAACTTTTCAGTCAACGAAATTCCTGCAGATTATGAAACATGTAACACTGAAGGCTTACATTAGAGCAACTGTAGTAAACCCCCTGTTTTACTTCAAAATATGCACTTACAACTAATAGCCTACAATTATCCAGAAAAATGAAGGTATGTCACAAAGAGTATCATTAATAGATTCTAGAAACAGAGCAATGTTCCCACGCTTTGAATAAAACACAGTCTACTTCATACTGCACCATTTTGTTTTGGAGAATACCAATCAGTCACGTTATCACGATTTCGAGGATATCGATACAATTCCTTACTCTAGTCCTTTCAGGAATTACACTGTATCAACTACACAACCCTTCTGCCGCCTCCAAATTCACTCTCCTCTTACTGGCATGAGATGGACGAAGCAAGTAGCATGCACAGAATAAATACATTTTGGTTCAATAATCTAATAAATTTTGAAACCTAATCTGAGATATACGGATCTTAGACAAAATTAAAATCAGTTACAAACTTTCCGATTCTAAAAGATGTTAATACAGACAGGGAAGTTCTTGACAAGCTGACCTACTATCAAGTTATCGTTTCAGGACGCACGTGCTGCTCTTCTATGCCATATATTGGCTACTGTGCCTATCAGCAGTAAGCCAGCCAATGGATTCTGCAACGATGACTTTCATCGGCGACATTTCGAAGGCGTCTCCACCGGCCGTCGTAGGCGCTTTTGTCTGCTGCAAGTCCGGTAAACTCGCAGACTGTATTATGGACTTCTTCGAAGTTGAAAGAGACATCAAGCGGTTTGCAACTTAAATATTAAGAAAATGAAAAAGAGTAATGTTTTATAAGCACAAGGAATTAGAATGCAAATACAAACTACACCTCAGAGACTCAAAAACCAGAGTTCAAACTCCGAACCGAAAAAAGCCTTTTGTTACGTTTTCTTTGAGGTAGAAACCGAATCTTTAAATGTTATTTAGATGAGCGTCTCGTCGCTCTACCTTCTCAATTTCGGGACGCCTTACATTGTTTCCAACCTACTTTTACCAGAAACACGATCAGGTACTACTTGGGAAAATTCACTGTTCAAATATTAGCTTTGTTTCCCCCCCTTAAATTTGTTGTTTGGACTTCAAAAAGGCAACAAAACTATGAAGTCGGCAGCTATATTTCTTAAGAACAAAATTCGAGTTTCACACTCGATAGAAGCATTTGAACTCTTTCTTTACCAGTGTGTCCACTATAATAACTACTACCAACCAGCAAAAGGAAAGACGACCGGAGCTTCATGCTGACCACACTTTCATCATGTTAGACACAAAAGAAGCGTTATCTTTGCCTTACCTAAATTTCCTTACAAACAACTGACCTGATTAAAATGGTTAAAAATGCTCAATAATTTTTACAATTTATTCCAGGCGATATTTTAAGACTTTGGCGCCATCTGTCGGATCAGCACGTGTTACTTACAACTCAAACGACGATCCAAGGTGCCGAGACTCTGCTCCAAACAACAGAGAGGGACAGACAAATGACATTCATCGTGGACATGGCCTGCCAGGACTCACGCGCCATACTCCATAAGGTGACACTAACGCCGATGTTTTAATCGTTTACTTTGAAGTGGCTGGCGGTTCAGAAACCAACGATTGTAAGCACACGCTAGTACGCTTATTACAAAGAAACAGGAGGGATTTGAACTCACTAATTTCTCGTGGTTTGCAGGCTCATGTACTGAATTTATTCGATGAACGGAGGCGGTGGATATTGCTAGGGAACCAAACACGAACCCAGGACGTGCTTGAGGACCTCAACATTTTGCTGTACAGCGACGTGGTGGTGGCAGAGCGCGTGTCTGACGGAACAGTCCTCTTAGTGGAGATGTACAAACGGAGATCCTACGAAACACTCATAAAGACAGTTATCGGTGACTGGAGCCAGGGGCGTGGCGTTCGGCTGACCTCCTCACCCGTAAAGTTTTCTAGAAGAGCAGATCTCCAAAAGTCTGTCTTACAGGCTGTCATGGTGGTAAGACACATAAATGATTCTTACTTAAGACCTATAAACGAAGTAACAGGACCATAGTCTTTCGTAAATTTCAAACTAATTATAAATTTTCGCGGACAAAGTTTTGGACATCATCACGCTGAGACTAGCAGTTTCGTTGCCAAATGGAGAACAGAATTCAATATGAATTCTTCTCCAACTGTGCACATAACAGAGGTTCAATCTACATGTAGACTACTCTACCCGAAATTTGTCTTTACTAATTTCACCAACATGGCCGCCACATTTTTGTCCGATAGTTACAGTTAAATAAACGATACCGATGTTGTTGGCAGGTGACGAACAACAACAGTTTACTCCACCTGAAGGACACCACCGACAGACACATTGACACAATCAGCAAACTGAACTACGCGATATTCTGCCACGTAGCAGACATCGTCAATGCAAGGTACTCTTGATGTCTTCAACGGCCTGCATTTCTCACCTACCCCGTGTATTTATCATCCTAACAACAGTCAACAGATGAAAAGCATGAAACTCCTCGTCACGTACTTTCTCAAATTCCATGTCAGGTCCAAATATCATCCTCATTCCAGTGCTGCGAAATTCCGTTCTTCTGCTTTGACACAACGGCCCGGAGGAATCACAGCCTCTTCTGAAGTAGCATTTATGGAAACAAAACAGCAAAATTCGAGGTTTTCACGGCGGTAAGTCTGAAGATGGCGATCGCCCTGATGATGGAGGCAGCTAGGACCTCTGAAACGTCGCTAAACTTCTACCAGACTACACGGCGCAACAACCCAGAAGGCAGCCATCTTTAAACAAGGATTATTTTCTTTGACATCATTAACAAAATAATCTCTGTTATAGTGAAGTACGGTGTTTTCTTAGCGGTACGGACTGAATCATAAAATACTCAGGCGAGCTTCGACTTTTAATGGTTAAATTATAAAATTCAATTACTATTTAAATACGTAACTACGCAGGTCTACTTCTAACCCAAAATTACATTTGCCCTCCAACTTTAGCTACCGGTCCTCAAAACAATATTTAACATAAATTCGTCGATTAATTTAAGAGACGAATCACGTTCCTTTTAAGCGCTAAAAAATCCAAGTGTTTTACAGCTCCAAACACGGATGTCACGCCACAGTCCTTCGACATCTCAATGTAGGCCTAATGGCTGCATCCCCATTACTCGGTAACGCAGGGCTTCGTTGGCATCATGGCTGCAGTGATATGAACCTTTGTGTACCAAACGATTATTTTAATTACCCTTTTATGAGGATTGAAGATCATGGCGACGGAACAGCAGCTCCTGCCATCTAGTGGCAAAACTCTATATTATTATAACTGGGCACTTGCACCATCAGGGTATTTGCATTGCAAAAGAAATTTATAATTAGTAATTTTAAGTACCATTAGAATATTAAGGATCAAGCCAAACGGTTTCCTTGTGACAGAGTTGAAATGACGGTCGTCGGCACGTGGGGCTATGACGTGAACGGCTCGTGGACTGGACTTTCAGGATATTTGCAGCGAGGGGACGCCGATATCGGGGCCACTGCGTTGTTCGTCACCAAAAATCGACTTCCGTTCATGACCTATATCGCGGGAACCACAGATAGTGAGTGAGTTGACTAATTCCTTGGAGCAGATACCGTTTTTTTACAAAGGTACAGTCACTCAGCTATTCAAGAAATTCCATGCGTTTATGAAACCCGAAAATTCATTACTGTATTCGTAACATCCTATCACTGGATCCTATCCTAAGACAGATCAATCCAGTTAACATTCTCAAACACTTTTAAGATCCATTTTAATATTATCTTCTCGCTTAAGACTACGTCTTCCAAATTGTATCTTCCCTTCAAATTTACAGACTATAATTCAGTATGCATTTCTCACCATCTCATCCTCTTGATCCTAATTACCCAAACAAGATTTATTGTAGTCCTATAGAACATTATAACGTTCCTCATTATGCAATTTTCTTCATCCTATTGTTACTTACTTCTTGAGAAGTTAATAGCCAATAAACTCCCGCCTTTCCTGTGAACAAACGATTCATGGCGATATTCAGAAAAACCCACCACCGGTCCATATCCTGGACCAGAAAATCTAATCCACAGCCCCTAACCCTCCTCTCGCTTAGTTAAAATGTTCTTAGCACCCCATTATAAAACGATCTCAACCAAACACAGGCAGAAGTACAAACATAGCATAATAATACAGCGCAGACGCAAATAGAGGATATCCCCGCATCTCCGTCGGTCCAGCTATGTATTAATCGAAAAGAGTTTTAAACTTGCAGATCCGGGTTCCTGTTCCGACAGCCACCGTTATCCTTCGTGGCCAACATCTTCACTTTGCCGTTCAGTCGTAATGTGTGGCTGACCAGTGTTGGCTTTATCACCGTCGCGGGCTTTCTGCTGCATGGAACGATCAACTGGGAGAACAGACAAGTCACCTGGAGCGACATGGTACTGTTTGCAGTGGGCGCTGTGTGCCAACAGGGTAAGCGGGTCCTGTGTAAGCTCACATTTGGAAAACAATGGGCCAACTTCAATAAAAAAGTCAATTTAACCAGCAGCCCTACGTCCACATTTTATATCGTCTTTTTTACTGTCGTGGTGAAGCAGTGAGACATACGTAGCCTTATCTCCATATGTTTAACGCTTTGGCATTTACTTGTGAAGGAAATATTTGAACTTACAAGTAACTATGACAGTTACTAAGCTACAAACGGGCAATAATTTGAAAAAACTTCCTACCTTTAGGCTCGACGATGGAAGCAAAAGGACTTTCCGGCCGCATCATCACCATATTCCTCTTCGTGGCGGTGATTTTTCTGTACACTTCATACTCTGCCAGTATCGTAGTTCTACTCCAGTCCTCCACGACCTCCATACGAACCTTGCATGACTTGCTCGACAGCGACCTCAGCCTGGGTGCCCACGACATAGTCTACAACAGATATTATTTCAAGGTACAGAACACTTCAATTGCCTAGCTTGGAGGAAATGTTGTTAATTCAGGGAACGTTTTGGTTTCAATTTGTTTACTGTATAGACTAGTGAAGCCAACCGATGTCCAATAACATTAGGCAATGCGACCCCTGGTGAAGACCGACAGAGGGGAAACAGAAGTACTCGAAAAAACATACCCTAATGACACTTGGCACGGAACGTCCTGGGATTTATCCAGGACCTGGCTGTGACACGGCTGCGATTGACCTGAAGGGTCACTACCACAGCCTGCCACTAAGCATCGCCCATTCTACCGACCTATGTCCCTACGTTCCTTTTTAATATCATCCTCGCAACTCCTTGTTATTTCAACGAGTGGATTTCTAGCCCAATCTCAGCCTCTTTCATAACAACTCTAGCTAACCCGCATTCCGGCCGGATACATCGGGGACTGATTATTTTCTATAAACTGTCGCGGACAGCTGACAAATGGTTGGCATTAACTCCTGCTTACAAGAACACAAAATCTACTTTCATCAAAATTCTTAAAAACGGCACAAACCCTCAACGAGATCTACAAGCTTTGCGTGATTGTTCATGTCAAGTAACTCTTGTTCCAGGCAGTAAGCGATCCGATACGGCATGCCATTTATACCCGGAAGGTAAACCCCCCAGCGGGACCAGAGAATTTCCTGCCCCTTGAAGATGGCATCAAGAGGATAAGGACAAGTCGGTTTGCCTTCCACATGGAGCTGGGACCGGGCTACAAATATATCTGGGACACTTTTCTCGAGGAGGACAAATGCAACCTGCAGAGAATCACATTTCTTACGGAGATTCCCAAACCATTCGTGGCAGTGAGCAAGAAGACGCCCTTCAAGGAAATACTCACAATCGGGTATGTCCCATATGATACAGCCCATTCTCGAGTCATGGCAGTGTCATTATTACATCTGGTGTAAAGAAACGCCACTATCATCTTTTAGTTTAGGTTTAATTTTAGTTTTCACGATTTAATTTATCGGGTATTGGTAATAACAAGTCTAATGTATTACCCCTCATTCAGCTACCGAAAGGTGCACGAACGGGGGCTGCAACAACGCGAAAACCTGCGGTTCTACCACGCAAAACCTGAGTGTGCAAGTCGCGGAAGTAATTTTGTGAGTGTGGGCATCGTGGACTGCTACTCTGCGCTGCTGGTGCTGGTGTACGGGATGCTTCTGTCACTAGTGCTCCTTCTGGCAGAGATAGTGGTAAGGTCAGCAGCCTACTAATCGACTCTCTGGTAACAAACAACCCATCGTGATGTCATAAATTTCACTGCGCTGCCTGCAAATTACGACACCGATGTATCTCAGACCGCCATAATTATCTGGTTCTATTCGGATGAAATACCAGCAGAGTCTGGTTTTATCTCCATAGATCGGAGGTTCCCAAAGTGTGGGGGGGAGTGGTTTTCTTGGGGGGCGTGTTGTTTGTATGAAAAACTTTTTTTAACGAAATATGGAGAAACATTTTTAACATCCTTTGCTTGGTTTAGTTGTCTTACAGTGCTGTAGAATTCAGAATCGTAGACCATCCGCGGTTTTAGGAAGTAAACGGCGATATAAATCTACGTACAGTTATAGACGCATCCCACTAACCCAGGTATGAAGCGTATATTTTATTACAGCTTTTTAAATAAATGCATTGAATAATATATACTAAATTATAAAAAAAAAATGTATACTCATAGCTAAATTTTATGAAAAATCTGTTTGCTTGCACTTGTTCTGGAAGGGGGCGTGAAATTTATGATATGTTTTAAGGAGGGCGCAAGATGTAAAAGTTTGGGAACCTCTGCCATAGACTGATAGTCGTGCAAATAGTTAAACCAGCAGTTCAATTACCGCGCTCACAATAACCCGCCAGTAGACCAGATCCTGTACTGTGTCAGATGAATCCAATCCAAATCCTATTTGTTTAATGTGCATTGTCATATTATTTTTCGTTTACTCTTAGTCTTCATCTTCAGGGTTAAAGATAGAGGCAGTATGTTCCTTCAAAACTCTAGTTACCTACCTACAAGACCACATTGTGTAACAACTCGTAAGAATTCTCTCAACTGGTCTCTGATTTCAAGGTTATCCTAATAAAATTTTGTATACGTTTATCCTTTCTTCCATTCATGCTATACTATCCCGCTCATCACTCAAACAACATTTCAAAAATAAAAATTATAACGCTTCTCTCTCTTATGTCAGAAGAAAACTAAATAATTTGTTATGGTTATAATTTCAGGCAAACAAGAGATGCAGGAAACTCGCTCAGTAGAGCACAACGTAACTTTTACAGCAACTAACATGAGGTTCTATATTTCCTGTATGTTCGTAAACCAAAACACAGTAGCGCACATCTACGAGATGAGCTATGCGTTTGTGGAGATAAATAATACAAATGGAGGTCGATAGTCAGCAAAAATGCAAGCATTATGATGCTTTCGCATGTTTAGAATCTAATTACAATGATTGTAGACGACACTAAAGTAAATAAAACCGACAAACAAACTCTCCACGTCATCTCGTGTCGCCACATACTCACAATGCAGCTTCGTTATTTACAAAGGCATAATGGTGTGTACTGAACTAGTGACCCCTCCTCAAAATTGATGTGAATCAACTTCGGTTTCGATTTCCGTGATACGACAGCGTATAACTAGTCGAACCTCCCAGATAACACGGAATTTCTGTGGTACAATTCAGTCTGTCTAGCGTACCAAAAACTGGAGTCACGTACAATTAAATGAGACCTGAGAGAACAATCGGCTAGTGTGGTTGAGAAAAAACACGGCTGGGACAGGCGAGAAAGTGGTCGTAGCCTATTTTAGACACTTTTCAAGCCCTCTGAGGCAGGAAAGCCGCACTGCGACTAGATTCGACTACTCTTCACTGCAGTGTCGTGGCCAACATGTCTCGCCTCACTGTGATCATGCTTTGCTTCGCAACCGGCAGTCAAGCCAGAGACTTCTTAACGATGGCTTTCATCGGCGCGGCCTTGCGCTTCCGGACTCCTGCGGCCCCCGTCAGCGCGTTCATATGTTGGGAGACAGGTAACTCGTCGGCGCCAAGGCGCTTCAGAGAAGAGACCGTACAGAGTCTGATCAAGGAATTCACCGCCCCTTATCGTTGATATCAGCAGTCCACCATTGGACCCTATCCTGAGTTGGTTTAATCCAGTTCACATCCTCACACCCTATGACTTTATTATCCATTTGAAAGTAATCCCCCCTCTACACTTAGATCTCCCCATAGTCTCGCATATGAAGTTTTCTAAGTAAAATGTTTCTGAAAATTTGCATTTGCCATCTCGCCTATGAGTGCTACATATACCAGAAATGTTACCCTTCTTTATCTGATCACCCTAAAAATATTTGGGAAAGAGTACAAATTATGAAGTTTCTCATTCCGTATTTTTCTCCATTTTCCTCTTACGTCTTGTCCCTGAGGCTCGAATATTTTCCTCACACCTTTTTTCTTAAATATCCTCAATATCCGTTCTTTCCTTTAGGACGAAATATCTCATATGAGACAACGGGTAAAATTACATTTAGACAGGAGTCCATGAAACAGAATATCATAAAGTCATTGGTAGCGAGCATTCTCCGAATTTAATCTTCTCATAATTTCTTCGTTAACGCAATTCTGATTTGTTACTACTGTTGCCAAACGTCTGAACTTTGTTACATTTGTTAACGATTTATTAGTTATATTTGTGGATCGACTTATTGCGAGTTTGTCCTCCATTCCGGTGATGAGACATGGATCTTGGTTATGGTTCAAGAGACGTATCAATTAACCGCAGATACATTCGCATAAGGAACACAGAAAAGGGTTAATTCTGCACTTTGAGTTCAAAGTATGGACAGGAAAGATACCAATAATCAACAAAAGAGAAAATCGCCAGTCACAAAATTTATCAAATGGAAGGAAAAAAAAAACAGATGATAGACAAACGAACCATAAACACTCAGAAGTCACTTGATGCGAAGTCCGGCGACTATGGCGATCAGGTCTGGCAAATGATTTAGGCTACATGCACCTATGCAAGTGAAAATATATTGTATCTTAAGAGGAAAGACATGCTTTTGCCTTAAGGAGTCCTACGTGCCAGCCTGCTTATAGGTCCCCGCTAGATTTATGAACCAATTCATCTGTTTTCGTGATAGTCACGCCTGATACCTGACATTAATAATATAGAGTGGTCAAAATTAAGAAGTAACAGAACTTGATCTTAATCTACGTTTGTAAATGTTAACGTTACTGGGTTGTTAAAAAGTAGTCGTAGTTCTGGGCTGCAATCTGCACGATATACAGACCTTGACGAGCCACTATGAGTCCCATGCTCTCAAATAAAGTTAATTTCCCTCCAGTTCTGTTACCTTAATTTCGGATCATTCTGCATTAGAATAAAGAGTTGTGAACGACACTGATAGATCACGTATTAGTTGTAGGCAATTTTAAAGATCTGCAGAACGTTGTTTTGGTGTGTCCACTGCAGAAAATGTCCATGGATTTGTGCGCTATCTGTCAGAGGAGAACGTTTTACTCTCGACTCAAACGACTGTCCAAGATTCTGTGACTCAGCTCCGAGCAACATCGAGGAACAGACACGTGACATTCGTTGTGGACATGGCCTGCCAGGGAACGAGCGCTATACTTAAAGAGGTAGAGTTCCTTACAATATTTTGGAAACAATACCATACAAAAAGAGATCCAAGTTTCTATGTCGAAAATTTTTTGAAAATATTCAACTTCTGGTAGATATTTTCGGTAAAATGTGCAACAACAATCTGACCACCGCGTGATATATTTTGTATTCCACAGGCAAATTCACTGGATCTGTTTCGTACTCAGTTCCGATGGCTGCTTCTAGAGGGCTCCAAGCTTTCAGACACAGATATGTTGCTGGGTCTGAATTTGCTGCTGGACAGTGATGTCGTGGTCGGGCGCCGAGTCTCTGAGAACAGGTTCAGGCTGATGGAAGTCTACAAACGAGGAACTCGCGAGGGTTTGGTCTGGGGCGAGACGGGTACCTGGCAGCTCGATGCCGCGGGCGTTGAGCCTACCTCGTCGCATATACTGTCAGTTCGGAGGACGAATATCCACAAATCGGTCCTCAAGGCCGTCATGGTGGTATGGTCATTTAGATGTTACGAAGTGTTAAGGATATGAAACCCTGATTATGACCGTTTTTCATTGTCAGCTATCAAATTTTGAAAATACTGATTACTTTCTCGAAACCTCGTTGTAGCTTTTTTGTCTCAGACCGATCGATTCTTGTGCCAAATGTTACAGATCAATAAATTCCCCAATTTCGAATGGAAAAGGCGGGTAATGAAAACATTTTACAGTTCTGCATTTTTCTTCCGATTCACGGACAATATGTTCCGCGTGAACATATTCCGAAGTACTCCATGGCTAACAAAATCAAAAGTAAACCTGTAGGTGTGTATATATATATATATATATATATATATATATATATATATATATATATACACATATATATTAACCACGCTATGAATTCCAGGGTTAAAAGCAAATGAAAAAATGAGTAATCTAAGACGAAGTCCGTTACAATAAATCACTTGAGAGTTTCTGCTGACGCGACCGAGTGACCGCAGACACTTGTCAATGCTTGCAGGTCACCAACAACGACACCCTGAACCACCTGTCCGACACCATAAACAAACACATCGACACAATTACAAAGGTGAACGACGTCCTGTTCCATCACATCGTGGATGTTCTTAATGCAAGGTACTGGGTTTGAGATTTCAGGTTCTCACAGTGGCTACGTTGCGATATCGATCATGAAGAGGGAGGCAAAACTAACTTCTGAAACGTTGGTAACCACCTAGAAGATCACGCAGCGTCAAAATTAAAAAAAAAACATCGACACGTGGTATTACTGGGTTCTCTGCAGATTTTAACTTTGAGCTAATTTTATCAAAACTGTTCATGGCACAAGAAAAAAAATTGGTACGTGTTATACAATGTAATTAACACTATTACACATTAAACTAATTTGAAATATTTTTTTCGAAATTGCATGCTCACACATCGTGTAGCTGTACTATCAACAAGTCTGTAATTTGCTTAACCGAACATGAAGACAAATGATGGACGCACAATCGCAAATCACATTACATCTAAATTTTTGCGAGAACAATCCTTGAGAAGAGACAGGTATATTTGCATATGGATCACAAGAACTGATAAAAGATATTAAACATGGGGAAATGTCATGACACTTCAAGCAATCTGAAGCTTAAAATACAGATTCAGAATGGTTTTTAGGAAAGAAGAAAATGTATCGTTTCTATATTTATGGTTCTGCTTGTTACGAGTAGAATAAAAAACGCTGGTGTTGCATGCGATGGTGGGATAAATGCAACCTCTTTTCAATATTAATAAACTTCCATCAGAAGTGAAGAACTAGAGTTGTGGCGAAGGGTCATCAGAAGACTTTGTAATATTTAACCGCGACTTTGTGACTGAGGGTAGGAAACTCTTGTTTGCGACCAATTCGGCGTCGCAGTAGGACATATAAAACCACGGAAGCAGCAAGTGTTTAGACCCGAATGTCACTCAGTCTCCGTCATCACAATCTATTCCATTCACTTTGCAGTGTGGAGACGACCGTAGTTGACACCTGGGGCTACCCGGACAGCGCCGGGAACTGGAGCGGTCTGACCGGTTACCTTCAGAGGTCGGAGGCCGACATCGGGGCTACAGGCATGTTCGTCACGAAAGAGCGGATTCCCTTCGTGCGATACATTGCTTCGACTTCAGTTACGAGGTGAGCTGATTGGTATCTAATGGTATAATTCTCCTGAATAAACCGAATACTATGACAGAGGTTTCAATATAATCAAAAGCTTCACAGATCTTACCATGTGACATTTCAGGAACGCCTTCATCTTCCGCCAACCACCGCTCTCCTTCGTGACGAACATCTTCACTCTCCCGTTCAGTCGTTCCGTCTGGTTGGCCAGCGCTGCCCTCATCGCTGTCGCAGGTGCAAGCCTATACTTCGCGTTAAAGTGCGAGAAGCGAAGAGACGAAGTGACTGGGAGCGATATTACACTCCTGTCCCTGGGCGCCGTCTGTCAACAAGGTACAGGTCCCTGAAACAACATAAAATTACTTTTATGAGCCGTGACTATGCCAATTAAAATAAGTTTCGAATAGACCCTCGTGGCCTATTAGACTTTTATCATAAAACCTTGGTACAGCGTCCGACTGCTCGTCCGAATATAAATCAGTGGCGCAAGACGATACTCGCTCAGCTGTTCCAAGGTCTGTTAACCAACAATTTCTTGAAGACCCGTCTTTATCTTATCCTCGCAGGCACAACGGTGGAGGCTGAGAGCATGCCCGGCAGGATAGTTCTGTTCGTTCTTTTCACAACTGTCATCTTCCTGTACACGGCCTACTCTGCCTGCATTGTGGCCCTCCTTCAATCGTCCACGGACGCCATCCGAACTCTGAAGGACCTGCTCAATAGTGGCCTCACCCTCGGGGTGGAAGACGTGGTCTACAACAGACACTACTTTCCAGTACGTTACCTGAGCTACTGATCAATTAATTACTCGCAATAGTGAAACATAAAGGTTCATTCATTATCATATCTACAAGAATCCGCCATTGGATTCCATCCTGTTGAACCATCTAGCTTATGCATGGGCTCGCGACACTTTAACTTCAGGCTGCCTCAGACCCCATTCGTCGTGCGATTTACAATAAAGTGGGCGCTGACCGCTTCATGAGTCTGGAAGAAGGCGTGGAGAAACTGCGGAAGGGACTGTTTGCCTTCCACATGGAGTTGGGCCCTGGGTACGAGTTGATCTCCGACACATTCCTAGACGAAGAGAAGTGCGGTCTGCAGACAATCAACTTTCTCATTGAGATTGTGGAGCCATGGGTCGGCGTCAGCAAAACAACGCCCTTGACGGAAATTCTCTCAGTGGCGTGAGTTACATCTTCATAAATAAAGAAAGATTTCCGGTTTAGTGGTACAAAGAGCAATCAACATAAAATCTGAACCTGGTTCATTCATGTGTAATTTTTGTGTTAAAATTTAAAAAACTCAATTCCTCTCTCAGACGGTAAATACACGCATCCTTTCTCTCCACTAATTCAACCTCAAAATCACGATATTCTCGAAGCGCTCTGCAACGAACTGTTACACAATTAATGAAGTAATTTCATTTATTTTTTCTTTCCTTCTCTTCTTTTTGCAATCAGGTAAAATGACACATTTATTACATTCAATTCTTTTTGGCATTTTCGCAATTAAAATATATCAAATGTGTTTATAAGGTTTGCCTCCTCCAATCTGTAATTACTCGACAATTACTAAACGAATTTTCATTAAATTTCATGCTGGGTAGGTTTACTAAAAATCTCTCAAAACTTTATAATTTTAATTAAAATCGAACAACAATAACGTAAACTACGTTTCCACCTAAATGCATTACTAGGTACAAACATGACGACGAGAAATCCCCAGTCGCACACCAAGCAGGAAATCCTCCATATTTACCTCCTCATCTACAAGGATAACTCCAACGCCACTGGCTTTGACTTTGATCGAGATAAAATTATCTCGCGTTCTTTGCGCCTATTTGATACGCAACAATTTTCTAACCCTTCGGGAAGAGTGGAGTCAAATCAGACATTTCCGTCTTCAGGTATATGCTGTTAAGGAGATTCAAACCGAATCAAAATGTCTTCCATTCTTCTGGGTGTACAGATAATATGAGTTCCTTACAGATACCGGAAGGTGAAAGAGTTCGGGCTGCAGCACCGGGAAAATTCGCGCTTTTACCAGACGAAGCCGAAGTGCGTGACTCGAGGCTCCATGTTTGTGAGTGTGGGCCTGGTCGACTGCTACGCCGCGCTGCTAATGCTAGCATGTGGCTTGCTGTTTTCCGGAGCTGTGCTGCTGATGGAGTTCCTGACAATGTAAATATCGCCAGAACCATTTTACAATTTTCTTTTTAATTCTTTCAGCCAGTCTTCGTAAAATAGCCAAAGAAATATAATTCCTTTCCAAGTGGGATAATCCAGCTGAGTTCTTTTGTTTGCATATTTTAGTAATTCACAAACATGTTGGACAGCAAGACACAGTTGGAGATCCTTCTTTTCACTGAACGTCTCAAGTATCAAAGGCATTCTTAGCAAACGAGGCTGGCATTTTCAAGCGCGTCATCTCATGCGCGTAACACAGTAAAGGTTCAAGCCAGAGTTTCCAGCAATGCAGAAATTTTATACGCGGGGAACGTCTTTGTATGTGTATTTATACATATGAACGGTCCGATGCCTGTTTTAAAACTGATTTTCAGCATGTTTTGCAGGACTCTCCACAGCTACAAGAACTCTGTCGTGACCTTCGATGACAGGGAAGAACACCTGGTCAGGGACACTGATGTTTCTCTTCGCCCAGACCAGCTGGGTCCCGCCCCGCCCAATAGGTACCATGGGTCAAGCGACCGAAGCGTGAAACTGATCACTCCTATCTAGTGTCGAAGTTTAAAATGCGTGCAGCTTACCGCCATGCACCCTATATGCCTTTATGATAGGGGCTCTCAGAAATAGAAGCAAGTATATCTCTTTGAGTCCAATAAAAATACTTAACTTCAGAAGTCCATGCTATACGGCCCCAGAGGTACTTTATTCTCCAGCAAAAGTTAATTGTACACACCCCTTAACAAACAAAGAGCTTCAACATATGGTAATGAGAAGCAGGTCTGTAAACGTGGCCCAAGACTCGCTGTATTGTCAGGAATACAATTTACAATTCGTATTAGCTGAAATAATGAATACATGTCATTGAATTCAATGGTTCATAATTAACTCAACTGAAACAATCGATTCTGTTAAGCAACCAGCTGATCATTATAGTCAGGAGCATTTTGAAAGCGGACAGTGACTGGATATTCTAGTGGAAGAGCATTAAATGTTGTGATACAGACCTGTTTTCAATTAAGTTCTTATTTAGAGTTAAGGGATCTGCAAGGAATTAAACGAACAGCCACATTTAAGTTAATACGAGTGTAAAATGCTTCCGTCGTATTATTATAAATATTTCGCAACTTATTTCCTCGAGAACTTCTAGCTTGTGTCTCAACGCTTCATGAATTACTGACATCTGCCTCAAGATTTAAATCTGCTTAACCGACAAGATATGTGACTTCATTCCGTCTGGTAGCGCAACCCATATAAAAAGCTGGGTTATGCCAACTACAGCCAGCAAATACTACTAACGTACGTAATGTTTCCTTGGGGCTTATTTTTAAAACAGAATTAAGATCCACAGTTATAGGACACAGAGCAATAGTAACGCGATAAAGTTTCATTCATGTACCAAGAAGTTCCTTCATCAAGAGTCCGTACAGACTCCACGCACGGATGACATCGTATTGTATTTCGTGTCAAGTATATTTATGGACTGAATTCACAACACTAGGATAATGAGACTTCGTAAATTTGCTGTGAGAATACGGACGACGTTAACAAACACGTATACCTTTTATAACAGGACGAGACTAATGTTCCAGAGAGTGTCAGCGTTTTATCTCAGAATTTGTCTCTTTTTGGAGTGGGTTAACACATTCTACACTGAGATTATGTACATTTTTGTAAAACGCGTTTTCGCATTCTACGAGTGCACCAGACTAATTTCAAAGTGTTTCAATGTGTTGTATTCAATGATAAAACTCATAATAGCAGTTATAATTGTACTGTATGTATGGATTGCACTTGTGTTTAGTCGCATCTGTGCATGGTACGAAAGAGTTCGTATCATATTATGGGTTATCAGAAAACAGCACAAGAAGTTAAAATACTGCTTAATAAGAGTATGTTTCTATTGTACAATGACGAGACAAACATTACAAAGAATTTTCATATTTCATACAAAGGCAAAGCTGGTAGTGAGTAAAGTGCTTACAATTTATATGAATGTGATGCTCACAATGAAATATCTATCATTATCACTAATGCCAGTGTTTTTTTTAAACATATTGTTGCAGAGAGTCTCACAGAATTTAAGAAACATGATTATAATAGAACTAAATGTATCTTTATATTTATATTTAAGTACGAGGATTACATTACAAGCTGTTTTTGCTCTATATGAAACGACAAGTACTCTATTAGAAGAGTGCACTCATTCTGTTCTAAAGAGGTTATGTATTTATTCCAAAGACAAAACAAAATAAATGCTGCAAGTGCCCTATTAAACCATTCAGTCCCATACCACCAAGAGGCATACACCAGTACCGTTTGTGTCTTAATTACCTGAGAGACAAATCAGATTCCTAACGTTCACAATACATCAAAGCCATCAACACTCTTATGTTTTATGTCCAGATAAAATGTTTCAGAAATGATACAATTTATTGGAGCGGAAAAGCTAACTTTCGCTCATGTGGTCAGGAAATGTCATACCTTTATGGTACCTGTAAGTTCATTAGTGTTCACAAGAGCCCTATCACTTAACACTATCCTCAGACGGTTAAATCCGGTCCACGCTCTATATCTTTTAAACCATCCTAACATTATCCTGCCATCTACGACTAGGTCTCCCAAATTGCCTCTAATCCAGGGGTTCCCAAAGTTTTATACCTTGCGCCCTCCTTAAAACAATTCATAAGTTCCACGTCCCCCTTCCAGAACAAGTGCAAGCAAACAGATTTGACATAAAATTTAGCTATGAGTGTACATTTTTTATAATTTAGTATATATTATTCAATGCATTTAATTTAAAAAACTGTAATAAAATATACGCTTCATACCTGGATTAGTGGGATGGACGTGGTTACTTCTGTGAACATAACTTATCATACAGAGGGTGGAGTTTTGAAATGGCCACTCCAAGGTCGTTTTCCAGGTTCATCGTAGAACGATACTTTGTTTTGATGGCTGCCACTGCTAAACTGCCTCAACCAAGCGAAGGATGTTAAAAATGTTTCTCCATATTTCGTTAAAAAGTTTTTCATACAAACAACACGCCGAGCCCCACACTTTGGGAACCTCTGCTCTAACCCATCTACGTTTTCCGATTAAACTGTTGTGCATATCAGATCGTTTTCCGTATATGATACATTCCCTGCTCATCCCGGTGTTCTCGATTTTATCACCCTAATAACATTTTGTGAAGGGTATAAATTAGGAAATTCCATACTTTCGAAAGCGGCCACAAAATTTCGGTGTGTTGACAAACTTTGGCTAACACACACGTAGTACACATTCGAAACTGTAGTCTGCTTTAATCTAAATATAATCCACATTTCAGGTAGTTTTTCAGTCATTTCTTGTCAGAGTCTCTTCTTCCATTTCACAGAGGACAAAAAGTCTAATGGCTACGCATAAAGCACTTAGTATAAAACTAAAGACAAGCTGAAACTGCACAACACAAAATCACAGCTCATGTCCCACCGAATTAGTTGTAACTTACCTGTTCTTCACATGCTGGATTCGGCAAAATGTCTTCCAATTAAATAAATATAACACTTCCACTCTCTCTAAAAATGTCAACTTATTCGAAACATTCCTTCGCTGGAACGGCGTCACAAGCACAAAACACAAGACTACAAATCAACAGCTGCGAAACGCCAGTCAGCTCTTCGGATAATCGAGATTCTCATTCCGATTAGGTTCGGAGATCCAGCCATCTAGTAGGAACATAAACAAACAAACAAATAAATCAGGGAGCCAATAACTCAGGTTGAGGACGGGCAAAACGGAAATTCTGAAATTTAATGCGTGCCAGATGTCATTTAAGCGGGGTTAAGCATTTTGTTCGAAATTAAACAAACTGTTAAGAATTTTTCATACTTGGAAGGTACCAGCCCGTAATTGTAGTGTAAATGCGCGTGCGCAGAAACCAGAACCTCGTTAAGCCAGGACTAAGTGGCGAACATGGGGCTCGCTGGCTGGAGTCGTTACTTTTTCAGTGTCAGCCGGGCTAACACGAACTCCCCGACCTTAAGTTTGTTAGAATTTTATTTAGAAGCCTATTGGTCAATTATTTCAAACTCGTTTGTAACTTTTCAAGGAGCGAGAAGTGCCGAACTTAAACCAAGGAAACCAGATGATACAGCATCACTAAAAATTGGGAGAGTTAGGAAGTAAATGGTATGAAATGGTAGTGGCCTGTTTTAAAGTATTGCAAACATTGTGGCTAATGACGTAAAATAAGCTTTATGCACCATAAGACTACTACGATCTATACTTGAAACTGGGACACCAAGCGTTCCCTAGCAACGAATCGAAATAATTTTAACTGCAAACAAAAAGCCTATAAGGAAAATGATATAATGTGAACAGGTAAAACCATGCTGCACTAAAATATTAAAGCCTCAATTACATTAGGCGATTCTTGACATTCATCGCCGACAAATTCACTCACCCGGAAGTTGTGAGCATATATCACTTGCCTAATTACTTTGGTCTGGTTTATTAGCCTGATAATTTCATCAGTTACTTTTTAAAATTCTTCTAATAACTGAATAACACATTAGTGTTGTACTGTTAAAATTTCCTTTGCAAGTGAATAAAATAATCTAGCAATATCTTCAACCTTGTCTTTCAAACAATTACATCCTGCAGCATCAATCAGACTATTACCACAAACCAGAGAAGAGAGACATCATACCAGCCGAGTTACAGAATTAACTATTTGAGGTTATAGTGCTGGCATCCAATTTATAAAATTACCTGAATCCATTCATTATGATGTATTTTAGTAACACTACCTGCACTTCACCTACATAATTCCCTTAAAACAAGACAGTAATCCATCAATCAATCAAACCTCTTCAACATAAAATACAATCAATATCAGCCATGTGAAGTGGCCAATGCCAGAGCATTCTAATGGCACTTAAACGTGGTGCCTAGAAGTAAAGCAATTGTTTGATCAGGTACAGCAAACTGTTCCCATCATAAATAAATTAATGTGCAACAATGTTGAACCAATCAGCTGATTTTTTAAAGTTGCAATAATAAATATATTCCATTTTGTTCTAAAGAGATGGGACTTCAGACACATTACCACAGGGAGTGGTTAACAGTCAAAATTGGAGTAGTTTACAAACGAAAATAAAACTGTGAAGCAACTTTCAGATGGACATATGAACCCACCACAAGACAAAATTAATCAAATGTAAGCAAATCTCACTAATTAACAACAGAAACCACTACCTCATACAGTTGTAGAAAAACGCCTGAAAGAAGAAAACAGAACAGTTCATTGAAATGGAAATGTTTGGGGCATTACAATAGCCAATAACATGAAGACATTTAATACTTCATCCATACAGGGGAAAAGCCACAGGCATGTGACATGTGGGAAAGTATTCTCACAAACTAGTCACCTCAAGAAAAACCACAACATTCACACTCACACAGAAGAAAAATCATGCATTTGTGAAATCTGTTATAAATAGGTTCTCATGGTCAGTCTGAATATACATAAACTGACCCACATAAAGATAAACCAGTCATATAATTAGCTACAGACTCAATGCAGTATGTTCACCCATTTTGAAGGCCAATTTCTCATACAGAGCCATCAGAATTGTTATTAAAATTGTAATTGGGAATATAAATTTAGAGTTCTTACATACAGAAATATTAAAAGCATGACTTCTTGAATTCTGTAATTCTGAAAAATTTGGTACAGTAAATTTTAATACTAAGAACATTGAGTATTTATTTACATTTATAACATGCATATATACAAATTTCACAAATTAAAATTAATAATTTTTATTACACTGTAAATATCGCACACAATCTCCACGTTATTAAAAAACATTTAAGTCACACACTTTGAAAGCTTCATCACCATACAAAATTTTAAGACTGTACATAATAGGTCACATATAATAAAACAAATCAGGAAATATACATGTACCATAACAAGTCTGGTATGTTTGTCAGAATTTTACTTTTGTGTAAGAAGCGAGTGACATCAGAATTGTCCGAGTGGCTAAGCATTTCCAAGGTAACAACGATACCAAGGCAGCCTGACGATTCTCCATGCAGTCACTTTCATGCACACAAATGCATGAAGGTCTTCATCTAAAATATCTATTATTTTTGTTTGATTTTAACAAAAACTGCACAAGCCATCTAGGTACAGTTATTACTTGTGATGACTCTGAAGAAATATTTTATTAAGATTATAAGAAATAAGATAAAGATATTCATCCCAAACAGGTGTGAAACAGTCTCTTATTCTGAGAGAACACAAATTACAAGTGACAGGGAACAAAGTGCTCAGGAAAATACCTGGACCTGAGAGGGATGATGCGAGTTATTTAGGAGCACATGAAGAAGTAGCAAAGACAAAGCAGACAAAATTATGGTGGGAAAACCTCTTTAAAAATTAACATTTGCAAGACAGAAGAGGAGATGAGATATCATTAAGATACATCTTAGGTAAATAGAATGTAAGGCTGGGAAGTGAATGGAAATGGCTCAGGATTATATCAATTGGCAGCAGCCTTTGATTTTAGCTGCACCAAATTTTTGGGTTCTAGTACCAGAGTTAAATAAATAGGTAGACTGATCTTTTCCCTATGTGATGGTTAAATGCACCATCCATACAGTTTTCCTATTTGAGAAATATAGATGGTAGTCTTCTGGCAGCATACTAACATTTCAGAGGGGTATATTCCCAGAGTCCCCACTTAATGGTACCTGCACCTTGTCGTGGTGGTGGGGCTTAAGTACCTCAGTGACCCCAAGAGCTATGCTGGCAGTAGCATAGCTACTGGTAGGGCCTCCCTAGCCAGACTGGTCGAGGGGGAGAGGTCAGACTAAGGCAGGTACACTGGTCCTCCAGGTTGGGGGTTGGTCGCAAGGCTAACAACCTTGTACCGTAAAAAGGAAGATGTTTCGAAACCTCAACCAAAGCCTCGGATAGACGGACCTAACAGAGGACCGAATGGAAGAGGAGAATTGAGGAGGCCATGGACCGAATACGGACCAGAGAGCCAAAGAAGAAGAATATTCCCCGAGTACGGGAAATTTACATTGGAAAAAACAGGCCGCTCTGTTCTAACCACAGTCAAGAAGTGCAATCACATCTGACTTTACTACACATAAGTCAGCCACAGCAGAATGCAGGACCAATATTGGCTATCTTATCTTGCTAAATCACACCTGTATCCTGGACATGAAATCCAGATGCTCAGGCAGGATCACCTGGGAAGTGAAGATTGAAATCCGTCCTAACATCAACAGAAAGAACAGATTCTCTCTGAGCAAGTCATGGAAGCCTCTTATTCACATTTTGAAAGAACAAAAGAAAATTCACTCCAAGAACAAAACATCCTCTCATGCCTACCATTATTTTTGTTCCTCTACCAGGGGTTCTATTTCTCTTTCTCATAGTAGTATTCTTCTATAGTGCCATGTTAAACAGCAATTTCCCACTGCCCAAGACATGGTTCCACTCCCCATGGCTCTACTCGGTCAATTGCCCTGGCCAGATCCTCCTCCTAGCCTTATACAAACCAATCAGTTGAGAGCTTCTCAGATAAAATAATACATTTACAATTATCACAAGAAGACATGAATAAGTTTTGGCAGGTCTGAAGAATCAGTATCCAGAACGTGTTTCAGAAATTTCAAAAGCAGCTTCAGTGCCTCCTGGTACTTTGTACCTTCATAAAGTTAGAATTCTCTTCAAGGGTTGTGAAAAACAAACACTGTCCATTATTGAAGAATGAGTTGCTTTTGTTTTTCCACTATATAACCATAGGTTAATATATTAGTAGAGGCAAAACAAGGACAGGTTTTACACTAAAAACTATAAAAATAATTTTTACTTATACATTCTATTGTGAATTGTTTTTTGACAAAAACATTTTAAATCATAACAAGCATACTTTTTTTACAACAGATTTCAGTCAACTGGCATATATTTTTATTTAATAAAAACATTAGTCTCACTCTGCGTAACATCCTTTGTGATCTCACTGGGGGTCATGAACTTTCAGTTGGGTGTGCAATGACCAGTTTATCTTGCAATTCTTGTATTTGCTTTTCCAGCCGTTTAACATCACAATTATCACTCTCTGTAGACGTAAGTGCTGCCTCGGCTTTAGCATGCAGTACCTCAAAAGCATTCTGAAAACCAACTGTGATACGTTGCCATTCTTGTTGTATGTGCCGTTCTTTCCCATCTGCCCATAACTTGTAACGACGAGCAGTCTTCTTCGC
Source organism: Zootermopsis nevadensis (assembly GCF_977971745.1). Classification (NCBI taxonomy): domain Eukaryota; kingdom Metazoa; phylum Arthropoda; class Insecta; order Blattodea; family Termopsidae; genus Zootermopsis; species Zootermopsis nevadensis. The sequence continues at coordinate 10,838,328 of NW_028259149.1, read as the reverse complement.
TGCTTGGTACTTATTCTGCAGTTCTAGTGATTTTATCTCCAACTCTTGATGTTGTTTTCGTACTGTCTGCAACTCCTCTGCCCAACCTGCAAGACCATTTCTGTTGCATGTTTTCAACACTAATACACTAGGCAATAAATTACTATAGTATCAGCTTGAAACAGAAGTAACTTTAAAAATTTGAATGAATTTTCCCCATTATATCACAAAATGTGTGGAGTGAATTTATGCAGGGAAGGTTATGTCTGTCTTTTCAAATGTTCCATTTTCTAATCTACCAAATGAATTTCAATAATAATTGGTATTTGAGTGGAAAGATGTACTCTTTGGAGTACATACAAATTCTACAGGGGCTTCTTCATCCCACACGATATGTAGTAACATTAGCAACAAGTTTATTTGTTGATAATCACAGTTCAAATACACTGTGCACCTAGTTCACTCTTACTCAAAAGGAATAACGAAGGCATCAATGGTATCTAAGGTCACCGTTGAGATGTGATCTGACGTCATTGCTATAAGCCAACAATGATGTTTTCAAAAACAACTGTTATTTTAAATGTTATTTCACAAGAACAGGACAAGACATTTTAATACCAATCCATTATAAGCAACAATTTCGCACTACATACTGGAATTTGCTGCAATGGTATCTGATTATACCAGCCCATAAAATGAAACCTGTCTGACCTCTCATTCCCAATAACATACCGGCAATTGCTTCTGCCATTCTGTCTCGTTCACTCTCCACATCTTGCTGGTGTTCTGCAAGCCTGGCCTGCCACTTGCTAGTCTCAGCACTCAGTCTTGCCTGCCATTCTTTATCATATGAATCCAGTTGGTCCTTAAGTTGCTCAACTTCCTTTGTGCGAGCTGTCAGTTCTTCCATCACATGGCCACTCTCATGTTTAGCTCTCAGCTTGTCTCGCTCCGCAAGCATGGCTTGCTTTAACACCTCCACCTGAAACAAGGTGCAATGGCTAACAAAGATGGTAGAAATTTGTTCAACAGCCTTTCAATGCTAATGGCTATTCATGTCAAGAATGTGATTTATGCCATAAGGTGTGTCAGTTATTAATCTCTTGACCCATAACCTTTGTTTTTGTACTACTGCCACAGAATGACAAAATGATTTTGAAAATTTATCAAAATGATTTACATTCTTCTTCCAAGAAGCAGAAGAAAAAATAAATAAATAAAAAAAAAGGGGAGGGGGAAGAGAAGCTTCAGCCAAGTTTAAAAGCCAATAAGCTGATTAAATGGTAATGTTACAAAACTGTATTTGGAAGGTGCATAAGTTTCAATTGGAGAAATACAGATAAATTTTAAATAGATATTTCCTCTACAAGCAGGGTATTAGTGACAGAAATAAGACTGTACTGTCTCAACACTCACCTCCTGGGTCTTGTTATCGATGAGGCCCCGAAACGTTGCCAGGTTGTGTGAATATTGCTCTTCAGCTTGTTCCAGCTGCTGTTGATGCCTTGCCTCGCATGTAGCGAGTTCATTGGCCAGGCACCGTACGCTCTCTTGCTTAACCTACCAGCAGGGTATACATAATTTTGAAGATTCCAAACTTCGCAAAAATAAAAATGGTAAACATAATTTCAATTTCACTTACTTTGAATGGGAGATATTAAGTTACCAGTTATACATTACAGTAGTTTCCACATCAAATTTGAATGTCAGTAATTTTAATCCTGTATTGGATTAGGACATTGTTATTTCATTACACTTAGTCACAAATATTTCCCTGAAAACTGTTTTCATAAACCTTTCATCTGTAGTCTTCCCTCAACCTAAAAGACTAAGTTTTATACCCACATATAAAAGGCAATAAAAAAAGTTTAGAATAAGCACACACATACTAATTTGATGAATAAAATACAGCTCCATATGATTTATAATTGTAAATTATATTTCTGCATGGTCACTACAATGATTAAGACACTTACCATACTATGGGATTTTTTTCTATTTCCTTTCCACATTAAGTCTGTTCTGTTCTTAAAACCATTGTGGTGGTGCCCCCCCCCCCAATTACAGTTTTAAATGTCTAACTTTTCAAACGTATATTCAGTGCTAGAAACAGATGACAAAATATCACTGTATAACAAAACAAATTACAAATATAGGAACAGAAGTTAATTTATGGCTGAAGGAACAGCACAAATATCTATGGGCAAAAAAGCAGAAAAAACATCTCACAGTATGGTGTCTGTATCCACAGAAACTATACAGAATAATTTCTGACTGCCCTTCACACAAGAAAGTTACGCTGCTAACAGTTTCTCTCTCATACATATATACCTACTTCACACCAATCACAGTACGAATGAACTTTGGTTTTCTCTTGGCTTCAAACAGCTAAATAAGATTTTAGTGAATTTTTTTATTTGCTCATTCCTTTCTGTAATTTATTGTTGACCTAAGGCTAAGATGTTTGCCTTTGGGTTTGAGACCACCTAGCATCAGTGTGAATTTTTCCCTTCACTTACCTCTGACAGATTAAATTGTGAATATGAGGTATACCAGAACCCCAATGTTCGCTATGAAAGCTATCATCATCCACTGATCCACCTGTCTACCTGTCATCACAGGATGCATAATTATGTGCCTCAGAAACAGACTCCTTCAACACTGCCAAGATGGGCAGAAGTCAGGAACGTCAGAAATACCATAACTGGAGGCATTAGCCGTAGCATATCCTTTACTACAATTTTTTCATACCTGTTCTAATTGTCTGTGATGCTGGGCTTCCAGTGTTGCCACAGCTCTTGATAGCTCCTCTCCTTCCGCCTTGAACTCCCTCACTGGAGAGCATGCTCTATCTACTATAGCTGGGTGTGTCTGCTGACAAAAGACAAATTATTTGTATATTAAATACAAATAACTTGTATCAGATCACAGATATATCAACTGTTTCTTGTACACTGTATAGTATCCTAGCAGTACTTTTCCACAGAAACAGAATCATGTCTGCATATTAGTGGCCTCTAGTGTTATGATGTTACCATGTTTCATGAAAATCTGTCAGTTCAAACGTTACTGGAGTGACAGATATGGACATGACACAAAACTGTATTTTCCTATAAAATAAGGCAAGCTAAGAAAGTAAATATGAATACACAGTTTTCAGAAACAATTATATTAAGTTAATTTCTTATGCAATTATGAATGACAGACATACAGTCCAAAATTCTTATGTTACTGATAGTATTTATTTGCAAGATTTTCAAATGCAAAGCAAGCTGTCATTACGGGTCACAAGTTCTCCCACATACTCACCTTAGAGCTAAGCTGCAGCTCCTGCAAAGCCTCCATCTTTGCTGTAAAATGAAACACAAATGCCAGTTTCAAATTTTTTGAGAAATAACCAAGTCTTGTGACTGTGTTTTCAGTACTAAAATTTCCATGTTTTCCCCACCATGGTTACAGCAAGCAGAATAATATAGATGTTTGGCTTTGTTTTATTTTTATTAAGTATACAATATTTACATCAGTTTCAGAGACCAACCAAGCAATAACAGACCCAGCATGCCAGAATTGTTACAGTATGTATGTATTTCTTAACTTGTTTAAAGTAAAAGATTCTTCTAGATACATTTTTTTAATAATTTTCAGTTTCCACTAAATAAAACCTAGAAAACCAAGAGATAAGTGAGATTTTACTCTAAAAGTAAATGGATATAGAAACTCAACAAAGTGTTTACGGTTCATTTACAAATTACTATTTTGCAATCATACTCACCCCTTTCAATTTCCTCTGTAACAGTTGCTGTGTAACGATGGTCCCGTTCCCGGGCTGCTTCCAAATCCACCTCTAGAGATCGCACCTTTTCCTTTTCAGTATTCAAAGCCTGCTTTAAATTCTCCACCTCAGCTACAGATTCTTGGACTGCTGACAGCTCTGCTAGCTGTACAAAGCACAACATTTGATATTTCTGTTCTATGCACAGCTGGGAAGACAACATTAAGATGGATCTTAGAGAAACAGGGTGTGAAAGTAATGACCGGATTAAACTTGAGTTTTGTGGATTTATAAATGCAGGAAATTTCTTGATCAGCCAAGTATCAACATCTCAAGGCAAATCCTGTACCATGGGGTAAGGTAAAGATCTAGAATGTTCAACATTTCCATTAGAACAAATACCTTTTTTCGCTCAGTCTCTAGTTCAACCTGTGTCTTCTTTAACTGTTCAGTTTGTAGGTCCAGAAGGTTGGCAAGCTCTTTCTTTGCCTTCTGCTCACACTCCTTTGTATTACACATTTCAATATAAAGTTGCTTCACTTCGTCACATTCCTTCTGAGCCTCCCTCAGTTGAATACTGGAACATAAGACAATAAGGAAAAACCCACTGTGCCTGGTTCAAAACCAAGGTAAACCAATGGCTGTCCAGAGGTCTCTCATGGCTTGTGACTACCATAAAACAGATTCCAACCACTTCCCAATCTTGCATTCTTTCCAATTCTACTTACTCTCTGATAGTAGAACCTGAACTTAAATACTGCTGTAACCAAAGCCTACTACTTGACAATACAAACTACTGCCTTCCCTTATAACTTATTTCCCTAACACTCAATTTAATATTATCTTATCTTCCGTATCATTCCCCTGATGATGGAGGCAGAGAAGGCCTCCAAAATAATGGGTCTCTGTCTAGAACTGGCATGGCGTGTTGCCCAAGATGTTTTCATCAAGTTCAGTCTCAATGAAAACTTCAAGTCATATAGAATTTGAAAAAAAAATTCTAAGACCACTAGGGTATCAGTTTCAAAAATTCCCATGTGTTTCGTGGAATAAGGAAGTAAACACAAACACATTCCAAAAATTTGATTACATATTACAGTCATGCACTTTCAAATGAACAACCTGAAAATCCATTAATATTTAAAAAATGTTTTATACCAGGTAAATACTTCCTTACTGTATTCAGGAACACGCAAACAAATTTTGTATAGTTCATGTGTTACATTAAAATGCAACCCTTCAAAACTTGGTTGTACATTACAATCAGCAAGCCATTAAATTTGGGCACGTACTCTATTACAAATGTGAAAATGCTTAGTTACCTGAAGTCTGCGTTTAGCATTTCTATCTGCTCATTTCCCTCTTGCCTGACTCTTGCAATGGCTTTGTCATGCCACTCTATGTACTCCTTACTGTGCTGATCAATGGCTCTCAATTTCTCTCCCATGCTCGCTTGTCGCAAAATTACCAGCTCCCCTTCCAAACGATATCTATCTGCCTTTACAACAGTGAGTTCAGACTGCAAAAACACAAAGTGAAATCTCATTGGTAATAATTTTAAGATTGCTACTGGGAAGCAAGATGTGTTATGGGTCAAAGTTGAAATTCTGTGTACCTCACATTTGACATAAATAAATAAACAATTTTAAGAGAAAGATATATGGAAAGTAGCAAGTGTTAACTTTAGATACTGGCCTTAGGTTGCTGCTTTGTGTTGTCTTCTAGTTACATATCATTTTGGGGGAACATCCTGTTTCCTTCTTTTGGGTTAATGTGAGAAGAGTAAGGAAAGTTGATAGGTAACAACAACAATTCATAACCATTCTATTGTAGGTAAAAGACAAGACTCGGACATTGAAGATCAGCCAGTCAGAGCCGTGGGAAGTGGACGGGCCAGGTCTAATACAAGCAAGGAATCGGGAAGTGCCCTTTTCAAGGCTAAAACAGTGGACAGTTGGGTCAAGAGAAACAGAAAAGTCAGCCATTTTCAGGATCCTCAGAAATGAACATCAGATAAAGAGAAAATATAGATAGAACCATCTTCTGTTCTTTCAGGGTGTGAATAAAAGGCTTCCATGACCTGCTCTGGGCTAATCCCAAACCTAATCCTATGTAATCCATGAAGTTCCTAACCTTCCTCACTTGTAAACCAAACATGGATGCAGCATGTTCCTCCAAAATCGTGTAAAACCAGAAGACTACACAACACAACTCAGAACACCACTATCTGAACTCACATCACTATGAAAGCCTCAAATCCTGCAGTGCTAGATACAGACCTGTAACTCAGCAACTTGAGACTGAAGCTTTAACATGTCCTTGGAGCTGCCCTCTGCAGTTCGATATTTATGCAACTGCTCCAGCAGGCCTTCTGCATCTTTCTGAAGAACACAACACACGTTCTTATTTTCAGAACAATATTTTCATTGCCAGAATCTAATAATACTGTGAAGCAAATAATTTATTTTGACAGTTTCCCCCCAAAACAACTAACCTTGAAATTGTCTGTCTGCACAAGGTAAGCTGCCTCTTGTTCTCTCATTTTTTTAATCACCTTATCTCGATCCAGAAGCTGGGCCTTCAGTTTCATGATTTGCTCACGTTTCATGCACAAACCTAAAATGCATAGAATGTGGTCTTAACAAACCTCACAAAATATCATACCTAAAGAGCAGTAAAGTCTCATAATTTAATGTCTTTGTCAGATTATCACTCCTCTACTCCGCCTTGAACACTGGGTCTCGACACCTGTGCTTCCACCATCCCGGTTACATCATTAGTATAAAAATGGTCTAATGTCACTGTTTCAACACATTATTGCCTAACAGTGGCCTCTGATCACATTAATGTTACAAAGACCTATGTGATGTGACATGAAGAACACCTTTTGAATGCCAGTGTACTGCAAAGAGTACACCTTTCCAGTCTTCTTCTACTATTAAGCAGTATAAAGTGTGTGATGCCACTAATGTTAATTTGGTACTGGCATTTGGGACCTTGAAATAACTACACCATTTTCTCTGCCCTTAATCCAGTTCTGTATAACATGAATGCATTTGCAATAAACTGTATGAACAAATTACTTATTTAAATTTCTTCATGTATGAGCAATCTATCACCTGATGTTAAAGGTAGGATAAATGAGACATAGAAAAAACTGTGGTTTTGTATTGGACATGTGTGTAACCTATGGTCTGCACTGTACATGTGCACTCTGCACTATCTTGCAACATAAAGGAAGATGTTTTGAAACCTTGATCAAAGCCTCAGACAGAAGGACCTAACAGAGGATCGAATGGAAGAGGAGAATTGAGGAGGCCATGGACCGAACACGGACCGGAGAGCCATAGAAGAAGAAGATTGCCATAAGAGAAAAAGTTTGTTCTTAATGCTAGGCACTAAAGTTCCATTTCTCACCAGCTAGGCAGCGCTGCAGTTGATCCCGCAATCTGATATTCTCATCATTGGAAGGTTGTGGCTTAGAGTCCATTCTGAATGAGTCAGAATCTTCTGCCCCCAGCAGTCCAGACTGTGCCAATACTTCATAGTGTTGTAGATCTGAACGCACAGTATTCAACTCTGTCTGTAACAAACAGTCAGATATGAAGCCAAAATATGCTACTACCATTGAGTTATGAAAAATAATGTTGTGGAAATTCTGTAACATTTTATTAGAATAAGAATTGTCTTGGATATTATCCATCATCTAGTAAATAAAATACAGAACGTAAAAAACTAAGTTTCGGAGATGGGGCTCTATCTCCGTCTTCAGGTTCCTACTCAGTTGGGCCCACTAGATAGAGCTAATCCCTATCTCCGGACCAGCTCTATCTAGTGGGCCCAACTGAGTAGGAACCTGAAGACGGAGATAGAGCCCCATCTCCGAAATGTCGTTTTTTACGTTCTATATTTTATTTACTAGATGATGGATAATATCCAAGACAATTCTTATTCTAATTACTCATCACCATCATCAAGAACTTTTAGATTTGATATGTAACATTTTAGCTCCTTGTTATTACTGTCACAAGTGCAAGTCTCAACTCATCATAACAATCAGTTGCATTGTCAAGTTCACGTGAAGCAGCACTGTTTTTGAGAGAGACATTTTCATATGTATTTTACTAACAAACAATTTCAGTGAAGAAGAGGTAAACTACTCTCACACCTGGTCTACTCTCTGGACTTACAGCTGTTCATAAGCATGAAAGATTCACTTTAAGGGACATAATATCAACATATTAAGAACTGCACTCAGGACAAAACTTAGACGATAAAATAGTTCCTAAAATGTTTTCAAAGTTTGGTACTCAGATGACAAATATGAACAGGAAGGCAATGGTTATGTTGAAAACTGCACAGGACTGATTAACCACGGTTTCAGTAACAATTTTTTTTAAAAGAAAACTTACTTTTGTATCGCACTGCATAAAAATCATACATTCATTCTCTTGATAACATAATTACACGTCACCTGAAGTTTCTGTACATCTTTCTCTAGCTGCTCTTTCTCTGCAGCAGTTTTTCCATTATCGATGTTCGCGATCAATTTCTGACATTGCCGTTGGCTCTCTTCTAAGTTTGCCATCAACTGGTTAATGGTGTCTGTCTTCTCTACTAGGAGAGCTTCATGGGTTCGACTTAAGTCAGTCAGGCGTTGCTGTAATCCTTCACATTCAATGTCCTGGGGAGGGGGGGGGGGGGGGGGGGGAAGTAATTCATTAAACATCTGCAAAACATTTCTAAATCACCATGCATTCTACTTCTTTCTGAAACACTGATAAAGCAAAATCAGCTTATAACAAAATTCTATAGTACTTCAACACTTCTCCATTTCAGTTTCCTGGTAATTACAGATCACAAACATTGCCCCAAGTACTTATAACATTAACTACAAGCCAATAATTTGTGCTCAATATCTAGTACAAATACTCCAAAAACATTTACACCACCAACACAAAATTTTTGTATACACTTCTTCCATGCATGGACTGTCCATGTAATTCTCCTAGACTTTATCACAATAATATCTGATGAGTACAAATTATGAAGCTCTTCCTTATGAAATTGTTTCTATTCTCCTGCTACACTCTGTCTTAGGTCCAAATATTGACCTCAGCATCCTGTTCTGACACACCCTCAGTCTATATGTTGTTTCCTTGCGATGAAAGACCAAGTTTCACACTCATACAAAACAAACAGTAAAAGTTACAGTTTTGTATATTTTAAATTTGGAATTTTTAGATTGAAGACACAAAGAAAAAATGAAGGCAACTGTCTTCTGGGCTGATGCATCATGCAGTCTGGTAGATGTTTACCAACATTTGAGAGGAGACGCAAGGTTCTACCTTCTCCAACAAGTTTCCATATGTCAAACCAATTCCTTGCATGATGCTTACTCACTGCCCTGACGATGAGGACAGCAAGCACCTCCGAAGTTTATGTAACCTTCTACTGGTGTTAACAATGCAACAACCTAGAAGACAGCCACTTTCATAAGAACTTGAAATCTCACCAGGAAGGCATACGATTCTGAACCGAATGGCAGCAAACACTCCCCAAATGTGGCAGAACACTAAGTTATATAATTCCTGCTTGTGTCTCTACAAAGACTTCAACATTTGTAGGGAAGCAGGCAATGTAAGTTGCTTTGGCACATACCTTAGCACTAAGCTTTGCTGTAATAGATTCTATTTGGTTTCTTAAGGTAAGAATTTCCTTCTCATATCGTTCCTGCATTCCGCGGAGTAATGTATCCTTGCTAGCTACACTGCTACGCTCCAGCAAAGACACTTTTTGTTCTAAATCCTTCACTGACATTCGTCCTGCATCCAGTTCTCCTGTAAGCTGTAACATGCCACACACGAGACACGGCATATAACACAGAAATTAATGATGGAGCATGGTGCACATATGAGTTTATCTTTTCTCTCAAGCAACAACATGAATTCCTATAAGATAAGCAAACTGAAGTGTGTCTTGAACTTGAAAAATACAGGTATTTTACCTAATTATTTAATCTGATGAACACTTTTAATACCAAAATCCCACCACACACGACTCCATTTCAGTTCTAAACACCTCTCACCTTCCAAACTCATTTCCCTAAAATTCATCCTAATGTTGTGCTCTCATACCCTTCTTGGTCTTTGAGAAAGGCACTTTCTAAGAGGTTTTACAAAATTCTGTATGCATTTCTTGTCTTCGCTACCACAGCTACAATCCGAGCCCATAACCTCCACTACCCTAATAATAAATCATAAAGTTCCTCACATTGCCACATCCCAAATTGCACACTTATTCAATCTCCACTGGATCTAAACTTTTCCTGAATGTTTTATCTTCAAACTTCATCATCTATTTAAAGTTGTACTTCACATATACTAAAAAGGAAGATATTTGCCTACACGTACACATTCTAACTAATGTAAACAGTTTCCTGTGTATTCCAAATTCAATAAATCTTGTATATATTACATTACTCCTTGCTAAACTATAGGCTCTTTTAAAACATATAAATGATACATTTGTCCATTATATTATTTAATTTCTTCTGTGATATTAGTTTAATGAAATAAATATGACCAACCAATTATGACAATCATGAAAGGTGTTACCATGCCATAAGGATATCAATACAGAATTTTGTTTTTCAATAACATCTCAGAAAATACAATGTGCCACTTGTAACACTGCCACCTTCATTATTTACCTTCAAATTGGACTGCTGGACATTAGCCAAGTTCAGTCTGAGGGTGTCCACCTCCTTTTCCAGCTCCAAGACTTTTTCTTTACTCAATACTGCAATAAAATAGAACTGTCTCAACACATACAGAAAATGTTCTTAGAATAAAACCAAGGTGTTTAATCCCTTCGCTGTAGTTGCCTTTATTACGCATGCAGTTATCCCTTTCAGGGGATGAGTAGGTAAAAATCTTATAGTGTAGGTACCATTTACTCTATACTTAGCCATAAGCTTCTGCCGTCTTTTAGGTATAGCTTGAATTGTTAGTTCCCATTTGGCAACAGTATGTATATAGAAAAGAATAATGTGTGTCCATGATTCATTTTAATTACCTGATTCCTTGCATGTGAGGTCTAGGATTTAGCAACAATGGTGGTAACTCTAAACATAAAAGTAATTCCTTAAACAGCAAACATAAAACAATCAATGAAAATAATTCAGCACCAGAACTCAATAAAGAAGCACTGAAAAGGTTATAAATTGTGCCTTGATGCAATTTATAGGTCTGTAAAATGAACTGCCCTTTCTATCCTTTCTTTTGTTATTACAATGGAACTCTTTTGCAAAACAAGATTTCAGATGAACCCTAAGATAAAAACTACAATTATCACAGATACAACACTGCTAAAACATAGTGACTAATTACAAAATACCTGATGTTTCTGGCCTCTTCCAACCTCAGTAAAGGCAGATGATTCTTGAATTGCTTAATTATGCTTTTTCAGTAACATACAGTGCATGCTGTACAGTGCTAAATGGTAGGAAGAGAGTAACAACCTGAAAAGGGCATTGAAGGAAGTGTATCAGCAGGACTGAGGAAATTGACAAAAAGAAATCTCAGGGCCTATATTTGAACCCAGGATCTCCTGAATATGAGCCAGCATAGCTCAGTGAGTATAGTGACTGGCTACAGACTGGACAATCTGGGTTCGATCACCGACAGGGGCAGAGGATTTTTCCAGAAGAGTTCTGGGACCCATCCAGCCTCCTATCCAATGGGTACCAGGGTCTTTTCCCAGGGGTAAAGCACAGATGGGGCACGATTCTGACTGCTCACCCCCTTCTAGTGCCGAGGTCAAGAATGAGTAGGAGCTATACAGCCTCTCCCCACAAGCACCTACATGGCATATAGTGGGACAGCTTTACTTTACTAGGATCTCCTGAATATGAAGCATAAATGTTAACTACAACACCATAATTTTTGGACAGCTATGGTGTAATCAGTTTCTGAGGTGCAGCAAATAGTCAAATACTGAACATTGTTAAAATGACATATTTGTAGTAGTTGGTATACAACTGCTTAAGGTGGGCTCTAAAGTACAATAGGGGTCTGGTATTCCTCACTCTCGCAATGTTCCTCCTCATAAACTAAAGACATCAAACTAAACTAAATATATCTTACAGGCAAGATTCTCAACATTCATGTACATAATCGATTACACAAAACGTTACTTGCCGAGATTTTTGGCAGACTGTGAATGCTGCTGTGTAACATGCTCCTTCTCAGCCTGGGCAAGAGCAAATCGTCGATACAGCTGGTCCTTTTCGTGAGCTGCTTGTTCTTTCAACTCTTCCAACTGCTGAGAGAGTCGCTGCACCTCCCTCACACGCACCTCATACAGTACCTCTAGCTGCTCCATACTGCCATACTCTGCAGCAACAGGAAAACTTTACTCCAACGCAGTAAACAAATTTTACAAATGCACTACTTGCTGTTTTACATCTGTCACTGACCAAATTATTTTTGTATAATGTGCAGTTCTTCATAAAAATGAGATCTGAGCTTCAAGCAAAGTAAAACTGGACTGATACAAACAAAAATAAATTTTCCCATAAAACCAGTGGTGTAAGCACACAAGCTCTCCATCATATGTTCACACTGTAAAATTTGCTCAAAGGAAACATAATACACAAACAAAGCAGACTTACTGGGGTTATAAAGAAAAGACCAAATAAATTAATCTAAAGTTATTTAATTACTCTCTAAATGTTTGCACAGAAATGAATGAGACAGGAAGACAACCATAAATAGCGAGTTGGTAAGGATGTGGAAGGAAGCAGACATGGCATACTTCAAGGAATGATCCTGGTACTTGTCTGGGCGGACTACAGAAAACTACAAAAAAAAAAATCTACGTGAGGATACCATGCAAGGATTTGAAGGCTGGTAACACCTAAATACAAATCTACACTGCTAACTACACATACACATATTTTTCTTACAAAATTCAGAAAATCTGATCTCATCATTTTTAATTTTTGGCATCATTTTTCTGCCAAGGAATTTCTGGAAAGAAAAAAATGATTTTACACTGTAACTAAAAACATTACATTGTAAATATGAATATGTGTAAATGTTAAACAATGGATGTCCCTGCTTCAGAAATGCAATCCTTTAACAATGCCAACGTGGGCAAAGAACAGGAAGACTGTAAAGACTATAAACATTGGTATTAGCCAGAACATTTTTTCCCCTTTCATGAGGGAGTAAATAAATAAATAATAAAAAATTAAAAAATAAATAAAACTCTATTACCTGCTTTCCGGTACTGTTGATTGCTGTCTTCATAAGGGCTGTTTCTGAAGCAATACTGGTAGTGATCTGATACCTGAGGACTGACTATGGCAACCCTAAAGTCTGAACTCTCTCCACCTATATCTTTCTTTAAATCATTTGGTAAAGGCTGGTGCTGCATGTTGGCAGGTCTGCCTGTATCTCCTTAAACAAAACTAATATATAAGTGCAATGCCGATGCATGAGACAAGAAACCCTAAAACTAAAACCAATCAAATTAGCTGCACACTTCTTAATTGCACTAACCTTCAATCATAGCAGGTGAACGACAAGTGCTATTTAGGGTACTTATATCATCATCATCATCCATCAGATCATCAAATGCATTTGTAAGGAGGTCATGCAGCTGAAACAGTAATTCACTTATGACAACATACTACATTTTAGTATTTTTGACGTAAATACATCTATACGGAAGGGTCATTCGGTAAGAAGCATAACAAAGATGTGTAAATATGGACCGACAACAATGGTCAGCTTGTGTGCATTGTTATGCTACCTAAGAAACGTCACCTGTTTACTCGGCATTGTTGTGTTACATTACTGCCGTCAACAATCCGCTTTCATTATTGCAGAAAGAGCTGAGCTGTGAATCGCTTGTAGAAGAAGTGCGTCGTAGACTAGATAATTTTGTGCTGGTAAAAACGTTTTAGAATATCACAAGTACTTATCTTATATAAGAATTATTACATCACATTTCATTACACTAAATTACATTGCAATACATTACATTCAGCTACCACAGACACATGTTAAGCGTAACTAATTCAAGTTAAATAAGCAATGTCTTAATCAAACTATTTACTCAATTGTAAAGCATGTATAAAGGAAATAATTAGAATAAAGCTAATATATAACTTCCTTTCATTGTATTTATTGCTTAAATATAATTTAAATACAGAGACGTATTTACGTCAGATTCTCCGGAACTGTTGTTCCACTGTCAATTTTTTACATTTCAAACAGCAAACGCTTAGAATGTAAATTTTCTTGGTTTTGATTCTAAAAATTAAACTGATGGGAAACAGTCCTTTTTCTCTGCCTTCTATCAGCAATTAAAGCTAACCATTTTCAGATTCTGAACAACTAAATTCATAAGTTAACAATGAAAACACAAAATGTATGTACACTATAACTTTCAGAAGAAAAAGGGTTAATGATGCTTTGCATCTGCATATTAAACAAGATAATGTCATTGGATATGGACTGTACAAGCAGACCTGATTCATGGCAGAAGAAATTTGTTTCCACCATGTGCAGGCCGACTTCAGGACCGCCACCCTTCTATCCAATTTGTACCAGAGATTATTTCCCCAGAGATACAGCAATCGCAACATCAAACTGGTCATTCGATTCCGTCTAGTGTCAAGGCTAAGAATGTGTGGAACTTTGCCTACACAATGCTATACTTACGCAGAACTTCACCTTTCTACTTTCATCAAATGCATGCAATAGGAAATAGCAGTGAATTACCAACATGTAAGGTGTGGCAGGAACAGAATGTGACTACTCCAAAGTAATTTCCTCAAGTTACTGATGAAAACCACTAAAGGTGCAATAAGAACAGAAAGTATGTTGGCTTAGTTTCAAATGTGGAACCTCCTAATTATACTGACATAGTCAATAAAATAAGTTTCACTTAATATTGATGACTGTTTTATGGTTTAAAAAAGATGACCTGTGACTTATAGTTATGTGGCTCTGAAGACTATCAACTCTTTGAAGCTGAAACTCAACCAAATATTTAAAAATTCACTTCTTACCTCAAAGAAAACATAACATGTCTCCATTATAAAGATCAGTTGGCTGCTGTTTAATTTGAGAATCTTATGAAACCCATAAATATACTCTGTAGGCAAAATGCAGAGTTACTAAATGTTATAAAAGTATGTGGTACATATAGTTACCACTGGGCTTTAAAGGATTAAACCAGTCAGTCTTCAATACTCATGTTATTCACTTCTCTTGTGGCTTTAATGACTTAATACAATTTTCTGCGGCAAAAAAGTGTTTCAGTCGATCATTTTGTACAACCATTTTCAAAAACAGAAGATTATAATGTGTCAGATTTTTTGCAGAAAAGCTACAGCCTGATACCTTAAAGACCTCAAAACCTTAGAGTTCTGTCTCTCTTGGCATGACAAACTGTCATTCACCTGCTGTCATTTTTGAAACCTAGCTTAAACGTCCCAATAAACCTTATAATCCTGTAACATGTGTAAGAACTCAAAAGGACTATACATTCAAAATGTATCTATGTAGCACACATACATCACACCACACATTGAGATGACAAAATATTCAAACTACTTACCTACCAAAAAGCCAAGCACTGACTATGAAAGAAAACATTTACAAAATAAACTCATGTATCTTTGTTCCATAGTTTATTAATCGAATTTTCCAGTTTTACAGATTATAGTGTGGAAAAAAATTACTATGAACTGCTTTAAGAAACTATCCTATAATTTCTCAGAGGGGTACTAAAAGAAATTATGAAAAAACATTGGAATAGCCAGTCACCAGACCAAGAATCTAATCCATGATCTCTCAGATACAAATTAAGAGGGCAAAGCATTTGACTATGGACTGGGATGTTGATCTTTATCATGAAGGGGGCAGCAAGACCTTTGAAATGTTGGTAAGCTTCTTCCAGATTACATAGTGCAACATTCCAGACGACAGTAATTTTCATACTTGCCACGATGAGAACCTAAAATCTTCATTTAACCATGATATTTAGTTAAATCCTTACTTCCTTATTCCTGCGTTTTTGGTCTTCTTCGGCTTCATCTTCCTCCAGATTCTGAAAACTTTCATCCAGCTGCAAATCCTCAGAACCCTGAAAAATACTCATCCCAGGATGCTCCACAACAAAACCAGACAGGCTTGTTAATCAAAATTTCTAGAGTACATAAGGAGACTTTGTCTTCTGTGTTCTCTGAAATACAGAGAGAGTATGTCATTTTAAATGTTCTTATGACAAATCATTGGACTTGATCAGATTGTGTGCCTTTCTACATGTAATAAAACTCACATCTCATTACACAAATGAGAGTGAATCTACCATTTTCAGGTATGTCAGCAAAACTGTACTCATTGTCACTGAGTCTCTTCCTAAATATAAAAGTTCAATCTACAAAATCTATCCCTATCACAATGATTGAAAAACACATGAAATACAATAAATTAAACCATACCTAAACAAAGACAATATAACCAGGTGACTCTACAGACAATTCAAAGTCAGAAATTATTATTTCTTCAATTTAATTAAATATACAGTATACTATGCACACTGAAAATGTTTAATAAGTCACAAATTCAATCAGTTTCAGGATTTGTAGTGCCAGTATAGGCATTACATTAACTATTACAACAAGACAACAATTAAAAGTTGAACTGTCCATCTCAACATTGTAAGGTGTTTTACTTCTAACAGAACCACTCACACAAAGTCAAATTTCCTGTTTACATGTAGTTACATTTCTTCTTTAAGACTGCAGACAAAACAACCGTTTACTAACTCAGACCAAAGTTATATTCTGCTTCAATATGACATTCTTTTTTAGATGATCACTGCCCTACATGCTAAATGCAAAAGCAACTATCTGCTGCAACAGCTTCTTAATCAGTCTAACACACAGCGAAAAATTAACACATCTCTTTGTCTCACATGTCTTGACACAGCCCTGTTATGTACCAACAGTTGTCAGTAGTTGTATTAGCCAAAACAAATCCTTTTTCTAATATTCAGGCATATTTTTATATTTCTCCAAGAAATCCATAATAAGGTTAGGTAAAAAATAAAGTTGTCCCTGTGCCTAATTAAGTTCCATACCATGAAAATGTACGAAGGCGCAAACCAAGAAATAAACTCTGGTCATCTAGCCAAGTCTATTCACAATACTGACTAAGCTATTTCACCTCCAAGTAAGGGTAGGTCATTCCATTTTTTTGTTTGGCTTTTTGTGTCTAATAAGCATAAAAATAATATAAATTCTGACAAAAGTACCTGGTCATCGCATTTTCTACATTCAATTGTGCCCGTCATACCAAGTGAAATACAGAGCAGTGTAAACACAATTTCTACGTAACTGAAACATAAAATTGAAAACAAGTTCTACTGGTGATTATACAACTAAAATGTTATTTAATGACTTGATTTTTCGGAGTTCGGTTATTTCAGTCATGGTCTTTGAGCTTTGATTAGCAACATACGTTTTGCAAGAACTGTCGCTTCAGCCGATAGGAATCATCTACAAGTTCACATGTGTCATAATCCAGAACAATTTAAAATTTCACCGATATGGACACATCAAATCTAATGTGTTATTTCAAGCAACGTTCTAACATGTCACACTTTTATCTACGACACAACTTCTTACCCTTATTCTAATTCCCACATGTAACGCTATACCAATAAACTGCAAGTCCAAATACACGTACACAGACGTTTATGTAGATCAGATAATTCACCATTTAGATACACAACGAATTTTAACCAACTCCAAATCTCACATCTCAACACAAAATTCTCCACTTTCGAACGACCACCAGCGCAAATACCGCCAAATAGTAACTACCGATGTTCCCCCTGGTGCTGAAAACATGCACGTGATGAAACTGCTACCAACTGCAGATCCATTCGACTTCAGGGCGAGTTTTAAAATTAAAAACCCTAGATGCATGTACAGACACACGCAAAAATCAATCCTCTTGGTTATGAAGGTAAACTAACAGTAATGCTAAAAAATTGGCTTACCTTGGACCAACTTGTCAACAAGAAATGCATTTATGTCCAACAGAAGCAAAATCACAGAAAACACATTAGGTAAACATATTTTCCACTTCATGTAAACTTTTTCATTCTTGATAAGTGTGGTGTTCACACTATAAAATCACTAGTTCTGGATAAGTTGGGTTTCACTGTGCAATGTTAATGCAGCAGACATCATAGTAATTCAGAAGTCAGCTGTGGTATCACTTTCATTTCATACTCAGTGAACGTAAAATTTGCTCAAGGAATTGATTTTGTGGAAAGTACAAGACTGACTAGCTCTCTTCAAACAGTGAATCCTTGACACATGTGCAGGAGTCAAATTAACTTCCAAAACGAAAATGACTATAACTCATTTTATATCTCAACAGAAACAGAAGAAACAGAGGGCATATTTTTACAGCAGCACCCTGAAATTTGCATAGTGTCAAATTAGAAACCTACAATACAAACCTTTTGTAATATTATTAAGGTGAGGAAGAAATTATCTGCATTATGCACTCAAAAAAGAATAAATGCAGTCAAAATTAGTTTGAAAGCCTCAGGTGATGAGCCATAAAGGAGATATAAGCAATGGTCAGAGAACATTACAGTGGTAGTGAAGATGAGTTGAATTGGATCAGGTTAAGGTTCAATGGCTGCTTTTATAAACAGAGCTCCACAATAGGAAATTCCATATTCAGTGCCATAATTCAACTATAAATAAAATGCTTACCATACTGACTGTGTAGTAAGGGTATTATCACAGTCCAGCTGCCCATAAGAGCAAATAAGGATCAATAATGCAGAGTGTACTGTTTAGTGTTGCAAATAAGCTCCTCTACTGTGACTTCCTAGTAAGTCAAAACTCAAAACTATTCTGATCAGCACAAAAAGGATCTCAACATCATAAGATACATGACTTACAAGGTATCATGCTGGACCCAAAGAAACATACTGGTGAAATTTTCACTAAGCATATTGGTAAAAATTACATATCAGTACCAGATAGTATGCTGATATTAATGGCAAACTTTGTTTTATGAGGCTCATAATCAGAAAATCCCATGATGTTTCTGTAAAAAGCTAATGAAACAAAATATCATTTTATGAGATATGCTACAACCATAATAAATCTCAGCTAATTATGCAAAACTGAAAACCAAACAAATGTAATTCAGTGCTGTGGAAGTTGTTTCCTTACAACTACAATCCAAATTAATCATTATAATTCTGTTCATACAAATGCACCTTACAAAATTTAGACCCCACCATAAAATAAAATGAACTACTTAGGCACCTCATTCATTTTTCCTAAAATGGAAGTCTTTGCTATCATATTTTCCAACATACCTGTTCTCTACAAATTCCACATTGTGACTCAGCCATTGCGTGTGATATAAAACTACAGGAACATATGCTGAAACTTGCACCTTGTCTAAAATTTCCAATCACAAACATGTAGCAGAAGAAAATCTCTGTTGTGAGTTTCTGACTGTGGATCTGATGTGTAAGCTGTCATACCATCTTACATGACTGTATAACATGTGACTTAGAACAAACTATATTGCATCTCAGGTAAAAACAGGTACACAACTATGGAAAGCAAAGAAAAGGAACACCAGCTTTTACTTGCAGTCAAAACAGAATTCCTCACATTTCCTGAATTACAAAAAAATCTGTTAAAAAAAGAGAATCTTTAATGTAAATGATAACCTTCTTAATTCAGTTATACACAAACTGTGTAATTAGAAGTTATACCTATAGTATTAGGTTCCATGTTTAATAACAACATAATGGATGTAAATAGAGGCTTGTTGAAAATGTATTGTGCTTTTTGATTTGTGGCACATTTTGTCTTGTGTTTATGTACATTTTTTGAATGGACTTGTAGTGTTGATTTCATTTTGATTCTGTCCTTATGAAAAACATATGAAACAATTAAATTAACTAAACATATCTTCACAAAAATAGTTTGTACTCTTGCAATTGTACAAAGTGAAAAAGCTAAATGAAATCCCATCCCTAGCCCACATCAGCACTATATAACATACATACTGTATTTAATCAACTTTTAGACAATATTTTTTTACTTCCATTTTAATTTTAAATAGGCAATAATACTTGTATATGAATAAATGTGTAAAAAACCACAACATGATTCAATATTGTGGGAAGAGAGACAGGCCTCTGGAAACTGTGGTGTATCTCAAAAGTTGCACTAATGTGATTAAAAGCTGTAACTATTAGGCTTTTATTACTATTACTGCCATACTTATTGGAAATTTATCTCATTCTATATTTTTGTCGCTACAGCCCTGACCTCAGAAAACATTCTGGAATGACATGACATCCAATTTGAATCCCTGTATTCAATGTCTGATACTACTCAACAAAAGAAAATTATGTTGGAAGCACAGGTATTATTCAAAAATATTCTTGTATTAATATTCTATGAACATCAGAGTTTCTAGGTATGTCACAGTTGCCAGAAGGTGTATTCTCAGGATGTCCAGTGCACCTTTTGGTGATTGCTAAGAACTGGTTTCAGGTACAACATATATATATGAAGCATGTACTACTACTGAACATTTATAAATAACTGAGGATATTAATTTCAAGTTACATTTTTAACCCTTCAAAGCACAATGGTAACTACAAGTACAAAATGCTTTAACATTAAAACTTCCCATTTTGGCTACAGGGTGTATTTATAATTTCTCAGAATAAACAGTGATTATTTCCTTAAAGAATATTAACCAATTGATGTTTGTAACAGAGAAGCTTTATGTCTTCCATGAGGATAAAAATGAATTTTTAAAAATGATATGTAAGAGATTTGTGCTTCAAAGGATTAAAGGGTTTACAATATATAAAGTTTAAGTTTCAGAAATCATGTATGTGATGTTAGTTTTAAATTAATGGTCATCAGGTGTGCTGAAGAGGCTAATAACAACTGCAAGTTTTACCAGAAAAGCATTCTGTTAGACCTAACATAAAACTATTTGTAGACATGGGAAAACAGTTATGTTGGTGCCACACAATTGTGCATATGAATTGTAACTGGACAAGTAATAAAACTATGTTTAATTAAAAATCTTCCGTGTAAAGGAGAGTAATCTTGTAGTCAGGTAGATGTATGTAAATTCCTTGACATAATGACAGAAATATAGCATTCTGAAGTCACACAAACATCAAGTAACACAGATGGTTGTCTGCTGGGTTGTAGTGTCATGTAGTCTGGTAGTTTACCAACATTTCAGAAGTCCTTGCTGCCTCCAGGTACCCTGATAATGGAGTCAGAAATGACCTCTGAAATGTTGGTAACTACATGATGCTACAACCCAGAAGACAGACATTGTTGTACTCATCGCCATGACAAACCCAAATCCCATCAAGCGACAAATTTATATGCATAAACAATGTTGCTTAATGTATTTTCTTTCAGTTTAATGTTTGCTCTGCTAGAAAATTCCAAGCATAAGAATTCAGTTAACTTAAAAAATGTATTGTACACAAATGTCAGTTCTAACATCACTAAATGCCATTAGGCATTTCAATCCACAAACTCTGAGGTTAGTTTAATATGAATGACTAGAACTACACAGCATATCAAACCAATGACCACTTACACATATGGCATCCAAACGGAACTCCTTCAAACAAAGTCATACCAACACACAGCGAAACCTCCACACAGAAAAATTCAGGGGACCAAATTTTCTGTCTTCATTACATAAGTGTTCTTCATATAGAATGACCACAAAGCAGCTTTACAATTTGTAAAACAAAGGGAAAATTTGCAAAGTGATGACTATTTAAAATATTATTAATGACATATACTAGTAAGTCGTTAGAAACTGCCAATTTATGCAAAGGCCACACGTTTATCACAACCTCATTTGTGTAGTCAAGGTGTGAAGTGGAAAAGTAAAACAAACCAGATCATACAAAAAGATTAGTAATTTAACATTAGGACTAAATCAATTTCTATGCATCTGCATCTTTTCAAGCACTGCTAATATACTGATACAAAAACCCAGTACTGCATTATATTATTATAATTATATCTTAAATTTAAATTAAAATAGAATAATCATGCTGTTTAAAGGTAAGATGTATAAGGTTTGAAATTTTTTAAACTACCATCAAACTGAAGGTATCACAAGGACAGTCTGTACCCCGGCAACCTGTTTCTACTTAATATTTCTAATTGATGTCAACAAATAGGTGAAAAATAACAAAATTGTGTTAAGTGTGATATAACACAAATTAGAATAATGTAATTAAATACAAGATCCCTTTAGTGTGAATTCTTACAATCCTTGTCTTCTTATAATTTATATTATAAGTATCACAAAGAATATAAAAAAGTTGTTCTCTTGTATAGGAAATGAGAACACACATTTGATATGATGCATTTGATATTTTCTACTATTGTAAAATGTGAAAGACAGCATTTTCTTATAATTTCTGTCCTTTCCCTTTATTAAAAATTTAACTCACACCAACTCTTCATAAGGTTGTGATACACTCTGTGATAAATAGATTTAGCATTTATAAGAAGTGTTGTCCACATGAAAGAAATCTTACAGATACCAAGTATCTCAGTGACAGTAACAAAGTATACAAATGTATACATAAGATTCACAGTCAGTTTGTAATGACAAAATCAGCATGTGGAGATTCCTATTCTTTGTCAAATTAACAGCATTACTGGAACGAGAAAGTCAATTCATAAACAAGTGTTACTGTGGCCATAAAGAGTGGCATAAATTGTCTGAAGGCTTACAAATCAAACAAGTTGTAATATTAATAGAAAAATTTCCACCATGTATGTGTACAAAGTTTGGAATTACCACATTTCCTGGCATAAGGTTGGTAAGACAATCCTGTTACTGCACTGCTCTTAAATATGTACCTCCCTCAACTGTTAGGGGTGTGACAACATCAATAAGTTGAAAAGTTTCTTCCTTTCTACAAATCAGTAAGAAACTAGTCACTTTAGAGACTTAGAAATCCTGGCTAATAACTTCCATAGTTCCTAAATGGTAGTAATGTAAAAGTCTTTTAAGTTACATGCAAGGCACCAGTATATCATAATTCTGAAAGGATTTTTTAAATTAATTTCACACCGAAAATTAAAAGAAAAAAATTATTTCCCATAACACACTGCTGTTAGAACCAGCATGTACATTCAGGCTAGGAAGCACTAACCCAAAATATATTTCTATTCTGTTTTACACAACTTAACAACATTATTATACAATATACTTCAAGAACATCTGAGTTATAGCACCAACATGAAGCAGTATTAGTTTAAAAGACCTTCATCTACTAAAATCAAGAGAATTCCATTTAGGAACTTGACTGTACTTAAGAAAAAATATAACAGTAAAGCAGTACAGACTATTTCACAGGAACTATATTTTAACACCATAGCCAACACCCAACAAAAAGGCTTTTTATAAATTTAATATTTAGATTATCTACTCTTTATGGGGAATCAAGTCTTTGCTTCTACCAGAGTAAAACAAACAGAGAATGCCCAACAACATGCTGCCAAGGACAATATGTGAACCCAAAACAATGACAGTGGGCTGGAAAAAGTTGTTTAATGAGAACTTCGTCATATGTACTCTTCACAAAATATTTTAGGCTGAAAAAAAGGCAGTAGAGATGAGCAGGGCATATAGCATGTACGAGACAGATAAGAAACTCATACAAAATTGCAATATGAATACCTGAAAGAATGAGATGACTTGGATGAACTGGGCGTTGTTGGGAGGACATTAAAAAAGTATTCTAATGAAGAAGGGTTTCTGAATGTGACCCGGATTCACCTGGCTCAGAGTAGGGTACTATGGCTGGCTCTTGTGGGTGCAGTAATACAATTCTGACTTCTATAACAGATAAGGACATTCCTCCAAACGTCATGTTCTAAGATTCACCTCCAGTCCTTTCTACATAATCACTGGAAATCAGTTCCCACCTAACACAGTCACAGAACCTCTTCCATCACCTCCTTTTCTCACCATGTATCCATAAAACATTTTCCCATATGCTACTCTCCCATTAGGCAATAGGCAATGGCCCACTCCTCCACTCCACCAATCATCACCATAAAATCTCACTTGCTACTTATGGCCTACCCTACATCAAGGCTTTCAAAACTCATCCCAACATATATTCATCATGAAGACGGAAAATGTAATGTTTTCCAAAATTTTGGTTAATACTCAACATCAGATATGGCTCACATGCAAAAGCCAAAGTTACACATTACAAAGTTCGTTAGTTAGTTAAAGATCTCTGAGAAGTATGCAACATTTGTTCCAAAACCTGGCAACCATGCAAAACCTATATCTAGCTTTTGATGTGATGGTTATAATGAATGAACCACTGGAGCCAATTATATAAAATTTTGAATGAAGACAAATAATAAACACACATAAAATTTCATTAAAATTTTTATATATTAACAATTGCAAATAGTATGATGATTTGCATTTCTTATATTATATGGGACAAATGTAAAATAGTTTCAAACTGTGCTACTTAAAATTATGGTATGGTGCTTAACAAAACACAGGGACTTTCTCTAACTTTTTGATAGTAAAATAAATATTGAAAATATAAAAATTTTGCATGAAAATATGGTAATTCCTATAAAGACATCTTTCTTAATTGGCAATCTCGTTGTTGCAGCTTTGAATCTTCAAGTGTGCTGACATGGGATCCCCTTGAAGCAATGCTGATCATTATGTCCCATTATCACCAAGTGCTTCATTGGGATTCTACCTGACTTCACATAATATCTTGTTCTTTATGATTAACTGTCTGGCACTTTCCTTTGTCATGTTTAAAACACTGTCATTAAACTAACATTTTGATTTGAAACTATCTCACAACCTGCTATGAAGTCCTTGCAGATTTAGTGGCTGCATCTAATAAAGGAGTTCTCTCTGCATGTCGAGTCATATCCCCTGATTCATCACCAAGTTCCCTGATACCAGGCATATCTTGGTGAGGCCTCTGCCACACAGACCGGCTCAAACCAGGGTCCTGGTAGCCTCTGCGGTGTACCTGACAAATAATATAGACAATCTGAGGCTCTGTTTGTAACCAACAGTGAACACATAAATTTGTATCAATAAAAAAAAGCTTAAAATTACTTCTCTTGTAATCATACAGGCCAGGATGATCTAACTTCTTTCTTCCCTTGTGCCCAATGGCCAAAAACCCCTCCTGGCACTATTTCTGAAGACCAATACCCAATTTTCATTACCTTTAATATTAATTAATGATAAATAACAAATTAACATAAAAGCCTAGATTCTCAAATATAAATATAATTGAAATGAGAACAAATTACTACAGAATTACATATTTCAAATTTCTCCTGCTGACACAATTTTTGCCTATAAAACTTACACTTCAGAGTATGGTTTTAAAGTCAACTAGCAAATGTGGCATGTGTATGTTAAGCAGCAGATGAGATAAGAGTCACATTTTTTCTTAAATCCTTTGGAGTAGAGAAAAGCCTTCTAGTAACTAGTAGCAAGCTAACAAATAATTCACAGGTCTGGTTTGAAGTTGTCTTGGGCCAGATGTGGACCATGGACTGCCAGCTGGACCATGCTGATATAGGCTAAGGCACTGGACCCCACAGACAAAGATTTCAAGTCTGATACCAGGAAGATCGAGCGTGCTTTTCTACATAACATATCCATCTCTTACATCAGATAAAATCAAAATTTTGTAAAGTGGAAAACAGCAGGCCTCACAGTGGATGAGTGCATGAATTAAGCTGTAGGTTCCATAGGCACACTCTGCTCAGGTGGGTAGAAGCCAGTGAGAACAGGAGGCATTTGTATCTCCAGTACCTGACGGTGGTGCAGTTCATGCAGATATAAAGTGCTGAGGCTCATATCTGCAGCAGTGAACTCCAGAGGATCTGTCTCTGGAACCATGTCTGGCCCCGTCCCAAACATAGAATTTCCTACAGAGTTTGTGGGCAATCCTTGCTGCAAACTGAAAAGAATATCCAGATTTAAAAATGGTTCCAAGTAACTACAGCATTCTATTAATTCCATAATTTTCAATTATCTCCTTTAGATATAACTTTATGCTATAAATATTTTATATCTGGAAAAAACAAATTATTCTAAAAAAAGTCTTTCTTCCACTAGCATCACTTACATCTTGTATGCACAGACAGTTAAATACATTACACACTATACACACGTACACACACATGTGCACGTGTTTACCTCAGTTAAGGATTAATTCAGTGCTGGCACATGCAATGGCAAGAGATATTCAAGACAGCTAACCAGAATGGAATCTGAATCACATGTTTTTAAGCTGAACTTCAAATCAATTAGTAGGTATTCACTTTATAATGTTCCTAAGAGACAAAGAACTGATTAACTGGAAACAAACTGTTACTTACAACAGTATTTTCAAACTTTAAATATATTTAAATTCTCATTCATCACAGTACATTGCTTGTTTTTAAAAGTAAGCTTTCAATAAAAGTGTTTTTTTTAAATAAATCTTTTATCCCTTGAAAATATTTGACATAACTTAGCATAAACAAAAAGTTTAGTCATCATAACAATTCTGAAGTCTTGAATAAATCTGCCAGACAAAATTTCAAACAGTGTGCATATGCACATACAATATTTAATAAAAATATTTTGCCATATTTAATACATTATGCCCAAATCTCAGAATGAACTACCACAGTGGCAGTAAAACTCCAATGATCATTGATGCTAATAAGAAAGTCTACATTTAAATATGCTTTCTTCCAGTTTTATAATTAATGCCTTTATATGATGGTCAAGCCATACTGATCATAACAATTTAAAATTATGGATGGCAGTTTATACTGATGAAAGAATTAAAGTTCTTGAAAATTTTCTGACAATATGTACCAAAAAGAAAATTAGTCATAATTAGCTCACCCAGTGTGAATTTGCACAAAAATGCAGTTTCAATACAAACTACTTAGTGAGTAAAAAGAATCAAAAGATAATAAAACTACTCACTTGCCAAATTATAATTTTTTCAGCTGTGGAAAAATGTACAGTTTAACACTATCTGCAATTTACAGACTGATATAAATTACATCACGAAACAGCAGTAGTTCATGAATCACTAGTTGTACTGTTTCAAGAGACCACTTCCAAGGTTTCATCACCAAAATTATACATAATTCATTGTTTTACAATAGCTTTGTTGGGTTGAAATGTTTATGCTCGGTGTTGAACAAAGTCACAAGAAAGATTATGTACCTGTACAACAATCCCCGGTCTGAAGAGTGAATTGGTCCTTCAGCACGACTCAATCCACCACGTACAGTAGGGGAAAATACCATGGGTTCAGCAAGACCATGAAGTCTATCTCCTGCTGCCCCAGAACCCATGTTGCTCAGTACAGTACCAGTAGAAAACAGAGGCATCATTCCCACGGATGAATCCATCAGTCCTCCAGCTGCCAAAGCAGCTGTGTTACCTCGGAATACACTTGCCACAAGACTGCTGAACTGTAATCAATAACAGAAGTAACACATTAATGAAGTCTGAAGGTTTCCGATGATGGTGCATTATATGCAAAATTGTTCTTTTGGATTTCATTCACTATACAAATTATAAAATTATAAAACTGTAACATTTCAGAAACTGGATTTTGCCTCTTCTCCAGGAACAAGAGAGGGAAGAGGACAGAAAGCCTACATGTTAGGCTCCATGGTTCAGCTAACCTGTCTTCAGAAGCAGAATCCAACTTCTGAAATGTTGTAGTTTTAACATTTTTATAATTTTATGATAGTCCGCAGTGGCCGTGCGGTCTGAGGCGTGGGTCTTGTGCCGCTTGGTCGCGGGGACCGTAGGTTCAAATCCCACTCAAGACATGGATGTTTTTCTGTGTTGTGCTGTCCTGTAAATAGGTAGAGGCCTTGCGACGGGCTGATCCCTCGTCCAAGGAGTCCTACCGAATGTCCATAGATCAAGCCAACTAAAAAGTTGGGGACCCATAAACGGTACCAGAAAATGTACAAACATTGTTAAACCAGAAAAAGAAGAAGATAATTTTATGATATAATTTAGATGACAGACGAAGTCCAAAAGAATTATTTTACATATTAGCAGTAACACATGCTTGCAAACCTGCACGAAATAACTCATTACTTCTACTTCAGGCATTCACACAACAGACAAATTCATACAACAATTACAGAGTAAGAGAAGTATGCATGTGAAATATCCATCAATGATATGACATTCATACCCATTTCATGAAAGTAAGGAAAAAAGAGGAATGGATGGACACATACAAAATACCAAAAGCCCATTGTTTCTTCTAAAATAATAAAAGCTGGCTCCAAATACATACCCCTGCCCCAAGGGATGACACTGAATGCAGTGATGAGTAAAGTGGATTAACAGCACCAACACCTGTAGTGCCTAACAGCTGATTTGCATCTCTTCTTGCTTGTGATCGAAGGGCTGCAACAAAATTTTCTGCATCTGCAGGTGGCTGCCACTCAGGATTGGTCAATGTAAAATGGACCAATGAGAGTTCTGTTTTTCCATCCTCTGCCTGAAAACATACATTTTATACAGTGCATTGGTTTCAACTGCAATCCATTTCTGATGTATATCCATACAATAAATGTTGCAGAGAAAACTGACCATAAAAGTAAACTATAATTTTCTGTATGAAATTTAGATTCTAGAAGTTTATGACAATTCTGATACAGTGAAATCGATTGCCTGTTATAGTAAATCCATACAGCTGTATTCCAAGGAGTGCAACTTGTCTATATCTCTGGCACAAGGTCTATCTTTGTGCACTTGTTTATAAATAGATGTCCAATTAGTTCAAATGATAAATTCTACAACTTAAGCAAAGTTGGGGGCATTAGGAACTCCATAAATTAGATTTAAAAAATATGTAAATATTAAAGAACATGAATTTTACATTTCTGCACATATTTTACAACTTCCATCACGTAGTTATTTGAGTTATCTGTCCACATCAAAAACTCTAAAAGTCACAAAGCTCATCAATCTGTGATAGACTTTATGGAATACCATAAACATCAAATTTCCTACAACAAGATTTGGGTTCATACTATATGTACATCTTGAAGCCTTGCATACGATGCAGTGTATTGATGTACAAAAATCATGCAGTCAAATAAAACTGTTTACACTTGAAAAGACACTTAGTGACAAATGCGTTTCGACCTCAAGAGGTGATCATCAATGGCAAACAAATTAATTCATATTAAATCATACAATTCATAAGACAATGGTTTGTTATAAAACATAAAAGGTTGCACTTTACAAAACCATACTTTATGTAATACCACAATTGCACAAGAGTTGGTGTATTATCTAAATTAAGTACTTAGCTTTATGTCCACTGGCCTGATTTCTGTTGTTAGTCTACAGTGAGCCATGGTTGTAATACCCACACAACGTTGAAGTTCACAGGCACAGACAATGCAACCACAACTTCATACAGATCATTAGTGTTAACAGCAATAATGCAAAGGTTGGAAGATTATAAGTCAAATGCTGATCTGAAATTAAAGTCTTCCATACATTCCTTTCTGCAGACTGGGGAAATATATTTTTACCTGCGCATCTTGGTCAACAACTGTGTGCATCCCATGTTGCATCAGTTCAGCTGGACCAGGAGGAGACGCTAAATTAGTCTGCCATGCCGGGTTGCCATGGCGGCGGACATCCATCTGCGCAAATGAGCAGACATCCCCCACTCCCACCACTTCTACTGTGAAGTTGCGGTAGAAATCAACGATGTCCAGAGATTTTGAGCGTAAGTGGAAACAGAGGATGAATGGAGTAATAACTGGGGACAACAGTTCTTCCAGCAGATAAACCTACACATATACAGGAAATTGCTCTCAGTATATGAAAATGCAACACAGGAATGATAAAGCTGCCCTTGAAGGTGAATAGGAGGCATGGAGGTAGGCCCCATGCATTCTAAAACCTGGCACAAGATGAGGGAGAGTGCTCAACTTGGTACTCCAGCCATGGAACAAAAACATCAGTAACCCCTTGCACAGCTGGCAGTGGCAGTTGCAAATCAAACTCTACTGTGGAACTTGTACTGAAATCCATTAAATCAAGGGTTTACTGTAATAAGATTCTTCTGCATTGTTTAGTACTACTGAGAGGACTTACTGCTTTGTAGTGGAACAGCTGAGAGAACTCTTCACGCACTCTGTTTGTATGGGCCTGTCCTCTCCAGCTGTCAGGCAGATAGTGGACATGTGCCAACACAGCAGTCAGAAGCTTCTCTGGACACCACACCAAATTCTCGTCTGGTATAAACACCCTATTTCAAAGCACAAACATGAAAAAAATACATTCTTATCCCATTCACATAGTTATAGTCTTTACATTTCTCCAGGAATATTACAAAATGCCTACGAATAGTTGCTCTTTAATTGAACTTGGCATATGCCACAAAAAATAATGTAACTTGTTTTCTAAAGTGAGCTGGGTGGGGTAGCTCAGTTTGTATAGTGTCCAACTATGGATCGGACAAACAGAGTTTGATCCCTGGCAGGAGGATTTTTTTCCTGGCCTCTGCATACAGACAAGCCCTGAGGATAGCCCAGTCTCCTATCCAATGGGTATCCGGAGTTCTTTCCCTGGGAGTAAAGCACAACCAAAGTGTGACACTGATCACTCACCCCTACTTAGTGCTGAGTTCAAAAACAAGTACGATCTACAGCTCCACTTTCCCAAGCACCTCCACAGCAAATACAATGATAGGTTTACATTTTCTTAAGTACCATCTCCATATCATGTCTTTTTTTTATTTTGTTCTCAGAGACACACTATACATAGTTTTTTGCTATGTAACCTACTGCCAGATATGACAGCAAGGATAAAATTCTCTGCCTTGTCAATATCAAACCTCAGCCATACAACCTGTAGACCAGTGGTCCCCAACCTTTTTGTGCCTACGGGCACATTTGAGAGTTTATGAGATCATGGCGGGCACCAACCAATTAACAAAGCCAAATTTTCTTTTCTCTGGACAAATAAGATATGGACACCAAATAATACACAAAACAACATGATGTTTAATGATACAAGAAACCATTCAATCAAAAATACATAGTTTTATAAGTACAATTATTATTACTCAAGTGGGAAGTTAGTATGATGTTTGGCGCTGCATTTCATCGGCCAGTTTTTCAAATTTGGGAGTGTAGGATGATGTTGCTGCTCGCAAACAATCGTCAAGATGGGCATCAGTAAGTCGAGATCTGTGCTTTGATTTTATAATGTTCACGGCCTTCATTATTCAGTATAACCTCTTTCTGTAGCAATGTGGGCACCCAAAGAAAGCCTTGGCAGGCGCCATGGTGCCCACGGGCACCGCGTTGGGGACCACTGCTGTAGACAGTTACAAAAGTGACTGAGCTATTCCAAACCATTTCACTTGTGTGGAAAAACACTCCTGTAAGAACTGAGTCTGCATTGCTAAAGTTACACAGTCCCAATCATCCAACCTTAGGTTATCTGACATTCTGGTTTATCAGATGTGCCATATTGTAAAGCTCCATTTTATCAACAGTCAATTCACCATGTAGCAGAATCAATTACACTCCCCCGCCATGTACCTGCTACGTTTTATGTACTCGGTAGCTACAGACATACCACTCTTCAGGTGCTGGTGTGACCTTACCACAAAGAAAAGGAAGGAGGCTCAAAAGCAAATACCTATTACTAATTTCTTAAAAAAATAAACTCTTTCATTTACAATTTACATTATGTTATATACAATTTCTGTCTGTCAGATTTTTTAATCTGATGCTACACTGTATTTTCTTCATAATTTAGTAATGTCATAAATAAAGTTATAAAATAAATTGTCTTTCTCATTAATCTTCAATATTATCCAACACTTTTCATTATCTGACCATCCTTCGATCCTATTTAGGTTGGATAATTGGGACTCAGTTGTACTTAAGAAATATCATCCACTTTCTTCTGTTGAGTCACATCACCTGCTTCCAGCCACAATTGCTCCCAGTACTGTAATGGCTGTCAATACATGTTCAACTGTTATAACATCTTCATCATATACAGACAGGATCAGTAATACAGCAAGACATGCACCAGCCACAAATGCCACATTTCTGTAACATAAGGAACACACTCTCAGTCTCAGCTCAACTTTTTGATCCAAGTACATATCACAACAACAAACTGAACTTCACAGAATGCTTGCTATCATACAATACAGATTTCCTAATCTTCCCCTCACCTCTCCAAAAACTGTCCTATATATAAAAGCACAATTGCTTCCATTGCTTTACAGGTAGGAAACATGATCTGTCACCCAAAGGGAAAAAAACAGATTGGAAGCAGTGCTGAAGAGGGTATACGAACCTCAGGGAATAAAGTAATGAAGGAATGGAGAAGGGTACACAATGAGGATCTTCATAATTTGCAATCCTCATATTAAATCAAGAAGGATCAGCAGGATATGTAGCATGCATGGGGAATTGTGACAGGTAAATCTCAAGAGAACACACAACTTGGAAGACACAGAAACAAACGAAAAGATAATATTAAAATTTATCTTGAGGAAACAGTTTCAGGTGTAATCTGACTAAACTAGGTAGGATATGGCCCTAAGGTGGGCTTCTGTAATCCCACTGGCATACCTCTTATGGCAGTTTAACAAGAGAGAATTTCTTGATCAGTTGAAGAAAGACCACTGTACTACAGTGAAACCTCTATCCATCGTTCCCCGAACTATCGTTTTCCTGGATGCATCGTCCATTTTGTTCGGTCCCGGATACATCCCATATAAAATAATGTTACATTTTCCCGCTTCTATCGTTCCTCAAACTATCGTTTTATCGCATCAATCGTTCAAAAATCTTAGTCCTGGCCCACAATTGATCGTTTCTAAGAAATTATAACAAAATTTACGCGATGTTTTTAGAATTTAAAATGCTGGGTTTTGAGATAAACTAATACCGAAAGACGCACAATGTTTTTGGAATACGCAGTAGCGGTAACTTGTTATGTCGCCCAACCAGCACAGATTCTTTTGGAATGAGGGGTCAGTGGTGCAGGGGTGATAGTTGGAGTGAATGGCGGTGCTCATTGTCAGAAATTTTATGAGTTTAATTAGGGTGCACTCATATTTCGTTCCAGCGATGCCAGATGGCATGTGCAATGTGAATTTCTTCACAAATGCTTTTATTATAAGTACAAAGGAAAGGCGGGCGACACTTTTCATTCTTCTGGTTCATCTCGTTTCCAGTGGTTCAGTGTCTTCTACAGCTATGTTACGTTGAGTTCGGCAGTAATAGTATTTCCATTCTTCCTGTTATTGTTCGCGAAGGGGGTGGGAGTGGTGACGAAGAGGAAGACGAAGAATGCGAGCCTGACGCTATGCCGAGTTTTGCCGAAGCACATGCTGCATTGGCAAAAGTGAAGTCATTCTTTTATGCGCATAATATTAGTAAACGTGACGAGGAAAACATTTTGAATGTGGAAAAGGCTCTGTTTGGCCTAAAACGTAAAGTTTCGACAAACCAGTTGTCTATTAAAGACTTTTTTGGTAAAAAGAAGTAACTTTGAAAGAGAGACATTCAGTTTTTTTAAAAATTTTAATGCTTTCCCGCAACTATCGTTTTTATTTCCCACCCTCGCCAAAAACGATGCATCGAGGTTTCACTGTATAAAGTTCTAGCATTTAGCATCTGTGTCCCAACAAACAGCATAAGTGATAGAATTCAAATTTCACAGAAGTGAAATGGTACACTACAGCATATGTATGGTTAGATGCTGGGAAATTATAAGTGTTTATGTTACAATATTTACTCGCATTTTTAACTGGACTAATTATTTGATGTCAGTAGCTCCAAACCTTTCTATTCTGCAATCCAAACCTGGTACTAAACCACTGATATACCAATATCTTCTCTGTATCCATTAGTTTGTCTGTTTGTCCATACAAAAGTACTGAGCACAGGTGTTAAAAGGCAAATAACTCTAGTATAAAAACTTCCTCAAAACTTAAACTGTCATTAATAATTCACGATGCAAGCTACTAACGTAGAAAAAATAATAATTCAGATATCAAAGTAGCTTGCTTGTTCAGTGCAAGTAATACTGCATAAATGGTTCAGTACGTTTGACCACGACAAAACTATGCAGGTAATTTAAGCACTCTTGTGCAAAATTTCAGTTCTATATGGGTACTTCAGTCTACTTACTGTGCTATAATGGTCATAAGAGGAGATGTGAAAATATTCATATACTTGGATGCTGGCCTATACGCACGATTCAGACGTGCATTCAGTTCATGATCCAATTCGTTGAAATGACGAAGATACAGTCTGCCATAAAGGGACCAGCAGCGTGAACCCAAGCTACCTGGTTCCCTTTTTATAACCTGCAAATATTTATATGCAAGTTTTAAAACCTGATATTTATACCTAAAATAGTATAATGAAAAATATCAATGGCTACATCATTCCTATATTTCATTTCTACAGCCAAATGACAATGGAACAAATTATAACTCCACTTTTCCTGATGCAGCAAAAAATGTGTGCTAAAAACAAATGCCTTCTATGAACTTGATCTCAATTTCACTTTCAGCATAGTACCAAAATCAGTGTACCAACCTCTGCATAACTGAAGAAAGAATACAGGATTTGCCACAGCAAAATGAGTGGACACAATAAAAAATTTGCAATTCCAACCCACAATATATGCTTTGATAAATGTTGGGCTAAATCTTTTCGTCTGCCGCCTTTTTTATAGTCTTCTTTCAGATGCCAGTTATTTTCAAATGGCGCCCATGGTCCCCCTGCAGGAAACAAGTGACATTACATTGCAATACACCACATACTGAAAGATAATGTTTTCACTACTCATAATAAAAAAAATCTATGACCCAAAATGTCTCAGAATAAGCAGACACCAGCACCCTGTGAGATGCTGCATATTTTTTCATTCAGACACAAAATCTGTATGGAAAACACTATCACAGTAAGACTAAATCACTGTAAGTAATCTTAACACGCCATATATAGAAATTAGTTTAAACACACTTGAATCATGATAGTGATTTACTGCATCTGTCCAACTGCAAGTTTATTTTTACTTAGCATTCATATACAAACAGGAGATCATGAATCAAGAAAAATTAACAATTTAACAACTTCTGGAAAAATGTGTATCTGGCAACCACGGTGTATATGAGAACTTGAATGTACAGAGAGTATGGATTCAACATTAAAATATTTCAAAAGCAGAAATCATTTAGTTTTATTCACCTTTACTATCATAATCTCACCCTATTACACAGTTCTACATTATTAAAGCAACATGCTCTCCATCCGAGATGCATTTATTTTGTGGAGATGCACCATCCACCACACAGAATCCTGAAGTCCAAAGTTGTCCTTATAACTTATCAACAGAAAATATGAGTTTCAAGATAAGTTACAGAATTCATGTAAGATGTACGTGGTATACGTGCAATTACTAAACATTTGTATATGTTTCTGACAGTAATCACTTGTAAAAATTCTGTTCTTTTGAACATGTATAATAGTTCTCACAAACTGCATGTAAAGTAAGTTTTAAATTATTAGTTATTTAGTGTATTAAGAGACTAATAATTGTGTGGCATCCACAAAATAGAACATTTCTTGGCCAATGTTTTGTGACAGAGGAAACACACCAATTACTATACCACTTTTACCAGAGAAGCATTCTGTGAACCTGACCCTTTAAAGTCCAATGGTAAAATATGTATCACATGGTTTAACAACAAATAACTCTGTATTTTGTCCACAGAGGGTATTTATAGATTCTGTATTATTATCAGAGTAAACAGCAAATATTTCATAATGTTCAGTGATTAAATATGCAATTTTACACATGTAATTAAACAGTAAAAATACAAAGACTTCAACATGCAATAACTAATTTTTGTAAGTGTAGTAGTTTCTTACAGAAAAGCAGCAACTCGATGTTGTATTTCAGGCCTCTAGTGAGGAATACAACTTCTCCAAGAAAAGGTAGATGCAGTCTAACAGGAAGCAAGGACTTGTTAACCATGGCTACCATGTAGTTCTTAAACCTGGCAACCAAATAATGGCAAAGTAGTGAACTGATATGTTTAAAATACTTTTCTTCACTAATTTAACATTTCTATCTGCATTAAGTTTCTTGAGCACTAGCTTCATTTTTAACATATGATATAAACCAGTGGTATTCAATATTTTTTGTTCACGTACCCCCAGATATAATTTCTCTTCAACTTTGTACCCCCAAAGTTGTTGGTGTATAATTCAAGTTATACATAGTATATAATCTACATCAAACATAAATTAAATAAATTACATTACTGATTATTCAGTGTTTATCATAATTTTTTTTTAAATTTCGCGTACCCCAGAACAACCTATGGTTCTAAACCATTCCTTGTGACAATAACAAACACATGGACTTTATTTACACATTTATTTGAGAGAAAAACCAAAATAAACTGTACCTTAATGTAACTGACACTGGCACAATCAAATGGCTGATTATAGACTTAAAGAACACAACAGCAGTGGCCATTCCCAAATGTCAACACTTTACATAAAATAAAACAAATTGGTGACACAGGAAAATGGCAGAAGCCAAGATGAAAGAAATGAAAGTTCAAAGGACTCTTTGGAATCCCTCCATCAGGGCAAGGACTGACCAACCTGAATTGAGGAAAAAGTGGTACCCATGAAGTTACATAAATATGGTACCTGAGAATCCTATGATAGATGTCCAGCTCGGTGAGATCACGTTTATGAATACACATCTGCTGTTCTAGCTGCACTTCTCGCACTTTGCGCTGGATTTCATGCCACGTCAAATTATCTAAATCACTCTGAAAAGAAGAGCATATATACAAGGTATCTAAAAGCAAAATATTTCTGAATATAGTACATTACTTTAATAGCATTATTTAGTATTTCATTGTGGAAGATATCAGGGTGGAGGAGTGTTTTCAAAATCAATTAAAAATCATTTCATACACATACTGTACAGGATGTACACATGATATGCATATCATTTTACTGTAACATTGCTCTTGAACCAAGAGACAGGGTTGCAAATGTCTGTGACGATTTTTTGGACTATCAATTAGAACCTGAAATAAACCGTATTAATTGCCAGAACAGTTTAACTCAAAATACAGTAAGATGGGACGACACCTGCCACACAAGATACTACTGTACACTAAAACTGTGAAATTCCATAGCATGATGACAGCACACACCTAATTTGCAAATATAAGCAAAATACAATCCTATCAAAGTGCAAAGTAATAATGTGAGTTCAGTCTGGTAACCGTGTAATCTGCTTTCTGTTCCTTATTGGTGAGGGCTGGCAGATATCTACAAAAAGCTAAGTACCAAATATACACAGTGCAGTTCAAAAGTTCCCGGACTGAATTTTTTACTGCTTTTCTACCAAAGATTTCGTGGAAGAAGGTTGCACTGTGAATGCAGAGTATTATAAAGGTGTGTTAAACCGCCTAATTTTGCGCATTCGACGAATTCGCCGCGCCCTTTACCGCACTCGTGATTTTTTTCTCCTGCACGACAACGCCCTGGCTCATTCGGCAGCAATGATTCAACAGTTTCTAGCGCAAAAACAAGTCGTGACGTTACAACAAACCCCCCCCCCCCACTCACCAGATTTGGCTCCAGCGGACTATTTCCTGTTCCCGAAGGTGAAGTTTCAGCTAAAGGGTGCAAGATTTGACACAATTAAGGTGATTCAGAAAGCAGTGACCGACAAGCTACAAGTGATTCCCGCAGAAGACTTCTCCAATGCCATGAAGAAGTTGAAAACACGTGCTAACCAGTGCATTGCATCAAATGGATCCTATTTTGAGTAAATAAACTGAAAAAAAATATCCGCCTTCTTTTTTTAGTTCTTATTGCCTTAGCCCGGAAACTTTTGGACCGTACTGTGTACAGCTCTGACTTCTGAAACAGTTTCAATTCCATTTGACATGCGACATGTATTAAATCACATTATGCAGTTTAAATAAATAAAATTTCTGTACTTACATCATTTACCTTAAGCGCTGTGTTAAAAAACTGCTTAATATCCCAAAAATGGAACAGATGGTACATAACCTTGATTGCACGAAGGATCCAAAATATCACAGCTACCAAAATGCAGACCCATGTTAATGCACCTAAATTTGCTATACATTCATTCATTGGTAACACAGCATCACTTAGAGAGATCTTTTGGTGAGTAGTTGAATTATTAAAATTATCCCTAGAAAGAAAGATGTAAAATATAAAAATGTATTTATACTAAGATAGTAATCCTGGAAATGTTGCCTACACATGCAACACACACACACATACACATATTTAACTCTAAAAAAGTATCTCTCTTCAAACACCTGAACATGGTAATTTTTTATCTTTGAAACTTACATAATATACTAAGATGATGAGTATGCTGATTAACAAATTACATGTTTTAGAGACCTACCAACATTAAATTTGGTACTTATTGGTTATTGGGACACAAAACGGGAGAGTCGAATATATGGACTTGGACTGGACGGAAAACTGCGCATGCGTATCAGTATACTGTAATGGAACAAATTGTGGCGGTGTACAAATGATAACGGAGATATTTTTAAAATGATTCTAAAATCTATAAGCGAATTTTGGCCTCCGGAGACAGGTTGTAACAACAATTAACATCTCATGCATATCCAAATAAAATATAATAATTTGTTATTTATTGAAATAAAATATAATAACTTTCAAGTATATGTCATAGGAGGCTCACATTTGACGAAGAATTTTGAAAGTAGCATATCAATAAATTACCATACCTGTTTCATATCAGGCAGTCTTCTTAAATTACTCTCTCCCTATATGAACACACCTGCTCCATCCCTTGAAATGACTGTGCAAAAATGGCATGCATCCACACTGATGTTTACAAGAAACAAAAACTGCAGTGAAATATGAACCACCCATAAGTTAAAGTATCAGCCCATCTGGATGCTTCAAAATTATTATAACAATATTTTACTGTACCTAAAAAGTATAGAATAGTCCACACAGTTGAACAGAAATGTGGAGAACACAACTACAAAGATGAACTGCAGTAACTCCAATATCTCTTGCAGCATCATGCAGGTAAACCCGTGTTTCTGATGATAATGGTACATTCTGGCAAAGAATGAGTCCAAGTCTTCTATGTGGTTCCAACGAGCTGCAAGATACAGTTTACTTTAAGGCTAATCGATGTAATTTCATGCTTGTTCCCTTATATACACTTTTTTTTCAACTGCACAGCTTACAAAGCATAATTGGTCTTAGGGCCGAAATTTTAACCCTAGACTTGAAGTGCTAACCATTACATCATGTTAATGTAATGGTGATAGCACACACAAAACATTCAGTCATTGACAAAGTAATTAATTGTCCACTTCAGCTCTCAGGAATTAGAACCTGAAAGTTAAATATACCCACCTTTGGACATAATCATATGTCCCACGACAGAACAGGTTGGTCTTATGATAATGTGGAATGGTATATGACAGACTGGCTATGTGACATCCTGATATATCTGTATGTTCCTATTTCTTCAGGTAAATGTCATGATACTACTTCCAAACAGTTAATGATTACCTCTTTAAAAATCAGTATCTACCTACCTCAGTCAGTAGTACATAACATATGTAGTTTAAGCAATGTCATTACACAACCTAGTAAGTGACTAATAAGTTCCTCATACTCATTCACATTCCTTAAAAGCTGTTCCTCCAATATATCTAATGTTATACAACATATCTGTGTTTGCTTGGGATACATTTCCAAGATGACTGTAAACATGCATGCACCCTTTTAATAAAGCATGGATATTACCAGTATTATCTCTCTTCACAACTTTTACACCTACAAATTGGTAATATCACTTATTTTTCTTATGGGAGATACAGGTGCATGACAACAGAAAGATAAAAGATGCTAATTTTATAAGATGTTACCAGAACAACAGCAAGGCATGGACTGAGGCTTGCCATGACATAAGGCATTTGGGTTAAATATAGAGAAACAGTACAAAGCTTGGAAAGATACACTAAAGAAAACTTCTCAAAGAAAAATCTTAATTTATTCTTGGAAACTTGACCATGAATACAGACTTTGTACATATGGGAATAACTGTGCTCCCACTCCTTCACCAGCTTTCCCACCAAATCTCCACAAGCACTTCTTCTTTTCCCATTTCAACTCCATATGCAGACCATTATAATCTACTTAATTTTACTATGCCAACAATACAAAGCAACATGCATAAATGGATGGCATGTAATTTCATAAATCATCTCATTCCTCTTTTAACTCCTCATTCCAGAACACTCTGTGAATTCGAGTTTCTCCACCACAGTAAGAGGCAAATTTTCCAAACATACAAAACAATAGTAATATGTACAGTTTTCAACTTCTCAGTTTAGGAAATTTGTAATGAAGGTGTCCTGTTTTATTTTACTGTAATAGGGGATTTAGATACCCATACAAATGATGCTGCTGACTGGACTTTAACTCTGGGTTTGACAGTTTACTGGTATGCTAATGCAACACAATCATCTGAATCAAATGTAAGCAGTGATACACAAACAATAAAAGTTAATGATCTTCATTAATTTCAGTTATCTCCTATATCCACCTTCCAAATCCCCTGTTAAAGCTGGGCTGTGTTTTACAAATTATTTTCCTTTACAAAGAATAGAAAGCTAGTGAAACTATATAAACAGAAGAATGAACAAGAGGAACGACAATTAACACACAACTCTTATTTAGAAACATCTCTTATAAAGAACTTGTCATTTAGTGTGTTTCCAGTGAACCCCCTAAAATATTTGTATAAAATGCAAGAGAATTCTTACCTCTACTATTCTCAGGAACAACATGGATCATCACACCACTGTCCTGTGGTGTTTCTTCTGGTTCTCCTAACTCTGGCCCATATGGCTGGAGTGGCTGATAACTTGCTTCCAGAGTGGCAGCCATCTTGCTACTTAAGGTAGATATATATTACTCTTCAAATCTGTGCTGTATACGCACATTTCTCTCTGAGAACAC
This sequence comes from Zootermopsis nevadensis, assembly GCF_977971745.1. NCBI lineage: Eukaryota > Metazoa > Arthropoda > Insecta > Blattodea > Termopsidae > Zootermopsis > Zootermopsis nevadensis. The sequence goes on along the minus strand of NW_028259149.1, from coordinate 10,797,292 downwards.
AACAGTTTGAAAACAACATAAACATTACATGTGACACAACCTAGAGGTTTTTTTATATATGTCAACAATTGAAAGAATTAGAGGTTAGATGTTCAGTTGGTTTAGTTCATGGGCTTCATTTAATCAACAAATGATATTTACAGATATATGTAGTGGGATATGGTGAAGCAGTAAAATCAAATTCTATCCTTTCATCAGAAATTTAAATCTTTATGACATAAAGGTACACATAACACTTATTTTCCGCAATTCTTCAGAAGTCATGGGTTGTTACCCTGAATACAAAAGTATGTTGTTTAATAGACGACTTTACAAAAATCTCCTAAAAATCTATCCTGCCATGTGCCATGCAGACACTCATGGGAAGAGAAAGGCGGTATAGCTCCTACTCATTCTCAACATCAGCACTAGACATAGGTGAGTGGTCAGCATCACACCCTAGCTGATCTGTATCTGAGGAAAGGACCCTTTGTACCCATTGGACAAGAAGCTGGGTGGGCCCCAGAGCCAAACAGTGGAGTAAGAGCTAAATGAACATTACAAGTTCATGTAATATAAAAACCGATGTAAACATCAAATAATAAATGTGACTAATAGTGACAATAAAACTGAATGCTGACGTACTGGTGTTTTCTTTTTGATACCAAGTACATGCATCTGAATTAAGGAGTAATTTTAAAGTCAGTATATAGGAGATATCACTTCTAAAGCTCCAACCACTAATTTCGGAGGACTGGTTAAAATCTCCAGTAGTATAATAGAACTTATTTACATTCCATACATCATTCATAGGCCCAAGTTAAAGACGTAGAAGATGCCACAGACCTTTCAACAACAACTTAAAAAAAATGATCAAAATCATACCAAATTAAATACGTTAAAAAATAATGACACAGAATAGTACATGCCATAGGATTTTACAATAATGGAAATTCATTTATATTCCATTATATGTTGTCCCTAATTAGCCTTTATACGACTACAAACTGAATAAAATTTACAGCAGATTATAGTAAACAAAGAAAAGGTTATGCTTAAATTTTAGGCTAAATTCCAATACATACAACAAGGACCACAATAACAACATACCTAATTAAGTGTTTCTACGTCATTATTTCACGTAATGCTTTAATAAGTCACTATGAAATTTCTTAAAACAAATTGCAGTTCTACAACAGATTACTTTTCAATTCGTTCCTTCGCCAATGACTGATATTTCTCGTTGTTTATGCGATTTTAGAGCCATCTGAACATTGATCACCTTACTAAACCTATCACTGCGCCATTAGATTCCATAGAGCTTCTTTGTACATACAGGTAAAAGGTTTAGAGTATTTTTTACATGCACATGACGACGTGCTTACCATGTTTTATTGTAATAAACCTAAAACTTCCCAGTTATATTTAATAACCAACCCCATGGATAATGCTTCCTATGTTAATACGGAATTTGACCTGGAATCAGTCTCACTTCATGCATGGACACTTGCTCAGTTAGGCCTATGGAGCATCTATGGGATGTAAATAAGTTCTATTTTCCCACGAGTCTGACATACAGAACTTAATTTACAAGAGATTATATAAAACTTATGTAAAATATCTGTATAGGGAAATTTCTGTTCATGCTTAAACAGCTGCTCAATTTTTACTCTACATATACCCAGCTCTTATGTTTCCTCCGGGTCTAGGTACCATTAACCATTTAGAGGCAATGATGAGTTTCACCTGATTCTCAGTGTAAACGAGGAGTACTTCCTTAAACAGCGCAACCAGGTGATCTTTGTAGTGGTGGAGAGTTGTGCTGTGTGATAAAGACCTAATTCTTTTATATTTAGATCTGGTTCAGCTTCAAAAGGTTAACATCCTATTTTCTCAATTCCTGTCTTTCCTCCAGCTTTCATGTCAGCCTGCTGTTTTAGCCAATCTCGGAATTCACTGTCCATTTATTTCCCTGGTTCACTACACATCTCTACTTGCTGAACTGCCTGACCATTTATCCTAATAAAGAGAAAGCAAGACAGGTAATGGAGATAGTAAGAGGTAGAAGAAAAATCAAATCATGTAAGTAGGCAGCAGAGGGAAAATGAGAGGCACTTTTTGTAACAGGGAGGAGGAAGGTATCAGAAGGCTGGTGAAGGGACAAACAAGCAGACACAGGACTAAGAGACAAGGGAAAAAAGGCAGGCAGTTAGGTCTGGCAAATGAACCAGGTGATATATCTGGCACAACTCGAACCAATGTAAATGAAATGATAGAAGAATAGCATCACTGCAGTCACAGGCAGGTTAAAACTACATTGGACAGCATGATGTAACTTTGTAGCAACAATAATAATTAAGATGACAAATAAAAAAATAAATACCTGCCTTTTTCCTTTTGCATAAAAAGGGGAAAAACATTTCTTTATAGGAACAGGATTGATAAATTAGAGGAATTTTACTTATTAATTAATTACATACATACAAACATACAATACATACTCTATATACAATTTAACACATTACACATGTTCAGCAAGTATCACATTTTAATTTAAATTCTGCAAACATTCAAATGTAATACTTCTTATATTCATTCTGAAGCAAGGGGCAATGGCCGAGATCAACTTAAAAGATGCCTTATGAAGTTTGACACTGCTATGTTTCTATGATAATTTTCAACTGGTCATCACCATCATCTGAAACAATCACACTTTTCAAAACCATTAGAACACCTTTCAACTTGATATTATTGGACAAATTATACAGAAACTTCTTAGCAAGACCTAGTGAGAAAGAAAGAACACCACAACACCAAAAGACATTAAACATGTGATGTTTCACAATTCAGATGGCATATCATTTCCTTGGTTAACCTACAAGCTGTATCTTAACCTTTATTCTACATGAATTGGGGATTTAAAAAGAGCACAGTCAGCTAGACCACGGACAAGACATGATGCATGGCCAAACAAAGGTTAACAGTGTAATTAGCAAAAAATAGTTGATACTCGAACTGCCATGCCTCTTGCTGCATGCTCATCTTTCTGAGCCATCCTTTCTAATGCCTTGGGCACTGTGCAAGTCAAAAGAATTAGCCAATTCTTAATACAAAGGGAAGACAAGTAAAACAGAAAGAAATTTCAAAGCCTGTATCACTCTCTCCCTCAATCTATTTCACTGTCAAAATACAGGTACACTCTATTTTGGAATGTGAATTATGAAACCCATTAATTCAAAGTTGTGTATTACTTTTTACTAAACGAACAGAGTATACTATGATTCATTACCGGTGTAATACCATCTATAAATTTTCCAGTATGCATTGCAAAATTTCAGCTTTTGTTTGTGTATCAACTGACAACAGGAGAGTATATAAATTACTGTAAGTTAAAGATATATAGTTACACATAAAAATAAATACATTAATTTCCTAAATTAATCAACAGAAAGTGTAGAGAAAAAATAATTTATGAAGACAATACTTGACAATTTGGCATTCCATGTCTCACTCAAGTGGCATATAATATTTTTTGTTACTGATATGTTTCTTGAAAATTTGTAGACAAATAATTCTCATAACATATACCGCTGTTTTTATAGAATTCTTACATAACAGTTTAATGAAATAATGTGACAAATACCAGCAGGTATTAAATTAAAATTACACTCTTACAGATGTAATTACCTCACTTTAACTAAAGAATCCTGCCATAACCAGTGTTTTTTAAGAGTGGAATAAGCTTGTTAATGGAACAGGTACATTTCATGTAACATGTGCAAATTATCATTAATAAAACTACTGTTCACATATTTCAACTGTATTCTCCAAAAGGTTAGTGAATTATTGTAAGGAACTTGGTTTCAGAGGTATGAGAACATCATTCACCTCCTTTTCCAAAACAGTACATTGTGAAAGACATCTTAAAGTATGACAAAGTATAATGTACAGTAATGTATATTGGTTAACCAAAACATTCAGAATCATTTTAGTCTTTGGAAATTTTCATGAATACATTCAATTAGCACAGAAACTGACAGAGAAGGTTTGATTTCTTTAAATGATCACTCAATTTGAAACAAACTTTACTGATCAGCACAAGATAAGCAACAAAGAATGAAAATGTAAATTCATCTACAAGTTTCCACTTGAATCACTGAAGTATGAAACATGTTTTAGCACAAAATGTCACCATACCTCTAAGCCAATGATATTTATATCTTTAACAGAAAAGCAGTTTCAAACACTGGCATTCCCTCATAATGCTTATGGCATTATACAGTATTTTAAGGAAACAATACTGCTTCCTCTAGCCATGAGTGTTACACAAATACAGACATATGTTTACTTGGTATGATATAGTTATATACACATATTATTATTTTACACTGCTTCAAAAAATAAAATACAGTTTCAGAATTCTATATAGCACTAAAACAATTAATTAGTTTTCATTTGGGAATTGCAGTAACACAAGGCAGAGAACAAACATCTCAGTGACCAGCCATTGCTCAATGAAACAAGTCAGAGTTGTCCTGGTATATTTTAAACAAATTCAATGGGCACAGTAAGTACGGTACTAGATGCTACTTACTTTCCAGTGTGCTTGTACTCTTTAAAACACTTTTATTTGGACTAGACTGTGCATACACAAACCACTGCTGGCACATGTGTATGACAGAAGTTTATTTTTGGATAAGATACAGGAGTTATTAGTACATAAAGAAAATAAAAAATGGAAAGTACTTTAATTAATAACATATTTTTAATGCATAAAAGCTGAAAAATTATTTTAATGCAAGAGCAAGCCCACTGATGATTAAAATCAACTAGCCTCGGACAGACGGACCTAACAGAGGACTGAATGGAAGAGGAGAATTGAAGAGGCCATGGACCAAATATGGACCGGAGAGCCATAGAAGAAGCAGCTTTGTTATTAATGGCTGAATTTGATGAAATGCAAGCAAGACTTGGGTGATGTATGTATTGTATGGGAACTGCATACTGAAACTAGTTACAAGGACAGCAACAGAAGCCGGCCTCAAGTGGTTACCCAGCCTGTTACAAGACTTAAGAGCTGCCCTTACCACACTACAACAATGCTCCTGTCAATGCAGCCAAGAACATGACTTTCTATCACCCCCACACTGAAAACCATAAAATGTTTGCAAAGCACTAAAATCTTTATTTAATTTTGCGCAGTTCTTCCCCTTTAAAACAAGATGTCTGAAATCAGATGTAGGATACAATTTCAATTTCTTTGGAAACATTTTAACTCTTACATGTTCATTTAAAAAAAAGCCTATTTAATTTCTATGTCCCTCTGTATTTTGAAAAAGAGCTGATTTACTGTATCATTCTGTACTGCAAAATATAAAACCCTCGTTTCATACATTCATAATTATTTTATAAATAATTATTATTAATAAAACTTAGAGCACAGCTTGTAAAGAGCAATATTTTGCAAACACGATTGTCTGATATATAACAATTGTTTCCAAGTGCAAGATTCAAAAACTTTGAGAGCATCTAACACCAGCACACACAAAGACACCACGTTTTTATAGACTGCCTGCTACAGGTATTACAAAAACAGAATCTTTCCATCCTCTCTTGTGCTTTCCTAAATGTCTTCTTTGTCTGAGTTATGACTTTATCAGAGGCAATTCTTTCAATACCAGGAACGTGGAAGACAGAACACTAATATGTCATGTTTTAGATCTCTGTGTGTAAACACCAACAAAAACTCTGAAAGCAATACAAAATGCTCCAGTAACTGTGGTGTTTGTCAACTGTCACAAGAAGGTTCAGGACAGACACATGATGGTCAATTCATAAGTATCTTAAGAATATGTAATAAAAATGTCTTTTGACATGCGCTCAAAAAAAGTTGCCCAAACATGTTTTGTGCTTAAAAGATTTTGCTTCTCAACACAAACACAAAACAGACATCTTTGAATTTGTAACATATACACAGGATGTGACAGAAAAATGAATCTCTCAGGAAGAAATACATTAGTTCTAAGATGACACAATTCAGAGAACATGGAAGAAGACAACTCATTAATACAGAACATGCCATGTGACTGTGTTACAATTCAAAGACAGTTTTTTAACGCAGTTGAAGATCTGGCAACACCTACTTACTTTTTATACACTGAACATGAAAAAAGAAATTTGCTTACCCACTATTCTTACTATAGTTCAGAAGCAGAAATTTGCAGTGTCCGCATGCATTAACAAACAATCTGATACGTTATGTATTAAATAATACTTTGATGTGGATTTTTCAGAATATATTCGCATCCTTAATAAGTGGTCATGTAAAATGTGTAGATATTAAGTTTCTTCATGGTACACAGAAGAAAGAAATTCCAATTATTGGAATTGACTCCTGTAACATCTTAAAAATGGTTAATTAAGATCTTTTTTGTATTATTCATAAAAGGTGTTGGTGTATGAGAATCACTAATTACTTTGTTCTTTCTGAAAGTCTTATACAAATTTGTCTACTTCTGAGAAAACCCCATGTTGCATTACCATTCCATCTGATGAATTTTCTAATTTTGTAACACCCATCTTTCACTTTAGCATTTATCAAGATAAGTCACAGTCAGAACATCAACAACTTAAAAACTGGCAGCAGTTCTCACGCTAAAATTTGCTGTAGCTGCAGTAAATTTTAATTAACATTGTGAAATAGGTTCCTCAAAATATAAAAGGAACTTCAACCACTGCATGCATAAAATATTTAGGTAAACAGTATTTTTAGATCAAGTCCTAAATTTGGAATAAAGCTTTACAGCACCTTATATTCAGATACTCCCAACATTTTGTATTGATTCAAGGCAGCACTTCGCTTTCACCACTATATAATAGTGACATGGAAAGTTCATTGTTACATTCTTAATTCACATCTGTAACCTTCTTGTGTTGTTCAAACACTGTAACATTCTGCAACTTTGTGTCACTGCAAAATTTTATTCTACTGAGTAAATACAGCACAACAATGGTACATTCCAAGCAGAATCAGCATTGATGTTCACTACCTTATCAGTGTTTAGAGTACAGCAGTTATTTGAAATGTTAGTGAATATCTGCCAGTTTTCAATCTGGTATAATGCTGTTCCATAACAACATAAGCCACAACAGATTTCTCTGCTTATGACAGTATCAATTGATGAATAAAACAACTTTGTACGGTTGTGTTAAAAATGTAGTAACTATGTACATAATTTATCTGCAGTAACATATCATGCGACTACTTGGAATGCACTTCAGTGTTGCAACACAATCCCTACCATTGTATTGGTTATATGATCACAGACCTTGTATATAAGAACAGTAACTACCAGCACATCTATGCAAGATAAAAATTCAATTATGTAAAAATCAGAATGCTGCTAACTGCATTCGACACGTAAAAACATATTTACTTTTCTACCGATGTTTGAACACACATTACTACAGATTAATCTTACTTGCAGTCTCTTCACAATTTATAAGATACTTTGTAACTTTTCTCTCGATAAATGAATTTAATTACACTTCAATATAAAAAGGTACATAACTTTTTTTTATCAGATACTGATATTTGGGAAGTCCTATACATATTTAAAAACCTATTTCTTATAGTAAATGTGTAAAGTCAATTTAGAATCCAGTTCATTTAAGTTTTATTCATATGGATCATATTAACATTATCCATTCCTTTCTTCAAATTATTACACGACATTCATATTATTGTACCATTATGCACCTTTCTTATAATTAATATTATTATTACACACAAACATAATTGGAGATCATCAAGTACATTATCTTTTGTGTGACTACCAGATCAACTAAGGAACCAATTCCAGATGAATCTGCTTATCAAACAGGAAAAGAGGAACTTGCACCCCTCTTGTTACTGGAGCCTTGCCCCACCTCCCTGAATATGTATGAAGTCCTCTGCGACTCCAAGACGCTGATCTCAAATGTAATGTCCAACAACTGATCAGTTAGTTAAAAAAAGGCTAGAGGTGAACATTGAGGCTCACGGTTTGTTGGACAGAAGAAACAAATATTGATGTAACACACACAACATTACTGACATCACTGAGGGATCTGTTGCATGTCAAATTGTTCATACAGCTGCTAATTGTACCTTCCCTCTTCCAAACAGCCATTTATATTACAGGAACTAGATATCAGGTTTATCCACGAATCCAGATGTGACTACGGGCATAACCAAATGAAGTGTTAGTCACAAACTGATAAACATAAATGTGCATACCACAGTAACACAAATAAGGTACTATTATGTTACTTACAAAACCATCTTCACAAGGTAAAGGTAGGTCAGTCAGAATCCAAGAACTTACAGACTCTGCAACTTTCACAGTATATTCAACCTGTCAGCGCAACAAATTTCTCACGAGTTGCGACCAAATTACTTGTAGGTCCAACTCAAACATTAAGTAACTGAATATGCAGTCTTATCACACTATTTTTTATGAAGTTCATCCATTTCTACACAGGGGCAGAAGTGGATTTTTCTACATCCCCGACTGAAGTGACAAACATTTCATTGACAGTCATATGCAGGAACATACTCATACTGATAAGGGTCTACATTTGATCTATGGCAGTCACCACTTGTGTACTGTGGAGGAGCGCAAGAGTCCCTGTGCACGTAACCATGATATGCAGGATTTGGACATGACTTTGGAGTGCTATCTAGCTTGAGTTGTTGCCTGTGGCAACAATATTGGTATCCAAAGTAGAATGCAAAGCAGATGATGACGCACACAAGCACCAATATGATGGTGATATACACCGACTCTGTGAAGAACCCCAGCGGCGCAACCTCAGATGAAGGAACTGAATCGCCATGATTCCTAGTGCTGTCAGCTTCTGCACATAATTAAAAATAAGCACACTAATGAAATTAACTTTGGACAATATACTTTCCTAAATCTCTTAATGCCAAGATTAGCATTACGGGCTACTTCCTAAAAACTGGACAACACAAAAAAAAGATCTTTGTTTCTATATAAGGGTTACTAGGTACTAAGAATAAAACATTCTGTGCACGGCCATCTGCGCATGTGCACCTTCAACTCAGTATCAGTTACAGCTACAAGGAGTAAAGTAAAGTAAAGTAAAGTTTGTCCCACTACGTGCCATACAGGCGCTTGGAGTGAGTGGAGGTATAGCTCCTCTCTTTCTTGACTTCGGCACTAGATGGGGGTAAGTGGTCAGCATCAAGCCCCGGCCGGCTTTATCCTGGGAAAGGACCCCAGTACCCATTGTAGAGGAGGCTGGGTGGGCCCCAGAGCTGGTCTGGATGCAGAGGCTAGAGGAAAAATCCTCTGCCCCAGTTAGGGATCGAACCCCGGTCATCCAGCCCGTAGCTAGTCACTATACTGACTGAGCTATCCCAGCTCATACAACAAGGAGTATTCAGCTTCATTTATTGACTTTAATGAAACATAATTTAACTTAAATAGCTTCTTAATCTCAGGATAAAAGTCTGTTAAATAAAATTACAAACACTTGTGATTGTCATTTAAGAACAAAACATAAAGACATTATAATTTGTTACAACAACAGTATTCCTACCTGTACAAACTGGGCAGCACTTTCCTGGTTTCTTGACCGGATTTATGCAGGAAACAGAACATACTTTCTGTGTACACATTTTCTGGCCACTGCTGCACTGACAGCGAGTGCATGCATCTTCATGCCAGTTTTCACCCTCATGGTATGTGACATTGCCCACAGAGCAGGTTTTTGGTGAAGACCGATCTACAACACAAGTAAAGCCCCATAATTACCAAAAATGTCTCACAACACTAGAAGGTGTAAGTGTGTTTGAGGTTAGGACAGGCCAAAAAACCCATTCTATAAAAAAAAGTATCATGTTGCAAAATAATACATATGGCCTCTAATTATTTGGCATGACTTCAAAAATGACCAATGTATGTGAAATTGAGGATCTTACAAAATGGGATATGAGAGTGCAGACTACATTCAATTGGCTCAAGACAGGGTCTAGTGGCAGGATCTTTTGAACACCGTAATGGGCCATCAGCAACAGGATTTATATCTCTTTGCATTGTAATCTCTCTACTTTTTATTATCTCCAACAACAATATTCGTATGGTCAATAAATAAATATCAAGAACAATAAGATGTATAAAACTATTAGAAATTGATTCAAAGAAACCAAAAAAAGTGCTTACCTAGACATATGGGACAGCACTGATTTTTGGCAAGGACTGGCCGGCTGCAGGTTATGTTAGTGCATTGCTGTGTAAAGCAGCTAACATGACCATTCACGCACGCACAACTACGACAGCTGTCTTCCATCCATGCTGTTCCATGTAGGTGATGTGCATTGCATGACTTGGCATGTCCAGGACTTGAGACAGGAGCAAAATCAGCACACATGGGGCAGCACTGTCCAGCCTGATAAACAGGTTTCAGACAGGGTGCAGGTGGGCAGTGATGTGTCTTGCACAACACTCGCCCCAAATGACAAAGACACTGTGTGCAAGCATCTAGAGGCCATGTTTCTCCTTCAACTCGATACACACCATCCACTGAATGACACACCATTGCTTGCTGAAGTTTCTTAGGTTTGTGTTCATTGTACCCTGTGTCTGTGAAAGATAAAATGTAACAATAAAGTGATCCAAGAAAATCAAAGCCAAAATTCCATGTAGGTATAAGAAAGAATGAGGGTCTAAAGTTCAAGAAGTGGAAAGAAACAAAAGTATCTCTGAAGCCTGAAAGAATGTTTGTTGCCTTGGAAGACAATATCCAATTCTCTCTCTTCCACCAAACAAGTGAGCCAATGAGGCACATTCTGCTTAAGTAGATGTGGCTGATGATTAGGTTTCTTTTGTATTTCATGAATTTTTATATACAGATAGCACCACTATGCATATTATTTTGTCACATTTTTACTGAGCATAGTAGTACTCAGTATGAAAGTTTGCTGGGGTTTACTGGTTAAATCCGTGGCGTAACAGCTCCAGAGAGCCAAAGTCGACTAGCTTGACTGCTGGCCTCACATTCACATGCCTGTTCCCAAAATCAGGGGTGGAAGTTATCTCCATTAGAAGAAGCAATATTTCTGTTTGCCAGTCTGTAAACCGATTTTAACTTTAAAAAATCTGAGCATCACCTGGGCAGCGTGGACAACAATCACGTGATACATTCAACACTGGTTGCTTGCAGGCTGGCACTGGGCATGTAATGAGGTTACACATCTCCACTCCACCATGACAGTAACACTGTCGGCATCCATCAAACCATACTTCTCCATCATCATGATGCAGTTCACCTGAAAAAGTCATACCTGAAGTTCCGCTGCCAAAAACAACTGGTCAATATTACCAAATGCAATAAGATTAAAGTAACAGACACATACCTGCTGATATGCACGACGTTTCTGTAATGATATGGTTAGATGTCGTAACTTCGGGGATATGTTCTGATGATGCTGTAACACACAACAATGACACGAAACCGCTGAATAACAGTAGATAGAACAGAGCATAAAAAATTATACTTCTTAAAGCATCGGGGCTATAAACTCAGCTGCTCAGTCTCACTGACTAAACAGATTTATATTTGTATTGCTCGAGTTCCAAAGAGCATTTCAGATCCTTTCCATAGCCTGCAGGCAGCAATAATTACCCACCACTGTCCAGACGAAGTAAACACCTAAGTAATCATAGAACAATTACCTGAGCAGAAGTTTATTAAGATACAAAACGTCTTGGAACTCAAGGCTTACTGAATTTTGAATAGAGATTTTGATGTGTAATGTAAATAATTTTCTTGTCCCAAAGTATGGCAATGAAGCATAAACTCGGTGAAATACGTAACATACATTAGCAGAGATTTCTGCTACCTCAAAGTTATCAGTTTCATGTCAGCTGCTTGTTTGAGATATTTAACATTCAAAACAATGTTTTATGTAAAATTTAATGGTATGTTTATGGTCTATTTCCAAACGAAACTAATCATCAGACTGCAAGCTAAGTATATTACATTTCGTACGGCCATCTTGTTCTTGCTTTGTATTATGCAAGAATATGACATGAAAAAAGTTGCATACTATTTGAAGATCATTTACCAAAAAATGCTTCGTGGCCCTATCACCCCTTTTACCAAAGAAGTATGTGCATCAGTCATGCTGACATTACTGATGGAAGTATGAAGGTTGAATAACTTCAAGTGGCTCGATGTTCACACCATGTTCCATGCCCATTCATTAATTAGAGAGACAGATACAAATGCAGGCATGATGTCAACAAAAGCCCATCTTTTCCTTTAAAAAAAAAGAATTACTTAAAACAAGTTATACCAACCTTTACATTTGCAAATTGGGCAGCCACGATCATTAGTACGCAGCCCATGCACACAATTCTTGTTGCAGTCCATCAACGGGCGACACTCCTTGCATTTGCAAACTTCGCAGCCCGCTTTGTTGAGTCGGAAGCCGTGCGAGCAATTCTTATGACAATCTGAGAGTGCAGGACACTCGGCTGAACATTCACACAGCTTGTTTCCATGACTGTCTTGCAAGTAGCCATTTGGACACTCCAGCACACACTCATCTGAAACCGATCAAGAGAACAATTGTTTCTTCGGAAAGGCAAATGCAACTGCAAGTTATCAATATTATCTTTTATACCACCGTTAAGTAACTTGCACATCCAAGTGTGGCCTACAGGCTAATTTCATGAATAAAAAATTGGAGACATTAATATATACAAGGTGTCCCGCAATAGGATGTCCTTAGCTTAACTTGAGTAGAAAAGTTCAAATTAACATGCGTCCGATCCGCAACGGTTTGTCAAGAAAATCAGAAATATCATTTTATTGCCTCTAATTTCTATTCCTCAGACACATACATTGAAAACCTAATAGCAAGGAAGAAATTCCAAGCTCCTCAATGGTGATCCTCACTTAATGGTACCTGCACCTTGTCGTGGTGGTGGGGGCTTGAGTACCTCAGTGACTCCAAGAGCTATGCTGGCGGTAGCATAGCTACTGGTAGGGCTTCCCTAGCCAGATTGGTCGAGGGGGAGAGGTCAGACTAAGACAGGTACCTTGGTCCTCCAGGTTGGGGGTTGATCGCAAGGCTAACAACCTTGCACCAAAAAAGGAAGATGTTTCCAAACCTTGATCAAAGCCTCGGACAGACAGACCTAACAGAGGACCGAATGGAAGAGGAGAATTGAGGAGGCCATGGACCGAATACGGACCGGAGAGCCATAGAAGAAGAAGAAGAAGAAGAAGAAGAATGGTGATTCCTTTAATAATATGTAGTTCTGAGAACTTAAGATACGTGTCTCCCTTCAAACATTTCAATTTATATGATGTGGATAGCAAGAATAATTATACAGTTACGGAGGTATGAAGGATATTGGTAGCTTATAGCTTATGTTTACCTGCTTGACACCGACAGCTGTAGCAACCATTATTGTCCCTCACAAAGCCATGCAAGCAGCGCAGGGAACAGTTGTTGAGAGCTGGGCAGTGTGGAGGAATTGTGACCACCGATGTTGCTGTAAGAGAGACGAACATGCTTAACCCCTGGAAGCCAACAGTTCCTGCATGCACTTCGCTGAACCGACAGTCTCGAAGCTAAGAAGACAACTACGAGATGTAGGACACTGCATTTCATGGGATGTACCGAGCTGCATAAAAGGTCAATAAATGGTCATGTCTTGGCACTGACCCCCATAAGCACAAGGACATGAAGGCATAAAGCAAAACTCTAGCCACTTTACCCACAGAGAAACAGCGCTCGGTACCTCTGGTAAGGGACTGGATAGTTCTCACACTAGGTTCAGACATGACGTTAATAGGAAATCACTGAAAAATCACAATTGCCATGGTTTGTAGGTTTCACCTGACTCCATTTGCTATGGAAATCTTCTTAGTACCAAGTTCAAAGTTCGCCAGGAATTTGCAGAATTCACAACCAACACATCCATCAGTGTAATCAGAAGTTGATGGAAATACAAACTACTTCTGAAGTACAGCAATTATATGGTAAAAAGGGGAAAATTTCACTTAGAATTTTTTTTACATGTTTCCTAAACTGTTTTCTACCAACACACTTATATTCCTACACACACGTACTGCCCGTAAATATGTTATAGAAACAAATATACTTAATTCTGAACTGCAATAACAATTTCTAACTGTAAAGACAAACTACCAAACAGTTAATGATGATCTTATGGCTTTTTGCACTTTGTGGACTGATCAGTAGATGCCAATGTTTCAGAGAAACTATGTCTCCTCCATCACGGTTGAAGATGGACACGGTATCTCTCTCTTAACTTTTGTCACATTTTGACAGCATATTCGAATGAATGTTTCACACTGCAACAATTTGTATCTTGGTATATTGTTTTTCTTAGACTATGGTAGAAAAACAAAGGGTAAACAATAATTTCCTGCCCCTCTGCTGTATGTTGCATGATACATTTTTTAAACTGAAAAAAATAAATCTAGCCACTGATCACAATGCTTTTGGGGGAAATTGATGAAGGCTTTGAAGTAGTAACTTCAAATATGGCCAAAAGATGTCAGATTCTCCTGCTGTAATTATTCGCAATACATAGCGAAGAAGCAATACGCTGAACATTTTAACTTAACCAACAGGCATTTATTCCGTACCGTAAGATAACAGTGCCTGGATTGACAGTGGAGAGCTCAGTCTTACCATCACAGAGAGGACAGCATTCGTCAGGAACATAACGTGGATGATCACATCTTAGGACACACATGTGTGCCTGGCATTTCTTGGCACCAGCGACACACGTGCAGGTAGTACAGGGGTCCTCTTGCCAGTCCTCACCATTCTGATGAAGCTCTCCAGTTGATGAAACACAGCCACCAGACAGTATGAGCGAGTTCTCAGCTACCGGATCAGCTTCTGAAGATTGTCAGAAAGCATGGAGAATATTTATATATAACCCAGTGCCAAATCATTTGAACATTGGGATTCTAAATAAAACGGTTATAATTTATCACATTCAAATGCTGATCGAAACTGTGCGAAACTAGCCATTGCTAATATGATTATCAATAACTAATTCTGATTGTACTGAATTTTTGCTGTGAAGAAAGGCATTTTAGTGGTTTTTAATTTACATTCTAAAATTGTAGAATTTACATATTTGATTTTAGTGAAATAAATATTTTTGCAGTTATCAACCACTCTGGTCATTTGATAGAGACCCCTAAGTCCTCTGTTAGTTACATGTCCTGTTCCTTGATTTAGTATTCAAGATTTTCTTTGTGTTATACACATTTTGTATTACTCTAATCACATGTTATGGGTGTCTCGCTCCCTAAACATCTACTCCGTATATTCAGCTGAATGTTCGATCAAAGTCAAAGAAAAGTATATACCTACTTCAATTACATTTCCTTCCATATTTCTTAGTGCAACAATGTTTACAGTCCCATAAGAACAAACACGATATTATTTTACGGTTCCAAATTCAATTATCACAAAAAATCTAAATTTTTATGGTAAAATGCATATTACTAATTGAAATAATTAAAATGTCTGTACTTTAAACACAAACCTTCTTTAATCTGAAGAGCCTTGAGACATACAAAAAGCAAATTTTTCTATCCGTAATTCAACAAATCAAGAAATGAAAAACTAAAAAACATTGTAAACTGTCAATAAACTCAAATAAATTAAAGATTATAATATGTTGCAGGAAATAGAATATAAAAAACAGCTGCTTAACAAAGACTTTCATTTGAAGCATTGAACTCACCAACACACACCGGACAGCACTTTCCCTGTGGAACCTGAGTCACCCGGCAAGATGACGGCAGTTCGGGACATTGGGAAGTCCTTTCGGCACAGAAGCTGAGCCCGTTGTTGCAACTGCACTGGGTGCATTCATTCTTCCACCAAGTCGAACCATTCTTCCACACATCTCCATCGAACACACAAGTGTCATTCAGTTCTGGAAGCATCACATTCCATCTGTACTGCGAGATATAAAAAGTGAACTACAGAATCGCTGTTTTTAACAGTTCGAAACAACTGCCTTACCAATTTAGGATTCCCAGAGGTTTGGTTTCAGAACGTGAGATATGCCCCTTTTGTGGGTGGAAACGAGTATTCTTACATAATACTCACAGAACTGAAGTTTCCAACACAAAAATACAGCAATTGACATCGTCCTGAGTCACTTCAGTCTTCTAAAAATCACAGATTCCAGTGATAGACTGTTTTAATTATTGTAATAAATCTTCAAATCCAACAAATCAATTAATTTCTAAACATTTCTTTTTTTAGCCTCATAAATAACGAATTGTGAAGAACATGGTAGGAAGAAGTTGTGGCATCATTTTTGTACAACATTTGTAGGAACATCCTGCCTTCATTTTCAAGGCTGAAGTGTAAAAAAGTCAAGAAGTTGATGGGTAAAATCGGGGTAGGACTGAGCCAGCAGCAAATAGAGGAAGACCAGTCAATCAGACACCCTGAAAGAACTCAAGAAGGTTCTCCAAGAAAACAAGTCACACACTTGAACCAGCCTTCCGCTATGGTGGCCCTAATAAGACAGCTTTTCTCATCCTTGTCCCTGTTGGCCTGGATTTGGCTCAATCGTACCCTCCCCTCCCATAGGCAATCCTCCTGTGCTCTCTGGACCAATCGTCTCCCTATCTATTAACTCCTTAACCTTCGGAACTTCAGTCCTGAATCTCTGACATGCAGTCTGTATAGTGTTAAAAGCCGCACCAAAATCGTCAGGCTGTTTCATACAAAGAGAATAACACAAGAAAGATAATCTTTGTGCTAAAACTAAAAAGCAGAATGCATTTAAAATCGACCGTTTAACATACGTAATTTGTACAAATTGCAACAAACAGACCACCGGTTTCATTCAGCATTGTGCAGATACATGTTATGCTCGCACTCAGTTCACAGGCAGTGCTGAAACTCCAATATTCTCAACAATTACTTACCGTGCTCTACACACTTGTAAAGTGGACAGCAAGTGCCAGGTTTTTGGTTGCCTTGACGCACTACTCTAGCATGTTCACCGTCACTGCAATCTGGCTCTGGGCATGGCCCTGGAAGACATTCACAACCCTGTGGGTGAGAGCAACAGTCCCCTGGAGCACGAAGGTTTGGCAGACGATAGCTATCAGTTGGACAGTCCACACCTTCATCTGGACATATGACTTCACTGCAATTTTTATCTGAAATAAAATAAAATCTTCAAGCCGGCTGGTCTTTACGTTATTTAATGACATTATTTATTTATCATTAAGGCAATGTCCTACGTAAATGATAACAAGCGAGCTACCCGAGCTCCATAAGCAGCATGGGGTGTCATATGAAGTGGGGAATCGCTTGTGTCCTTCGTGAGAGACCACAATAGAAGCAAGCACACGGCCTTCCTGCGCATGCGCCTTCCCTGTACTGTACGGTCAGAGCCTTCTTGTGTATGCGCCTCTGGCCAGCGCAGCGACTCGCACAAAAATATCAAAATATTTGATATCGGACTACGAGTAGAAGGCGACAGAGGTATGCACGAGCCGAAATTTTAGAATTTCATCCATCCAGGCCAGAGTAGCATTTGAAGTTTATCCTCAGATATGTTAACTGTACCCAACCTAACCCATACTTCCAATTATTGCAGCCCGAATAAAGCCCGGTCTATTTAAATTCAACAATGACTATCGTGTCATTAAAATATTTTTCTTTCAAAGCATAAATGCCAACATCAAGGACTAATAATTGGATCTGTCAATGGAAAATTACGTACACACGTGGACTTCCTCCGAGTGAAACAAATTGTATTTTGTCCTGGTGATTTCTCATATTGCCAAAAGAACAGCCCCCAGTCCCTTGTCAGTGTTACCTTTTGGCTGCACACATTCATATACGTCACAGCAGTCTCCCGGTGTGGTCGTCCCCGTCCGCAGTAGTACTCGGGTAGCGCCGAAGCGACAGAGGGGTTGAACGCAGCGCGCAGGCGCACACTGGCAACGGTTCCCGGGCACACTCGGGTCGCTTGGGGCCGAATCCGGGGGGCACAGCGCCTCGTCATCCATCAGCAGTTCGGCACAGTCGGCCGTGCTGTTGCACTTTGCCCCATAATCTGGAAAACAGAACAGCATTAGCCATGTTCACATGAGCCCGACACCAAACGAACTGAATCCTGTCCACGCATGTGCACACCTTCCTTCTCGAAGGTCCATTTCAGAACCCTCCCACCAACGCTTCGTTTCCCAAGGTTATTTCCCTCTGAGGCTTTCTGACGTATAATTTACCCTTTTCATGCTACACGAGACCGGAAAGGTGTGCTACAAGTAGAAAACACAAAATTTTATCTTTCAAATTCTGCATGCCTCATTTAGCGATGGTGTTCATTCGTTACTGCTTACATTTTCCTATTATCGCTGATGCAAACATATTCTCAAACTCAGACGCAAAATCTTTCCTCGGCATTCTTAAACCGGAAGTAAATTCAGTCAACGGCCAATGCGCGTAAAACCTGGATAGACTATGGACGAAACTGTAATGAAACACTTTACTTCCAGGTTGTAACGGTGATGAGAACTTTTTGTAAAGCCACGCCCACTGAACGAATTCAT
Organism: Zootermopsis nevadensis; assembly: GCF_977971745.1. Classification (NCBI taxonomy): domain Eukaryota; kingdom Metazoa; phylum Arthropoda; class Insecta; order Blattodea; family Termopsidae; genus Zootermopsis; species Zootermopsis nevadensis. The sequence goes on along the minus strand of NW_028259149.1, from coordinate 10,778,659 downwards.
ACATTCATCTTCAATTAAATTAAAACAGAAGTTTTACATCTTAATTAAACACAAACGCCTTTTGAGAAAAACCATAATATTTCGATTTTATATAAACTTGCAAATCTTCACTCTCTATTATAAATTTGCAGTTCGATCACCATGTGAAGAGGTTTACTGCATTAATCAAAATCGCGTGACAAATGGAGAAAACACCTACAAACTTTCAAACTGCACCGCTACAAAAACAAAAACAACAACAGGCAATTCATATTGTCGGTTCAAGATAATCATCTTCCCGAGGATATAGTTCAAACACTGTCCCTAAGACGGTATTACATTGCGAAGAATGGCGCCTATCCACGACTGAAACTCACAAGCAAAGAATGACCCATAAGCTTCATGATTTCCCATGAGATTTCTACAAAAACTGCACTTGAAAGAGAGAGGGATTTGTCCCTCTCACTTCTCCCTCCCCACTATTTCTCATTACGCCAGCTTCGAACAAAGAAACATCGACGCAGAAAGAATACATCTTTGGTGGTACCGATCAAAACACAGCCGGCAGGTGCACATCTTTTAACAAAATGGAACTCAGAAGCCCAAAGCAACAGATCATGAAAGCTGACAACACTGTTACCACCTTAGCCAAGACAAGTTGTAATAACAATTTATAAATATTACCCTAACGAAAAAAGCATTTACGTCCATTATCTTTATGATACTCTTAGGGTAACACAAATTTCACAGTCACTTACACGGATCGCAACAATCGTATTTTTGCGATGTGTCATGACTTTTGCTCCGTATAAAAAGAAACAAAATACCTTCAATATAATTTGATGTGTACAATTTAAGAAGGGCGCTACATTGAAAACATTATTATATACATGGGAAAGGTTTGTTTGTCAGACGACCCACATGAAGTGGAAAGGTCTCTAGAAGAATATCGTTTACAATTTAATTCTAAATATATTATCTTCACTGTGAGCAGAGAACAAACTCTGTCAAGGAGAAATGAGATAATGTAATACGTTACAGTGAGAGCAAATGTTAACTAGGAAATGGGGAAAGTGTGTGATAAATGAAGGTTACTTCACGTATTGACGGATTACTTATATATAAAAATACACAGCAGGCGAAAGAGCCGGGATAGCTCAGTCAGTATAGTGACTAGCTACGGGCTGGACGACCGGGGTTCGATCCCCGATGGGGGCAGGATTTTTCCTCTAGCCTCTGCGTCCAGACCGGCTCTGGGGCCCACCCAGCCTCCTCTACAATGGGTACCGGGGTCCTTTCCCGGGGGTAAAGCCGGCCGGGGCGTGATGCTGACCACTCACCCCCATCTAGTGCCGAGGTCAAGGAAGAGAGGCGCTATATCTCCTCTCACCCCAAACGCCTACATGGCGTATAGTGGGACAAACTTTACTTTTACACAGCAGGCGAACTGTGAGTTTGTTCGTCGAAGATAAGTAAGCAGATATCAACTTTTCGGATAAACATACTGCATCCATCTTCAGGTCATAAGTGGCGGTACTGGGAAGTGGAGAGCGTAGGCGAGGGGTAATGAGTCAATGAAGGCGAGGAATGAGGACATGCATTGTCTATGTCAACAGGGAGTCTAAACCACAAGGGCACCATCTTCATTTGCTGAAAATACTTACTGCTAACAGCGCTAGTCAACAGATGGCGTTCCTAACGGGTGGTTCGCGAATCGCCACGGACTCTCATGTTTGTTTGCATCATAATACAGTATTTAATCTATATTTTTATTACTGGAAAAACAAATTTTGCATTCGCGAAATTTGAAACATTTTCACTAATAAATTTGCATCGTAAACACGGTCACGTATTTTTGTAGTCTTACGATTAATCTTCGATTTTAATACCAAGCAAACGCTTTGATTTCTATGATATAAGTCCATACGTTTAGACGTGATAGTAATAATATGTAAACTTTTATTTTAATTGTACACTGTGAGGCAGGCGGAGGGCAGTTCCTGCAAAAGCCCATTGCTGTTCCATTGGTCCTTGAATAGCAAAAGGTAGCGAACCTTTGACTGATAACCAAATTTTTCAAGTAATAGAACTGATATACAGAGATTTATTCTTAGAAATCTGTTCAGTATGCGGAGAATATCTCGATTATGTGAGCTGCTATCAGCTTCTCACGGAGGGGTCTGTTCCATAAAAACGTTTTTAATGGTCAAAGCAGGCTATCGTAAAATGTTTAAAATAAGCGTTGAAATACCTTAATTAACGAGACCTGTTTTTCAACTGCATATTTGTATGTACAACGAGCATATTTCGAAAATGTTAAAAAAAAAAAGTTCATTTCCAGACTTAAAGAGGAATTACATCAAACTGACCGGGCCCAAAACCGAATTCACTTAACGGCTTATGCTTTTAACAAAAACACAAAACTTACACGACATTCATTAAATAATTTATGTGGTTCATGAAGACAGTCTTGAAGCCAGAATTATGCGTTCACTTTTTACAATTCATGCCAATGAACAAATCTCCTGCCTCGCAATTTGCAACTTCCGACACGAAGATTAACCGAACTGAAGTACTTCGTGATTAATCTCATTTCCTTCTGATAAATGCGGAGATAATCCATTAAATTATGCCACGACAGTTGACAGCGTCGTTAAATAAATCAAAATGTACAAGAATCACGTACAGAACTGGGCACCAACAATAACACGGCTCGAACTATCTCCACCTTGCAACGTTCAGCTCACCGCCACGAATATGACTACTGTTCTGCAGCAATTCACGTTTTTTCTTCGAATTAGACATTATATAATGCTTAAAGACATCGGGCAAAAATCACTGTAGTTAACGGAAGGTACAGAAAAACCACACTCAGACAATACTCACTTCCAAGTTGGGACTTGAAAAATTCCAGACGCCCGATTTTTGTTACACAGAGTGTACCAGTTGCGCCTATGATCTGCAGTAAACGTAACGGGTGCTTCCAGAGGGATCACCACTATTGTCTGCGTAGGCCTTCTTGGTTTACGGGCTTCACAAGTAAATAAATAACTATAGCTCTTTCCCCAAAGTATTAGGCAAATCCTAAAGCAGGTGGTGGGGTCGTAAACATTTTATTTAAACTGAGTATATGCATCGTATTATCTTCCATGATGCATAATCGCAATTTAGAACACGTCACGCGTTTCTAAAAGGTCACGCAATTAAAATAGCGAGAAACGTGATGCAACGCGTTACGTCAAACGTCAGAACGCAAGGAACTAGCGTGTAAGCACTCGAGGTTTGGCTAACACCTTAGCTATTTTGTCTCTCTTGTAAATGCACCTACGTAATCAGACGGCGAACGTAAGCCGGAACAAGGAAACTAATAATGCCTGTGATGGGCTGGATTAAGCTGATTAAAGATGTATTTTATCAGATCGATTCTTCTGTGTTCCAGTGAATGGCGTACAACTTAACTAAGAGAGTAAAACTTTTATTTTTAATCTTTCGAAGAGTTAGCAAGTCTAACGAATTTATCAAAAGTGTGGTATAATACTATCACTTTCTCCTTACATTTTTCTCAGCTTTATCATGTATTTGTTTTGTATAAATTTGAACGATTACTATAATTGTATATTTTCCTTTCTCCTGCAGTTATCTTAATTCTTAATCAGTGTCAAAATGACGAATGTGAGACACTGACACTCAGGGTTATGTCAGGAGAACACTGATCAGTGATAATACGTGATTTAATAGGAATGTACTAAAGGTTCTGACATTGGCATTACAGATGCATCCAATTCTTACTTCAGTTATAATATTAAGAGTCAAGAAACTGCCATACAATTTAAAAGTGATCTTATAAACTGACAAACGAATGAGTGATTATAATACATACGTAATTAAGACAAAATATATATTGTTATTGTAGGGGAGAAAAATTATCTCATTTGAAGCAATAAGCTCACCCTTCTGGCCAGACTAAAGTTTTCTTCAACAAAGCAACGCTACAACAATAATCTTATGGGCTATGCAACAAAATTTCAGCAGCTGTTACAGCGTCGTAAAACGGAACCCAATACAAAATGAGTGGAACGGGTGTCCATTTTGAAGTGAAGCTTCCGTGCGCCATCACACAATGGCCGTCTCGAATCTGCTCGTAGCCCCGCACCACAAAGGGGCATAGGCGATGATTCTGTGATGGCAAACAATAAAGAATGAAAGAACGTAGCTTTCTGGCTTCAACAAGTAACCTTAAATAAAGAATGCGCCTTGTGCATGGAAATAGCTGTAATGTTACGAGAGCAAACTTCTTGATATTAAAAATGTACGGGCACACAATAATGGTTGCTACCACATGTGCGGGACCAATGCTGCCACCTTTGTTGCACGGAAGTCCTTGTACCTCATTCGTCGTCCTCATTTTGCATTTATACGCTGTAGGTACCGGGCTCTTGAGAAGCCATTCCCGGCACGGCTATCATATGACAGATAAAACGTCGAAAGGTGTATTCCACGGAACGGAAATCTGCCAACTGTGGTATTCGCCGCAGTACCGAGCAGGTCAATTTCGCTTGTTCCGCGAGACAAGAAGGGCCTTTGTTTCATTTTATTAGTGCGGGGCATCAAAGTAAACAGACGACGTAATATTTAAATCAGACATTCCACGGTCGGAAAATCTACAAGAAAAAGAAAACCTGCAGGACTTAGACATAAATGGGAACATATAATTAATACGGACCTCGAAGAAATACAGTGGGAGAGAGTGGATTGTCTTCAACTGGCTCAGACCAGTGACAGACAAGTGATAGGCTCTCGTTAATGTGGAAATAAACCTTTGGGTTCTACAAATGGTTGAGAATTCCAAAGAAGTACGTGTTTCGTGGAGTCGTATATTCTGACGATACAAAAACATCTATACTGGGCACTTGACTCCTCTCAACGATGACATAATTTCTAATAAAAAAATCCGTTAAGTGGTTAGTAAAATAAACCATTCAGAAAGTTCTACAGTGGGGTAGTCTACACAGTTCGTTTGCGTACTGAGAGCTGTTAAAGCAAAATACAACTTAGGAGCCCACGTTCCTTTAACCCTTTCATTGCCAGGTTTTACTCTAAACAGGAACTATATGCGTCTCGGTAAAGTATTTCTTTCAGGTGTCGACGAACAAGATAAAACGTTCTTCAGAACAGCATCGAATGCCGTAATTATCTTTCCAGCTCTGAATACCCCAATGACACCATCCCCGGACGGTGTGAACACTTCATGTCTCCACCTGTAGCAAGCATTGCGCGATCACTGCTCTGGTTAAATGCGGGCACATGAATGTTTTCGCAGTCGCCATATTTGAAATTACTAATGCAGAAAAATGCTTCGTATAAAGTTTCTACGTATGTTTATGTCCCATCCTCATGTAACATTTCATATTCCTGCTGTGTTTCATCAGATCTACCACCAAGTCTTCGTGTCGCCGTCATGTTATATTAAATTAAAATAATTACTTAGATAAAAAATACAAATTTTAATCCCTTGCAATTTGATAACGTATATAAAGCGTTGCAGATAACGTTTTGATTTTCAAAATGTTCACACGCCCGCTAGGCTGGGATCTGTGACGACAGGGAATTGCAAATTATAAAGTACAGACAGCCTCAAACGGTATGTTTATAGAAGGTTTAACATACTTTTCAAGACTTGTTATGGAAACAAGATACAGTAATGATACTTTGTCTTAAACGTGTGAGTTCAAATTGTATTTACAGGCTTGGAACGGAAATTGTTAAGACAGTTCAAGTGTTCGGAATAGCGACTGCTTGGCATTACTAAAAACAGAATGACACAGCACTGTTCCCGGTGGGTATTGCAAGGCAAGCCATTACTGACTATACGGGGGGAGACAGACACATTTTGGGGAGGATGAGGGACAGAAAAATAAGGAACCAAAACGTAAGAAAAAGGAGAAATAAAGGGAGGACAAATTAGAGAAAGACAAACATAAAAGAAAGATGGAGAGAGGGAAAGGAATGAAACAAAGAAACGAATGCGATAATGAAAAACAGAGACGAGAAACAATTAAAGAGAAAGAAGATACAAAAAACAAGAAAGACAGACATAAGCAAAAAAGAAAACGGAAATAACATGAGAAAACGAGAAACAAAATGAGAGAAATGAAAACAAAAGAGACGGAAGCATGTTGTTAACAGCAACATGGCAACGCTGTCACAACTCGTTAATATTAATACGAACAGTAACTAACAATTCCACACGTGATGACCACTTTATTAAGAGAGGAAGTTTCGGTGACTGTGTAACTAAACGTACATTAACCCAGCGGTCACTTGGTCATTAAATCTCGGCGAGAGACTCTTTGTGACCATGCCAGCTGGTAGGAATTATACGCAGACAGTAGCAAACCAGAAGGAAGAACCTGGACCGATTGTTTCACATCAGACTTAATTGAAACCCTGGCACTGGCGATGGCAGATGCAAAGGGCATACCGGCATGCAGAATTTTGCTGATAAAACCTCTGGGAAAGCAGCCACTTGGAAGACCGAGCAACAGATGGGAGGATACATTAGATGGATCGGAGACGTGTGGAAGTGGCTGAGAATCGTGTACAATGATCAACTTCGGTGTTATCGACGCTGAACTTAGGGATTGCAAGAAAAGCGACCCAGCCCACTCACAGATCTGCAGCCGCGGAGAAACGACGAGCTGTCCATATGTGGGGAAGTTTCATGGTTGGTCCGCTTGTGGTCTGTCAGACACGTTCAGCGAGCCACGACAATGACCCAGAATATCCCAAGGTAGGCCCGAACATGTTCGACGGGCCTTTCTTTTGAAAAGTTTACTTTTTTCGTGGTAAATCACTAAAAACATCAAAAATGTTATTTGATAGCAATCAAAACTTATGCAGAGAATCTACTGAAGAGTACCAAACTTGGAATAACGATAAAACGGATGTTAAGGATGCCTTTTTTCTTTCATCGTCTATGGTCAGCTTGACCATCGTGACCCCTTTTCGGGGTTTTCTTGCTGAAGTACCTCGGAGGTTTCGCCACAAGACTGGAAGAGGAGGACGGACAAACATCCATGCCTTGAGTGGGACTCGAACCCACGGTCGCAGAGGCCGGGCCTCAGACCGCGTGGCCACTGCGGCCGGCACAAAGATGCCTTGCCCATGATCAAATAACGTTGCAACTCGTGGGCTCATAATAATGTAACTAGCATAGAATACCCCGTCAAAATTGACGGGAATTAATCTTTTAGTGTTGGACATTCTTACAATTTACTGTGTCATTATCGCACACTCAAGCATGACAATCGTTGCCTATTTTTTAGGAGTAGATTGTTTTAATTAATGTTGTCATTGCAAAAAATATGTGGAGATACGAAAAATATATAATTAATTATACGGGACTCCGATCCGGTTGGATTCATAATGTTCGTATGTGTGTGCTGGCCAAGTCCACGGACAACCCGCGGGGTGTTCGCATGCGAATGAACCTCTTGGATTACCCAAAGTTCTTGTTGCCTACTGTCAAGTAAAATTTTCTTAAAACATGGATGTTCTTCTGGAATGTAACATCGTTCGATACGTGATACGCGTTTCAGTCTGTTCTGGGGCTGACTATACCGGTTCTTTTTAACTGTAACGTCGTTATTGTCGCGTTACAGCCCCAAGGGCTATTATCCCGACGCCTCGCTGGGGGGCAGTTTTGATAGATAGCCGCATGACAGGGAGGAGGGGAAGTCCCAAAATACTGCAGTTCAGCCGACACATCAAACAAACAGATTACTGTTTGAAATGCAAACCACACGCGTTCAGAAACAGCTAGAAACGCGTTGCTCCAACACGTGTGGACATAACAACCAGCTACCAATTGCCTACATTACATACTGTTGGATAACAATCAATCACAAAAGTTGAACTGCAGAGATTCAAGATGGCTACTACCCAATATCTGCCTCAGTCAGCGCAGTCTCTTGACCGAGATTCGAACCCCGGAATCTCTCGAAAGCGAAGGCAGGAGTGCCATCATAAGCCATTCCTATATTAAAAAATACGTAAACTGTGCTTGAAGTGAAAGCAGAAACAAAGCGACTATACCAAGGAGACTAATGAAATGGGGCTGTCGGGGTGGAGCACGGTAATAAATCACGGAAGACGTCGATACAAAAAAAAATGTAAATATACAACACAGCTTTCATACTGGTGTGGCACAACTGAACTGTCGGCAACAAATTGGTACTTGACAAAGTGAATTCAAGCACAACAGGGCGAAAGTAAACGTCGTATTGTTTATGGACGGAAAATTAGAGCCAGACAACTGAGAGGCCACTATATCCGAAAGCGCCACACAAGTAGTCTCAACACTTGTCAATTCCTAATCAGCATCACACATGAAGAAAGCCAGCCAACTCCGCGGACGTTGCAACGGAACTATGTACACTCGATCGGGCGTGTACCAGACGGATGCTCGTTAACACTTCTTCGCCTCTCTTCGCTTTCCTGTGCCGTGAACTTTCCCCAGGCACACGATGTGGGCAAATCACTCACTGAGTCACACACTTAATGACTCAGCAGCTTACGACGCCGAGACAGTTCCACCCACCTCTCGTCATCACAAGACGATGGTTGCCTGATAACCGAATTGAAGGCATTTTCTTTGTCCTCCCTGTCACTTGTCGAAGAAATTTCTGCACCAACATTCTGGACAAGGACGACAGCCTTCTGGGACACTGCGCCGTGTAGTCTCGCAGAATTCTTCATACTCACTGCCGTGAGAACCTAAAAGCTAACATTCTGGACGAATTCGTGGGAAGTCTTGTACTCGGCTGGGGAACCGTACATAACAAATTCGAAAGTTCTGTAATGGGCTGGGTAGCCCTGTATTGGATCGGAAAGCCCACTGTTGGGCCTTGCCGCTCTGTAATAAAATAGTACGTCCTGTACTGAAATGAGTGAACCCTGTAACAAACCGGGAAGTCCAAAAGTGGACTGGGGGGTCTTATACTGGACTAGATAGTCCCGTATTGGGCTGAGTGCTGTCGATGCACACAGCAGAGATAATTGGGCCAGCCAAGTGGTTGGCCCCGATGTCCTTACTTCAAATTGGATAATAACGATGTTACAATGAACAGGGTGAGACAGCACTATTGTCGACCCACAGACAAATATATTAGGACGGAAAGAACATTTACTAAACCACGCGCATTACTGGGGTTCTTTTCACAGTAATAAGTATGGCATGTTCACAAGCAGTGCATATATGACTTCGGCTGGAACTCCCTATATGAAGGATGAGTCTTACTTCAGTAACTGGCAGCCGATCAGCTGGTAAATAAACTCCTTGTTCTTATGGAACCCAAAGATTCGTCATGTTCACAGAAACCCCATCATTGGACGCTATAATGAGCCAAATAAACTGGTCCATACTTTCACATGAATCGGTAAGACACGCGATGGAATAATCCCATTTACGTCCGAGTCTCCATCTGTTACCTCTCCGCTTTAGGTTTTATAACCAAGCGAAGCAATTCTCTGTTAATAAAGCGACAGTGTGCACACGCATACACACAAAGACGCATACACGTGATAATTCGTAATGCAAGTTCAAATCGATGCGAGGGCCATCTGATTCTCTGGCTCCATTAGCAGTCAAATGACTCTCAACACACTGCCAACTTAAATAACTACTAACTCCATGGTAACGGGTAGGCAGGGGCAGTGCGACCTATGGGGCAATCTGACAAAACCTAGAAGGGCCCGAAGTAGCTGGAGAAACTGCGAAGTGAAAGCGATGAAGAAAATATCATGAAAGCAAAATTCTTATTACTGACACCGGTCGAAACTTGCAATACTCAGTTATGTAACAAATCTGATAATAACATTATTTCGGGTGACGGACTACAGATTAGGAAGAGATCCTTCAGGGCCGATTTGAGAGCTCAGTACGTTCCTGATAAAGCTTATTAGAAGATTGTATTCGGCAAAACAAGAAATATCCAGCCTTTTACAGAATCACAAAGTGCACCAACATGCTTACAAAATCACACCACTAGAATTTAGTTCACAACATCACAAACTAATTATCTTAGATATTACGCTGTTCACCCATCTATGCCCCGCAAGTGACGTGTTCTTCAGGTTTTCCAATAAAAATCTATGCATTTCCTGTTTCCTCCACGCATGCTCCATGGCATGCCCATCTCTTCCATACTTTACTGATTCACCAACTTCCCAACATCATCAGTGGACGCACAACATTGTAAACTAGAAGTTCCAGTGAACTTTCTTACGAAACAATGCCCTACCTGATAAAGTGAGAGTCACTCGGCTAGTCAAAAAATGTCACGCTTCTATGTAACCGTGTTCACAGAAATTTGCGATTTGACCCTGAACATGAACAACGGCTGGACACTGGGTGGTAAGAAGTATAAGGGCATAGCGTTCGTACCAAGTTTCGTGGAAGTCCGTCAACTATTTCGAAAGCTATCAGTAAGACACTTCAATAGGAAACAACATGACGTCAGTGTATCTGCCGGGGCAGAAACCGTGACCTCTAGTAGAACACCTTCGTGAACGAATACAATCGCCCATTTGTACACGTAAAAGCCCAGCTGCCAAAGTTGTCCGTAACGTAAGTTGAAGAATAAACAAGTATTTCTGCTACTTAACAACGCCCACTGTGTTCGCAGCGAAGCTCAATGCACCCGTTGTTCTACCGATATAACTCGGCAGGAAACTTTCAATATCTGCCTTCTTCAACCAGAGAGCTCACAGGATCCTATATTCCTGGCGCAAGGGTCTTCGTTCCGCCCCACTTCGCTTAGGCCCGTTACATAGTCAAGCGGACGCTCCGTCCTCCGCTCTCCGCATGCGGATAAGTTACCTTGTTCTTTATGTGACTTTACACGATTCGACGGAGTGGCCCGCGCGCGGAGGAGCCGTCCGCGTGGCCCTTCCGTCTCCGCGTCAGTTAATTCCATTGAACAACTTGTAACTTGCACAGTCAAGAGGACAACGTGCGACGGATCATTTCATTTGTGAAGAGTGCACTGTTCAGTCAACATGAATGTGAATTGTTAATTATGGAGGTCGAATTTGGATTCCAGCTTTCCTATGAGTTCATCAAAGGATTTAATTGACATGCGAAAATACTTAAATAACTTATCACTATCTTCACGCAAATCCATGTTTAATGTCGTGAAAGCACCTTTCAAACTTCTTTGAGCAACTATAGGATGTACATAATATCTTATATTTTTCCGTTGTTTTCTCATTTTATATATGTGGTACACAGCTATTACTTTCAGTCTGTATCCATCCATTTTCTACGACAAATTGATGAACCTCCGCGGCACTGTGTAAACTTGACTATCCGCATGCGGAGAGCGGAGGACGGACGGAGCGTCGGCTCGACTATGTAACGGGCCTTAGGGTAACATTAAAGCTCAGATATGCCACAGCAAGAGAAGACTCAGACAATATTGTAAAATACCACAATACAAAAGAAATCCATCAGTGTTACACCGCAGAAGACCTGAATCATTATTTTTGTTTTGTACAGCGGAATAAGAGGGGAGTGGGGGGGATGCTTAATAGGAAGAGAGATTGAAGAATACTAAGGGCAAAGGGTTCAACAAAAATAAAAATATACAGTTTCACTCAGCCTCCGTTACAACAAAGGAAACCCATTATTAAACCTGAAATTGAACGTAATTTAATTCCTTCTGTTTTGCTTTTCCTTAGGTAAAGTCTCCTTTGAGGCACTGATGGGGGGGGAGGTTCAACGGGTTATTGTGTGTTGCGAGTCGTTTACCCGCCACCCCTCCACCATCGCACTGCCGAAGCATCGCAAATATTAGATAAGAAATGGGTAAACACCCAAGCCTCCCATCAACTTGCTATCGGGGAATGAGTCCTAAAGGGGACAGCGTTCTTTTCTTTGCCAAGACTTGGTCCAAACTGGCTCAAAGTCTAACCCACTCTCCCATCACGTGCTACTGCGGGCTCTTTTGTTGTGGGGTAAAACGGCTGGAGGGTCCATTTCAACGTTCGCTTCCACCTAGGGTCGAGTTCAAGAATGATTCAAACTTTTCTTCTATTACACCCATAAGCCTTCACAATACTGAAGGATAGCTGTAGCTTCTTTATCTTTGCCGTTCTTATAAGGGCAGGTCAGACTTGATACGGCCCCGAGGGTCAATGAAATTGTGTGCGGCGATGTACTTTTTAAAAATATGAATACACATATAATTATTGTTGGAAATGTATTTTTCAGAAGCTACTTTATTACGCACCTTAGGAACAAGACAAGACTGGACCTGACTGTATGAAACTACAAAGAAGATGACGACAAAACAATAACAAAGTTTCTTGGACACAGTGTAAAAAAATAGTTTTCTTACGAAATATTTAACAGCTACATACAAATATGATACAGAAACGCCATATTCTGCAGTATTCGTTTCAATTTGTTTTGGCGAACATAATACCCACAAGATCATAAGTATGAGAAAGTAAATCTGTCCCACAAAACGATATGTAGGCGCTTGGGGGGAGATGTATAGCTCCTACTCATTATTGACCTCGGCACTAGATGGGGGTGAGTGGTCAGTATCACGCCCCGGCCGCGTTTTACCCCCAAGAAAGGATCCCGGTACCTATTGGATAGGTAGAACCGGTCTGGACGCAGAGACTAGAGGAAAAATCCTCAGTCTCCAATTACCGAGCAAACTTGCCGATTAACGGACTACTTTAATTGAATAACTGAGTAACTGATTAAATGACTGTCGAATACAGCCGAACATGCCTCAAATGGCCTAGAGTCTGGAAGAAGAACCCGGCCTCTGAACACGACGAAGAGTCAACGCCATCTGTCTCCCATCCTCACAACACATTTCCTTCTAACGTTGCTCTTCAAAGTGGCCGCTTTCCAAGGCAAAAAGAACACCCAGGAGATCGGAGATACGGGCCTTCCGAAGCGTCAGCACTGTCCGGCGAAGCAAATGTTTTTTTATGGCGGAAGCTGTTTGTGTCGAGCGCTGGAAGAAACACGTGTATGTGGCCGAAAATTCAAACTGTGGCGCGAAATGTCATGCGGATGAGATCCGCGCAGTAGCAGTTAGGCCAATAGCCGAAACGTCACGCGCAGATTCAAAACATTGTTACGTCACTGTCATTTGCTACACCGAGATCTAAAATCATCAGCAGATACGATCGTCGTGGACTTTTTTAAAGTACAATTTCGGTGTTCCGGCGGAGATATGAACCAGTTATCTTGCGAACATAAAAATTACGCAACGTCTCTCAGTGATAAAACACGGTGCAAGCCAACCTCAACAGTCCAAGTCCCAATCCCGCGAGAGGCCTGCCCTGAACCTACGCATGTCGATCGCCTGATCCCTCACAAAAGGTGTCAGGACTCAATGCCCAAGAAATCTGAAATATGCCATAAGACAGGAAGAAGAGAGGGAGCAGTCTGACCAGCAGAACAGAGTTCAATGCCCGTACCTGCAACGACAGGCCACACTGCCGGAGCATCAAACACCCGCAACGGACAAAAAAACAAAACAAATGAACCCAATCAACGCACGAACTGACAGATCAACTCCTCTGCATTTAATGAGGGTTCATTATCTTCCTAAATTTCTCGTACTTATAATGTTCAATGAACTTCACAAGACAGCCAATACAGTTCACTTTCTCAATCATTTTAATGTTATACTCTCGTTTATGAGCGCAAACAAATCCGTCTTCCTTGCCAGATCATTCCAATCTCGTTTGTTTGACCCCAGAAGACAGATAATAGAAAAAAAACACGGAGACACGGTTTTTTCTGTGGGAGCGGTAGTCTGTGACCTCGGCACGTCACGCGAGGTGTGTTCATCACGCACACTGGAACAACGCTCCAGGGCAACCCAACTTCCAGCGGTCCATAATTCGTAATGGAACCTTAACCCTCCAGGTCCTCTGTAGAAGGAAACTTCACCTCACCTTTCTACAGTTTTCCAAAAATGTTTCTGAAAAAACGAGATCGATATTTCATGCCATCTCAAATGTGTAGACGAAAAGGCGCTCTTGAGAAATGTAATAACGTTTAGTTTGCGTTTCGTGTGAAGTGAGCGTTGTGTTCGACCACAAGCGATGTGCACATCAGACAAAATTAAGCCGATAACATTAAACATGGGCGGGGCATATAGAAGGCATGAGTTGAAACCCGTATATACATTTTAGTCGGAAACCCTGACTGAGAGAAAACTCAGACGTGTCCGTCACACGGATGACGTACAGTAAAATGAAACTTAAATGCAGTGTGAAGATGTCTCCTGGATTTATCAGCATCACGACTGAGCTCTTGTAAACACAATAATGAAGTCCCTGATTCCGAAAAACAATATTCGTACGCAACAGAAGGACGGACGTCTGCTGGTTCACAAAAGTCCAACTATATGACAGCCTTAACACTGAAGATTTCTGTCTTCTGGTTTGTTGCGCTGTGTAGTATGGTCGATGTTTACCTACGTTTCAGAGGTCATACTGCCTCCGTCATCAGGGCGATCTACCATACTACACGGCGCAACAACCCAGAAGACAGAAATCTTCATACTCACCGCCGTGAAAACCTCAAATCCTACATAGCCTAAACATTAATTGCGTACCTTGGATATCCTACACCCCCCCCCCTTCTTACTGTCAGGTCGATGGGAATCATTTAACTCCAGGCGGAATCAATTAACAAATCAAAGTTATGCGATGTCGTTTCCTTCCACCACGATTAAGTTCGTCTATGTCACAAAGTGTCATATTATAAAACTAGTCCAACGACTACGCTGCACCAATCCCAGAGTCTTATTGACGGAATAATGTGCCTTGTCCAACGAGCGAACTTAACTGAGCACAGCTAATAGTCACTCAGCTAGTTAATAAAGTAACTGCCACTTACAGAATCCTAAGGTTTATTACGGAGTTCGCAAAACCCCTCCAATGGACCCTACTTTCATCCAACTGAACACAAACACGAACAGCATATTTTTTTGAGATACATTTTAACATATCGTCTCATTTACCACCAGGTTTCCAAAGCGAACCACTAAGTTTACAAACTAAATTTCTGTATGCATTTCTCCCTCAGCCATATAATGCAGCTTCTTGCTACTCCCCCCTTTTGAAACATTACTCCTCTGCACTAAAGATTATTTAAATGATAACAACATGGCTCTGATGTTTTTATTGGTGGTGTTTTTTCAGTGAAACGATTACGCGCTCCAATTCAGAATTAATATATGACACTGCTTATCCTTTCAAGTTTTTCTCCTATAAGACAAAAAATATCAATGCCTGCAGGCTGATTCAAACCCACGATCCCAGTGTTCAACTGGTTTAAGACCAAAGCCCTTACATCGGGCGGTTACTGTGTTCGCTTGTTAGATCTGGTGATGACATTAAATTAACGTTTGTGTAAACAAATCTCCAACTCCGATCAAAACAGAAATACTGTATGGGACACTCGCTTTTTGCCGGTCGTGTTGCGGGCTGTCTGCAAAACCACGACGAGCTCAGCTTATGTGTCTCGAAATACAATCACACACGTGTCCAAGAAAGGCTAGTGCCTGAAGCGCATAATGGAGGAATCATGTCCGTCTGTCTACTTAATTACATTTCACAAACCTACCAAACGGATTATCTATGCCGACACTAAAAGATAAAAGGTTCATTTACATTCGAAACATCGATCCCACACAAACTCCTACATAAAATAAAGATCAAATTCAATGCAAGCAAATTCTGAGGGGGGGGAAAAGAAAACTGGGCATCGACTTCCTAACACCGTCACTTCAGCCATGAAGCTTGAGGCAGTACGTTCCTCCGAAACGATGGTATCTGCCTACAAGTCTGTGTGGCGTCATAGCCCATCTCCACCGCCGTCGAAACCTCAAATCCACGGTGTAGGTAGGATCTTCCTCGTCTGGTAATCACCTGGTAAATAGGTTGCATTCCCGTTTGTACAAACCCCAAGTAAATATAATTGCAACGAAATGCAAAGAGACATAGTTATGGCTGTATGTATCTGTACTGCTGAATAGATCTGTACGTGCGAGACCCAGACTTTTGCAGAACACTTTTACTTGCCTGTTGAGTGACAGCAGTCTGTAATTCTATCCTGAAATTCAAAGGTTCACCGTGACCTAACATAAGAAGGCACTCCCACACAAAACCTGTTTCCAGCAGCCACACACTGTTCCGAAATCAAATTCTCCTCCCCCGATTTAACAACATTCTTAATAGACGAAAATCAAGGCTCGAGCGAGCGAGCCATCAGCAATTTCCTCTTAGATAACCGATGACATTGTTATTTTCTCGTAAAACTTGTTAAAACAAAATCCCTTTCCCGAATTCGTTTCAGTGTGCAACTGTCGATGATAAATCGACGTACGCCTGGTAGACACATGCAACACAATTCACACATGAGGCCTTCGCTTCAAATCCAACTGGCTTACTGACTTGTCGGCAGTACGAAAAGGTGAATTTAAACAATCCTGCAAACAAAACTTGACAAATATTGACTAAATCACTGTCAGCGACCCGGCATATACAAGCAGTCAACGTTCTGTTTTTTTGCACAAATGTCACCAGCACAGCTACTATTTTCCCCTTAGCCTGTCCACAGGCTTCGGCACACAACCCTCATCGTGTAATAAAAACCGCGCAAAGCGACCCAAAACAAACCGCATGAAGTTTAAAGTAGAGTATTATGCTGCAAAAATATGGCATATGACGTCGAGGACAATTCAGTACGACTACGATTCAACATTTAGTGTTTCACTGCAGCCTTTACAGAGCATACAATGAGATGGCTACATGATAATGGCTAAAAATTCAGAAAGGATTTGTGGGTCCAGGTGGATGTGTTATACCAGTAAACCTTGACAAAAGGCAGACGAAAGGTTATGTTAGGTTAGGTTAAGTTAGGTTTCGATAGGGAAGGTTGGGTTAAGCTAGGTTTGCTTGGGTTGGGTTAGGTAAGCGTGAGCTGTAATGTGTTTTGTTAAAGTCGCGATGATTGGCCATGTCAAGAGCAGATGAGCCAAACGTTGATCACGTAAGCCGGAGTTGATTACGACGGCCTGCGCCGACTGCGTGAACCTGCGACCATCACGTTAGACCACAGCGAACATACCGGCTTGCAACTGTCTTATGGGATCGCGTTATTAATCGCCTTCGCCGACCACATCGGCTGCTCCGTTTAAATTGGGTCTCGCGATCACACAGTTTACGTTAGGTTACGTTAATTCGGCTTCAGAATCTGATAGTTATTCAACTAGTAAATGAATTTTCCGTCTTTTCGAAACCACTGGTCCCTGTCCTAATCCAGATAAATCCAGTACAGACTTTAAAGATAATTTTCGTAAAACCCATGTTGATATTAATTTTTTATTTTATCTTCCCACCTACAACTGAATCAAAAAATGGCAGGCTTGTTGCTTAACGAGTTTCGAATTAGGTGAAGATTTTCATGAAAGGTGATATGAAATTAATTATTCTTCGGTTATTTAACTGCATGAATAAAATAACATCGAATCCTTCGGACTGGGTTTTTCATGGATTGATGCATAAAAACAGGAACATTTTTTCACAGTAAGTTTACATTTTCGTAAACTGGCAACGTGCAGCTTGGCTCAGGCGTTTGGCAATGAAACTTAACGGCGTGATTCAGAAAGAACTACGCATTTATTCAAGGAGAGAGACATGCTTGGCTCTCACAGGTAATTAGTGAATTTATCCAGTTCTCGGAAGCGAGGTACTTGTTTTCAAAGTGCTCCTCTGACCTCAGGATACCTTGGAACCCGGGACACCTGGACTGTCAGCCATCAGCCGTCGGAACACAAACGGGAGTCCGACTGATTCCTGGCAAAAGTAAGAACAGAAACTTTCTCGAAGGCTCGCGGATGGACATATCCCATTCCTACTTTAAATGACAAAATGGAGAGAAGGACGTTGGTGAACAAACGGAAATTACCTTACCTTTACGCGTCCATTTCATGAAAATGAACTTTGAGCATGCGCATTGAAACCACAAGGTGCCCTCGCGAAGTGTCTCCACGACGGATGGATGCCACAAACAGCTCCTTCTCATTCACTAATGGAGTCTTTGTTACTGCGAAGGAGTCAATTTGTCGTGGTTTGTACCCCACTTCATTTTGTTTTGTACATGGAAGCGATGCCGGAAATGTGTGAGCGCATACTGCAGTGAAGATAGAGAGAAAGAACAGTAAACAAAAAAGGGAGAAAAATTCAGGCAGGAAGAATGGAAAGAAAAGGCAAACAATAAATAGTCGATAGAAGATGAAGAAATTAAGAAATCAGGAAATAAAACAAAGAAAGAAAAGGGATTCAGAAAGAAAGGAAAAGAATAAGAACAAAAGGACGAAAGTACGTGAGAAAATAAATGAGAAATAAGGAACAGACGGAAGTAATGAAGAAAACAAACTAACAAAAACGCGAAGAAACAACAGAAGAAAGTAAACAAGAAAGAGAGAAACACAGAAAATGAATACGAAAGTAGGTAAAAAGAAACAAAGTAAAATAACAGAGGACAAGGAAGGGGGGGGGGCAGTTTGTTCTACACCGCGCGTTGTTCGAATGACAGTGCTGAGACAACCAATAGTGGTGCCTGGGCGGACTTCGCTCCAAGAGGTCGGAGTCGAAGTTCAAACCATCCAGCATCACTGTGCTAACAAGGCCACTTAATAACACACCGGCAGACAGTGCCATCCTGATCCATCTCTTACGTACTTGTCTGGAAAAAACGTACATAAACGAAGTGAATCGCCAGCTTTAAACAGCGAATGTTTGCAAATTAATAAATTCTACATAGCCACTGAAACACACCACGAAGCACTCTTGCACAAAGCAAGATTTAGTAAAAACGGTGTGCAAACAGAACACAAAACACTGACAATTCGCAACAAATACAATTAGGATAAAAAGTGCCAAGTTTCGAGACTCACGGCCGTTCTCCTATGTTTTCAAGCTACATGGTCCTTTTTGAGAAGCTAACGATCGTTCAGATTTCCTAATTGAACCTAAGATTTATTACCAGTTCACAAGAACCCGCAAACTGACCCTATCCTGATCCAAATACAACCCAGATCGCACCCACTCATCAAAACCTTATTTCTGTGAATCCATTTTAATATTATACTATATTAGACCACACTCTTCCATCTGCAGCCTCTCTGTTTTCACTTCTTACGTCTCCCATTCCTGCTACATGTTCTCATCTAATTCTCACTGATTTGACTTCTCCAACAAAATTCTGTGAAGGGCACAAATTATGGAGGTGCTCGTTTTGAAATAATCGCCCAACATCCTCTTTCGGTCCAAATGTCTTCCTCCTCATCACCACCCTGTTCCCAAACACCCTCACTCTGAGGTTAATTTCATTGTAATCCCAGAATTGAGTCAAAAATACACTCTTTAATAAATTTACAACTTGGTGTCAGAAATATTAAATTTAAAGGTTACGTACTTTGATTTTTATTGTGCGTATCTTAAGGAGGGCCCTGCACCCCTCTAGAGACGGCCAAGTATACAAGGATGTGTTTGCGAGTCCAATCACTCATACTTGAGCTTAATGAGAACAAAAATTTGGGGTTAAACTTGACCAAAATTAAATTCGCTCGATATTTTTTAGTGTCAACCAATGATACGTAACCTACTCAAAATCCATCAAGTATGTAGTTTTTGGTGATCAAACAAGCTGGCCGACACGACACTCAAATTCTGCCTTCACTTGAAGCGATTCTATTCACTGTTGCCAGAAAACATCCCGTAATCACTTTTGGTACAGTCTGTACCAAAGCCTGGTCATTTTTAACCGGCTTTAAAACGCTAATGCCATTTGAAATGCGATTCTCTGGAACTGCTTCACAGCGCACGATCGAGCTAGTCGGATTAGGCTTGCGGGTTACTGGGCTTGCTGTAATACCACCGACACTGTAAGCTTTATTCTGTTAGATCTGTGCAGAAAGTAAATTTAGATCAAAAACCAACGATCTAACGTGACAGCATGCATTTCTTGTCCGCAGGGCACAGGACAGTACTCGAAAAAGAATTTGATTTTCAAAAGAATACACGAACAGAGTACAGTGAGGATGCTGACGACAGCGTGACGAGGAGAATATCTTAGGTCCACGAGGTCTGAAGGTGAGCAGAGCAAATTAAATAATAAGGAGCTTAATAATTTGTAATATTAAGCAAATGACATTAAGGCCATTAAATCACGTTTAGGCGTATAGAGAGACGATAAATTAGTACAAAAAATTTTGGTCGGCAAACCTGAAGGGAAGAGTCAATTTGGAGTGCCTAGGCATATACAGGATAATGGAAAAAAAGATCGTAGATAAGTCAGATGGGAGGATTTGGACTGGATTTAGTTGGTTAGAACATCGACCGGTGGCGAGTGAGGTCTTGTGAACCTTCGAATTCCATAAAAAGCTGAGACTTTCTTTACTAGCTGAGTAATTCATGGTAGGCTTCGTGTCTAACTACATGCAGCAGTTCTTCTTGAGAAGCTGCCAGTCGCCGAGCTAGTCAACAAATCCCCCGCCTTTTTATAGAACTCAAGATTCATTACAACGTTCACAAGAATGCGCCAACGGACATTATCATGAACCAGATGAATTACGGGCAAACAATCGTTAAACAATTTCCCTATGATCTATTAGAATTTGTGAATTTGTGGCTTTCATACCGACATGAGCTTCGATACTGTTCTTCCTGAGTAGTGAAACCATCTGGTTGTATATAAACAATTCGAAGCATACTGCCGTCATCTTCGAGGTTGAATTGAGGAGGATTATGAAGTTAATGAGTCATGTAAGTTTAAGTGGAGAATCACACCAGATATGATCCTATATAACCCATAATCTTCTTACCCTGCTCGCTTCAAACCTGAAAATGGAGGCAACAAGTTCCTCTGAAACTGTGCACAACTATAAGACTACATGCCGTAACATGCAGACGAAAGCTGTCTAAACATTTTAACTTTTCCCTTTCATCTGTGTCTTGGTCTTCCAAGTGGTATTTTCTCCTCTCTGAACATTTTTCGCCTCCTCATTTGTGCTTTGGAGACTTCGTAAACATACTGTCCGTAATGAACTTGCCATTAGCTGGCTGTCACTGAAATAACTTACGTTGCCACACACACGGTAACGACGTTTGGCTGGGACTAGTTTCAAAGAGCCATAAAAACGGAACTCATGTGAGCTACAGCCCACACCAGTGCATCAGAATTTTTTTTTCAGATAACTTAAAAAAAAATTTAGGCTCTTCGCGGACCAATGAATGATATTCCTTCCTGTTGTTTAATAATTTCAATATGCTGTACTACAATAAGCCAAAGATAACAATAAAGAAGATCATCGCCCTGATGACGGAGGCAGTATGACCTCTGAAACGTTGGTAAACATCTACCATACTACACAGCGCAACAACCCAGAAGACAGAAATCTTCATACTAAGAATCGCCCTGATGACGGAGGCAGTATGACCTCTGAAACGTTGGTAAACATCGACCAGACTACACAGCGCAACAACCCAGAAGACAGAAATCTTCATACTAAGAATCGTCCTGATGACGGAGACAGTATGACCTCTGAAACGTTGGTAAACATTGACCAGACTACATAGCGCAACAACCCAGAAGACAGAAATCTTCATACTCACCGCTGTGAAAACTTCAAATCTTACAACAATAAATAAATTGGTAGGTTACTTAATAATTTAAAGCCTAGTGGTGACTATACTTACCGCCTGCTTTAATAATCGCTACGGTACTTGCGTTTTGTCCACAGTGTATTTCGTAATTTCAAACGATTCTCATAATAAACACCTATTATTTCACTAAACAGCATTAACCAATTAATCTTTGCACTGAAAAGCGTAGTTGTCTTTCAGGTACAAACCGAATGTTTAAGTATTAAACGAGCTTGGCTTCAAACTGTTAATTTATTTAACGAGTAACGTATCTTGGCACATCTGTATTATTACTTTATATATCATTATTAGTTTTTTCTTCACAGAATCTTTTTTGTAATAAAAATAGTTACACTGATCACCTGAATAAATTTCACGGACCACACTTTGGCAAAGTCTGGTCTACACAATTTCCATCGTCAACTCATATCGTACCAAATTTGTACAGCGAGGCGACGAACTGGACACACCCCACATGAGGCAGTTCAATCCGACATACATACAACACGTTTCTCTAATATCTATCAATCCTTAACTCAGCCAACGAGTTAATTGTTCCTCTTGAGGTCTGCGCACTAAAACATGTCTAAACGTCAGCCAACACACGCAATATGTTTCAGTTCTAAATGCGATAGCAATTAAATTCTTTCGACGAAATAAGAATGATTCACGTATGTAATTACATTGTTCGGTCAAAAATGGTATAAAATATTCTGATTGATTACGTAAGTGTGATTTAAAAGACTGTTTCGTATATTGGCGTAGATTTCAATTTCTCAGGCTAATTTGTATTCTCGTACATGTTTTCTGCAGTGTGTTGCGATGTTACATAAGAATGGGATGACGCAGTCATTAACAACGTGTTGGGTCCGTAGGTATTTTGCTGACACGGCACATGCAATGGGCACACAAATAAGTGCGCATTCCGGCATGATTTACAGTTTTACCGAAGAGAAAAGCTACTTGTACCACTATTTCCTTTGTGTATTAACAGTGATAATACAAAGAGTTCATAAATTGAAGGGCGTGTAATTATTTATTTATAACAAATAAAAACGTATCGAAAAACAATCACATATGAGTTCTTCATATGCGGTCACGAAAATTAATACATACTTTTTTAAGTTTCTCAAATCGTCCGCTGATTTATGGACATTCACTCTGTGTGTGTGTGTGTGTGTGTGTGTGTGTGTGTATATATATATATATATATATGCATATATATCATATAGAAGTTTAAAGTTCGATTCTGTGGCCACAATCGTTAACAGTAGCTCTGGGACACCTGGATTGGACCACCGGGTTATATCTGTGGGTGAACCAGTATCAGACCTTGTAACAGACAAAAGGGGAATTTCTTCTTTCGATCCTACACCCGTTCTTCCTTGCTTTCGTATTTAAATTATCCACTTACAAAAGCGCTGTGTTCAGTTCAAGGAGGGCTAAAATGAAAAGTGCCCCTAAACCGCTGCAGCCCTCTGTCGTCATTATTCAGCAGTCTCTCGTTTTGAACCACGGTTCCAAAAACATGGCTTCCACAATTTCCATGTAAATCGGTTGAGCTACGAGAATTTCAAAGGAAAGAAGTTACGAAGTGGCGTCATAAATAGAATGGATTAGGGTGTGCGCCCCGAGGACAAATTGAATATTTCCAACCTATAAACTTTCACTCCGTCACAAAATGCATGAGCCTGTGTAACCCAGAATACTTCCTGGAATGCGAAAGGATAACATTTGGACACTGCTCTGAAACAGGCTGTGACCGCCCCCTCTCACATTCCTGGAACTCACTACTCCGTTTACTTTTATGACGCTATATGACGTATGCAGCAGACATGGCGTCGTAAAATACGTCAATAAACAAGCAGCAAATTTGGTAACCTTGTATACTGCAGCATTCGTTTCCATTCCTCGTCATATGTACGCTGTGACACTAGAAGTTTCTTTCAGCACCATAAAACACTTCTACTCGGATTAGAGGATTTAAGATTTTCAGGGCGGTGTGGTTTCGATTGTGGTGTTCCGTGCAGCCTTGCATTTTTTAAAATCAAAGGTTCGGAGGAACGTGCCTTCTCAATCTCCAGTGTTGAAACAAGCAGTGTTACACGAGGACCAGTAGCTACTGGTACCGGCACGGAAGGCCACCCAACAAACCAAAGAAGCTAAGGGCGATTTCTGATCCAGAGCAAGAAATCGTTACAACATTCCTGAGTACGAAACGCATTGCTGGAAATGGGTGTGCTTAGGCTAACGCGAAATTTTGGGCCCAGGACACGAACAATGACCAATAAGAATCATGGAGTGAGAGGGGAAAATCAGCCCAGCCTGGGCAAACAGGAATATGGTCCCCTTCAGAGCCTTAGGACGAGACCGGGTCAGAACAAGGGACATCCCTTCTCAGTGCCACCACGAAGAACACACAAACAAGAGGAACTGCGTGATTCGGTGTTTCCTAGAGAATTCGACACTGCCGTGTCACTTAGATGGTGCATGAAGATAATTTTTTACGGTCCACAGGGCCAGATCACAAACGGTCATGCGTGTAATGGACTTCCCAATTTCCTATGACCTTTAACCCGATCCTTTACCTATTCAAAACCCCACTCATTAACCCCGAAGACGGAGGCAGCATGTTCCTCCAAAACGTTAGCATGCAGATACAACACTAGACGGAAAAAAAGCACAGAAGAGTAAAGTCTAAACCGGGTGTCTGTTAGTTGTATAGTGGTAAGGCGTATCACGTAATGTAGTGAGAATTGGC
The DNA here is from genome assembly GCF_977971745.1 of Zootermopsis nevadensis. Taxonomy (NCBI): domain Eukaryota; kingdom Metazoa; phylum Arthropoda; class Insecta; order Blattodea; family Termopsidae; genus Zootermopsis; species Zootermopsis nevadensis. Next base: position 10,754,169 of record NW_028259149.1, on the reverse strand, counting down.
TATGTCCATCGGGTCCAATTATTCATTGCTGCCTCCGTAACTTAACAACGGCATGACAGAAACAACGTGTTTAAGAACTTTTAGAAATTAAAGACCAAGGACCCACAAGCCATGTTTTCACAAAGGCGGAAAATGAGGACCTGCGCACAGAGTGTCAGTTGCGACAATGTGGTGTCTCGTATCACAGGCGTATTTAAATCTGAAGATCAGGCAACATCGACCAAGCGACAGGCCGCCATTTACCTACCTTCTTGTTCAAATCGCTGAAAGCGAGTAGCTCAGCGAATGGCCACAATGCTTTCGTGTGTCATTAAACGAACACTGTGGACGTATTATCTTATCGGACGCTACTTTGGGCAGCACCAAAATGAAAACATTTTAAGTTTCTGTTCTTCACACTGTGTACTGTTGTTTTTATGTTCCAATAAGTAATTAAAATCTACTTGTTCGGCCTAAATTTTTAAAACTGTCTTCACGATATATCCCTTTATAGATCATCAGACCCCTTTTCGCCAAATGCAACAGCGTTCCCCATTGTTGTCCGGTAATCTCCCTTCACATTCGCCGTCAGTCGAATGCATTATATAGATCTACACCATTGTAAAGTGGCTTCGGCCTAATTTTCAGTTGTCGTGATGAATATATCTGTATATTGACGACGTTTCCTTAGATGATAAAGTTGCGTCATATTGTGATAAATATATATTTGTTTAAATCTTGTCAGTCAAATCACGTAACTCCTCCACAACTTCATTTCTGGTACGTTTCAAAATTAAATTTATCAAATATATTATTTTATTTTCTATTTCTAATTTATTAATATTCATTTAGTCTTTATATTATTTACTTTACAGGATGATACAAAAACAACAACAAAACATTCACCCACACAAAATCATGTTAAGCACGACGTACATACAGAACAACTTCGAATACGATATTAAAAAAAATACAATAAAATCTGGAAGAAAACATCATTTTAAATCTGATAAACATCTGACTAAAAGTTGCATTTAAGAAATTATATTTAAGTTTATATAATTTTATACACCTGAAGATGGTTCTTTTAGAACTGGAACATGTTGTGTAAGAAGTGATGATCTAATGTAAATCGAACATTTCGATAGAGAACATCATTTTAAATATTTAAATGTTAATTTTAGTAATATTTTAATATTTAATAGGAATTTTATTGTGATTTGACTTACAAGATTTAAACAAATAGACGTTTCCTTAGGTAATATTTTATTTTTATTCTGCTTGAACCGCTGACACTCGGAGGAGACATCTATTATGTCTGAAAACCTCACAAAAGAAGTCGTTATAATGACGTGAGAGATGTCGACAACCGAACACGGATGGTCAGACTTAATTGTCATTATGTACATTTGTTCCGAGCAAGGTGCAGGTCATAGGTCATGTTGGGCCAACTACAACGTTCATGAGTCACCTCCGCCTAAAAGCAGTATACAGCATTGAAAAGTCATTCTTCCTGCCTTCAGTGCCACGAGTCAGCGTTCCGAACCAAGTAATTCACTTACATATGAATCATATTAAGCTTACACGAAAATCTCACTTACGTATGTTAAGCTCTGAATATGAATACCATAGTTTCTGTCTTCCGTGAGTGACGATCAATACAATGAATCTCCAGCAAATAGCAATATTGCATTTCAGCTTCGTCGCGCGTTGCTTGCAAGGAATATTTGGCACACTGCAGATTCGCAACATTGCACACTGAAGGACTAAGAGGTAAAGATACCTGTAGCTTTCACAGCGATGATAATTTGGATTTTTCTCTTCTAGGTTATGACGTCGTGATGTCTTGTTCGTAGTTGCCAGTTTCGGAGAAACCTACTGTCGTCCTCTTCAAGGTCGAAATTAATTCATATCTGATACGTTTTACACGAAAACATTCTACGAAGTCAACATCTGTATATAATAAATGAGGATATATTAAAAAAAGTTCCGAGTTCCAAAACGTAGACACATTCTATACTTAATAAAAACACATTTACGATTCCCGGTAAAATTAAAAATGGAAATAATTTAGAAAATACGTACGCAAAGAGGGCGGTCGTTATTACATGTTGCAATTATAGGTATTATTAAAGGTACAAATATGTCTGCAGTTCCTCGAAGCACAGGTTATAACCTACAAAGCTAATCCTTCATCTGCTAGACTTTCGTGACGAGAACAACCAAATAACCTACGATACTTCAGACTCCCTAAACCACACCATCTGGCCGGCTAATCGAACTTTTAGCTCCCGATTGTCATAAATCATTCACGGTTCTCGGAGCGGACGACACTGTGGTCTGTCCCCACAAAGTGTCCATTTGTTAGGGAATCCTTGTCGGCAAAATCCACGATCAGTCGGATGAAAACTGAAAAAAAAAAAGCAAGAAACGAATTCGACTCGATCGGTTTAGAGCCATTTACGGCCTTTTATATTATCACGGTTGTGAATATCTTAGGGGGTTATGTAACGACCATGTTTCAACTTCGGAGGTTACAGAGCGTAAGTCGAAATGAGATGATCATCATTGCATATTAAATTACGAGTATTTAGCCTGTTACATGTTCAAAAGTAACGTTTAAGACTTTTAAAGGAAACTACAGAAAGCCTTGTTCCTGTATAAACGCTGCAAAATAAAAATAAATGGAATGCAGCTACAATTAACTGACCCGTCAGTTCTAATACCACATTTTCAAATCCTGTGACAGTATTCCCAATTAACCAGTTGACAAACAAATGCAACTGAAAGAGCGGTGTTAAAGACGCAAATTGTTCGCTGCTGAGCACCGGCTAAACTCTGAAACAACTCACGTAGTTTTTGTTGCCAAAGCAAGTGTCAGGATGAACACGCAACGAAAGCTTTCAGGACAGTCTGCAGAGCAAGGAAGTTACAAGTACATTTAAGTTGAAGTGTTTATTTCAGTCTGTTTTCGTTGCAAGCAAATAATCAACAGTTATGACAGAAACATAGGAAATATGTTTGCGAGTTTCCTTTCGTAAGATTGTACGCGGCAATCTCATGAATCTGAAATTGCTTACCCAGTGCAGCTGTTCCTGCTATCTGCACCATTTAGAATAACGCTCTTTTGTTTCAAGAATTCATTCATCATGCAGTGTTTCCTACTATAACCACAATTAACTATGCATTTTCACAATTCAGGATCCCCACCAGAGTCCCAACCCCAGTGGCCACAGTCTGTAGTGACTCAGATTCTCCGATGCATCCACACTAATGCCAATACTGCCTTGTTACAGCCGTGTTAAATGTCCAATCAAGTAACAGAATCCTTCAAGAGACACTCCTGCATGCTACTCCAGGAGGAACGCCTTGAACACCACAAGGCACAGTCCAGAAGTAGTTAACAGTTCCTCACCATGTCAAGAAACAAGAAGAACACTTCCGACCTAAAATAAATTGACTGAATCCCAACTCAAATCCAAAATAAAATGAAACTTTATAAACATTCTTGCGGAGGAAGAAGCATTGCTCAGACCTACGAGCAGATAGGAGGATTTTTTTAAAAGATGGAATAGGTGTCCTTGTGAACGCGGTAATGAAACCTTCGGGTTTCTTTATCAGCTGAATTATTATCACCTTCTCAAGGAGGACTCTACTCTATGGACTTTACCCACGTTCTTGAATCAGAGTTAGGTTTAAAGAAATGCCTAAGGAAAGAATCGGTCGCCATGCAAACACACCGCTGCACCAACGTGTAAGGAAGATCTGTAAATGACTCTACGGTTGACATCGATGCACAAAGTTGCGCCTGATCGAAGTCCTTCAAATTAACAGACCCCTTCGGAACATATAAAGACGCTTTATCAACTGCAAGGTTATGGCAGGCTATATATTACTACCTTCTGGGATGCTGCGCCACCAACATGCAATAAGTATCTCTGAAACGTCGGTCAATTTTTGTGAGACAACACGGAGCAACATCCCAGCAGAGAGTCATCTTCATACTCATCGCCTCCTGACCTTGAAATCTCACTTTGCTACGGACGTTTAAGTGGAACGTATTAGAGAACAGACTGATACTTGAACTCAAGTTCAGTGGCTGAGGAAAACCACGGGAAAGAGACCATCTGGTGGCCGGTAGATGTGTTGCCTGGTTTACGGGTAGAGAATGACTCAAGACGTTTTAACTGAAAGGGTTAAAAGTGATGAAGTGAGCCTGGAATGCGATGACAAACGAGTAAGAAATAATCTCAAAGATGGTAGTGACTTTTTTTAAGGGCACTTCCAACACGTCTGCTTGAGAGACTGAGGTGGTCCAAGAAAACCGCCAGTCGGAACAAGGGACATTCGAACAGAGTGTACACTATTGCCGGCCCCTTCTCGCAACAGGAACAAGTTCTTGGAGAAACTTAATACTCTTCCCTAATACATAGACACCAGCAGGAATTATATAAAAAGCAATAAACAGCTTTTATTGCACCATTACTCTATCCAATCTCCTTAACATCGCGTCTCTAAAAATGTAGAACCTAAATACATCACGTAAATGTTTACAATAAAAATTACAACAAACATTCCTTCATAACTCGACCTACGGATCTAAGATTAGTGTTAATGGCAGGCCTGTCTTTCCACCACCTTCCCCGATAGCCGCCATCCCCTGAACACACTTGTATCCATTCGGACCTCACATCCTGTCCATCACAACCTGCGATTACTATGTGTAAGCCCATATCGAATTTACACGTTATGGAATTAATATTATCTGTTCCAAACTTTAAACTATCACCTGCAGGCCTTGCTTTTAGTTGTTCTGCCAATACAAGAAATGATAGCACGCATTTCGTTAACTTCTTTTATCGCAAATCCCGTTTCTACGTGTTTTTGTTCGTCCTAAGTATGTGCTATACAAAAAACACTTTCAGGTGCCTTATTATCTGCTGTTATGTTATAACGTCGAATGTAATAGAGTAGTAAAACAATGTCCCGCAGTCCTAGCGACATTCACAAGGCGAAACTTAGGGTATTTCATATTAAGGTTAGAAAGTGTTATTCAATTCGTCTGCAAACAAAACAAAATGCAAAAGATTAAAAATGTTGTCTCCTGGTCCAATATCTACGCAGGACGAAGACAGAAGAGTTTGGTAGTTACAAAGTGTGTGTCGTTACGGCGAAAGACGTGGACTTACGATCAGCATATGAACCAACAACCCAAGAACATGTTTGTTCAGCGCATATTCTGCACCCGTAAGCATACTGTACTGACATGGCAAAACAGAGAACAGGGTCTTGTTCCAATTCTGGGCACTGCCCATCGCGTCTGCCACTAACCTCGAATCAACATTTCACTCCAACACACCTCCACCCAACTTCGCTTACAGTGACGGAGATGTCGCCAGTAGAATTATGCTGTGTCGAGTTTCACACTGCCGAAAACTGTCGATACATGAATCATAACTACAGCCTTGCCATCGTCCGTCATGGTGTGAATTACTTAGCAGTTAAACACCTCTAAAACGTCGTTCAATACCTACCACACTACATGGGGCAAAATCCCACAAGACATCCATCTCCTAAAAGTGGTACGGTTCGCGCTATATATTATGCAAGAAGGAGACGTTTGTCATGAAACTACTTGAAGCATCCGCCATTAAAAACATACTGTCTGTCTATAAACTTACCGCATGTTGCTTCCGGCACAACCCGCGTAATTGACTATGCAATAATAAATCTGTAAGTTAAATAAATAAATATCAGGGCTGATTACGTATGCTAAAATTAAAAATCCTACAATTGCCAAGTTCAGAAATTGAAATCATCCCGTCCACTTGCGAAAACACAAAAAGAACAATAATTCTACCAGGTATTTTGTATGGGTATGAACAGTGACATCCTTCAGTGATGGAAGATTCTCGGCTGCAATTCCAAGATAAGATTTGTTCTTAAATAGGACGGAAATATTATACAATTTGGAAAGGGCCTGTTACATAAAGAGATATAATTATATTTACGCAGGTCGCCTGCTAGCCTATTGCTACGGCCGGCTAGACATGTAGCTCGGATGCAGTACACTATTCGTTGGGGTGTAAAGTGCCCACATGATAAAACGAGAGAGAATATGAATCTTGGAGGGAACTGGTTGAGACACTCGCGAGTTGTACAATGACAAGCTTTGGTGTTATCGGAGCCAAACCTACGGGTTCTGCTAGCAGAGACTTGTGTGTTTTAACTTTATTTTCCATGCCAGTTTGGAGGTGGAATGTTTGAACGGTGCATTCCACGAATACCAGAACAGACATGCTGACTGCTCTGTTTACCAGAAATGTTCCGTGTACAGTGGCGTGAAGCTACTGTAACATGTTTCGAAAGGTGTAATATTGCCTACAGACGCGAATTGCTAGAAACAAATATGAAACCCGACAGTGATAGTCCATTAATATTTTGCTTATAACGCAGTACGAGTATTCCTGCCTTGACCTGCGCAAGGAGGAAAATGAAAGAGAAATTTTGAGCAGAAACTCAGCAGCAAGTCGTCGGTGTCACCTGCCTGCAACGAAACTTGTGGCCTTCTAAGTTGTAACACATGTAATCTTTTGGTTCATATCAACGACTACACACTCTCACATCCCAGAATACCACATTATGAAACGCCAGCCATTAATTTATAAACAAAAAATAATCGCTGAAAGAAATCCGAGAGGCATAAATTCAAATGTCCACAGAGCATTACAATCTTGATGACCCACACCGATATTTTAATCGTACTGCATTTTCTTCCCGCCTGAAGATTTTGAAGACAAAATTCTTGTACAAACCTGTATATAACATCGTGTACATACAGTGACCAATAATTAATTATTCCATATTCAATAACTGGATTTTTAAATTACTTTTTATTTTTCAAAAATAATGCACAGACTTAGAAAAATACGAAACCTCTACGCAGCTGAGCAGCGTGTAGAAATTGTTGGACTGTTATTTTACATACAATTGCTCAATTTCATTGACGCAGAGAGAATTTAGCAGAAATTTTAACACCCGAACGGCTTCAGGGAATCTTGACGCAGGGTTAAACATCTCTTTCCGTACAAGACGCAGATTCTTGAACGCATTGCAGCCAACAGATCACGTAAAGCGCCAACACTACACCTTCCTACAAGTAATTAATTATGCACCAGCGTTTATAAGGTTGTCGTACAAAAGTGAGAGAGTTCGGTGTCGGTGGCTGTTTCCAGATATATCTGCCCAGACAGTCTGAGGACAAACTGTAAAAATCATTAGTCAGGATAGCTACGAACCGCCAGATACAAAGTTTCATGTGGGAACCGCCACTGAGGTAAAAAGCTGCTTTCTGCTTTGAAGTTCCCACCAAGAGGCCGGTGGACTCCGGAAGTACCTCTACTTATCTTCGCAAGCCGCGGTGTCTGATTCTGCTGCCAGACGCATTCCATAGACCAATCTGGATGCCGGGAAGTTTACAACTAGCAGCAACAGTCTACCTCAGAATTCGGTTCCCATAAAATATGAGAATTATTCTTCTGTGTGGTGAATATTGAACTGATCACATTAAAATAAAGTGAGCATATATGATTCTGCATTGGTGAGTTTTGAGCTTCTTTCTGCAACCAGAGTGCGACACAAGGTGAAGAAGGCGAAATGAAGGAAAATTCAATTTACCTACACCTAAAAACCTACGTAATTTCCAAATCAGAAAATTATCCATCCCTAAATGCAGTGTTGTTCAAATTCCTTCAGACTGACAAGTTCAGATTTTAATCCACATACAAAATCGATATTTTACTGTATCTACTTCGATTTCGGCGAGAGCTACTGATATCGAGAAATGAAAATATCCGAATAAAGCTGTCAAATCTCAAACAACATGAAAACGACAAAGCAGAGCACGCAGGGAAAGAAATAAAAACTTTTCCTCCATGCCCACGACCGTCAATAATTTGTTTTCGTCCGATAAGTGAACATCAGCATTTATCATAAGTTACGTCTGACATTAAATTCCAGCACCTCCTGACTGTCTTGTTCTACAACAGTGGCAAAAATGTTTCACGGAATTCCGAACAGAAAACGCCTAAGACATGCTTACCTATCCCGGCTATGCTCTGCGTGTCGTTTGAAAGCACTGTAATTAGCCCAATGTTTTCGTGGGCTGGCTTAGACCAAACCGAACTAGAATACCATTACATTACCATTTCCTAAATGAAGTCTAAGAATGAGGGAAGGGGGCTTACGTACGCTCACAATGCAGGCCAACTTTCACCCCCCCCTCCCCAATTGCCTGACAACTGCAGAATATCTTATCAGTATATAATATCCCATACTGGGGTACGTTGAATTCCATGCCAATGATCAGCAGAAATTTCGTCTACGTATGAAGTTGACCTTGAGAGAGGAATGTTGAAAGGTTTGCATATAGCTGAAGGAATTAGGTGATGTGTACTAGATTCATCTCGCTCAGGGCAAGGACCGATGACGTGTTCTTGTGAACACGGTAACGAACCTTGGGGTTCCATAAAATATGAAAAATTTCTTGACTTGCTGAAAGACTATTAAATTTTCATGAAGACTCAACTCCACTGAGTTCTTCATGTAGTTGAAATTAAACATAACACAAGCGATATTCTTCGATAACTAATGCAGTCAGTTTATAGCCAAGTTTATAAACACGTAGGCTGCAATAATAGATTCCGCCATCGCTGTTGAAAATCTTTATCCTAAATAAACGGAACAGGATTGCATTTGTGTATCTGAAAACGTAGGCGTCTGTGAACCTCAGGATATATTTCACCTCTCGCCTGAATCGACTCTGTAGAATTTGTTTGCTGTCTCAATGGCAACTTAACAAGGAATCGAGGCTGAAGCAAGAGTTCAGCCGCTTACATTTCGGTGTGCTTGATGTAGTTCATTCCGTCGTCAGAGTCCGCGTTTCGAATTCACTCCCTCTGGTGCACGCAACTGAAATTACGCAGCAAATGAGAATTATCAACACCTGGCTCCGTGATAACCAACACCAAGACATGGTGACGCCATTACAGCGAAAAAAGCTGACAAGCCAACTGGTAAGGCAGCCGCAGTATGCAATTACAGTGTTGTCCGGCATACCATAACACGTAACGATCAAGTCCCACCTGCAAGGACAGTCCCAACGGGCAGTTTCTCTCACAAAAGGAGAAAAATATAAGATTTCATATCCGTGTGTCCTACCCCTCACCAAGCGACTTTTGGACAAGTGGAAGGATTTTAATTAAATCTGCCAAATATATTGGCAATGCTGACCGCTCCGCGTTTTGTAAATGTTAAATGTCGACTTGTGATAACACCAGCATGGAGACCATACAACACCCACTCACAGATTAAAAATACACTTTTCATGTAACAAACATTCTTTGCGTATGTCCAAATCCGGTAGTTGTGGTATCAAAACTTCTGGCAGACTGGGTATTCAGAAGGAAACATTAAAGTAAACATTATAGTAAAGATCTTGTTAGTTTCACGGTTGAACGGGACTGTAGAACCTAATCTGTTACTGTTCCCACGATACAAAATGGCGGTATCAGGCCAGTCAGAGCTGTGGTGTAATGTTTTATCAGTTACAGCCAAACAGGACACTAAAATGCCTGAAGTCTCCACTGGAGTCACCTCTTTAGCTCTTCACAACACAAAGATAATTATATTTACGGCGTTTTTAATGTTCTCCATTCGTCATCCCCCTTCCCGACGAAGAGTGTATTTATGTTTCCTGTTAAGGTACAATTTGGCTGCACGCGACAGAGACGGGAGACGGACACTACGCAGCTTGTCGCCACACACTTTTGAGGTGACGACCGAGACATGCGGCAAAGTGTTTGTTTTCTTTGTTTTGTTGAGACATACGTGCACATATTCTGTAAAAAATGAGTACAAAAATGCTTCTAAAAAGGTTACTCGAAGAAGAAGAAGAAGATGATGTGTTGCTGTGTTATTTGTTGCGAAAGAAACAAAGAAAACCTATGAGTTCAAGATTCAAAACCAGACGTGAAGAAGGATCTTTCTGTCGGTGGTCAGTGGTCGGTTTACTGCTACTAATTCTACCAATTGCTCATCTTGGTCACCAGTAAATTTAATTTCTGCCATTATTTTACTCAACAACACACGTGCTGCCTGAGCCCGTCGCGAGACACTACTGGTCCGAGAGCGGTCTCCTGTGCTTTATCTCTGTCGCCTGTCTTTGTCTCGCGCTCGTAATTGTACTTCATACGATTGTACAGAGAGCAGTCAGGAAGCGACCAGTCTCGGTCTCGTAACTCTGTCGCCTGCCTCGGTAGCTTGTCTCTGTCGCGTGCAGCCAAATTGTACCTTTAAATTCTTACAAGAGCGACAAGGAGAAAGTGTTCACTTTGGTATTAACCGAATTAAAAAGGCGTGCTGGCAAACTCTGGGAACGATATACTCTTTGTACTCCAGAAATAAAGCGTCTCTCATTTTTTCCCACGATCTTATCTTCGCAACTATTCTTCTACCGGATACCTTTCCCACGTACAGCACGCCCTGAACATCCGTGGTTAAACTCGTCTTTTGGGTAAATATGCACAAGAAATTAAACCGTTTGATAACAATTTATTAAACACATATTTCATACACTCGGATGTTTTTTAATTAAATTCTAAGAAAGCATTTAATATTTTAATAATTCTGTTAAAGAAACTTAAAATGCAAACATCCGCTTCCTTGATAAAATAACTTGGAGCCGGTCCTTTATTTCAGTGCGCACTTAACATGTAGCAGCGAAGATAAGCTTCAAAATCATAAATAATTTTAATTTCAATAAAATCTTCTCGGGAAATCAGTCGCGTCAAATGGTTACCGTAGTAAACCGACGTTTCGGGAACCCTGTCCCCATTATCAGGGTTCTGATGTGACTGGATACTTCCGAAGTCGCCTGTGCGACGTGGCTGATTGCCCGAGATGATTTTATTGATTGTACTCGCCGCGAAAGTCTCAAATCCTATAAATTTTAATTTCATTTCCAACGTAGTGATTACTGTTGGCCTATTCGCTTTCTTAACAGACTATGAAGGTGCGGACAATGATTTTATCGTAAAATAAACAAGGCAAAGATTCGTCAGAGTACTGAAGAATTGTGAAACAAGTGTTCGCTGCCGGAAGATGTAAGCGTTCGCAGGGACTATATCCTCTGTGCGTCAAACTATTTACGAACGCCGGGAGATTAAAAACATCGACGGATAAAGGCACAACAAAAGACTTATCGAATAAAAATTGGTATAGATAAGTGAAATTACGTTCTGTGACTGCAGATCAAAATATTTTTCGATTAATATGTTTAACTAGAAGAAGGGAAAACTGATTCGTGTCCCATGCAGTATTATATCTGCGCTGAAAACTAGCCACGCATTTGTACATATGAACCTCAAAACCGAAACTATTTGGAAAATGTTTCGCAGAATCCCAAAACAAGCAATGATCTGTAACAGAATAAAAAGCTGACCTTGTAAATCCTGCAGGCATTTCTGTAATTAAATAGTAGCCATAATTCATAAGCGTACCGAAAAGGCATGTAACAGGTGCTCGGCCTATCCGAACTGTGTTCTTTCCAACTGATCGCGGGCTGAACGAATCCCGAGGAATATTCTAGACCTAATTCAAAAATTCTTGAATGCCAAAGAACCCGCTTTATAAAGACAAATAAAAATAACATCACCTAATAACTCGTACACGATATCACAAACGCTGGTGTCATCAATGTTTTGATGCAAGCACTAAATCAAGGGTTCCCATTACACGGAACGCTACCGTGATTTAAGTGGCCAGCGTGGATTTTTGTACCACACTATAATTCATTACACCGAAAGACGTGCTGCCTACACAAAGGAACTTTAATTTTAAGCGAATAGTTAATATAAATAACAGATCAACAAACCTGGTACAGAAAATTATGGAGAACTAGGCCTGTGGGAATCTGCCTGTATTACGACGATAAATTACTAGCGCCTTCAATAAATCACCGTGAAATTGAATAAATTGTCCTCATTTATTACACGACAGCCCGAGAGTTGATAATGAGCAAATTTAGCTCTTGTTCTTAAAAGAGTTCAACCCCTGCACTGAATCGAATATGCAGTCGGTCACACTCAACCTTCCCCCCATGCTGAATACGGGTGTCGGGTACCCCAAATATTGCAATTCGTTACAACCCCTCTCTTTCTGAGTACGATACTCTTTCGCTTACAGCATGTGTAAGAAAATAAATATATAAAAGGCCGTATTTGTATCTGAAAACCGCCGCCCGAACAAAGTAGTGGTTGGTATCAACAGTGACACAAACTATTTATAGGTTAATTAAAATTCATACATTTACCTTCAACCTTTTTCTAAGCAATTTTTGCAGCTAGCGTCCCTCATTGCACAACATACAGTTTTATAAGCGATACGCCGTTTCGGTTTCGGTGACAGCTGACTCGTAATTGCCACAGCACTTACCTGAAACAAAATAGAAAGTGCAAATACATGACAACCTTCTCATGAAGTACTGGAACGGTGTGCTACAGCATTTGCAAGTAAAACACATATGAATGTCCGTATCATTGATTAGGTTTTATTCTACTTAAAGATACCATCGAACATTCTTTATTTTTTGTAGTGAAATGTTATCGTTTTCGATTGTATCTGGTTCCTCAGATAGTGAATTTAATTACTTTGTGTTACGTAGAAAATTAGGTTTCTAGATTATGAATAAGCAGGCCATGAAGTACGCAGAAGGAACAAACATTTTCACTGTAGTCGTTTGTTGTCCGATTAAATTGAGGAATATCACTGATAACAACATAGCGCATGCCACATCACAGGAAACAGGAAAGATCCTTGCTCTTTGAAAATTGCAACAAAATACAAAATGTATAAACACTTTTATGAAGTGAATAAAATGTGAAATATCCCTCAAGGCAACGGAAGCCAAATACCTGAAAACGCACCAACAAAAACGGACCGCCTGATTCAACCATATTCAAATTCCCTGAACTAATTCAAAAAGACGCAGAGTAAAAAAATCTGTCGAGTGTCTGTCTTCCGTAGTTATAGCCAATCTCATTCGCCTCCAAACTGTGCCCCGCCATCGGCCTTCTTTGTATTTCCTGTTATAAGAGTCGGGTCCGTCGAAACTTGAACTTCACCTGCATCGCACAAACAGCCCTCTCGCCCATTACATTGCTATTATTTTCGGAAATATAGATAATAAGCGTACAGTTTGCAAGCACGCAGCCCTACGACCCTTGAAGTACGCAGTTCACGTTCCCTGCGTTGATGTTAAGACGTGCTGTGAAAACGCGAACTCCCTCAGTAAGGAATTCTCGCGTGCCGATGATGACAATCCACCTTCCTCAATGGCACAAAACTTCTTGAACAGCTAAGCGACTGTCAACTTCAGTACAGATGGGCTCTGCCACCCTGCAGGAAGAGGTGCTGGCAGAGAGGAAGTGGAACAAGGAACATACACAGAACCAATCAGAAGGCCATTGCTGATCTGGCGTGAACAACAAACATCCACCCTGGAAATTACCTCCGCGGCCTGTGCTTGTGACGTTGACAGAATCTGCCCTCAGTGAATAAAATTCCTATATGGTAATACTGACAGATACTAAAATATATCGGCACGTAGACTTTGTAAGTGGAGCAAAGGCGGACTGGGTCAATATTTTCATTCTGAATAGCAGAAAAAATGTCACCCACATCAGTTTCCGCATTCCTTCCAGGGATATACAGCTCGGTCCCAGACAGTGTCGTCGAGTTCATTCAAAGATGCACCAAGCTAACGGCTAATGCCGTGAAGACAGTTATGGGACTTCCGGACTCTTAGGTACTCAGTCGAAAATTGGAGCGGTGGACCTCCTCCTACTTCGCTGTCGGAAAGGAAAATGAACGAATAATCGCACCGCTTTGCACTTTCACTCATTACATGCGTCTGTTCAAAAGCAGGAGTCGATTTACGACTTTCAGCAAACATCAGAAAGTTACACACCAACACGTCTTCGTCACTCGTTCCCTCGTTTGGTTCTCTTTGCGTCTTTCTTTCCATCATTTCTCTGTTCTTTCTTTTTTATCATGTTTACAATCTGAAAGAACAGAGAAGCTGCAAGGAGATTATGCATACTCTGAGTAAAATAATTAACACTCCTCAATTCCCGCCAAAGTTTCGATCAACCGGGGGGGGGGCTCAACTCTGTGTCCAGAATTTTTAGAAGTTCACATTTATTATCACGTTAAACACGTGGTCTCCGCAGCGTTATCTGCTGCCACGTATACAAGGATGAAAAGTGGTGATGCAGTCCTTAGGGCACGCGGAAGCCCTTCGACACCACGCGTTGGCAGCGTTGAACAGCACACCGCAAAATCTCTCTCAATCGGCGACCCCATATGCTCCAAAGGTAAGACGTTGAGGTAGCAAGCAGAAGCCTGAGACAGGGAAGCGAAGTTGAATGTTTATTTTCTACTTAATTTACGATAACATGGATAAAGTTACGATTAATTTGGTGGCCTCCATTGCAAACGGATGGGAGTAAATTTGAGGGAGGTTTGCACGAATATCATTCAGCAGTAACTTGAAACACTGGAACCATTTTAGCATTTACTTAAAAGTAGAAGGGAAAGCCAGTTTTTTCCTATCGACGTGGGGTCTGTCGTAGGATCTTCTGAATATAAACCGATTACCAGCCAGCATCCAGATAAACAAAATAGCAAAGAAGTCCGCGAGAGTTTCTCTAACATGCATGCGTTTATTTACAGAGTACTTGAGTAAATTACGTCTTACACGATGATAAACATTCATTTGTCATTTTATCTAATAATGTATTAAGAGTTTCCGAATACGCGTTAAAGTTCTATTCCTTCACTGAGAAAAAAAACCCAGCAATGTCGTCACAAGCATCAGTCGGCTATTAAAACGCATGAAGATAAAGCCTGTTCGTACTGACACGTGACATTCAAACGTTTAAACTGGCTCTGTAGGAAAAAGACGAGTTGAGGTACGGGTGCTAGTAGCATGTTGTAGCTACATAGTTGCCAAGTTAAGAAAATAAATAAATAAGAAACAATAACAGAACACCCCACTTTTGCAATATCCAATTCAATATTGCAACATGTAAAAGGCATCATTCTGTAGCAGCTTGCATAATGAAATTCTTCAACATCTACTTTTTTAAACGTTCCTTAAGATAATAAAAAAGAAAGGTCTACTCCACTCAATGGGGGGGCCGAGGAAAAGGGTAAACAGACAAAAGATAACAGTTGACTCTCTTCCAAAGCGGCGGTGACATCAGCTGCCGCGAGGTGTCATTAATTAACGACGAACCTGCTCACCAGCAGTGCAAAGAGGGAGCAAACGGGCCGCCCAAGAAGCAAGCGTGGCGCCATCTGAGAATTCCGAAAAGAACAAGACCAGAATTAAAAAATACCGGTGAGACATGGGTATGTGCGTGACAATAAGAAGTTGGCGATGTCATCCGATACTGAAAAATCGATAGGATATGACAAGCTCCAAAAGTATTAATATCGATATAAATTTCGCGTATCGATGTATCGCTTTGTACTTTAATTGTTTATTAACAAATATGGAGTTAATGAGAAATCTTGTGTCAGATAAGGAATGAATGTCGTTACTACCACCGCTCCTAGTACTAAATTCAATTAAATGCACTTGTTAAATTATTATAATATTAGCGATGAAGAAGGAAAACACTGGCAGGCGACCATGAAACATCACCTGATCATATCACTGACATCTAACAGAACGTTTCGTTGATAGTGGAACTTTAAGACATTAAGTCAATTACGTAGAGAAGCAATTAACATTTTTCTAAGCCGGCAAAATATTCAATATCTATGACCATCTATGTAATTTCATATCGATTGACATCACTAAGGGAAAAAAACATAATAATTCAAGTAGCAGAATTTAGAA
Source organism: Zootermopsis nevadensis (assembly GCF_977971745.1). NCBI lineage: Eukaryota > Metazoa > Arthropoda > Insecta > Blattodea > Termopsidae > Zootermopsis > Zootermopsis nevadensis. Next base: position 10,738,226 of record NW_028259149.1, on the reverse strand, counting down.
TCCTGAGTGAATGCAAAGTTGGACAGAAAAATACACACGTGTGATATTTTAATTTGGTAACCGACATTTTGTGACGACTCTGAAGACCGTCCGATTATTTCTGCTTCACGAACGTCCTGTGCCATTTACTTAAGCCATTCAATTACAAACACAAGCAGTCCGTGACATGTAGTGCTATTCCGAATAACACAACGTAAAATAGTAAAACGCACAAGCAGTTGCAGAGGACCCCCCCCCCCCCAAAAAAAAAAAAAACACATCAGAGACGGAGTGTAGCGGGCGGTCTATATACTGTCGATATTGGTCTTGTGAAATTGAACGATTCAAACACACAACATCTCAAGAAACATGCATTCAGGGCACTTAAGACACGTCAGCACACGCCACTCGTTACTTCGTAAGAATGGTAGCACTGTGTCAGGCCTTCCTGAGGATCGACACGGGAAATTTGCGGAATTATTACTGGAAGGGTTAAAATCGACACCAGCGTCATTTTGTCCGCCAAAAGTCATACATGAACTAAAGGGCATCCGAGAGTTTAAATCGTGATCGAATGGCCTGTCTTACACGCTCCATCCACTTTAGATACCACAGGGCAGTTCCCGGTATTAATACCCACTGGTCTTTGGACGAGATGGACTGAACAATAAAATTCAAGGCCACATGGTATGAAACACAACTCAGAGCCTGGATGGCCGTTATAAATACACACTTGGGGGAAGGGAAAGCACATAACGAGGTAACCCACTATTTATATACTATCGTACGTGAAATTATTACGTTTAGGGTGTATAAGTAGCGCGTCCAGGTTAAGGTGGGTGCCTGCATTGCTAGTGTTTTACACTTCCTTTTTATTCACAAAATACAGCCAAGTATAAAAGTCTGTATCAAAATGCCTCCGTGTGTGTCGAAATTAAAGGTGAAAATATGTTTTCGTGTACATTGTGCATGTTCGGACAATTCGCCATCTTGGTCCCCTCTTACTGTAAAGCAGAATCATCTCGCAGTCATGTTGCGGCCAGTTTATTAAAGTAGGCAGGACATTTCGCTCCTTGATAAGAAAAACGCTAACAGCTGAGACAAACTGGATTCACTTTCCCACTAAAAAGAAATATCGTGTGAAACGGTACAATTCCACTCGGAAGCTCTAACCTGGACCTTATCCAACAAGATGCAAAGTGTAAACACAAAACGCACAGCGAAGGTCGTAATTATGTAGGTTAGACAACACATGCAAACAGTGAGGAATGCTGGTTACGGTGCAACACGGTGGTCCATTACATGAGCAAGGCTTTAGCAATGCCAAACTACATCAGTTTTGTGTAGAAATACACAATTCCCCATTCATTTCATTCGCAAGCCACATAAAACGTTCAGAGCGACTCATTTTCCGACGCGAAAAATTATTTTGTGCAGGCCAACAAATCCGTCGCATGTGACAGAAACTGGAGTGCAGAGATGTAAATTGGACACTACACGAAACACTGGGTTCTTCATATGTTGACCTGCTACCAACTGTTCAATGCGCTTGCTTCAGATGCTCTAAAGTTGGAGTCAAAGAGCTACTACAATACTTAATAGTCCACACGTATCTTGGTACATCCGTACTATTTGTTTATGTATGTTTCACAATTTTATTTCATTATGTTTTTATAATCCCACATGTTCCGTGGGCCACTGTATGAAATTCCGCTTTAGAAAAATCACATTACAGAACAACGCGGTCATGGTTCAGTCTTGAGTCAGCCAAGTGAACAGGATTTTTTATTTCGGACAGACCCTATGCTACAATTATTTTTACACCATGAGCTAGCAGCACGTAGTATCTAGAAACCGTGGAAATTATATCACTGATCGTTCCATACGAAGAGAAACACAGCACTCTAAAGTTCTTTCACTCCCTAATGATTTGCATTTAAAGCATTTCTGCTCATGCAAGTGTTATATATACGGCCGTGCTAACAAATTACGATTATCAAGCATTCATAATCCCAACAAGCAATTATCAGGTCAGGCCATAGGAGACCACAAAATACTGCACTCTACAGTCAAAAACTTTATATAAAATTCAGCCCACTTTCCTTATTTTCAAAGGGAAGATGGGAATATCGTAATGTCCTTATGCCTGCATCTCTTCCTGACAACTTCCTTCTCTGGAAAGGATTCGAACTCTCAATGTGCTGTCAAAACAACAGACAGAGTGTAAACACGTTATCAAGAACCATGAAACGGAAGACAGGGCCCACATTTTGGGGGGACTAAAGGCTATGGCTAGTGTTTCCTGACCTTTAGGGGTATTTTTCGTCATAAATATGCATGTCCTTCCTTCCTTCCTCCCTCCCTGCCTTCATCCTATTCAATCAGGCGTCACTATTACAGATACCGAGTGGGCATGAACATCATGCCACCGGGGACCTGCCGTCTTCCTTGCCTCAACATTACTACTATGGCAGCCGTGGGAACTCAGAACGTGGAAACGACGATAATGCGACTGGATGTACGGCTTCGCTTTCAACTAAATACACCTTTATCAGGAGTTGAGTTTTCTTTAAGAAAATTGAAGCCAGAAATGTGGCGTCCACGTGAATTATTTCGGTTTTATGACGACGACAGGGCGAATCAAATTAACTTGAGGCGGTACGTTTTTCAGACACAAGCTACAAACAACCACGAGGGGTCTAAACTGTCGAAACAGTAGCCTATAAAGTATCCAATCTATGGCTGGTTAACTTCGCTTGTTTATTTGGGCAATAGTTTGATTATTCGCTTATTAATTTGCTTATTTGTTTGCCTGTTACTGGCGAGAAACATTTACGGTTTATCAGACTTCTGTCTGAAACAAGAGCAAGGTACTTTGGATAATGCACCAAACATCTTTTCATCTCGTGCGGTCCAGTCACGTTTGTGGCCTCGAGTCATACGCTAAGCGCTGCTCTCTTGTTCTTCTGGCAGACAACACAACGTCCTCTGTTCGAGAATTGCCGCAGTACAAACGTCGCAGGAGACGCAAAGTGGACCGAGCAACTCCGAAGTACAGTCTTCCTCGAGAAGTTGATTGTTATTCCAGCTGACCACGAGATTACGAAGCAGGAGGTTTGCGTCACTGTCATCGTCTTCCGTTCATCCTCCGCCTCCTCTATTTTTACCCTGTTCTTTAAAATTGTTCCTTCCTTCTCTATCTTATGCTGTTCATCGCCATATTCTATGTATTTCGTCTTTTAAAAAGTTTCCTTTTTCATTACACAACTACACTTAACGAGATTTCAAGTTGTCATGGCGGCGCGTATGAAGATGACTGTATTGTCTTCAGCGATGTTATATAATTACATATTCGATTTAAACATGCTTTCAAACTGGCAAGCTTTGTTCTTAATCACCCATTTTCTCGACAAAATAACTTGTGAGACAAATAAGGTTTCCCGATAAGTACTTGAAACATAAAAGAACACAGTGAAAGAGAATGTTTCACAATTCACATCCTGTCTAGATTAATTAATTAACAAACGTAACGTGTTGAATAAAACTATCGATGATGAACCTGTGTGTGTGTATTACGAATTATAATTACGAAAAATACTGCCTTTTTGTAACTTTAACGTGCGAACACACGATTTCTTATAAAAATTCGCGGCACACCTGCAACCTTGTAGCGATACAGCGATTGTGGAAGACTGCCGTACCCTGATCATCATCACCACTTCTGATCGCCCACGCTTGGCACAAGCACTGGGTGACATACACTGCTCCCTGCTGAATGTACTGGGATAAAAGTTTGCGTGGGTCCAGCTGTTCTAAGCACCTGTGAAGGACCGGCCCCTACCTTCGACTACTTCGGGATTCAACAAAGAACTACAGACAATTAGCAGTACAAACATCGGACTTCAAATCCGCGGTTCCACGTATGACTTCATCAAGCACGCATTACTGTCTGTACCTCGTTTTATATTTCACGCTGCTATATTATCGACCTGAAAGAGACATCAAAGGAATGGGAACGAATTTGTCGCAGATGATATTCACCAGCCTTGAAGGCCTGGAAATTGTTTTAAAATTGTTTCATACATCCCACTTTGTCCGTGTATATAGCCCAGAAGAATGATTTGCACTGTGTGGATCTCGGATAGCATGTGAGCCGCGTAATGCGAAAGACATGTCCAATTAAGTGCACGTATTTTGCAATTCTTTTTTGTCTTCAATAAACTTGACGTTCACTTACTTCACACACACATGCATATCTCCTGCTGCGAAGCTAACCAAAAGTGAAGTCACGTCATTGCAGAAGTAACTCCATGGAGCTCAGTCCTTCTTGAAAAGCTTGCATGTAGTGCCTTCCTTTCGAATTTGCAACTAAAATTCTGTGCACGTAATCGACTTCCTCATTTGTGCTACATGCCCAGCACATTTCATCATCCTTGACTAAATCACGTTAATATTATTGGGTGACGAGTAAGAATTAAGAAGCTCATTATATGATACGAGGTTTTCACAGCGATGAGTATGACGTTTTCTGTCTTCTGGGTTGTTGCGCTGTGTAGTCTGGTCGATGTTAACCAACGTTTCAGAGGTCATACTACCTCCGTCATCAGGGCGATGAAGATTTCTGTCTTCTGGGTTGTTGCGCCTTGTAGTCTTGTAGAAGTTTACCAACGTTTCAGAGGTCATACTGCCTCCATTATCAGGGCGGTGAGTATGAAGATTTCTGTCTTCTGGGTTGTTGCGCTGTAGTCTGGTCGATGGTAACCAACGTTTCGGAGGTCATACTGCCTCCATCATCAGGGCGATGAGTATGAAGATTTCTGTCTTCTGGGTTGTTGCGCTGTGTAGTCTGGTCGATGTTAACCAACGTTTCAGAGGTCATACTGCCTCCGTCATCAGGGCGATGAGTATGAAGATTTCTGTCTTCTGGGTTGTTGCGCTGTGTAGTCTGGTCGATGTTAACCAACGTTTCAGAGGTCATACTGCCTCCGTCATCAGAGTATGAAGATTTCTGTCTTCTGGGTTGTTGCGCTGTGTAGTCTGGTCGATGTTTACCAACGTTTCAGAGGTCATACTGCCTCCGTCATCAGGGCGATGAGTACGAAGATTTCTGTCTTCTGGGTTGTTGCGCTATGTAGTATGGTCGATGAATCGCCCTGATGACGGATTCAGTATGACCTCTGAAACGTTGGTAAACATCGACTATACTACACAGCGCAACAACCCAGAAGACAGAAATCTTCAAGCTCCTCATTGTGTAATATTCGCCATTCTTTCGACTTCCACTTTCTCGGGTCCAACATTCTCCTCAACACACCCTTAATTTATTCTTCCCTTCTTTAATTTATTTTCTTCCTTTAGAATGAGAGAATTTCACACCCACACAAAAACAGAAAAGTATACATTTTGAGCATTAGGTCTTCCAAGAGCCGACGGGAGGCCAGATTCTGAATTGAATACCTGGAAGCATTCCCAAGATTTAATCTGCTCTTATTAATTTATTCGTGGATGTAATTCTGCCTTATTGCCGTTATCCCCCCCAACTTTATACCATCCAGGAAGTATTTATTTGTTACATTTAAATTATAATTGTTTTGCATTCTGGTTTGCGAGACACGACCATATTGTTAGTATCCTCTGCGTTTATTTCAAGACATTCTTTACCATCGCCCAACAGATTTTCTGTTCATTATGGTGCAATATTCCTGTTTTCACCCAATGCGTTAACATCATCAGCATAAACCTGTGCTTTGTTCCCTGTTCAATTCGTTGCCTGGAGCGCTAAAGACCGTTGTAGCCCCGACCGCATTACCACTAAGCTAACCCACGCTGCATTCCAGCGCCACAGCTGATAACTGCAACGCCAAGGTCCCTCAGCTAATTATAGACATTAGTAGGTTCCACTTGCACCTCACATGATTATTCTCGGCATTTGGAACGATTTCAAGCGACATACACGCATAAAAAAATATTCGTGACAGCGCAAAAGCATTATAATCCGGAGTGTGTACGCACACACCATGAAAGGCGTAGAGGCAAAGCTCCACTCACCCTGGACCTGAACAGTACACGGCGGTGATTTACAAGGTTAGTCACACAATCTGGTCCAGTGAATCAAACAATTTATGACCTTCATTGTTATGAATGCCAAGAATGTCATGCAAATATTGTTGCGGCTACAATTCTACTCTTGCAAAGCTAATCACACAACAGACCCAAAACTGCATACTAATAATAAGTAAACGCAAAAATTCCAATAATTATCGGAGCAACTGGAACTGTCTCCAACTCACTTAGAAAACACTTGGCCAACATCCCGGGCGAACACGACATCAGGGAATTGCAGAAGACCGCCATTTTAGGATCTTCATACATCATTCGAATGACGCTGATATCAAATATATGCCTCATGCGAAATATATTTCATGCATGTAACAGGCATTAAAAAAACAAAATGTATTTCAGAAATATCTGCTGCACTATGTACTTCAGGGGCAAGGTTTGTCTCAGGTACATAGAAGAAAATACCCTGTAAAATGGTGAATAGATGGAATAATAATAACAATACCCTAATGATGACATATTTAATAAATAAAGAAGATATCATTGACATAAAATATATTACTTTGTGTTTCGTCAGCAACTGAACACAGAAAAATGCTTCAAAGAAAAGAAGCTATTTTATTTTCTACGATGAGCTGTAAATGATAGAAGAGTTTATGTTGGTCTTTACGTAACGTGAAGGCATTATCTACACCTAATTAACCAACATACTAAACTGTATCAATTCATTTAAACTGATCCGGAGATTAAAAATAGGGACAACTCTTCATAGTGGACTTGTAGCAAACAAATTCTCATACGGCCAGCGCGAGGATACGGTCCGTAAGTTAAAAGAAGGATGGAGCCGGACTCATACGAACACAGCATGTCATTTTATTTTCACTTATTTCTAGACAAACCTGTTGCTAGCACGAGGGTTCACTGTCCGCATCCGACTTGTTCACAGCACCAAGAGAAACATTAAACAAGCAATAAGAGCAGTGGCCGAAGGATTACACTTTGCAGGCTTTAACGCCATCCACACTACTAGAAGTTACGTCATGTCACTTTACATGTACATAACACGTAAGGTATAACGACACTAATCTTTTGTGCCCTAAAATTGTAGACGCAGCATTAAACCTAATCGGTATAAAAACTTAATTCTCCAGTGTTAAAGCGGTCGGAACGTGAAGATACCCACTCTCTTAAATTCAGTCCAAGGCTAGGAATGCATGCAACTTAATCTCACTTTCCTCCACAGTTTCATGGTGCAGTGTTTAGGCACAATTTTCTTTGCCTCTGGACAGCAGACACTGATGAAGGCTGTCTGTTAGACGTTTACCGACGTTTCAGAGCGATGATGTAGACGGCAAGTACCTTTTGAAACGCCGGTAAACTACCATCAGACTACAAGGCGCTACAAAGCAGGAAAAAAAGCCATCTAAACAGCAGACACTGATGAAGGCTGTCTGTTAGACGTTTACCGACGTTTCAGAGCGATGATGTAGACGGCAAGTACCTTTTGTAACGCCGGTAAACTACCATCAGACTACAAGGCGCTACAAAGCAGGAAAAAAAAGCCATCTACAGACTCACCACTGAGAGAACCTCAAATCCTACTTAGCACTTGCACGAATTCCACCGTACAGCTGCCATGTTGAAAATGTTTGATACAGGGAATTATAAACCAGACTGCCCAATACTTGGACATATTGAACTGTTCGAGCGTAGTACTGTATTTGTAGTTGAATCTGCTGGCAGATAACAAGCATCCATCTGGACTTGTTATTGCCCGCCGTTTCTTACTTATCGGCAGGAAATGTTTGTTACTTCTTAGAGGTAAACAACTAGAACCAATACTGGTTGTTAAATTATATTACTGGAAAGAATTTACTTTCATTTGAAATGACGCATTTATTGAAATGAACAGCGATGACATCTGACGAAGGACGCCATCAGATTTAAAGGAACCAAAACTGACCTGTAAAATAAAAACGTTTCGAATGCCGGCAGGGGTATCGATTTATATTCCAAAGAGTCGAGATTCCAAAACTTAAAAGGAGCTTTTTTATATTGGTCCAAATTAATTACATTTATTTTACGTCTTACCCGAGTTTGCTCTAAATGTCAATATTCGTTTTGGTTGAAGGTAAAATCGGACTAGTTAAGCTGGGGTTTGACGTGGTTTTCCTCGAGTTCCCCAAATGCCAGGATAGAACCTTAAATTAGGCCACGACCGTTTTCTTCCGTAACTTTTACAATGCATTAACACTCATAAAAAATCTTGTAACTGGACACTTTTTGTCTGATATACAAGCAACGTCACCACAAATAAATGAATATAACTTAATCTCACTAACAATACTAGAATTTCGGCACAAGAAATGATGAGAAGGGGAAAACAGTAGTGCCATATGATGATTTTCAAATCATTACGTACAAATAGTAATAATATGTCGACAGCGAAAACATTTTAGTACGGTAATAAATTGAGAATCAATGTTGAGAAATTATGTTTTCGGTATAAAGTCAGAACCACAGTCACTAATGCTCGTTTTTATACACTCATTGTTAGCTTGCAGTAACTTAAGAAACGGAAGGAAATGATATTGCAAGACAGAAACAAACAACGTTTTGAGCAAGAGATTTTGCTCTTGACACAGAACGACTTACAACCTACAAGTGTACAGTTTCGGGACCTTAAAATGCACCACACTATCCCTGATACTTTGAATTGAACTAAGACAGAAACAGAGCAACTTGCATGTCCCTGAGTCGTTGTTGACAGCAGATTTAGAATTCTCATACCATGAAATGGAACAAGTGACAAATTCAGAGACTGCTCGAGCTACACGCCGACCGTTACATTCCAAATGACCCCATCCTCCTATTGCATCATCAAAACAAGTCGTAACAAATGCATCTCGTTTTCGGTGGTTAGCACTTCATTGTCTTCTGACAGGTCCAGAACAACAATCCTTCAGAACCCTGATTATCATTCAGTCTGTTGACCTTGCTTCACACATTCCATCTCGTTCAGACCGACCTTTAAAACGATGTGGAATTCTCCGAAGGAATGGGTCCACCCATCGCTAGCGCTCGGCTCTTACCAGCTGTTCTCCTCACACATTAAGAGCGACATCTGACACGTTTGAGGACAATTATCCGAAACACTGTCACGGTCGTGGTCTATTTTAAGAGATCAATGACAGCATGTCTCTCAGCTGAGGCTGCACCGGGATAGGACATGCGGTCGGTTTATGGAACCGAGTACGTAATAAGCCATGTGTGCATGTGGGCAGTTCTGCCGGATTTGCATCACAACTTCAAAAAGGCACATTCCGTTTAATTTCACACGTTAACGCGGAAATATTATTTGTATGGTTGCGTATTCCATGGAAACACACATGGATTTTTATGGGCGGATAAGTAATACTAAACGTTCCGTCCTAATTGATTACCGATTCGTTCGGCGTTTTTGTTCTGAACAGGAAGTGCACCAACAAGCTTTTTCATTGACTGCTGGTGGCGTAACTAGTAAGCCGGCTGTATTTATCAGTCGACATTAATCACATTCTTCGATGCCATTTTTCAGTCGTTCCAGATATTCTCTGCTTTATTGAACCCCGAGTTTCACCATTGTGTTCACAATCACTAGGCACAACATCAGCCAATTCAATCAATATCCCAACTCTGTCTCTAGAATTCACATATTCATTTTCTCTTCGACCTAATTTACATTAAAATATTATATGTCCACCTACGCCTAGGTCTCCAAAATATCTCTTTTCCTTTTAATTACTTTCTCCAACCAGACATTTACATCGCTGCTACTTTTTATTTGAAATCTAACCTTTCTATTAATACGTCTATTACTGAAGAATATAAATTCTGAACCTCCTCATTCTAAATGTCTCCACCTCTCTGTTACTTCTTTTCTGTTAGGTCTATTTTCAACACTGCATTCTTCTTCCCTTGGCAAGAAACACACCATCACCTTCAATTGACGTAGCCCATGCCTTCAGTAATTCACTTAATCTGTGGGAATAATGGAGACATTTACATTTGCTGGATTATTATTTCGACTGCCGAGTTAAGTAAGTAATATGATTCCAGGGGACCTTGGGGAGAAGTACCTCTGCCTCCTCTAAAACATTTGCCAGAGAGATCGAGTGAGTAGGATGAAAACAGGTACAGCGTCTTCAGATTCCTTTGTCAGCGCAGCGTTATCAGTCAGCGGTGGGGACGTGATTGTTCGCTTGCTGACAGTGAAAGTTCCTTTTCTTTTCTGAGTGATGACTCTGTTTAAGGCGACCTGAAACCTTCTCCATTACCCTCTGAACATGTGAAGAATTTGAATGCGTAGAAGCAGAATATAGAGCAGATGACAGAATGAATGAGAATAGGATCATGACGAAGCAGAAGAACGTAAAGATTCGGGAGGAAAATAAGAACAAAGCGAAGATGGAAGAGGATAAACTTATTAAACCGGTACGTCGATGAACAACTAGAATAGCAACATTTTAAAACGATTCGGAAGCTGGAGGCTTACGTCATTATTACCAACATTCAAGAAAAATAATTCCGATCAGCCCTTCAGTAACGGCACCTTACAGCAGGGGTGTACAATGTTTTTACAGCGTGGATCACACTGGAAAATACCCATCATACTGCTAGCAAATCTGGATTTTCCGTATACAACAGTGCAAAACACAATTATAATGTTTTTACTTAATTATAAAAAGTAACTAAACTGATTAGTAAGACTACACAGGAAAGTTTCAATGCGATATCTGGCCACTGATTGACTTCAATGAGGTCACAAATGTCCGTAACTCAACTCTTTAATTAACATTGTAACCGTTCGCCTCTGTCTCAGTTTTGAAATCCCACCTCCTCCCACTGGTGGTCACGAAACGTAACACACGCCCAATTTCGGCGGACTAAACAAATGCGAACCAAGGCCTGTAGGTTCGACATGCACATAACAACTCCACGTTTCTATAAGTTTCCTTAAGTTTTTTTAAAATTAAGGTCAACTGCCATGTATATCAACGACACAGACACCTCTTTCACTCATCTGCTCTTACAAAGTTCATGAAAAACTTAAGCCTACTGTCTGATTGATAACAACACTACCCAAAGCGTAACTGATAAACAGGACAACTCATAAAACACGACTCTGTTACACTTAAACATTTTCATTGTCACGAACGAGTTACATGGTTTATACGTAAGGACGCAACTCTTGTTGCAAAACCGACACTTGTAGCTGCAGGCTATCAAAATTACCGCCGATGCAAACAGCCATAACAAGGCAACTTCTGAAACATTATCATTTTTGCTTTGTCCGGGTTCCAGTCACGCAGTGCGAAGAATTTATTCTCCACTTCCAACGTTCTTCACGGTTTACCACAGGAGGAAAATCCTGGAACAATGCTCAAAAATAATCCGCGTTCGCTAAAATACGCCAGCACAAGAATCACTGATCATAATAACACGTTTCCATAATTATTTAATAAAATGCAACACATCTGCATATGATAGAGTATCGTTAAATAAATAACAGTGTAGACAAAATAAAGCCTCAGGACTGCCGGTGCCCGTCCGAGATTTAATCCGGGGACCTCTAACCTCATGCATTGTGTCAGCTGTAATTTAATGGCCACGCTTTCGGGTTTCGGAGTCCATTATAAAGCCAGGATCGTGACTTCAAAATCGTGAGGTAACGAACAGGAACAAAAGCAGTGACAGCTGAGATACACGCACACGAAGCAATGCAGATCGCCCTATATAAAGCAGCTACTGGCCAGACGACAGAGATCAAGACAGCACGGAAGGTCAGCAACACAGGTGAAGAGATTATTAGGCCACATATCTGATATAACGGACGAATACAATAGACTGCCCCTGGTTGGAGGCAACAATCAGACGATGGGAAAAGAATTTTGAGATTGGAACAGACAATAAATTGCCAACTTCGTGAACACAAGATGGCGATCGTACAAACCGGTCACAAGTTCACGCCACAGTGAATACGTCGATTCTGATCTTCTGGGTTATGACGCGGTGAAGTAAAACCAAAACTTGTTAAAACTCGTGACTTGTCTCATTATAATACTTCGCAAAATAGGGGCATCGGTGTTGAAACTGGCCTTTCCATGTCCATACTAGATCTGAACTGCCTTTAGGCTGATATTCAATAAAAATTATTGGGATATGAGAACTGTCAATCCTGCCTAACGTTTACGTCAGCTTCTTTGGTCAACACCGTCGACATCGACTCTGGGTCCCAACCAGAATCCTATGCACTGCGCAACTGGGATCTTCCCTCTGACCACTAACCATCGTATACCGCCAAGGGTTATTATTCCATTCCACCAAACGACCTCAAGGTGTGGCACTGAGTATCTAACCTTCCAATATTTTTTTTTATATTTTCGTATTTTAAGGCGTCACGTCCAACTACTGCTTTTGTAAAGTACAAATAAAGTTCGTTTCCAGAACCTACAGAATGCTTTCCTAGTCATAATTGCGTTAAGAGTGCATTACTGAGTTGGGTTTGTACATCGTTGTTGCACTAAAGCAACTGTCTTGCGCATGCGCGTTTCCCCTGCAGCCAGCGATATGTCTATTTATGGTGGTTATGTGACAGAAACACACTGAGTCACTTCGCCTTGGAAAGGTGCTTCACTGTAGAGCAGCCAGTTTCCAACACGGACCACTATTAGAATATTCCGAACCTGTCACTGCCTCCCATACTCATTACTAAAATGTTCTAAAAATAACATTAAAAAGCATAGCGTAAAATTAAAAAATGTCACTGCACAACGCCACACGAACGTATGCTGGAAGTGAAGGTACATCTATGTTTTTTAAGATGAAACCTGTAAAATGTAAATTTACTTTTCATGTTTACTTGGCACACGGGCAGGAACCCCCATCCCCACCCATTCTGATCTGAGGACAAACTCTTAAACTTGGAAACTTGGTCGGCTGAAAAACTCCGTGACATTACTTGTCAAATGAAACGGCTGTAATTAAATATTAAAATAGTTATCATAATCGTTAGTACCAGTAGTAAAAGTGTCCTCCACACAACCGAAAATGAACCACTCTTTGGGGTTTCCACGGCTGTGAGTATGAAGACGGCTATCTTCCGTATTGTTGCGCCGTGTGGTCTGGTGGAAGTTTACAGACGTTTCAGAGGTCCTTGCTACCGCCATCATCAGGGCGATCCTCTTCTAGAGTTACTGGAGTCCGTGACACTGACGCTCAAAATGTTTCGTTATTATTAACTCAGCAGTTCGCACATCAGCGTAAGCATTACTCATATATCTACTGACATCACTGCGAAGTTTCTTTAAGGTTAAAACAGAAGATTCTTTCCCTTTTGACTTGACTTTGCTCAAAATGCGGTCTACGTTATGGTGAGATGAAGGTTGTAATCGGGACACAGCATCAAGAAGAAACCGCCGAAGCCTTCCAACAGTCTGATCCCCCACCCAAGGAGTCCTACCGCTTGTTCTAATACGGATTTAGAAAACATCTACACTGCAGGAGAAGAAGGATCGGACTTAGCTGCGTTGACAAAAAGAAAGTGTGCAATATCGAAGGATGCCGTGTTCAACGGCAAATTCACCCAACGTTTTCAAGGAACCAAACGTATGATACACTGTTGACCAATATGTCACCGCCCCTCCACCATCATTACCAGTTTCTTGGAACGTTTAATCAACCATAGTACAAAGATTTCCTGGTAAAACGACATTGCCTGGCGAGGAGCTATTTCAAGGTAGCAGCATAGCAGGAACCGGTTTTTTAACGGACTTCAATTGTTTTCATTAGGCCTTTCATTTGAATTGTGGGGCAATAATAACACACTCTGGCCTGCTCTGTGTGAGGTTAAGTAAGTGTGACAATCATCAGGAAGCAACACTCAGGCATTTGAAGGTTAAGTTTCCTTACTTATTGTATACATTTTATCTGTCTACATGGATTGCTAAATATAAATATTTTAAATACATACACGTAAACGCATTTCCTTTCTGTTTTATACAGATCCTTGTTTTTAATTACGGTCATAAAGAAACGTGACTCCTGTAACGGTCACATCCGGCATATTTAGAAAGCTCGGTCATTACATCTGTAAAAACGGCGCTGAGGCACGAGCATGTAAAATTCTGGAATTCTGTAATGATTGACATATAAATGGGATCATAAAACAGGTTAAATGCTTTGGGTGGCAACAAGGCTTCAGTCAGACAGTTCCTATAAAATGAAATAAACAAATGGGAACTGTGTCTGTGAATGAGAGAATTGGCCGTGTCTATGTCGAATATCGGCTTGACGTAGTCCAAACAAAGGAATAGCCGATCTGCCTGTAATTTAATAATAATTATGTTTCTTGATGTCTCGTCATCTTTTCGAGATCATTACTAGACCAGACAGTACTGCCCTACACTGAAGTTTCTGAAGTTAAATCTTTCCCATGCACCACACGATATTTTCCGCTTAAAACATTCGTCCTTCAAGAAGGTTGAGTAATTTGGTCCCAGTACGATCAGTGAAAAAAAAAACGTCTCCCACCACAAGCAGGAAGTTAAAACTAAAAAACCCTTGGCTTTCCAACAGAAATTCATAGGAACATACGAACAGAAGTTTCCATAAAGGGTCATGAAGGGTTCTTGATATTTTCCTTGAAAAGGAAATTTATTGAACGAAACTGACAGTTTGGTGGTTGGCAAGCTTGCTTCACATTCGGGAATTCGGGGAGTTCCCAACTTAAATCTCGGCTGCGATATCGGCTTCCCTTTAAAGCCTTTTGGGTAACTATAACTCTGCATTTTCAATTATGGATTTCGTATAATTATCGGAATAAACAGCGATCATTGCCTTAAACGTCATTAATAATTTATCTTTGTCATGCAAACGTGGCGCTTTCCTTGCGGTACGGACCAAATTTTTAAAAATTATTGATACGAAATTCGATTTCAAAGGGTCAACTTCGCATTTCACCTTCTTCGTCCACTGTGAACGGCACAAAATGGATAGCAGGCTGGGTGCACAGATCACAGTCATGGATACGGTACCAACTTTCATGACGAGTAGTTATTTACAGTACTAACCCAAACTAAATTTGCTCGATACGAATGTGTACACTCTCACTCCCAATACCAAGTAAATTAAAATAATTCTGTTTTGAAGCGAAAACATGAATATATGAGAGAAATGTTGAGCAATAGACCATAGTTAATCCTGGAGTAGTCCGTTGCAACCAAAGCTTTATTATATTTTAAGAAACTGTGTTACTGGCCTCGTCTTACTAGTGAAAACAACACGCCAATCAAATTATTACGGTCGAGACAGACAGGCACAGGCATCCAGCAGTGATCCACATGCCATTCCTAAAACAGTTCGTTTGAAGGAGGACGGAACACTAGCACGACGGAATCGCTGCAGGCATCAACTGTGGTCGAGGATGTGGAAGGAGGCGGACGCGAAGGGCTGAACCTCACAGACAACCAGCAAATGATAGATTTTCGAACCAGGCATCTCACGAGGGAAAGTCTAGAACGTAACCGCTGCACTAAACTGCTAGATGTGAACATACGAGTTAGATAGAATTCATGTTGCTACAGACTCCGTTCGCAGCCCGATGAGTTGAAATAAATACTAACAGAGCAAAGCTGAGCTATTCTTGAGATGACACATTTCCGCCTTTAATAGACACAAAAAAAAGCCGGCTGTCGGACACCATCCTGAGCTATTTCCTCGTATCTAGATCTTTTAATATAATTCTTCCATCTATTACTGGGTCTCCCAAATGGTCTGTTAGCTTAAAAATTTCAGACGAAAATTGTGTATGAATTTCTCATTTCTACCATGCCTGCTGTCTGGCTCGTTCATCTCATTCTCCCTGATTTCACGACATTTTTAAACAATTTGGGCGCCTAACCCTGGATTAAAACCGGTCTGCTGAGAAGATAGATTCCATTATGACGTCACGTCAACAAATATTTTAAGGATCGGGATATATACACAAGTAACTCGCACTTCAAGATGGATGACGTCAGAGCGAAACAAAAAAAAAAGCCCGAATAGAGGGCTCAAGCGAAACGCACATTTAGAAGATAAATAGTCGATCACATTTCATGTGTCTATTTTTGTCTGCGATCTGCGAGTGGGTGTGAAACTGGCTTTCTCGTTCTGTGAGGGGAACATATTTGAGGGTGGATGAGAACACATAACCCAAAAGTGAGAAGAGGGTGGGAGGGGCGAGGCGGCTAGAGAAAATTGTACGAGGAGCTTCAATGCGTTTACTGCTAGCCGAACTTAGCTAAGGCATCAAAATATTGTATGGGCGGGCCATGCAGCAAGAACGGAGAATTAAAAAATCCATACACACGTTAAACTGGTAAACCTGAGAGGATGAAAGGTCTGGGCGCAGAAGGGAGGATATCACAACGCATAAACGCAGAAAAACTGTCCCACTACACGCCATAGAGGCGCTTGGGGGAAGGGAGAAAATAGCCCTGACTCATTCTTGACTTCGGCAATAGATGGGGTGAGTGGTTAGTATCACGCCCCGGCCGCGCTTGAACTCCGGGATCGAACCCAGAGTACCCATCGGACAGGTAGCTGGGTGGACCCCACAATTGGTCTGGACACAGGCTGGAAGAAAGATCACGTGCCCCAGCCCCACTATGATGACTGAACTACCCTGCCTGCATATTTAAATACGTAACTTGCAATTTAAACATTTATGACATAACGAATCTTCAACAAGTCCATGGTCCAGGGTTTGCTTCTCACAAATGCCTCCAATGACCCAACCAGTTCGAAATGAATTCAGTTCACGTCTTCACAATCAACTTCTGTAAAGGATGTGTCGTTTTTAATATTATACTGAAGAAACTTAAAAGCAGGGACATCTCAGTCGGTGCTGTAACTAGGCTACGGGCTGGGAGATCGGGGTCGATTCCAGGCAGGGGACAGGTTTCTATTTACCCAGACCCTCGCCCTCTGACGCCTGCCTGGGGACGTCCTATTGGTCCGGAACTTTCTTCCCATCTGGTCACCTTCCTCAACCCCATATAAATCTCTTCAATTCCAAGAATCGCCACTTCAGCCCTGAAGATGGAAGCAGTATATTTCTCCTTCACGGCGGCATCTACCGACGAGTCCAAACAGCGCCTGAACTCATGAAATCAAAATCGTCATCAAGTAAATTGTAGGTTGGGAAGTCACAACGAACGTATTTGAGAACTGCGTAATTCCTAAGTGGAGTAGGCGTTCAACACATTTATTCGACGGAGTTACATAAACTATGCTCTGGAGGTGCGGGATCAGCTGACGTATGGTTGCGTCACCTCCGGCAAGGTTTAAAAAAAATGTGTTAGGGACGTTTCTAATTGCTGTCAAGATGCTGTATAATTGGAGTTCTGCTTTACTGTAAGTGCTCAGGTCTGAATGATGAAGCTCTGAGCGGCTGTAATGACGTGGGGGAGCCAACGAACTGAAACACCGTTCACTCGTTTCCCGATGAAACCAACTACGATGAACCTTTTCTTTCTCTGAGTCATTAGTTGCGTTCAGGCTGAGGATTTGGTATCTGACTAGGTCAAGAAATGCTTCTGTAGGTAAGTAAAGACGGCCGGGGCCTGAAGGCACATACTTAATACCATGATTCAGTGCATGGCTCTTCTTGAACTGCAGTTGCAAGGCGAAGCAGCCATAATGGCATCGTTAATGAGAGTGAACATTTGCGTTCCAAGGGAGCGAAGGCGAAATGTAAAGGTAAAGTAAAGTTGGCCATGGACTTGTTGAGCACCACGCCATGAAGACGTATTGGGGAGTACAGGGATAACTACACTTTTTCTTAACCTCGCCATTCCATACTTCTGTTACGTAGAAAATCACTACTGATACCACACTGCAAGAAACAGTATATGATTTCTCAACTTTACAACAATAAATAGCGAATATAGTCTCCTTCAGTGCAAACTACATTTTTATTTACATAACTCTCATCCAGAAATAAACCTACGGAAAAATTATTAACAATTTATAAACTACAACAATTCATAAGCACCACATTATAGGTCATTTTTTATTTTTTAAAATATGAGAAACTGTTTGTGCAAAAAAGGAACTCCTATAGTACTTCGCTTAATGAACAGTTTGGTTTTATAAAAGTCGAAGCCTATACAAATTAATTAATCACACGTCGTATCTTCGAAGCAAAACGAATAAGCTGAAATCAAATCTCCAAGTATTCTGGGTCGTTGCGCCGTGTAATCTGTTAGAAGTTTACCAACGTATCAGATGTCCAACTCAGAAGACAGTCATATTCGAACTTCCACCCGTAAAAACCTCAAATCCTACAGATGACACTGTACATAATATTAAAAATGCTAAAATATTTAGAAATTAAAAATTAGGATCAACATTTCATTGCACAGTTACTAATCATCAATTACGACTTGATGTTTATGGTATATTATAATGATACACAAACATCACAAGCCTGGGTCAGAGGTTCCGACCAAAACTTCCGCCCTACTTACTGCAACAGGTCAGCTAAACAATCAATCGGACAGATTAGGACACGCGTTCGCTTCAGGCTACTCAACCGTGTTGAATCAATCTTCAAATCAGGTAAATTACTATAGACGATGAAGGATTTGGGAGGAGATAGATGGCGTATTTTGAAGACTTTGCCTGGGAGTGATGTTTACATCTCCAGAGTAAATAACCCACTGTTTCGGCTAATATTTGAACCTTATAGGTACAACTTTTCTTCGCCCATTTCTACCACGTGTCGTGCAACCGAAACCTGCCTAATGCAGATTCCTTTCATATACGTAACATGCTGTAATCTCTTGCTTCGTACGGTCGCCCAACCAAAATGCAGGCAGCTCAGGCCCATCACAATCTCACTGCCTTCAACTCTGTCTCTACCCACGCCTCGTTTGCTTACACAAGAAATCATGTTGCATACAGTACTGATTAACCATAGCCCCACCGCCCGGTGGCATACAAAGTACAGTCCACAGATCAGGAGAAAATTCCTGCTAGGAATTCGATATACGCGCATGCGCAAGATTTCGCGGTGAGTACGACCAATCCTAAAAGCATTCGTTCCACAACCACTGAACGAACGACAGACAACAGGCTTTTGTGTGTTCAAATGGGTACAGCTTTAAGTTTACCTCGCAGTGGCACAGCGATTTAATCTAGAATATTATCGCAACACCCACAGAACACATCACAAGTGCGCTCACTACACGCTACTCTTAACTGCTTGATGTTTTCAGTCTGTGTGCAGTAGATTGAAACTCTGACGTATCACACTTCCCACCAATAGCAGCCCTCTAGTCCAGCTGATAAGTAACATTCCCCCCGCACCGCACCAGAAACGACTTCCCTCAGCAGGGTTTTTCTCGTGATCTGTGGACAGTACTTACTCATCGACGTCCTTTAATTTTGTACAGTGCTATCCATTCCATTTTGAAACGCGATCGACAAAGCATGTAAACAATTCAGACGCTGTTACGTCGAAGGCGTCGTTGGCCTAATGTTCTAATTGAACGAATCCCTCTGCGCATGCGCTGATACATACATCAGTTCGTACTTATGGGTTGGGCTGTGTCGAGACAGGTTTGATTAGGGCCAGGTACAAAAAAAAATCAAAAACACGTAAAAGACGAACATTCACAGCACAACAGTGTCATCGCAGAAGAACCTAGTCGTTTGCTTATGACAGAAATCGACAGCTCTGTCTCACATTTCTTTACAGCAATGGACAGCTCTGTCTCACATTTCTTTACAGCAATGGACGAGAGGCGATGTACAAAGTTCTTGAAGCTCATAATTATCTGATCCCAAGTATAAACGTTCTTACCATCACAGTCAAGGTCGCCCTTGGCTTCACCTTCCTTTGAGTATTCTTGTAGCAAGGAAACTTTTCATCTCCGTAAATATTTGGCGAATGTACGTATTATTTTTCATATCCTGCACTGACAAGGCGTTAGAGTCGTTAATTAGTTTGATAATTATTAAATGTACAATTTCCATCGATACGTATTTATCTTTTCACTTTAACTTGATTTATTTTGTCGCAATAATTCCGTAAATATATTAAAGTTCATCGTTTAGGTTAGACCGGCAATGATGTCAGAAATTTGCATACTGCAGAAAAGCAAAAAAATGAATAAACTTTCACCGTGTAACTAAAGCTGAGGACACGTCTTGTTTTTTCATACTTTGCAGTAAAATGATAAAAAAAATATTTCATCAGTCCTCTTTAGACTGACAATGACATTCGTTATTAAAAGTTCTTATCCCATCCTTCTTTATTTCAAAACGTATATAAATATTTTGTACCTAAACAGCATAAATAACAGCCAAATCACAATCCAAGAAACAGCAGATACCCATGGGAACTCTTTCGACTCTCCCCACCCCAAAACAGCTTTAATAAAAAGTGCAAGTGAGGATCCACCTCACTGCAGAATCCACGTCAAAGCAAAAGTAACAGCTTTTGGGCCTGAGATGAGAGTTGCATACACGACGTATTATTATCCAAACCAATAATCGTGCAGTCGACGATTATCTAAATAATATTTAAAAGTCAGCCCGTAACCAAAAACAAAGACCAGTCGGTCAATGCTGCTGAAGGAAATAATCGCTCTTTGCTCTGAAAATCACACGAAACCCATAATCACACTCCAATGATGAAATAAGGAGCAACGGATTATTAAATAAAGTGGTACGTACAGTTACCACTGGACTTTAAAGGAAGAAGCAACTTCAGAACACAATGCCTACTGAGAATTCTTTAGTCACGGTCATTTGATGCAAGTTATGTGCGCGGAACTGCAAAAACATAAGTCACAACACGATCCCTGCTTTTATTCTGTAAGTATTCAACCATGAAGATGAAGGCAGTATGTCCTTTAGAACATATGGCATACAACCAATAGCCTACACGGAGGAACAACTCTGAAGACCTCGATGGAAAAATCTTTAATGGCATATTACTATAAATACATGTACGGATGCAGTAGGACTATGACGATAAACTATAATAAACAAACAAATAACATAGATGTTACATCGAACAATCTACCTTTGTATTTATTTAACCCAGAGGTTCCCAAAGTGTGGGGCAATCCCCCCTGGGGGGTGTTTGTATGAAAAATTGTAATCCTGGGGTCTCGGGTTCGATTCCCGGCGGTGCCCGAATTTATAACTTGTGTTGGGCAAGGCCGTGGTCTAGGCAACACGGGGTTTTCCTCCGGGGGCTTCCCCGCTTTCTCCGTGGCATCCCAACAATTACTCCATTCACACACAGAAGAAGGCAATGGCAAACCACTTCTGGATCATCTGCCAAGAACGTATATGAACAGGTCCCAGTCCGAGAAAAGGATGGAAGGATCCTGTTCATATGGACCTGTCGTCAGACAGAACACTAAATAATAATAACAGTGCTGTATACTAATATCTAAATTTTATGTCAAATCTGTTTGCTTGCACTTGTTCTGGAAGGGGGGCGTGAAATTTATGAAATGTTTTAAGGGGGAGCGCAAGGTATAAAAGTTTGGGAACCTCTGCTTTAACCCCTTGAAGTAGAAGCATATCTGAATTATACCTGATAGAAAACATAACACTTCTCCATTACCAAGATCAATGGCTTAATGCTATTTAAAGACATAGCCGCTGTTTGCCCTGAGAATCGTACGAACACCACAAACACACTCTGTGGACAATTCACTGCATATGGCCTAGTTAGAAGGGGACTTTAAAAAAAGTTAAATGCAGACTCTCAATGTCACAGAGTTGTTTCCTAACAAAGATATACAAGACCTCCGTATGACCACTTCACTTCACACGAATTAGAGGCAGCGATCTTACAGAGTCTGTACTGGTGTGACATGATTTGGCCTGATAACAGGTAGACAGGGTCAGCCGCTTGGCGCCAAGAGCTCAAGGTGCTAGCGCGTTTGATTCATTCCCTGCCTGGCCGAAGGCTCGCTAAGCCATAATTGGTTTCTTTTATCCTCTCCGGACGAGATTCTACTGTACAACACGGACAAGAAATCGGATGCCACATATGGAAAGCCCAGTTCACAATGAGTCGAGAGTTACAACACTGGAGCTGCGAAATTCCTAACTCCGTTTATCACAAGAAACCACAACTCACGAAAACACCTAGGTTAAACGAGAGGCGTGATGAAGATTTCTGTCTTCTGGGTTATTGCGCTGTGTAGTCTGGTAGATGTTTACCAACGTTTCGGAGGTCATACTGCCTCCGTCATCAGGGTGATTCTTAGTATGAAGATTTCTGCCTTCTGGGTTGTTGCGCTGTGTAGTCTGGTAGATGTCAACCAACGTTTCAGAGGAATCGCCCTGATGACGGAGGCAGTATGACCTCCGAAACGTTGGTAAACATCTACCAGACTACACAGCGCAACAACCCAGAAGACAGAAATCTTCATACTCACCGCCCTGATGATGAAGGCAGTATGACCTCCGAAACGTTGGTAAACATCTACCAGACTACACAGCGCAACAACCCAGAAGACAGAAATCTTCATACTCACCGCCCTGATGATGAAGGCAGTATGACCTCCGAAACGTTGGTAAACATCGACCAGACTACACAGCGCAACAACCCAGAAGGCAGAAATCTTCATACTAAGAATCACCCTGATGACGGAGGCAGTATGACCTCCGAAACGTTGGTAAACATCTACCAGACTACACAGCGCAACAACCCAGAAGGCAGAAATCTTCATACTAAGAATCACCCTGATGACGGAGGCAGTATGACCTCCGAAACGTTGGTAAACATCTACCAGACTACACAGCGCAATAACCCAGAAGACAGAAATCTTCATACTCACCGCCCTGATGATGAAGGCAGTATGACCTCTGAAACGTTGGTAAACATCGACCAGACTACACAGCGCAACAACCCAGAAGGCAGAAATCTTCATACTAAGAATCACCCTGATGACGGAGGCAGTATGACCTCCGAAACGTTGGTAAACATCGACCAGACTACACAGCGCAACAAACCAGAAGACAGAAATCTTCATACTAAGAATCACCCTGATGACGGAAGCAGTATGACCTCCGAAACGTTGGTAAACATCTACCAGACTACACAGCGCAACAAACCAGAAGACAGAAATCTTCATACTAAGAATCACCCTGATGACGGAAGCAGTATGACCTCCGAAACGTTGGTAAACATCTACCAGACTACACAGCGCAACAACCCAGAAGGCAGAAATCTTCATACTAAGAATCACCCTGATGACGGAGGCAGTATGACCTCCGAAACGTTGGTAAACATCGACCAGACTACACAGCGCAACAACCCAGAAGGCAGAAATCTTCATACTAAGAATCACCCTGATGACGGAAGCAGTATGACCTCCGAAACGTTGGTAAACATCTACCAGACTACACAGCGCAACAAACCAGAAGACAGAAATCTTCAGACTCACGGCTGTGAAAACCTCAAATCTTACAAGAGGGGTGTTATTTTACTGATTTCCTGACTACACGATCCCAATGCCACAAATTCAGACAAAGTGCGGATTAAGTTTCGCATCGCCTCTAAGGTAGTAATTCTTTAGACACAGAAGTCCGTCATGCAATATTCGAATGTGTTTCCAGGGCCCACGTGCCTTTTTCTTTGGGTTCGTCAGTCAGTTACAGCCATAAAAGCAAATAGACTGAAATGTTGTTATGTCACATTCTAAAACGTAACAAACAAATTAGCAATTTCTTTGAGGCGGTGGCCAAAGATAAAAGAAGAGATAACGAGAAGGAAAAGACGACATGATAAACACGAGGAGAAAAAGAAGAAAAAATGAACGTGCTTATGCAATGCCAACGATTCACTTAGCCATTACATGTACCATACGAATACAAATCTTTATGGCATCAGCACAGCATGTTTACCACAGAACCACCTGACGGATTAAATAAATACTGCAACGCACATTTACTGTGCACATGGGGAAAAAAAACTGCTTATGCTGACTTGATATGATACCGGTCAAACAAAAACTTTGCGCCCAACCCACAAACAGCCTCCTACAAACTTGGGTAGGTTATTTAACAATGCTGTACCAACCGAAAACGAGAACCGTACAATGCACAAAATTTTGCCACAACATCGCAAAAGAAAGCATGCCACTCTGGAAATAAGGGGAAACACTGGAGGATAATATCAAAATTAACATTACAGAATGAGTGCGTGAATACTAACTGGATTCAACTGGCTAATGATAAAATTGTGCGGGAAAGACAGTCCCAAATACCGATCGACCTACCAACTCTCTAATAAAACGCGAAACCGTCGATACAAAATCACGCTACTCGACATCATTATTTCGATCTACATGCCCAACCCCTTCACAACCTCCTTTATTATATTGGCCTATCAACACTTGCATTCTCTGCCTCGGGATGGCTCAGTTACTAAACTGAATGACTGTGGGCTGAATGACACAGGTTCGAGTCTCTTCGCCACCAGTATGTCCAAAACGGCAGTGTGGCCTGCTAGCTTCCTACTCAGCATACACCGACGTCTCTCCTCGGGGTTAAAACGGCTGCAGCGCAAAGATGACCACTCTCCTAACTGTGAGGTTATGTAAGCGTGGCGCCATATCCCCACTACCCCAAACGTACTGGTTCTTGAGCACAAGGGCATATAAGATTCCCCAGAAGGAAGCAGTATGTTTATCCTCTGGACATGACGTCACTGAAAAACACACCTACAAAAGTAGGACAACTCGCTGTCTATGATTTTTCGACGGCTTCCAGAAACGCAGGACATGGAAAAGGATATCCGATAAGGATTGGGTCTGCGGCTTTAGAGCTAACAACAGTAGCATGTAATCATTATGACCGAAGGCGAGTGATTTAGATAAATTTAAAAAAATACCATGGCGTCTGTTTAAGATTTCTGATTCTCAGGGCGACGAGTATGAAGTCATCTGTCGTATGGAATGTTACGTCGTGTAGTCTGCTAGAAACTGAGTGACATTTCATCACCCCGACGACAGAGGCAGTAAACACCTTTAAAAACATCGGTCAATTTCTATTAAACTATACAAAGCAACATTGTGTCTGTTGCCTTACATGGGTCTGAAACCAGGTCTTTCACAGGAAGAGAATGTTCTGAGGAGAATATTTGCGCCCAAGAGTGAGAAAAATAAAGCGAAGACAAAATATAAGGTTCCAACGTCGTCATGATTGGTTGAGAATATTCATCGTTGCATTATCAGCAGAATGGCTGGTAGTTTCATACTATAAATGGTGTAACGGCAATCAATACTAAATGAGTCAATATATGTTGTGTGTTAATGATTCATACTACTACGTGGCACTACATTCCTTTTGCGCCCTGTCCTCCGCAATGATTCATATAAACACTACGAGGACAGAGAATATTACATAATTAGAAAGATCCTTCGTAGTTTAAACTTTTAGGGTTACTAAATCATGGATAAGTCAGAGAAAGAGTTTTGCTACAGCACATTCCTATTTATGATAAATTCACATAAAATACAATAGTGAACGGAAAATCGCAACTTTACATACAAACTTCCACTGTTGGTATTTGCTAATTTTATCGATGAAGAAACACCAGTGAGAAGCTTGCTGTTGCCACGACACCTGGGACTTGTCACTCTAAGAAACATCAACTCGAAGTTTAATACTATGCTTACTAAACTGCCATTTCTTAATTAAAATAAATATTTAATTATAATCATTAGCAACCTAGATATATTTACATGTTTGTATCTACACACTTTGAAGTACAGTATGTAAATCCGCTGACCCTAACTGCGAGTAAGCGCCAAATCTATAAAAACGTTCTTGGGACGCAGTTGGATAACACCCAAACAACATACGACTTATAAACACGACATTTACGAAAAGAGGTTAGTGGTCAGCTGAAGCAATGATGACGTGAGACATGAATCAAATACCTGGAGCCAAAGGAGTTGAGCACCAGGTCAGTATTACGTAGCAAACACAAAGTGGAAGGAAGGTCAAGCCATAAATATACAGCTGCAAGCATTCTTCACTAGGCAAGTGGTTAGCCTCGCGCTTCGGCCGTTTTACCTCAAGGAAAGAGGATCACTGGATAAGAGGCTAGATGAGTCCTAGAGTCGGTCTGAACGTGATCCCGGAACGGAACTCGGGTCGTCCAAGTCGCAGGTTGACACTGACATTCCTTTCACCTGCTCTAATGATTACAAACACTGCGCAGGAGGGGAAACCGTCCGTCATTACGTGTCTGTTCCTAATGATCACATTCCGGTACTTGTAATGGCATCTCGCAGTCCCTCACCCCACTTCTCTTCCCTTCAGTCCATAACGTGTTGCTAAAACATAACTTCGTTTCGCTTGAAGGCTTAAGACAATCTAATAACGAATCTGTTCTACGTTCCACACCGGCTCCGAGACTGCTAGTTTGTTCCCGTATTCCTCACTGGCAAAATCCTGGCCAATGATGTCAAACGAAGTGTGTCCAGCTGTCCGTCGCCCTGATATCTGTTCGGCTGACTCCACTTAACATTATTTAGCGGCGTAGTTGTGGCCATATGCTTCAGTGACGATCTATATATGTAATTTATAATACTCGTTTTATTTCTGTCCTTGGTGTTAAACTCAATTCCAGCCTTTGTCTCCTGGACTGCAGAGGTTTCTACATCCTTACTAACAGAAGTGGTAGGACTCCTTGGATGGGGGATCAGACTATCGCCAAGGCCTTGGCCGGTTCTTTTTGGGAACATAAACCGTGTTCTCTTCTACTGCAGAGGCTTTCCAAACCCTTATTAAGGATAGTAGAATGAATCCTTGGATGAAGGACCAATCCATCACAAGGTCGATATTATCTCAGGGCAACGCAGAAAAACGTTGAGAAAGTTTCATATTCTCCATGAGATTCAAACCAGCGATATGTCAGAGACCTGTAAGTCGTGTAGGACACTGGAATCGGCACGCTATTGATTGGTGAATACGTACGAGATAAAGGTGGTGGAATGGGAAAGGGGGGGAAGAATAAAGAAAGGGAAAGAACGAAGCAAGATACAGGAACTGAATTTAAAATCTTCAGGTAAAGTACACTTCACTAACACATCCATGGAAACAGACCCCTGTAAGAACGCATTTCTTTCCCACGTTACAATGTCAATTAATACAGACCTTAATCTGAGTTTCAAAAGAAGTAGTCCCAGTTACTAACATCTGTAGGTACAGTTAAATTAGCGCGTATGCCCGAGTTACTTCAACACCGGATGATCTTTATCCTCCGACCTATACCCGGGAAAGGTGTGAGAAACACATGGTCAATAAATTCCCCACTCTTACAACAGATATCTTGGCCCATACCCTCACAACCTACTTCTTTAAGAATGGTAAAGCGACGTAAATCGTAAATGCGCGTTCTGCTATCGCCAAGTGCTGCAACGAGTCACACATTCAAACCTTATCTCTCAATTTTGTCTTTTACATTCACCGCCTGATAAATCGGTACAAAGTCTGATAACACTGACTGATGGCAATTCGCTGATCGAAATGAAACGAAAACAATCGATATACAGGGAAACTCGATAGTTCCAACTGAACGACTTTCATTCACATCAGTGTAATGATTATATTTTAATGTTTCATTCAGTCAGAATAATAAATTGATGTTTCGACTTTCGATATTTTTGGGGCCTCTTCACTTAGCCTCCCATCCAAACGGCACTGGTATCAAAGCGGCCGCAGGGTGAAGCTGAAACCATTCACCTCGCTCTATTGCCGATGTAAAAAGTGTGGCCGCGCTCAGTATATCTTATTTCTACAGCAAGTGAGTCATTCTGACACGGAGAAGATGGGATGGACAAGACTTCGTCTCTGGGGAGGCCGATCCCCCATCTAAACATCGGACCGCTCCATGCCTCTGAATTACAGCGAGCAAAAATTGATGTGGTGCTGCAGAATCTGGTAATCTCCATTTGGTCAAGACGTTATCCATCGAAGTGGAATTTGAGGTTCTCACGGCGCGGTGAGCGATGACTCATCGCCCTGATGAAGGAGGCAGCAAAGACCTCAGAAACGTTAGTAAACTTATACCAGACTACACAACACTACAAACCAGAAGACTGACAACAACGTTATCCATCGTTTATGGAATCTAAGGATCTATTACCGTGCTCACATAAGGCCGCCAGTAGATTCTACCCTGAGCCACTTGCATCCAGTTCCAACCTCCAATGTATTTTTGAGATAAACTGTAACATTAATCCTATCCTCCAGTTTCCTTCCTAGTCTCACTTCTGGTTCATCAGACAAAATTTTGGCACACGTCTAACCTCAGGCATGCCACATGCCCACACAATCTCACCCTATTAACCAGTGTTTCATTCCTTCCGTTACTGACACCCTGCCTGACACTGTAGCATCAACTCACCCACTGCAGTAGACGCCGACCTCGTGTTGACAAACAGTAGGATGGCCACCGCGACGCAAATTCCACCCGACGTCTTCATGCTGATTAACATTTTGTTACACGATGCACTGACTGGTTCTACCTGACCACTGATCACTCTGCAACTCGAAGCACACAACACACGAACCGAGCGTGAATCTGCCTCAGTCCTGAATTCACCTCACCACGCTGCACCACTTCACTGACTGTCCTTCGCTACACTGGGCGGTTTTATAGAAGTACTAGAAGCCCCTTGCTGCTTCGGCATGCCCGCGATGCCAACACACCGGCGCCATCTTCCTTAGCTTTTGAATACGACGTCTTCGCCCATGGCGTAGATCTTCTCCTCAGAAACTGATGGTGGTTAAACTGGTCACTAAGTTTCATCGCCACGTTCACACAATCAAGCAATGACACTCAATTTCACATCTCCAAACCCTGTTTCTCTTAAATACGCAGATTCATATTGTCCTCCAATGCCTAAATATTCGAAGTGGTTTTCCCCCAAAGTTTGACTAACTTCATGGAGAACAGTTCTTGAAGAAGTGAAGTCATTCTGCTGGTCAACAAATCTCCCCCAACCTCCAACCCCTTATAAATCCACAAGAGCTCGCCACTGGTCCCAGTCTTCACCCAAATAAATGCAGTACACATCCCTATGCCCCGGTCGTGACCTAATTTAAGGTACTATCCCGGCATTTTCATGGAGGGACTGAGGAAAACCACGAAAACACCCAGTCCGGATAGCTGGTTTGCTCGCCGAGAAATCTTAATATCATCCCATCTACGTTTATGTCTCCCAAATTGTCTAACTTCAAGGTTTTCTTACCAAAATATTCCATGCATTTTTATCAACCCTGCTTCTTTTATAACAACATAATTTCCGTGCGTGTAAGTCTCAAAAAAAAAAAGCAACTTTGGAACGAAGTGGGACGTGACTGACTAGAAAAAATCTAGTGTCCGTGCCGGGAATGGAACCGAGCCATCCGATTTAGCCCTAGGTTTATTGATGTTAAGAAAACGCCGACTGGTCTGTAGGGGTTAAATTTGTCACTTTGCTCTGGTCCTCATGAGGTTCTTCTGCGTGTTGACGGTTTAAGTAAAATACAGTCCTACCATCTTTGTGCCACACCAAATGATCTTCCTTGATTAATTCTCAGTTTATTTAATGTTGCTTGCCCAATTACACACGATTTGAACTGTCTTCGATTTCAGGCAGTACCGCCACCACCACAGCGGGCCATCTACACAATGAGTATCTGGTACTGTAGCCCCAGAAGGTGGAAAATAAAGCGGCCGGAGCTTGTATCTGACTACTGAACTCTATCCAATGAAGAAGTTCAGGACGTGTGGAGGTGTACCTCTATTCCCACTACAAGCCTCCATTTTGTGGTGATTAGGCACTAAAGCATGTTTACCACTTCTTAGCTCCTCAAGTTAAGCAGTGACTGACAGGATAATTATGAATTAGCTGATTTACACTTAGACCTACGTCCCATTAAACACTTTAAGTAGCTGTAGAGAACCACGGAATACCCTGACCCAGGAGTCAACCTACGGGCTAAATACTGAACCTCAGACCCGACGAACACGAAGCAAGAATGCTAACCAGTACAAGACGATGTTCAATGAAGCGAAAAATGGATATTTTTGTCCTGGAATTCGAAACAATGGCAACAAGAAACGGAGAAAACTCTCTAACCTCGAAACTAATGCAACCAATGCCCAGGGATTTAACTCAGATGAAGACAGGAAAGAATCTACTGCATAAAAACGCGCAGGCAATATGAATATAGTAATGCATTGGGGTATCCGACTACGTCAAAGAACCTCGCTACACACCCCACAGAACATTGTTTTCGGCCTTTAAATTACTTATTCCTTACTTTATTCCTTCCCATCTTCTTTATCATCTCTTTTCCTTCTCCGGAGATCCATTAATGTACTCTCGTCTTCTTCTTTTTGCGGTTCGGTTTAATTCTTTTCCATTTGCGACGGGAATGTTCCTTATCACATAAATTCTAGAAAGCACAGTATAGAACAAAATGACATTAGCAGGAAGTATTTCAGCCAGATGGATTCCGTTAAATTATTCTTCTCGTCTGCCCTATTTGAGGAAGTTTTCCATTATTCTGCTCTCTTTCTGCCTCGGGCCAAGAAATATCCCCATAAACACAGATATCCACTAAAACAAGTTCCACCTTAAATAAATCTTACTGCAGCTTCTAATTAATTCAGCATTTAAACAACTTACTTCCCTTTACCACGAACCTGTTAAGAGCGACATCTAGAATCTGCAAAACGAATCACAGTAGCACATGCTGCCATCTGTCGACTAGTATTGAATTGAGAGATTCTAGTTTTTCGTGATGAGAATGAAGATGGTGGCTGTCTTATGGGTGGTTTATCTTCTGGTATTAGCAAATGTCGCTGGCAAATCTTAACCGACATTTCAATATCTTCTTGTCTGCAGGTTGCTACAATCCAGAACACAGCCATTTTGACACATCATGTGCAGACGTGTATCCATTTAAACAAGAGCACTGCATGAAATGTCTTAAAAATCTACGTCAACAGAAATATCATTTTGTTACTAATAATTTCCTGTATACGTCTTAAGTGCAGTTTTTCCCATGTTTAATAACTAAAATGTGTTTAAAGCGTCCACCGAAATATCGACAACAGAACTAAATTATTCTTTTCGACTTGGTTTCTCCTATTATGGAGATTTCCAAAATCCTGTTTCTTCTGAAAAATCCCACAATAGTACCCTGAAACAGGACACTACCACTTCGTACTCAGTCGTTTCAAGTTCATCGAATGTTCCTAGCCTCACACATTTCGACGCAGCACAACCTCAGCTGGTACAGCGTCGTTAAATAACTAATGACGTACACGAGTTTCACGAAAGAGGGCATAACCAAATCAGGGGACGAAAGGAAAGATGGAGAATGTACAATTGTATCGGCTAGGACATCATTTTACCTCTCAAAACGTCATAACAGCAAAGAGTTTTAATCCAGTGCAGGTCTCCGACTGCGTTAAGGACTGTTAGTGCAAATTTTTGCCAAAAGAAATCACCACAATCAAGACGACGACGAAGGAAAAGAATGTTCCAAATAAATAAATCGTGCTAAACGTAGTATTTACGTGTCACAGAAAACCATCATGGCCTGGGATTTTTGCGTGTTGTAAAAATGTCAACCGCCTTTTATCGGAACAAACTCTGACATGTTGCAAACGTTGGCTTCCCTGTAGAAAACATTACAAGTGCGTGAAAGCAGAATGCTTATGAAAATGAGATCTGCGCAGTTCACCTACTGTTGTAAGAATTGTGAAATTTGGGACAAATGGTCCGGGCGTGTAGCTAGTATAGAAGAGAGAAAAATGCATTCAGAATTTTGAGGAGAAATATATCGGAAATTTACCAGTTACGAGACTGAAAAGCAGATGGAGCTTGTATCGAACGCTAATATCTTCTGCGCATACCACAAACACATCGTTAAGCTCAACTACTCTTATTTCAAAATACTTTTAGATGTCGTTAATATTTAACCAAATTCAGGATAAAATAATTTCTGATTAGATCTGGCCTTACAGCAACGAAATCAACGAACATCGCGGTAAATAATTACTGTAACATCAAAAAGAACGCATTTGCACGTTGTGTACTCCGGGATGCCAACCCTGTCTGGAAGTGGCTTGCCAAATTCTTCATACGAAATGTTCATACAGCCAGAACTATCTTAGCTGAATACGCGACCATCCCTGCATGACAATGCTTTTTCCAGCTTCTATAAAGAAATGTCAGACTGCTGGCCTGTAAGACATTTTTACTCGTGGTGAACGCAGTTTACGTTATATCTGTGGTTACAACTAATTTATCTTTGTTACACATCAAGTACCACTTGTTGAGAAAATGGCATACTTCCACTGCTCTTAATTCTATTATCCCACTTTCTGTGTCTGCTTCTTTGTTGCTTTTCAACAGATTTTTTTCTTCTGCAATCACTCTTCTAAGAGTCATTAATTCTTCTCTCTTATATATCACGTGGCCGTCCATATTGTAACTGTCGGTGACACGGTCGCTGGTTTCATAAATATTTGTCAGAAATTTCAACCACTCATTGTGGAATACAGACTGTTTCGCAAAATCATAAATGAGACGTGTGTGTCCTAGGTAATAAGCAAAAGGTGTACGCATCTCTTAACGTACACATAGATTTTACATAAGCAGCCTTCGACATTCCGCCAGATTAGTAAAAAGTCTCCCAAAATCTGCCTCATTGGTACGGGGATGTTAAATCCACACTCTATCTAATACGTTGCATTGCGAAATGCATCTCTAACAACAAATTCCAAAGTTCCTAACGATCTTCTACGGAGTACTGTCACAAACATTCAAGTTTCGGAGAGGTCAGAAGTGAACGGGGCTATGTGAGGTAGGTAAGGGTGTACCAGATGCTTTCACAGTTAATAATTCAATCTTAACATCTTCACTTGACCTCGGCTCTGTGACTAACGTTCATTGGAAACAACACAAAATAGAGTGTCTGTGGAGGAGAAACTTGTAGCACCAATACGCGAGCAGAACGTACATGCAATGCATCTAAACAAGGTGACGTGTAGAGAACATATAAAAGTAGGAGGCAACATAATTTTACTTTGTATAGGTTTTGTGTTTTCAAATAGATATTGTAACAAGAACTGTGATACGCATTTACAAACACCCTTATTAAACACGCTTATTTAACAAATAAAGGCGAAGCTTGTGGTAGCATATCATGTCTGTCTGCGTGTGGCCCTTATTCATATGAAACTTAGTATTCAACATCATACCACTTATTAATAACTCATTGTACTTCATTTTAATTCATAATCATCAAAAATACGAACATGGCGACAGTTCAATGCCACTACTACCGTCATATTCTGTGTGGTGACTGATATTCAAAAGATTAAAATTTTAAGGTGCATTCTGTGCATAACTAGTGTATAAAGCCCGTTTAAATTCAACCATATTTTTCTCCTATTTATCTCATTCGTGCATTTATCTCACCCCCTCATTTCTCCCACATTTCTTACCCATTATTTGCACATCTGACTTCTCATCTTTTCTTATTCTTCCTTTCTACTGTATCCTTTTTTTATTACCACATATGTCACTCTTTGAATTCCTTAAAACAATGAAAAACTTCAACAAACCTTCTAATTTAAAGATATGACCAAAAACACACGTAAATCTAATACAGTTCTCTGTAATATAACTCAGTTTGTATGTTGAAAAATATCGCTCATAGCGTACCCTTTCAATGAAAAGGATCTCCTGAGCTACGCACTACGTGGATAATTTGTTTGTAACATAACATTACTTTATGGAAACCCTCTGCTTATGTTACGTGAAATTCTTAGAATAGTATCAATTGTACGTATATAAAGTATGTACCGAAAATATGTATACGCATTATATAATACGAAATATTAACATCGCTACCGATCTCCGTGCTTTGTGAATAAGAGTGGATGATGCTACAATGATGATACAATAACATTCGCTAATTCACCAAGTGCCAATGCTGACGTACGTAATGGCTTAGTTTATTAACATGTATTCATTTAATTCACATGACTTCATTTCACGTCATACTGTCATCTTACGGATCCACGGAATGTAATAAATACGTACGTAATTTCAGCTTTTTCTCCAAAGTCCGTGCCCATTCATGCATCTCTGCAAGATCAAAATAACAGGAGCGATCTGGCCTTTATAACCCACAGATGTTACAACAACAATACGTAAACACTAGATAATTCAGATGTCACACAATAGTTCGTCACGGCTTTCTGGACACGGTTCTTAATTTATCTTAATCCTTTCTGTCGTTGATGTTTCACGGCCTCCTTCATGCTACCAATTAAAAGTAATGGAAAACGTGTGTCCGACTTTTTCTGATACCAGAAGAGGAAAGAATGGACACGGTAAGATACAGCGATTTCAACACGCTTGTTGGGTTATAAGTTGGCGCTGAAGGCGGGAGGTAAACTGAGCGGTAGAGCGCTGCATATTCATGAAGAACACGAGGTAAAGTTAAGGGATTTAAATATGAAGAATGGGCTTTAGAAGCAAATAAAATTTCGTTCCCGACTCTGAAGACTCGTTTCATTGTACGCGAACAAACAGGAGAAGATCTTTGCGAACCAAAGAAATGGATCGAGTATTTTTCTTTAAATAAGTACGAGCGAAGGGAGAAATTAGCAGAGGAACCTAAGTCAGACGCAAGCACATAAGAAGTGAGTGATACAGTCAAGATATTTTACGGAGGGCTGTGGACGAAAGTTGGTCTAACTTACGTCCCCAGGGTAGGACGATATGGGTCAATCTTCCGAAAGTTTGTGGGGCTTCATTGCTGTGTGCTTCCGACAAACACAGAAACTACTATCCTTGATTTGCCAAGTAAAGAATACAGCATGAGAACAAAAGATACCGCTAACTCGAAAGTCTAGTAGCGCAATAGTAAACCAGTAAACATCATATTAAATAAGTGTTAATGCTTCGGAAATCCACGCTGTAGAAGAACTTATAAATGACAGGCCGGAACGTGGGATACGCAAAGTCCTATTTTTTTAAGATATTGTTCTCATCAACTGAATGCGCAGTTGCTTTGGTTGACTCTGACGGGGTTGGGTTAACAAGCGAGGAGGGGGGTTGCAAGCTAGTTAAAATTCTGTGGCCACAGTACGTCATCTGCTTGTAAGGCAACGCAGTAGGCGTACATATTAATTCCTTCAAAAGCAACAGTGGCCACAGCAAAATAATCGGGATGTACATACACTAACTAACTAACTAACTAGATGGCTTACCGAACCCGAAGGTTCATCACCGAATTAACCAAAGCCCTCCACCGGACCCTGTCCTGGGCCAACAAAATCCAGTTTCCTTCAACTCCTATCTCCCATAGATCCCGCCTGAGATTATCCTCCCATCTACGTCTAGGTCTCCCCAGCGGTCTCTTCCCTTCAGGTTTCCCAACCAGTACCCGGTGCACACCTCTTGTCCCATCCATGCGCGCTACATGTCCCGCCCATCTCACTCTTCTCGACTTAATCACCCTCACAATACTGGGGGAGCAGTACAGATTTTTAAGCTCGTCATTGTGCAGTTTTCTCCACGCCCCATCGTCTTCCCTCTTAGGCCCAAATATCCTCCTCAACACCCGATTCTCAAACACCTGCAATCTGTGTTCCTCCCTCTGAGTGAGAGACCATGTTTCGCACCCATACAAAACAACAGGCAAGATTATTGTTTTGTATACTTTAATTTTCAGGTTCTTAGAAATCAGACGGGAAGACAAAATATTTTGGACTGAGAAGTAGCAAGCATTTCCGGAATTTAGTCTCCTCCTAACTTCCTCACAAGTATCATTTTGATTTGTTATTGTTGTTCCCAAATATTTGAACTTTGTAACCCTTTCAAAGGATTTATTAGCTACCCTAAGATAATTTTGCCCGCCTGTCTTCTGATGACGAGATACTAACATGTACTTAGTTTTTTCTGAATTTACTTCCAGCCCCACTTGTCTACCAGCCTCTAGTAAAACTTCTGCGTTCCTCTTTATTGTATTTATATCGTCCCCCAATAAATTAACATCATCAGCATATGCCAATAGCTGATGTGTCCCGTTCAATTGCAAACCCTCCTGCCTACCTTGGACCTTCCTGATGGCGTATTCTAGCGCAAAGTTAAAGAGCAAGGGAGACAAAGCATCTCCTTGTTTTAGACCGTTCTTGATGAGGAATGTCTCAGATACATATTTACCTACTCGAATTTTGCTGCAGGTTTCATTTAAGCACATTTTTATTAGACCCACTAGCTTCTTTGGTATACCAAATTCAATAAGAATATTATATAGCACTTCTCTCTTCACAGAGTCATAGGCTTTTTTGAAATCTATAAATAACTGATGTACAGTCCCACCGAACTCCCATTTTTTCTCTAGTATCTGACGAATGCAAAAGATCTGATCAATCGTTGATCTGTTTCGTCTGAACCCACACTGATGATCCCCAATAGTTTCATTCGCATATGGGGTTAATCTTGCCAAAAGAATGTTGGATAGAATTTTGTATGAGGTTGATAGCAGCGATATTCCTAACTATGATATCTATTATGCAGGTGGAAAATGATCTGGAATGAAGATTCATTCTTCTCTAATTCCACTGAAATAGATGAAAACCTGTGCTAGCAGCGTCGGGTACAACTTAACAGAGAGAATGAGGCGTAATGCGAGTCCGACGCAGACGTCTCGACGCAAAGCACAGAGCAGCCTGTTCACTGCATGTCTCATTTGAATTTTAAATTTACACATCGCCTGGGGCGTGGTCCAGAGGGTGGAAAAGATACGTCAGGGGTGTTTAATTTGGGGTTGGAATAAATAATATTTTAGTTTGTTTCCGGTATTAGCCAGTACAATCCGTTCATGGTTCTAATGGTTTCAGTTGCCAAAGGACCAGTTTTATAATAAGGCATGCTCTATTCGTCATGAAACACCCTTAAATGCTCACGTAATTACTTTTGTGTCTGAATATTTTATTACAGAATTATGTTCTGAAAATCCTCATTTTTACTGTTTTCGAAAACGTATTTTAAATGTATTAAACGCAAGAAATAATGTGGGAAAGATAAAAATTGGTTTATTTTTAGATGCTGTCTCAGAATTCGCGTGAAGGGACTGTGTAAAACCATACAATCCTGGGTAAAAGGAGCATGTTTTTTGGGATAATTCAAACCTAGTATTTCGGAAATAAGTTTATCTCGACTGAAGAAGTTAAACCTGTGACTACCCGTCTAAATAGTGCTCCGTCAGGGTTGTCGATGTCCTAACTGGCTGAAAAAGTGTCAGACGTATTTCGACTTTACTACTCCCTAAGCCACTGTAAAGAAAAGAAAATAAAGTCTAGACTACTTTAATTTCAATGACCATAGGATTCCGGGCGAACCTACACGCCGAACAGCATTACTGTCTACAAGTAAAATACAAATTGAACTGTACTGAGCTTTTAATTGTTTTATAAAAATTCACAGCAGAAAACGGTGATCCTCCAGGAAAATGTCTTCAAACACGCTTCGCGCTTGCGTAATGCTGTTCTAATTACTTGCAGATTGTGATGTATGTAGTCTTCTAACTGGTTATCATAATTTTTGAGGAAACAAGATTCAAGATGAAGGCAGTAAGTTCCTCCGAAACGTTAAAAACCAACAAGGCTATAACGTGTCAATCCAATTTATCACAATTAACATTTACATCGTCCTAAAACTCATTAGTAGTAGTTTCTCAATAACACAGGTCTTGATTTATATTCGCTATTTGCATGACGTGTATTGTCTAACCATCCTTCTGTCCACATTCAATTACGACGTTGGTAAAAAGATTTTTAATAAAGTTGTATCACAGATTGCAAGCTTACACTAATAGCTGTTGGGCGCTTTGATATTAGTCCAATATAAACCCTGCTTCGGGTGAAGTCAAATAAGGCTTCATAAATATGTATCAAATAAGCTCATATATACAACAAACTATCTATAAAGTGAAGATTTCCGTCTTCTGGTTTGTTGCGCTGTGTACTCTGGTCGATATTAACCAACGTTTCAGAGGTCATACTGCCTCCGTCATCAGGGCGATGAGTATGAAGATTTCTGTCTTCTGGGTTTTTGCGCTGTGTAGTCTGGTCGATGTTTACCAACGTTTCAGAGGTCATACTGCCTCCGTCATCAGGGCGATGAGTATGAAGATTTCTGTCTTCTGGGTTTTTGCGCTGTGTAGTCTGGTCGATGTTTACCAACGTTTCAGAGGTCATACTGCCTCCGTCATCAGGGCGATGAGTATGAAGATTTCTGTCTTCTGGGTTGTTGCGCTGTGTAGTCTGGTCGATATTAACCAACGTTTCAGAGGTCATACTGCCTCCGTCATCAGGGCGATGAGTATGAAGATTTCTGTCTTCTGGGTTTTTGCGCTGTGTAGTCTGGTCGATGTTTACCAACGTTTCAGAGGTCATACTGCCTCCGCCATCAGGGCGATTCTTAGTATGAAGATTTCTGTCTTCTGGGTTGTTGCGCTGTGTAGTCTGGTCGATGTTTACCAACGTTTCAGAGGTCATACTGCCTCCGCCATCAGGGCGATTCTTAGTATGAAGATTTCTGTCTTCTGGGTTGTTGCGCTGTGTAGTCTGGTCGATGTTTACCAACGTTTCAGAGGTCATACTGCCTCCGCCATCAGGGCGATTCTTAGTATGAAGATTTCTGTCTTCTGGGTTGTTGCGCTGTGTAGTCTGGTCGATGTCAACCAACGTTTCAGAGATCATACTGCCTCCGTCATCAGGGCGATGAATATGAAGTGTTTTTCGATGCCATATGGGGACCGCATTTATAATTATTATTATACTGCAAGAA
Source organism: Zootermopsis nevadensis (assembly GCF_977971745.1). Taxonomy (NCBI): domain Eukaryota; kingdom Metazoa; phylum Arthropoda; class Insecta; order Blattodea; family Termopsidae; genus Zootermopsis; species Zootermopsis nevadensis. Next base: position 10,699,248 of record NW_028259149.1, on the reverse strand, counting down.
CGGGGAATTTGGAACTGTTACGTGAAGTGTTTTTGACGTAATGTGTACCCTATTTAAGGAAATAGAACAAAACATGGTTTGTCTTTATTCAACCTCTTCATTAAATTTGTAACTTTTAATCTACTTTTAATGTTATATGCAGTTAACATTAAAAAACTCTGAGTTATGTAAAAGAAAAAAGGTACCTGGAAAAATATAAAGAGCATAATATTCAGATTGTGATCGTTTGGTGGGCTTCGTTTAAAAGAGGGCTAGGCCCGCCTCACGAAGGTTGTGGGGGGGGGGGTTTGCGAACGTACGCTGTCGAAGAAGAAAGACAATTTGGAAACACGCTGTATGTGTGGTCTGTGGTACATTGCCTATTGCTGGCCAGACTGTGGGTACAAATAACAGACCTTTCCCCAGAGATACACAAAAAGAATGGGAGTGAAATAGAAGCTACAGCAAAGAGCTGAGAATTTGGGGAAGTGAGAAATGACGTGGAATTTTCAGAGCAAAGGAGCAGAGGATGATGAAGCAGATCTGGTGGTCTGTGTCCTCTCGAGGGAGTCGCTACAGCATGAAGAATGGGCAAAGAAACAAAATGATGGACCTATACAATTTAAACCTTTCTTTTTCCGAAGTTAGAAACTGTATTACAGAAAGTTTTATTGCGTTGATTTGTCATGTTCCGAGTTATTTCTTCTGGAAACTTAGATTCCTCAATAAACTTATATCGAGCAATGGATACTGCGTGGTTTGCTGGAATTCCGCTCTGTTTCTTGCACCACATAACAGCTGACAACAAATGAAGTCAACTGTATTTCTACTCGGAATGTTTGCCGTCTACTGACGGTACACCTACAAATATGTCAAGAAAAAGAAATAATATATATTTTAGTAGCCATATAACTAACTTAATGAAGCTGTGTCCGACTTCAGATACTAACAGTCCAGCCGGTCAAGAAATTCTCCCTCATTACCGGCCCCAACTCTCTTGAGCAAGACAAATCAAATTCACACTCTCAGAACTCCTTAGACATATTACAGAAATTTAAAGAGGAATAGCAGTCTACCACAAAGTGAGTAAAACTAACTTTGAAAATATTTTTTGTTAAACTACCTAAGTAGTCGATGTTGCTTGCATGATTACTTCGGTGTGACAAACACCAACATGTGAAAAGCAGAGTTAGATACCAAGGAAGAAGATTGTTAGAAGCGAGAGGATTGAACTGGCTCAAAGGATAATTTTAAGTAACGGGCTTTGGTACTGGCAGTGTTAAACCTTCTTTAGTTCCCATGAACATTTTTACGTCTGTTCACAATTACAAACTCCAAGAGCACACCGGACTCATAAATCGTAATTTATTTAACGACACTATTTCAAATGCAGTTATTTAATAAAAATGGTGAGTTGTAATGTATCTGAAGAAGTGTTCATTATATTTAAAGACACAGCCCCGACATTCGTACGAGAAATTACAGGATCAGAGACAATCGATAACTTAATCGAGTAACTATCGAACATAACTGAAGAGCGTTACATGCAGCTGTGCAAATCTTAACCTGTGTTTGTTTCTTCAGCCTGGATGTGAACTCAGGACTGTTTATCGCCGAGGGCTATGATTCGAACCGGTTATTCAGCGTCACCACTACGTCAATAAACTTGATAAGAAGGGTAACAGAATAAAATAAGGAGAAAAGAAAGGAAGCAGGGAGGGAGATCCAGTGCAACATGCGTTCGATTATTTACCAGTATTTCTCAACAGCAGGTCCGCGGACCGGCACCAGTCAGAGGCAAATTTTTATAAGAGCAAAATGTCTACTACCAAATGTCTTTTACCATTAAAACTGTTGAAACAATGTGACTGCAATGACAGAAGAGTTACTGAATGAGAGAGAAGAAACAACCAAAATCTCACTAATTATCTGCGATTTCTGCAACCTTTATTCTAATCTCTCATATTACTGGTAAAACATTTATGGAACTGCCTACAGAAATGATTTCTTAACATGAATTTGTGTTCTGTTTTAGTGATAAATGAAACGAATGACGAAAGATCTGAATAAAAAATATCCTATTTAAGAATTTAATATAATCCATACCTACATCATATTAACAGCGTACAGTAGAGAATTTATGCATTTTACCAGTCCGGAGTAGTTAGGAATATTAACACTGATTTAAACAATCATTAGCCTGACAAATGGCCTAAAGATACAAACTGTATAAAACGTCAACATTATACAGAACAAAATATTCATGCAAGCTTTACAGGAGGCTAACCAACTGACTAACGAAAAAACAACCGAAGATTCAGAGTGATCACTGAGTAGCTGATTCAGCTGACAATGAAATCCAAATTTCGAAAATATTATGTTCATTGCCCCACTGACAAAAATATCTTCCAATTCTATCTGATTCAGACTCAACTCAATCCAGTTTTTATCCTGTAATCAAAGATCCATTTTAATATTATGCTCCTATATATGCCTAGTCTCCCATACTGTCTGTTATTTTAAAATTTTCCTGCACAATATTGTCTTGTATAATTATTTCCTATATGCATGCTACATATCCCGCCTACTTAGTTTCTTACACTCATGTGATTAAGCCAGTTTATTTCAGGGGCAATCCCACTAGCTGGCAGACATTCACGAAGTGGAATCGATTCAAAATCTCGCTTCAGCGGCCCTGTTCGAGAGGGCATTCACTGGGGTTCTGTGCCAACAGATGGTTGGCTGCATAGCAGCAACAGGTCTGAGAAAAACATTATCATTCATAAATCTGATTTACTGCCCTTTAGAGCTCATTTATACTATATTGTGGAAAGGGACGGGCAGTTGGAGCCACGTCATGAAAAAGGAAATAATAAGTACACAGCAACCAACTAAATAAGCAAATAAAATAAACTGTGTAACTTCACAAACCACCTAAATAAACAAGTGACTAACCGAAGATTATATCTGCTGGGATGTTGCGCCTTGTTGACTGGTAGAAAATGACCAGCGTTTTAGAAGTTCTTATGCCTGCTCATCGGGCTATACGTAACTTCGCCCCGATTACCTCCATGATGTAGGCAGCAAGCACATCTGAAACGTCTACCAGTCAACACGGCGCAACATCCCAGAAGACAGCCATCATATCAACGTGGCACTGTCTTCTGTGAACGAAGCTACTCACCTTAAGACTAATTAAATTAATTGAGAAATGCCTTTCCAGCCCACAGTGCCTAACGAAACGTGAAGAAGGAAGCGGTCGTTGCCTGTTTTAAGTTACTCGTCCGATATATGTATGATTTGAGGTTTTCACAGCGGTCATCAGGGCGATCATCGCTGGGACGTTGATAAACATCTACCATGCTACACAGCGCAACAACCCAGAAGACAGAAATCTTCTTACTAGTCCGATATTTTCCTTGAGATGCAGGAGATACGAGTCCCAACGTCGTTATTTTCTAAACGAGAACGAAGATGCACTAACCGCTTCCAGGCTTCTTCTCTAGGTCCACTCTGTCTCTCATTTACAGCTCCGAGTTTTGAAGTTAGTACTCTGAAGCGGCTAAATGAGAATCTGGTCTTTTGAGCTGTAAATTTTCGTGAAATGGGAGATGGGTAATTAGTCTTAATGACAGGGGAAGAAGGACACCATCCCTTTCCTTAACGACTCCTCAATTTATGCAGTTCGAACGGAATCTTGTGCCGGATTGGTTCACTTGGTCTCCTCTGCGTCCAACACACCTCATCAGGCCCCTCGTTTACATTAATGCTAATGTAGTTAAGGAAAGATACTAATTTATTAAGCGATAACATAAGTGCTAAAAAAAAGAACTCTATTACACGATATTAATAAAAGTGATATGGAAGTACACACACAGAAAACTAAGCAGGCATATATTTTCATATCTCATAACCAGAAAGAAGGGTAAGATCGTAATAAGTAGAAGGCTGTCTTCTGGAATTTTCCGCCGTGTGGTCTTACAGAAACCGACAAAATGTTGGTAGACCTACATTCTTCTAAAATGTGGCAAAGTTCAATTTCTTGGGAACGACAATAACAAAGGAAAATTACATTCACAAAGAAATTAAGAGCAGATTAAATTTAGACCAGAATCTTGTTTCCCCGTCTCCTTTCTGAAAACATTGAGCTTTAGATACGAGTACACAAAACTATGTCATTCAGCTGACTAAGAAATTCTCCGCCTACTATGGAGAACGAAGGTTTATTACCATGTTCAGATCTCGCCACTGGATACTATTCTGAACCAGCTAATCCATTCCACGCCCTCGTATATTTATTAACCGACAGTTTTAATGTTATCCCATCTACGTCCATGTCTGCCAAGTGGTCTCCGCTAGGCATTCTGTTTATTTCATCATCTACCGATTTTATTGTGTATATAATAACAAAAGTAATAATTACTGTACTTTACACCTGCAGTCCCAGATTTGACGAAGCTTCATAAACCTGAACATCGACAAAAAGATGACCGAAGGATAGTAGAACGGGCTGAAATACGTTTTTATTAATCTGTGGAAGGGGTAACACTACGAGACGAAAATAGATATCAAGAAGGAACTAAAGGTGAGCGGATTTAATAAAAAAGGAAAAAGAGAAGACTGATTAGAAAATTTGGACAGAACAGAAGTAGATCGCATTCCAAAGACGATTTCTATAAACATCCCAAGAGGAAGAAGAGATGTGGGAAGACCTAGAAGTGGTGAGGAGAGATCAAAAGGAATTTCAATGGAAAAAGAAAGGGCTAATAAAATCACTTCTTGAAGCTGCTTATGTCTGGTAAAGAACTATCTCCATCTCCTTATTAATACCTCTCTCCTAGGTAGATTCAGCACGCAGAAATCAGCTTCAAGGGGATCTGAGTTACAGGCCACATCATAGAGAAGTCTGTTCCACAGTGAAATGTCTCGCTTGCACATGTGCATGAACTTTGGGGAACTTTGGCCTTCAGAAGCATTACCCAGGAGTAATACGAGTTGAGAAAATTGACCGTCCTGACAATGATTACAGTTCTCCAGCCTAAATTAATTTATCTTCGGGGGACGGTAGCTGCAATGGGGTAGAGCCGGGGAGTGCTGGGAATTGCCGCACAAACTTTAATTCGAAGTTTGCTTCTGTCCGTGCAGGGCGCGTCTCTGACGGACCAGCAGCGAGTTTCATACTCGAGACGATGAAAGGCTTTTCTATTATTACGGGACGTGTACAATAGAGTTCCAATTATCGAACCTAAACGGTACCGAAGGACGGTCGAATAATCGCGAACATCGGATAATTTATTAGACTAATGAAAAAGTCAAGGGGAAATATGAACTAAATTTAAAATATTATTAAATAAGGAAAAAATTAAAATACGGAATCAAATGAGAAAATATCACAAACAAAAACAGTATTCAACATCTGTTAGTAAAGAACTTAATTTTTTAAGAAATTAGTAATGGTCATTTGCTTCTAAGCCTCCTTCCTTTTCTTTGTGGCACGGTCACGTCAGCGCCTAAACAGTAGCACATATGAAACAAATGGGTACATAAAATGTAGAAGGTGCGTCGTGGATGAGTGAGATTCATTCCGCTACGTGCTGAGTTGACCGTCGATAAAATAGAGCCTCCCGACACGGTATGCTGGATAAAACGGAATGTCGGATAACCTAAGGTCCGATAATCGGGACTCTCCCATTTTCTATTGTATTGATCTAAACCCTTACATTACATAAGTTTAAATTGTAACTTCGACAGTACACTACTCACGGCCTATCAAACAAAAAAATTTGGTAGGTAGGCACACTGTAATGGAATGCTACATTTATTAACTTGTCTCAATATAATACTCTTAAATTCAAAAACATATTAAATTACGCGCTCTTCATGGAATCCAAGGTCCATTGTCACTTTCAAAACTCCTGCCAATGAACCCTATTTTCATCCAGATAATTTCATTTCACACCCACACATAATATTACTTTAAGAATCCATCTAGAATTATTCTCCCGTCTACACCTTTATCTGTCATGCAGTGTCTTCTATTCGGACTAAACATCTGAACGAATATACCACCTGCCCCATTTGTAGCAGATAGCCTAACCAACATCTCTCATTCTCCCTAATTTTGTCACCATAATACCCTAAAACAAAGAGCAGTCTCTTTTTCATCATTCACGATCACTGTCCTAGCTTATTTGATGTCACACATCCTGTGTTAAAGTGATACGGCGTTTATTAATGTCACCAGAATGGCTATTAATGCGGTCTCCGGATGCTGAAGAACGTTTCCGTCCTGCTCGGAATACGAAGTCAGTTAACAAGTCTTCTCTAGTACTCCAGCGTGGGATCAAACGTACAATAAAACAGAAAAAAAAATGCTGGGAACGGTTGGCAGAGGTTCAGACCATTGGACAATATCGCGGTCTAGAAAGCAAATTGACGTCAGATCTATAAATCGCATAAGCTTTTTTTCAATAACTCCCACTGAAACTGACTGTCCTGAGGTTTTCTGCTTGGTTGTAAAGCTAATAGCTCTGCATTTCATAGCAGAAAGTTAACAAAACACATCAAACACGGATTACCTGCATCATAATCATAATCTAGCAGTGAAGAAGTCAGTTTCCTTGCTAACTTATTCCATTCTCATTCTTCAGTTTCTTAATTCTTATTTCGTTGAGAAATAAGACTCTTTGCATCCTGTCGACAAGTTGAATCCATTTAGTTTCATATTTCAAAAATTTGTCCCGTGATGTTTTTAGATCTTTACTATGTCTTAGTTTTCTTTATGGTCCATTAAAGGAAATTCCCAGTCCTTCGAATGTAATTTTTCTGTTTTGTCCGAAACTTCTGACGATTCTCCAAGCGTTATTATTGCACGTTCTTCTTCAATGATAGGAGGAGAAACATTTATATTTCACCAATTAAATGATAATTTTAAACAAGCAGAAATATACATATTCATAAACTCGAATGATCAGTGAGGTAAGCTAAACAACGAGGTAGTAGGGCACATTTTAACAAGACTTCGCTGCTACAGCCAATCCCGATATGAACTGTTGCTGAATGTGTTAAAATGCATATAAATTCAAAACGTCACTTTATACCAATTGAGGAACAACACGACTTTTCTCTGACTTGGCTTCACCCTATTGGTCTTTGACATTAATGCAGTATATACGTAATTTTGGGGGTTCCTGCACTTTTCTTTGCCTTATGTACGAAAATGCACTCTGCAGTACAGGGAACCACAGTTCGTGAACTCTCTGGTCCTTCCAAAAATGGCCGCGGTGTCACCGATTATTGTAAAATGTTGTTTCAAGGTGTGGAAAGTTTAGTGGAATAAACAAGTCGACAGGAGCAGACCGAGGAATTCTACACTAACTGCAGTTGCCGAGCACGTCTAAAATAAGCTTCAATGCATAAATAACGAACCGTTTGGAAGAAATTCTTTCCTCTGAGCCAAACACGAAGTCAGGAGCAATTTCCAGCGAATGAATATTTATCAGATAACTAGATTGTTACATTATAGCTACCGATTAATTATAACATAAAAAATAATGAAGATATCGCCCTGATGACAGAGGCAGTATGACCTCTGAAACGTTGGTAAACATCGACCATTCCATGTCGCCTGATGTGTGTGTAAATATTAAGTCTCGCAAATTACGTGAAAGCTAGAACTCCAACTCGTTGACTCTTCAGCGCACTAATTGTTATTACAAAAGTTCTGATAGGTATCGTCAAGGGCTATGGAGGTTGAACCATTACATTTGCTAAGCAGGAAATGTTCCGTCATTCCGAAATCGGACGAAGGACTATATATCCTGAACTACGTTGTTCGTTTTCTCATTACCTACCGAAACATTATTAAAACTTTTCCTGTTATATCTCATTCGAATTAATGTAACTTCAGCAACTGATACAGCGTCGTTAAGATAAGCCCTTAGTTCACACTGCTGTTCTGTCTTGTGTGTCAGCATTAATTAGATTTTCTTTGCTGCCTCAAGGTATAAGAGAGAACCTCATTTTCTTAACGAATCTCCATGGCCCAATTAAAGACGAGCCAAGCTAAATCGACTCCCTGTATTATACTAATAATGGGACGTGGGTAAAAATAATTATATATAAAGCAAGTAAACTCTAAACCTGATGAGAATAAAATGGATCTATTTCAGTCTCTGATCAGCGTTTCGTACCGACATTTTAAGACGGTGGTAGAGAAACTTCTGTCAGTAAAAAATGAAACGGACACTTGAGGAAAATTAATTCTTGTTTCTGTTCCCTATACAGGGTAATGAAGATAACATAGAACCTATGTTCAGTAGCAGGATATGTCTTTGGCACTTGTGGTATTAATAACACATTCATTTAGACTGGGATTACACTACATAATACTACTGCTAGTAAACATAACCTGCTCATTGAATTGTAGGTATTGTACATCACAAAGTAGAATTAAACAGCAAATATAAAGGCGAAATACAACGGACAAGATAAAATTCCAACCAAGCTGATAATGGAACTGCCTACCCGTTTCGAGTAACTGGATCTGCCATTCATCATACAATTTTCAATACGTTATAATAATTCTTTTAGCGTTTTAAATTTATGTTAGTGTTTTCCTAGGTGGATTATTTTGTTTTTATTTATATTTCTTCATTCATTTTTATTTGTGTATAATATTGTTTCTATTTTTGTGTTTGCCTGTATTTGGCCGTTATATTTAATATTGTACATGTACGTATATGTTTAGTTAATCTGTTTGTGTAATGTTCTTCTTTTTACTTTATTATTATTGTATGCATCATCAGTGTTTACCTGTTATTGGCTTCTTGCTGTTGGCAAACACTTAAATAAATTAAATGAATTGAATTGAATTTAATACTTAAAAAGTTGCAATTATGAAAGTCAGTGATACAAGTAGAAATGGATTAATTGTTATTTGTCAATCTGTATATAACCGACATCTTCGTTTAATGTTTAAAATCGAGGAGCTTCGTAGAAGGTGAGCGTTGATCAGAGGGCTTAGGTTTTCCCTGAAAAAAAAACACAGACTATTCGATCTTCTAGGCTGAAATTTAAAAAAAAAAAAAACAGGCTCTTGGACAGCTCAGGAATTAGATTTAAATCCCGCTGAGATATGGACCGCGATACTCTGACTTCGGACGGACGGACGAAGGCGTCAGAAAGACCCAACTAATAAAAATCTCGACATCACTAACAAGTTACAGAAAGAACTCAAGGGGACAGTCAGTCGGTCAGGTAACCAGTTAGTCGGCTAGGTACCAAGACATCAGCCGGTCAGGTAACAAGTAAGTCAATAAAACATCCATAACTCAGACATCTTGCCACCAAGACAGGAACTCTTTGTCGTAATGTTTGTATGAAAATGAAGGGCACAAATCCTATGCTGGAACTACGCGGTTATATTATGATGCGAGTGGGAACCTGGTCTAGATAACAAGAAGGCGGTGAACGACCGACGGAACAGACCCGTTGCCTGTTCTCGGTAACACAGAAATAGACGACGAGAAGCAGCCAAATACTTTGACCTGCCATATTAATCACTTGAGGAGGAGGCATGGCTATGTTTACATGGGAATACAAATTTAAGTTTCTTATTGAAATACATCAACAGCTACGACGCAGCAAGTAAAGCATCAAACATGTGTAACATGGAAACAGCACCGACAGAGGAACAAAAGAAGAGAGAATAAATGCAAGGGCGTAAAAGTAAAGAGAGAAAGAAAGAAAGAAAAACAGACAGAAAGATTTCCCTAGCTTTAGTAAACCAACACGGTCCATCTGCATGAGCTGTTACAAAGCACTGGCCACATTTATCTGTATCACATCTTAAAATTAAACAATGATATTTCACTTCTACTGACTTGCCTCGCTCGTTTCTAACAAAATACTTTTATAGCTCATATTCTCGTTTACACTTAACGCGTCATATTGCAATCAAGGCCTCTTATTTAACCATTTCGTAAGGTAAATTACAACAAAATTCATGCAGGTCCTGACCGAGCATGACAATGCTAATATCAATATGATAAAATTAAGTAGATAATACTTTATTTAAAGGCATAAAGCGACTATCACACACATACAATGCAATCATCCACATAACTGTTGAGAGTTTCTCCCATCTTCTCTTAATTAAAACATCTGTGTATAGAAATCTGTACACGTTTACAGACAATTAAAATTATGAGTGGAAGGGAACGTGTACGAAAGTGTACGAGCTACTCATCTGAAACGCAACGTCGCCCTGCTATCCGGAAAAACAGAAGCTTTGGGAAGAAGCTTGCCCGATTCAGGTTACTGGCACATTGGCGTCAGTGCGCGGTGTAAGTGGGATACAGCGAGAGACACATTTAGAACGGGGACGGGAATAGCAAAGCCTTCCTTAACTGTGGCCCTATGAATGAACTGTACAATCGACGTCAAGCTATTCCACTGCTGAACACTTCACATCTTGCCGGGACACTCACGAATTAATGACAAACTTCAGCAATTAATGTTGCATGACAGTAATTTTATTATTAACATACAACAACAGAACAGCTCAGTCACTCTTGTTAGTATTTATCACGGAATGTAAATTAGCTTACATAGGAATGTAAAATTATTCTTACCAAAGTATGTATGCCTACTCAAATGACGTGCATATACACAAATTCAGCGAAATAGTGACCGGGATATCTAATCTGAAATCTACACACTAATATGTTGGCCTATACATTACGAACGCAACACACACACACACACCACACTGAGTACTCTGTCCACATATGTCTCATGTTAATTTGAAGCGTGTTCAGAAACAAAGCAATACGATGATTAATTCTGGTGTATATGCAATGTCATCAGTCATACGAAATGCTAGGGAAAAAAGAGGAATATAATCGACGTCCCATAAAACTCCACCATAAAACGTCCTTCGCCCTCGCAGTCTGCGCACTTCGGCATTATTTACACCGAAGTAACAGGCGACACGCGACAGATGCTTACAGAAACAGCATGCAATGTACTGTGAACGAACAAACGACTTCTATCACGTATTGCATATCGCTTGTTGCCTGTTTATTGTTAGTTGCTTCGGTGTGAATTTTGCCTTGGCATATTTTAACCTGTTCCTCAAGAGTGCTGTTAAAACATCTTCAGTCTTATGGTCGATACCATAACATTTCTTTACTGATAAACGTGCAGAATCATTTACATAAGACTCTCTCCCAGGCAGTTCTTAGTGAGGCACTACTCTCATTAAATTGTTTTGCAGGGCCAAGGAATTGAAAATTCTCGTATCAGATTATTTAACTAGTTGAATCAAAACAATACATCTGTTACATTGGTTCAAATATCTTGAAGAGGCTTTATTTTTCGTATGTTTAAACATCACTAACTTTTCCCGACGATATTTCCGTAAACACAAGCTGTTCAAAAAAGAAGAAAATTTAAGTCATTTGATCAGAACGCATCGAAACGCCTGGTCTGTTTCATGCTGGCTGACTGGTAGGTGTTCTTAGCATTCAGATATTTACACAGCCACGAGTCCTACATTTTAAGTTTCTTAAGGATTAGATCTGTAGTTTTCAATACCGCCAGTACTACCAACAAATATATGAAGTGAAGCTTTCGAGGTGACTGAAGCTGATGAAATATATTAATGAAGTTTAAATACAGGCCTACCAACGGTATTTTTCATCAAGTGTTAAAAAACCATAATAGTAAACAGTGCTAATACAATTCCGATCTCACAATTAGCTTACAGCCGTCATCTTGAATGCCAATGTACAACATCGATACACCGCGATATCCCTTATGTACAAGCAGGCATAATTTTAAATTCACCGCTTTCGGGCCTGTTCCAAAGATAATGTCAAATTCGAATGTTTTATCAGATATAGTTCAGGACGTCCGATGTTCCGATTAATCAATAGTTGTGTGATTACCCTTTCCTTACACCCTAGGCGCTAGTGAATCCTGTGGCGTCGGAATTGTTTAGGTCGGCTCTCCCCATCACTAAATTCTCATACCTCACTTAAAGGCATTACAGATTCTGAAAATCTAACTGTTCTATGTCCAACCGATTTAACTACTTCTTAGTTACATTTGCGTTTTGGATTATGCTGTCTCTTAGTGATTATATTCCAATAACACCGCCCTGTTAATACTTTTGTACCTCTGCCAGCGAATAATTATAATAACAGACTATCTCACGGGGTGGTCTCGTAGAGACTTAAAGCCTGGATTCCGTAAATTGAAACAGAGGGATATCCGACGCCTCCAAAGCATAATGCTCATCGAGTTCTACCAGAAAGAGACCTCTATTCATTATCGATGTACGCAGGCGAACAAGACGCACGGAACTAGCTCTTATTTTCTGTTCGTCACTCCTGTCTTCATTCCGTAATAGCACGACGCAGTAAACCCCATTTTTGACAGTGTGCGTTAACAGTTGACAACCATATTAATGCTTAATTTTCAGCACCGAGCTGACGAGATGGTGAACACATCCATCAAATCTCGGGAGCGCTTCTTCACGTATAACGGAGGCTTTTAAAATCTGACTTACTTCCTTCCTTCTATCTTACGTGACGCTAATGAACGTTCCGTCCATTAGCGAGTGCAGGTGTGAAATTAAGCGTCAAGTATTCTTCAGCTCGGAAAAACGCAGCCCTGAAAACATTTGCTGTAATTCACAGACCAAAGGAGAGAACTTGTATCTATGAAGAGCGGCCCAAGGCGTAATTTCACGAAAGAAAGCAACAATATTAATAAATATAACATCGAAGATAATATATATATATATATAGGTCTTTTTAAAAACTTTTCTTAAAATAAGATGAGATTAAACAATTAAATAACATTTATTATGTCAAACACATTATATTCCTACTGATCAATATATTATTTATTATATTATTATTTATGCTTGCCAAGTAACGAAAGAGCGGCGAATAAACAGCCCATAAATAATACCATTATGGTTGTCTTGCGAACTTATGAGTTGGGAGCCAAAGAGGCGTCTCTGTGTGGAATTCTAGCATGTCCGTGTGGTAACAGACCTTCCAAAAATATGACAGCACCTGAACGGGTAATGGATTTGGTACAGTTCGCTAACAGAGCGTGGCGTAATAATTAAGAGGGTGTGTTCAGTACTTGGAGTGCGCCATCCATCTCCTTGTACAGACTGACATATGGCATCTCTCACTACAAACACTCCACAAAAAAAGTGGACAGTAATCCTTAGTTTACAACCAGCCACAATGTTGTATAACGCATTGCCAGAGACACAGCTACAAGCCGGCACAGATGATGTGACTGTTTTGCAGTGCTCGAACGCTACAAGCTACCATTATATGCGATACACTAAGCGTTTGTGTGCTATTGCCAGAGGTCAGCAACCTGCCACATGATTTGGGAATTAGACAATGCGAGGAGAACAAACATTTTCTGCTACTGAGGAACATTTTTAATATACATATATTATCCACGCTTAATGACAACCGCACAGAAATATTTTACCGAAACAAAATTTTTTTTTAGATGTAGAACAATAAGTGAGAATTGCATTATTGCGCTAAGGTATATTGTTTCATTATTCAAACCACACGAAAAATAACTACAATAATATTAACAAGTGATGGTTTATAAAATTAGCATGACTTTAAATAGAAAATGCTTGATAGCTAGCAATGTATTTACATTTTTACATCTTCATATTCGCCGCCGTGACAACCTCAAATCCTACAAATTCTTTACAGTAAAATCGATTGTAATGGTAATGGTCTTACCCACATCCAAGACGTTCTACCACGTGCCTTAATAAGGATTTAGAAAAACTCTCTTGAATCAGACTGCAGTAGTACTTTATTGAATCGTCCATTCACTTGTGGCCTACTTAAGGTTCAAATCTTCCTTTAACCGTCTGCAATTCCTGAAAAGTCTTACATGTTACGGGAAATTGCTTGCTGAAGCATTCGGTAGCTTCACCGGCGGAGTGTGCTGAATGGCTATCGGCAAGCGCACATTTGATTACGGCACATGGAAATACTTAAATCGAGCAGTGTTGTCTTTTATGGACGACACTGCGAGTATTAAACGTCTGCTGAAAGTGCCACTCACTATCTTTGTCTTGCTGCAGCCACATTGTACCAGGGATGTCCAGTACGGAAGGTGCACAATACCCGAAACGTCTTTTAGGCTTCAAGTTTTACAACCGAGTTCATTTCAATTTTTCATCAGGTGCTGATCTTGATATTCATTTCATTTTTATACAGGCTCATTAATTTATGAGCCTCGACGACTGCGGTTTGAATCCCGGAAAGTACAGGGAATATTCTCATCACATCAATAACTCCGCACAAGGTCAGGAGTCAAGTGAAACTCATATAACATCGAAGTGGACCGTATGTGGCACGCGGGCCAACGTTTGGCATACTTATACTCCACCCGCATCACCATTAAATTCACTCTACAGCATTTAATTCGGACCCCCATACTAGATCTGAATCAACTAAGTCAAGTCGTTCTGTAGATGAAAAACTTGGACGACCTGACGAACAAGCAAGACATCTCAACTGTGAGTTAGTTTTATGTACTTTGTGCAATGAACACGATAAAATAAAAGAATTGCTTCACATGCAAGATGGAACAGTTAAAAAGGTACGAAAACAGGACACAAAATTACGCGGATGAAATAAAATACATATCTAGAGGACACAAATGTGAGGTCGGAACAGGCGACAGTCTAATACCTGGAGCACAGTAGGGACAGCAAACATGTGTTGCATTTTTACTCGATGTTTCCCTTGCATTTATGTGGGTCTTGTATGAAAAATGGACACGGCTCTGTAACTATCGAGGAACTTCGTTTCCATAATGTGGTGGAATAACTTTTAGCTCCCAGCGGCGATAAGGCACGGCTAATGGGTGGGGGGCATCACCCAGCCCGCTGGAACACGAGTCTTCGAGGCCAGAGGTAAATGTTACAGTAATAAACACACAGTTACTTGAACTGAACACAGACCAAGCTTGTGAGCCTAGATAATAAATTCAAAGTAGGGAAAGTGCCTATTCTTCTAAGAAAGTTTCCTAAAATAAAACGTACTGAAACAATACAAACACTAATTCATGGCAAGAATTTAATGAATACGGATCTATATGACCTATAAAATATATTCTGTACCACAGTGAGTAACCCCACATTTTATATGGCTGCAACGGACCCTGAAGAATCTGAAGTTGGTCATCTTCTGGGATGTTGCGTCGTGTAGTCCGGTAGAAATTGACTGACGTTTCAGAGGTGCTTACTGTTTCCATCATCGCCCTGATAATGGAGGCAGTAACTACCCTAAAACTTCGGTCTACATCTACCAGACTATATGGTGCTACATCCCAAAAGACAATCATCTTCATACTTGTCGCCATGAGAACGTGAAATCTCACCTAAAGAAGCTGGACCATAGACGCTCTAAGGTGCATTATTACGTGTTCGTTCAATCTCACTACCAATAAGACAAACCGATAGCCGGGAGTAGTGTTAGTGTTTGGATGGGGTGAGACTACTTCTCTGTGGGTCTGTGTCGGGGAACGGGTCCATCCTCCATATGATGCATGAGTGACTTTGGAGCGGCGGTGGAATGATACTGACAGGAGAAACCCGAAGGAGTGGGAGAAAGTCCTGTTCCAGTGACAACTTGTCCACCACAAACACCACTCAGGCTATGCGGGCAGTGGACATCGGCTTCCGCTACGAGAAGTGGGCGACTAACCGCCTTCGCTATCGCACGACCCCGGTCGGGGGCAAGAAATCCCTTTGCTGAAACAGGATCCTGCTGTCGTCCTCCGCGTCGCTTCGCCCTCAAAGGAAAACACGGACTTATGGAATGGCACGGAAGTGGGGGCAGAGTGCATGTCTTGAAATCAGGTCCAAACCAGACTGACGTTTCTCGTGATTTTCCTAAGACCCTTCAGGGAAATTCGGGAACAGTACCTTAAATTAGGCCACGGCCGCTTCCTAATATGCTTTTCAAGTCAATATTCTGTAACCATTATATGATTCTGAGCTATTAACAGCATCGTTACATTTACAATATATAAATAATACTATCCTCCAATTTACACATAGGTTTACTCCTGTACGGAAGTATTTCCAGCCAAAATACTGCATTTAGATCCTGCTCTCCCCATTTTCTACCCATTCCGACCTTTATTTATTAATATATAGACTTAACCCAAGCTCAGGTTAGGAGATAAGCTGCCTCTTTGTGACTATATCATTGACGTAAGATTTGAGGTTCCCACGGCGGTGAGTCTGAAGATGGCTGTCTTCTAGGTTGTTGTGCCGTGTAGTCTGGTAGTTTACCGACGTTTCATGACTCATCGCCCTGATGATGGAGGTAGCAAGGACCTCTGAACCGTAGGTAAACTTCTACCAGACTATACGGCACAACTCAGAAGACAGCCATCTCCTTATATCACTGACGTTTAAAAAGTTTCATATGAAGTTCTATCTTCTATTTTCCCCATTGTAAGATGTTACGACAATACCATTTTAACAGTACTCTACAATATGGAGTACATATGTACTAATGTCATGTATCCTCTGAGATGTCTCACACTTTATATATACTACTAGGCCTGTAGCTCATTTGTTGTTCTATTGTCGCGAAGCTAATCATTATCGCAGACGTCACAACGCGTAGAAACTCGCTCTTTTTGTGCTTCGTTAATTACACAACAAACACAAAACTTGTTAAAGCAACAGTTGTATATTTCAAAAAAAGATATAACCTATATTATTACATGCCAATTTTTGAACTGTTTGCAGTTTTTAGGAAAGACGATCAGGTCTAAAATTCCAGTAAATTTTAAGTTACACTGCAACGAATTTAATATACTTCGTTTTAGTGTTGATGTACAATACAAATTTAATCATAATCGATTGTTTTGGGGATAAAATATATCGGTGGATGTTGACGAGCTCCCATTATGAACTTCAAACCAAAAGAGGCTGCAGGGTTAAATTTATATAATAAATAATGTGAAACACAGATGGTTTAACTTTATGTGTTTTGGAGTTAACTTTGAATATGACACGTGTGACACAGAAACAAAAGCTGGAAAGGTAATTTTATACAGAACGACGAATGTTACAACTGCAGCATTTCCCAACTTCCTGCAGAACAGCAGCGCAGCCTTTCCGTTCGACCAAAAACTTCCTCGACACCAGGTTCGCAATATGGCGAAACTGCGCATTAAACTGGCACAGCTACGCCATCTGCAGCAACGGTAATAGCTCATCCAGTTGCCAGAACATCAAGAAATGGACCTGGGCCGACGTTCATACTTGACATTGGCCTACACGAATTAACTGACGAATCATCGTTTAATGATAATTATCATTTGTTATTATCTCGTGCCGAGCTAAAGAATGAGTAGGAGTTATACATACTCTCCCCCACGCGCCTATATGGCGTGTATCGGGACTGCTTTATTATAATTAATTAAACAGAACATAGGAAATGTGAGGTCAAAGGTGCATGCTGATAGTTTCACAATCGTAACACAGATTTTATTTTATGAATGTATCGGCCATTCAAGAAATATAAGAGACTTTATCATAATTCTTGAAGAATAAGGATGTTGGGGCCAATTTAGACACAACATTTAGCTTACATGATACAAACTTACTTCCCGTAACAAGACTGTGGGTAGTAACATTGAGTATACAGGGCAATTGTGGTTACTGTCATATAAGCAAAGTGTTGTCATATAAAAGCACAACGCCTGTATTTTCAAACCCCGACTCCATTCTTATCTCATGCAGATGTTACGGCCATTTCTCTAAACCACACAAATCCACAACGCCTCAGTACACACAATTCAACAGACAAATGGGCATTCCAGCAGGAAGACGAGCGTCGAAGCAGGGCTTCGGTTCCGCTGATGACAAGAGGAGTAACGTAATAGGGTGCAGTTGACGGAAGTCAAATATACACATATTCGAAACACATTCTTTCCTATTTTGGACAACAAATTGACTTTAGTTTTCATTTCTTGCAAGTAAACAAGGCTAATCACACTAGAAACATCGCAGAGCAAATACTTTGCATTTTAATCATGAATTTTCCGTATCGAAAATTGTTGCGTGGACTGGACAGTAAACTCCCCACCTTTTATAAGCTTGGAGATTAAATGTGTTGACGCGAACCAGGCACTGAATTTGTAAGATAAAATTTCAGATTATCCTCACATGACACTAAACTGCTGCTTGCTTCTGGCATCCCCTCACGCGTGCTACATGTCCTGCCCACTTTATCCTCCTTGATTTAATCACAATGGTGACACAATTTTTTACTTGTAATCTCTAGGTGTTTTCATTAACACAGAAGACAAAGTTTCACATCCATTAAAACAACAGTATAGTACAGTTCAGTTTTGCTAACAGACCAAAACATCTATTACAAACTATTATTGCACGTAAATTAAAATACGATGATGCACAAATCTCAACGGCCATGATTAATAAATTTCCACAAAGCCCATGTCTCACTTCAAGCAAGACGCACTCAGACACAGAGAGAAAGTGACAACAGTATTTGTACTCACCTACAAGATGGGACGAGACGAGGTTTTCTGTATGGAGAAAGCCTAACAAATGTCTGCGTGTGCCCGACCATTCATAAACTGGATGTCCCGTTATGTATTCATTTATAAACACAAAGTATGAATTAAAATGTCAGTCATTATGTCACAGAAAACAACTACACCGGAACATTGAAATGCACCTGTCCTCCGACGATCCATTCTCTCACAAGCAAACGAGAAGCTTGTCACGTGACAGTACCTGCCGCGAAGGGTGCGTTCACTGTGCAAGGTTTAGAAGGTATTCAGTTCAAAGAGGAGGGAAATTTGAGAGATGAAAGTGAACATACCAGCCCAAAATTGTCCGCCAGGCGCCACGGTCTGAAACTCGACAAACGTATTTGCTATAGACCTGTAAGTGACAACAGTCAGACTAGAAACCAATCCATCCCAGTTGTCTATTGGTTTGCAAGGAGAATTTATATTCAAATGGTTCCGTGTTTGACTGGGACCGATGTCAATAATATGTAATATATATGTCAATGTAACACAGTCAACTCTCGAGTTGGCTACACAGAATGCAATTACGAGAATGAAGAATGTTTTCGGTGAATGGTTACTACCATTCACTTCGGAATGTTTTATCTGTCTACCATCTAAAACCATAGTTTTTCCTCCTGTTATATGTGGATGTGAAATATGGTCTCACACCCCAATTGAAGAGCAAAATGAATGCTACGTCTTTCTAAAAGGTAAGTTATAACAGGTGACTGGAGAGAATTACGTGACCAGGAGCTTTATAACGTGCACATTTCATAAAATATTGGGGTTGTCAAATTAAGGAGGATGAGATGAATGGAGCGGAGCATATAGAAATACACATAAATTTTCAATCAGGATCTAAAGGAAATATAATATCAAAGCAGCAGAGGGATTAGGAGATCCAAAGGAAAGATTGTGATTCATGGAGATGGTTGTAACGGTCAAATCCCAACTTAAATGTGGCGCGAGAAGCCGACATTTTCGAAAGGCCCTTGTCAATATCATTATTGGAATTACAAGAGATACTTCAACCTCCTTAAATCGGTTCAGTCAATATCTTGTATAGGACTCGAACCTACGACTTCAGGTTAGGAGCATACTTGCTAGCTAGAACCTCCCTGTAAAATGCGTGTCTGTATTTAGAGAAGCGTGAAGGCATGTGTATGTTGGGTGGGTTAAAGTGTTTTTAAATTTATATTTGGACCTTTCCTGTTTTATGTGTCCGAAAGCAACGGACCATGCACTTTACGTAAATAAACGACCTTCATGCAGTAGAAACGTACTCCGAACAAAATCCCTGTAACTGGTTACGGAATTCTGAAGTACACTAATAACAGGCAAAGCACAGACAGAAGTGGTACACAGAAGCGGCGTTCAAAACTAACATATTCCTGACTACACGAGCATCACGGACATGCGCAGTGGACGGCAGGTAACACGACCAGATCAGAGGTTGTCAACCTGATACCCTCTGACATGTTTTGTGTTGCGAGTACCTCTTTTGCAATAAAGGGATCGAAAAACAATACAACCTGCTTTTTATAGTCAACAGTATTTAACAGTATCCTACTTGTCACTCTGAACAACTGTTATACTTAGTAAAAAGCATCAAATTAACATAAAACAGAACTCGTCTTACTGATGAAGACTCGAACGAATGCATGCCAATCGAAAATGTATCATATTTACAGATTAATAACGGTACAGAAGTATCAGATATCTTACTAATGATTGATTTCGTTAAAGACAATTACTGAGTAATGTCCGAGCCTGTTTCCAACAGTAACTGCCATGAATTTCAATAAAGCGTTATATTTCATAACAAGGGGCAGCACACGTCACGACACGACGGGGTAAATGTAACCTCCAATTAATAAGAGACTGCAAACCCATGGCTTAAATAATGGGGTTTACTTGCAATAAGTCGGAGAAATTGCTGATGTACTTTCCGTAAGTCTTTGTCTCTCCTGTCTTCTCGATAGTTTCCGAGCATAAACGACTACACACCGTGTTACGAGACTTTCCTAATGAGATCGCGTACTTGAGACGAGCAAGCCATTTGTTATGCTTTCATTCTGGAGAGAGATGGCGTCTGTTGCGAGAATATCTCGGTTCTATCGCCCACAACTCACGTTAATTAAGAATGGCTTGTACCCTTTTTCGAGGATAAAACTGTTTACCTAAACACAATATATTACATTCTTTGCTAAACTTTTGAAACAAAAACAAAAGGAAAACTTCTCAATTTATTTCGTTACTCTGCGCTTCCCCAGTGCCGTGTCAGGAGATTATTATGGAATTCTTCAACGCCGCTTCCAGGACGTTTAATTTAACGTAGACGCGTTTTATATTGAAGTAAATGAAATGAAGAGCTGCAGCTCTTATGATTCTTTAAAGAGCGTTGTGGTTGCATTAGAAACAGGAATGAAGAGTCTTGTAATAAAGAATATCGCAGTTTCTTAACATCATTACCACACGGGCGTCAGGTTTTAGACGGCAAAACCATTAACTTTCTCGTTTCCTACTTGTCATTTCAGTGTACAGTCCTGTTTATTTGATGTGGCCAAAGTTAAATGCGCAGTGGATGTGGTCGACAGTAATCAAAGAAGAGAGTCCAAATGACTGTGAGTGATCCGAATTGAATTGATCGACAAATGAAGTTCTTTAATGCGTAATGAATCTCCTTCAGATCTTTTATTCAGGCAGGCATAACGGTGTGATTCTACATATCAGGAGCAACCCAGCGGCCACAACTAAATAATCGGACTGTTAGCTAAACGTAAGTCTATTGTTTGGGTAAGTGTACATGTCTATTGTGAGGAACTGTTTTCTGTGAAGTGGCCATTTTATTCCACATTTTAGTGGCACAGTAGCTGTAAGACACGGAAAATAGCATTAAATTTGGTCAGCAATCCAAAGCATGTGACTATCCCAAACAAGTCTAGACCTCGAGACATAGTTCACGCTTCCGCTTCGTATTTAGAAGGTCCCGGGTTGGAATCTCGACTCGGATTACCTTAACAATGATTTCATTATTTGTGTCAGTTACTCTTGTAATGGTGCACCTTAAATGAGATCACAAGAGAGTCATTTCGTATTTCCATTTGACTACCATCCGGCAATTTGAAGCCATATAACTGAAGCCGACCTTGATAAATACGTAGTTTTCGGTCGTAGGTTCGAGTGTGACGCAATGCGCGGGCGTTTTCTCCGGTCTACAATCATCCAACTCATTGCCATCACTGAGTGGTTCTGTGGTTTAGAATGTTCCTCCCTCTAAGAAAACACAACGAATCTCAGTAGGATTTGAGGTTTTCACGGCGGTGAGCCTGAATACAGCTGTCTCCTGGATAGTTGAGCCGTGTTGTCCGGTTGAAGTTTACAGACGTTTCAGAAATCATTGTCTCCATCATCAGGGCGATGGTGATGAAGGCACCAAGGGCATCTGAAACGTCGGTAAACTTCTACCAGACAACACGGCGCAATTACCCAGAAGACAGTCATCTTCAGAATAAACGACCTTCACATATAAAGGATAGCTGCAATAGTACTGAATAAATAGTTTGGGGCAAATTCCAACAAGCACAGAATAACCAATGAAGGAAAGCAGATGTGTAAAATCTATTCGATGTGAATGGGACGGTAAGCATCACGTAGCCTTAAACCCCAACAATCTCCAGTGAAGTGGTGTGCGTAACGTTATTACCAACTCTTCCCTTAAATTCGTCGGTCGTGAAGCTAATTTACTAGTTTGCACACACAAAGGTTTAAACCCGCACCCAGCCACGGCTAATTCAATCTGCAACTCTCAGTGGGTCAGAAGGAGAAGGAAGAGCGAACCAATCAACGGGCGATGGAGCACGGTGTCGGGACGGCCAGGAAATGAGACCTGCAGTAGACGTGCTGTGTCTCGGGGCGACGCTGGACAAACGTCAAACCGCACGTGAAGACAGTCACAGACTCATACAATTATCGGCAAGAGAAAAACGCTGAGGATTGCTGGGGACGAGAAGTAATGTTGTCAGCACAATTACAGACAAGTTGGTGGTCATGTACAGGTCGGTCGGTCTTCTGGGTTGTGACGCCACGTGGACTTGAAGGCAAATACTATTCCGATGTTTCGAAGGAGCACGAATGAAGTCAGCCCTGAAGATGAAGGCAGTATGTTCCTCCAAAACATCGGTATCTACCTATAACTCAACACGGCGTCACAACCCAGAACACTAGAATCCCAGATCTCATAAGTTGTTGCCGCGTTTAACAAACTAGTTAACTAAACATTACCAAAGCAACTGTGTGGAAATAGAAACCGAGCATTTTACACATAATACAAAATTCTGCCATTGGACATGATCGTGAGTCAGTTCCATTCATGGCACAACTTCGAAACACATTTTTCTAAGATACGTTTTTGTCTTCCAAGTGATTGTTAACCAATATTTTTAACACTAAACATTTGCTAGGTGACATATTGCGATGTTCCTCGTTATGTTCTGAAATATTCTGCATTATAAAATGTACTCCTTCCAGTGACTCTCACTGTTGGTGATAATCAGACTTAATATTGTTTTTGTAATTATAAAAACAGACAAGTAAGATGAGTGAGCATGTAGCACGGATATCGAGATCCACGTCTTAACAACCACCACCACATTTAGTGCGTCTATTTTTAGTTTATTTAACGCCACACTTCATAGCGTCAAATGATTACAGTAAAAGATATGGAAGGAAGCGGTGTTGATCAACTTTAATGTGGTTTACGGCATTTTCACGAAGAAACCGTCAAAAACCACGTCATACCCCACTAAGGGCTGCCGATTCCCGGGACAGAATTTGAACCAGAGGCCTCCCGACTAAGAAGGAATGCTAACTGGTCGACTCCCTGCGTTCGGTTCTTATATTTGGTGAACAGCCCATCGTCTGCTTCCTCAGCCACTGACCAATGGCAGGAGTGCATATATTAGAACGACACTGACGAGGGAAAACAAAATGGTACCATAAATCCCACATGGACTGCCCAGGGCGAGTCACTTTTAATTGCCACATAACAGTAATGACACGGAGGTCAGGGATGTAGGGAAATTTCTGTACAAAGTAAGATGTAAAAGACAGGTCAAAATTAGGAATTTAGAACTGCCACTGGGGTAGAAGGCACGAGAACAATACGGATGAGTTATGTAAATAGTATTAGGGATTAAGGAATAGTCATGTAGAGTAGCATTAGTGAATAGTTGTAGTAAGCAGTAGTGCTAATAGTGCTACGTATGTAAGGACTGTGGCCGTGAATACCTGGTGTTAGGCGGCCACAGATCTCTGTATATAGTTCTAAACCAAATATATTATTATTATTATTATATTATAACAGTCGAACTGAATGCTAAAACATAATACAACCACTATTACAATTATGCGCAAAGTAATAGTAGAAGCCAAATCTGGAAACTCTGCTTACACATTGTAATCCTCCATTTTCTTATCAGTAAATGGCAGAGGAAACCTACGAGTTTAGAAATCGACCAACACCGCGAACCCCCCTTCAAGTTATCTGAAAGGGTTTTAATCGCGTTTAAAATTTAGCGATTTATAATTTTTGAACATCCTGTGACTTGTTAAAGTAAGTAAAAGGAAAAATCACTACCGCGAAGCAAATGCCTACCAAATGACTTGGTCCACTGGCTTTAACAAGGTCTCGGTTATGTGTCAATAACAAAGCGTGGCAATTCCAGCTTCTGATTAAGCTGTCAGTTTCAAGCTTATATCCAGAATGAGAGTTCCAGATACCTCTTTCAATGAATTGAGCAGCTTCCACAAAAGGAGAATTATTTGGTACTGAATGTACGAGGAGACACTGACCAGAGAACATGAAAAAAGTGAAAATTCTGACAAATGACAGCAAGAGGGAGACCACGAGTTGAACTGTGTGCGTGTTATCAACAACTTCAAGACAAGAATTCATTCAGAACAGTGGAACCGCATCTAAACACACAGAACGACGTATTTCATTATAAAAGTAAATTTGATATTAATTTTATATTGTAATTAAAAATCATTTCGGTTCAGTAAGCATTTCGGCGACACGTTATTGATTTAGAGTTCAACGCTTTCGTGTGTTACCTGCACGAGGTATATATAATGAACGCACAATGGGGATATCGAATCCAACTCTTTAACGTCGTAAGCCACTCTGATGATTTCCACATCGACATGTATCGTTTTCTCATCAAACAAGACTGTATTTGCAAATTCTAAATTCTGAATGCTCCTGGTTGAAATGAAAAATACAAAATCACGGACACACTCCCCATTTTTAACTCTGTCAAATAGGCTTAACGATAGGTTGTAGGCGACTTAAAACATACGTGTATCTCTTCAATGTAAGATTTAATCATTCACTCTTACTTACGTATCTCCTTATTTAGATAAAGATGGAAGAGCAGTATAATATATATACTTCCTATATTTTCACCTAGGCCTATATGCATCTTACGCCATTTTGCTTTAGCGGTAGGATTTCGTTTAAAGAGCATAAGACTATTGAAAGGCAATGATAATCAAAATAATGTGATTTATAATAAGAGATGGGGATTTTAATATCGTTAAGTTGTCAAGTATATTGGATTTGTTATTTTTTTAATACACATAAAAAATTCTTAGTAGAAAGCAGAATTCAAAGAAGAAATTACATTTCTCTAAATAAAACACTTCAAAAACACGTTTAAAAGAAAGTTAAACTTTCAAACTTAAATAACAATTATATAATAAACTACATTTTATGCAGAATCGCTTCGGGAAATGAATGACGAAAGCATGTATTAAACGAACCGACATGAGCACAGAAACACAATAAAATATCTGCCCGTGTACAAATAAAAAGAGTAAATCGCTAGAGGGATAACAAATGAGAGGCAGAAAACAGATATTCCGAGGTAATAAAAATATGAAATGGAATTGTACTTCTGTATCAGATTAGAAATGTAGAATATATATGACCCAAAACAGCATTCCTGCTCCATAACACTGACATTCTGAGTTCGAAATCTTGGCTATCCTGAGTGAGGATTTTCTTATAAAAAGAACAACGCTTGCAAACAATTCCACAATGAATGGACAGAGCGGCTATTCCAATGCAGTAACAAATACTTAGTCTCCCTTAATGGTGAAAACTATCGCAGCATCCAAAACATCGACCAATTTATACGAGACTACTCAGCGTAAATCCCCAGAATACTTTATCTTCATAATCGCCGCCGTGAGAACCTGAAATCTCTCTGATGATAGAGGCAGCAAAGACCTCTGAAACGTCGGTAAACTTCTACCAGACTACACGACGCTACAACCCAGAAGACAGCCATGTTCCTAGTTTCTCGTTTTCCTTCTTTATTCAATGACATTTTGCCAGCTGCATAGATCATAAACTACCTGAATATCTGATTGATAAAATTTTAAAACTGCAGCCTAAGTAGTAATCCGGAATTAAGTAAAACCTCAATAAACATAAGTCAGAACGATCTATTCTGGATCTAGATCTTAACTCGGAACTCCTCAACATGGGATTTGAAATTCGGTGTCATTCTGGCATGGTTCTGAGCATGAGGTTTTCTCGCGGAAGTCCAACATCCAACTGGTCCCAGTTTCAACACGAAGGTCCAATATAATTAAATGATGAAAGCGTCGAAATGTGGATGCATAAGTTGTCAATAATAAGGATTTATCTTACTTTGATCCATCGATCTTGTTTATTGCGCGTTTCTGTCCGTTCCGTGACATCAGCTCGGTATTAGCTACACGCC
Organism: Zootermopsis nevadensis; assembly: GCF_977971745.1. NCBI lineage: Eukaryota > Metazoa > Arthropoda > Insecta > Blattodea > Termopsidae > Zootermopsis > Zootermopsis nevadensis. The sequence continues at coordinate 10,672,846 of NW_028259149.1, read as the reverse complement.
ATCACGATACTTTATAACCCGTCATTTCAACACGATGGCATCGCTTTTGAACGGAGAACATTAAAGCTTCCATGAGATTAGAAGTTGTCAGACGCGTGGAAAATACGGAGTTTTGTAAAACAGAAATATTCTGATGTTGTGACAGTAGGTAGAATTTATACGCTGACGTGTTACAAACATATAAGGTACGGCGAGGTGGGTTTCTTAAAAATAATATGGCGACCACGGAAAATGTTTAGGTGTTTTTACCTGAGCGACTATAAGCTTATCGATGACTCTGATCTTCAAAATTTGTTATATATTTCAGGTTATAAAAGAAATAGAAACGGTACTTCCACGTCATTATATCGGTCTACAATGAATCTGGAACACATGAACATACAGCGCAAACAGGAGTACACCAATCACGATCTGTTGAGTAAACTTTCACAAGGTGCACCGACATCAGGGTGAACGCCCTATAAGCTACTACCAGATCCTCTACGTATAAACTTCATGATGGACAACCACAGATAAAACTAACGCAGAGCCTTGTTCACAATGCGGCAAAACTGTAATATAATACAGTAAGATTTTTCGTTAGTGGCCGCAAAGCTGCGCGTTAATGGGAGTATATCAGTAGCAGTGGGAGAAATAATAAGTCTGTATAAACATAACTCTAACAAGGAGAACAGTGATGCACTTGGAACTCGATCTGTTGTCAATTTCAGCTTCAGTAACCCATGCACCTCTTTCTTTCTTAGTGAAATGAATTTGGTTGACATCGGGCATGTTGAGATTGACTGAGCCAATATAAATTGTTTATTCGGTGCAGCAATGAATGATGCGCACTTCATTTGTCGCTATACCATTTACTGCATCTTGTTGTGGTTCTACGTAAATTTCAGGATTAAATTCTGTCATACACAACACGACGGACGACGAATGATAGAATTTGACTCTGCTGTTCCAAGGCCAAAGATGCTACATGTAATGCGTCACTGTTTTGAATTAAATACATAGGACCTCTTAAAATGTTTCAAATAAATATTTTGAAATTCTACAACAGAATTATCTGTGGAAATCTGTTTTATAGAAACATGATAAAGTCAGATTTAAACTTTCTGGAAAAGTAAGGTTTATAGCGGACAGATACGGTTCAAAATAAAATACAAAAAACAAAACTGAAATTTAACGTGGTTTTGTGTGGCTGTGAGCTTTCTTTTTCTCATCGAACGAAAAACAAACGCCAGAGCAAAGCAGCGGAAGTAACATGAGAACGGAGAAAATTACATAAAGAAGAGGTTCAAATTTTTTACTCCACACGAAATATTATTAGGTCAAACAAATTACAAATAGAGAGAGAAAGGCGAGATATGTAAAATGCATAAACAGGAGGTACATGCAAAATTACGCAAAATTTTAGTCGAAAAACCTAAGGGGATAAAAGTACAATTTAAAGACCTAAATGTTTAAATAGGATATAATGTTAATATTAAAACAGATAGTAACCAAACAGTGCGAATTGAACTCAGCTGGATAAGAATAGGTTCCATTGGAGGTTTCTTGTGAACGCAGTAAAATACCTTCGGGTTTCGCGAAAGGCGAAAAATTTAATAATCATCTAAGCAGCCATCGCCTTCTCAAAAAACTCTTGCATTACTAATTCTGAAATTCTTACTAGCCTTTGTACAATTTCTTCACAGAACTCTTTTCTTTCACAAGATAATTCCGTTCTGAAATGCAGAAGACTCGAAGCCACGTGAATCCAGTGGGCTTGAGACTCTCCGATGTCGAAAGATCATCTGAGAGACGTAACATTTCCAGAACAACAAGTTGCAAGATAAATATTTGTTCTTTGACGGAATCGGGGCAGAGAGAGTTGTCAAATTATAGGTCTTCTCAGTAGCAAAGTAAACTCAGCATGTGGGATCCAGGAATAGCACAGCACAAGCTAATATTAACTGTAGGTATGTAACGACACATTTTCAACACCAGAAGCCAAACTACCAAATGGGATGGACAGATGATTAGAAATGCTTAGTGAAGGGGTCTGAAGGAAGGAGTCGTGGTCTATTCCAGGGTACTATCCGAACATTTGTCTGAGGTGACGGACCAAAAACTGTGACAACTAATCACTCTGCATAATCGATAAACCTCGCCAAGTTTCGGTCTTGATAACTTCGAAAAGAATTTAGGTAGGATTTAAGGTTTTCACGGCGGAGAGTCCGAAGATGGCTGTCTTCTGGGTTGTAGCGTTGGTAAATGTCTACCAGAGAACATGGCGCTACAACCCAGAAGATAGCCATCTTTAAAAAAAGAATATTTGTTGTTAGCACTACACCAACCTACTCGAAAGTGGACTTCACTGAATACCTACGGCTTTCTCTAAAAATTTATAATAAAATTTGTTGTTCAAATAACTTCATCTACATGGTGAAGCTAACAGGAATTATCTGAATTATAAAATAAAACTCAATTTTATGTCTGCATGCATGTTTGGCTGCGCTCAGACAGGCCTGAATGTACTCAGTAATGGGGATAGATGTAAAATGCAACATTTTACATGCGATGCTACCATCAGGCATCTTTAAAAATGTTTAAAATTTGGTTAGGGGAAACGTTGATATGGGCCTAACTAACTAATGAAATATTCCATACTCGTTCGAAGTAGATTGAGATGAAAAACACATGCAAGAAAATGAAGAGAAGAAGAAGATGAAGATGGGAAATAAATTATTTTCTGTTAGGTGTCAACAGCCTTTCCCGCCACTAAATTAATAGTTCTACACTTCAGTGGATCTGTTAATGTAAATAAATTTTTCAACTAAGTATCACTATAAAAGTCTTGTTCCGAGCAACATATCAGAGTTAATAAATCAGAGGAATGTGTGCTTTGAAGTGGAATCAGTTTGTACTTTCGCATTCAGAAATCAGAAGAGAGAATAAAACTGAAAAGAGCAGCCTATGCAAATGCACGTATTTGCCAGAGACCGCGCAACCTCGCCTCAAGTGGTGACACAGCGCAGCATCGTACATGAGAGATATAAAACGAATCGTGGCTCTGAGTGAACAAATATGGGCGCACAAGTAGCAGTTCCGTTTCATACAGCCAAGAGGCAACTGTTGTAGTGGAAAGAGCTCTTAAGAGACGCTCCTTCCGAGCTGCATAATAGCAAATACAATATGACATCCCTCATTCTCTTCGTCACGAGAGTTTTCTGGCTACGGACTCGTAGACCAGGCTTTGATTCCCAACAGCACCACAGACTTTTCTCTTCACACCGTGTCTAGACTCTCTCTGTAGTCCGCCCAGGATTCGCTGTATAAAGCGGCCGGGGCGTGAAGCCGACCACTCACGTCCATCTACAGACGGGGTTAACATCTGACGCCTTTAAAGCGCAGACGCAAAAGAGAGATCATTTAACAATTTGCTTTTTAATGGCAGGCCTCTACTACGATTTACATAAGTGGTGGATATAAATCTCCAAAATTCCTACACTTTGAGCGAGTGTCAGAAAGTGTTACAACCGCTGGTTGACCAGCAGCATCGCAAGGTTAGATCCTTGATTTTCGGAGTTGGACTTTACATGAACGTATGGACATATGGAGGGATAGGAGTGTTTTACTAGGATCAGAGTTGTACAAGAAAACCATGCTTAATGAAAGTAATTATTGTATTGAATACTACTAAACCCAATCGGTGGTGTCAAAATGAAAATAGCCTGAGATGAACCAAACCCTGACAGCGGTACCAGTGCACCACTAAACAAATATCCGTAGGTGACAAATTAATGCAATACTAAGAAATGCCACCGATAAATACCACGACCTGAGTTCATGTAAGTTGATGGTCCAGGAAGATATGCAGATAATATTAAAGTAGATCTCGGAGTCTGTGAAAAAAGGAGATATATGGAAAAGACTCAGGATCGTGCCGTCGACTTCTGCATCAGCGGTAATGAGCCGAACTAAATACAGCAGAACCCTTCTTGAAAAGCTAATAGTCCGACAATGAAGTGTTTAACCTTTAAGTTCTAATATTAATTTATATATTTTGTCCGCTGGTTTTTCTGGAAATTATTTCTTATGTGAATCCGTCGTAAAGAAAGTCTGGAACACACACTTTCATCCATTAAATTACTTGGCAAAGAATCCATAAGTAAAGTTATTTGTGATGTTTTTATGTCGAGTGACAGACTTGTGGGTGTGATGGATGTCGCTCCATGAAACACATTTCATATTAAGAACCTGATATTAGCTCATCTGTTGTGGTACCCAAAGTTCATAACTGTGTTCACAAAAGCACATAAATTTCTATTCACTGTAGTGCAATTTGCACCAAGCTAGTTTCTGTTTTATAATCCCACATCTCGTCGGTTGATAGCGACTTCTTATTAATGAAATTCAGAGCTATCCGTTGTACCTGAAGGTAGTCTCCACAGGAAGCACCATGTCGTGGTGACACGTAACATGGCAGTTTAAAACGTCATCTTCACTTCAGAAGATCTTTGTATTTCGGCTTCAGATCCCATCTATGTCTTGGACGGCCAATATCTCTTCTTCCTTTTGGCGTATAATAGCAGACTTGTTTTGGTACCTTCCTAACCACCGGTCTATATGCCATCGGTTGCTCAACATATTTGTAATCGTCTTCGTAGTTTTCAAATGTAAGCCTAACAGTTCTGAAACCTAAAACGTGTTACGGCATTGCCAAAGGCAAGTGCCTTTAACCTCATAAGGTACCTGAATGCAACTACGGTTCCAGGAAGATCTAAAATGAATGCCTTGAACATTTCTCAGAGACGTCACAGTATTTCTCAATATTTAACCCTATGTAGACGACCTACAATGGAAAGAGTAAATCCCACAGTGGCATCAAAGTCTGAGGTGTACAGAAGACATGGGCAATGAGTGTTGTTCAAAGACGCTTTCAGAGGTATGGCATTCACGAGAGGTCCAATGCGACATACGAAATAAATTGGTAGTTGCATCTTTTAAGATACTATCCAAGCAGTTTCTCTGCAACAGCTGGGTATAACCAAGGAAATCCTTAAATACAACAGCCAGCGAGTCGACTTTGGAAGTGACAGTCTCGTATAAACCTAACTACCTTACTACGACGGTCGGCGTTGCTTTAACCATTAGTACCTTATTTAGTTAAATGACAACAGTAACCATATTCACATGTTTTAACGTTCAGTAGCTTCATGTATATAATATATCTTTTTTCTCACAAAAAATTGCAAATGTTTCTCTGACATTAACCGAACTGATCTTTAGGGCGATGATGCGGTGTGTATTCTTGGAGACACGAACCGAATTTGTTAAATGTTTTTCAGATGCGTTTCGCGTTTCAGAGGTTTATAAGTGATAGCTGTGTGTGACTGATGAGCTTCACGAGGAAACATTAAAGTCTTGCACTTGAAAGAAACTCACCGAGATAATGTTCAGTATAAGTAAACAAAGGCTGTGAGTATACTTTGAGCATTTTTCAAGGATTTACATATTCTGTAACTTCCGACACTTTTATTTCTTTTCTTCCTGCGGTTTAAGAATAAACTTGAGCATAACGCCACCATTCTTCGCAAGTTGTTTCTTTTTGCGTTTGTAAGAAAATATCTTATTTCTTGTTTCTCCTACTTACATCTCTCTTACTTTATTGCCACTCTTCTTTTTATATCAAACATCTGTCCTTTCTTGTCTTGTTTCCGTCCTTATTCTCGGAAGAAACTTCTTTCTTGTGTTGACAAACGGATTCGTGAAAACAGCAGTCCGCCATGTCGGCAGTTTTATTGCCGTGAACATAGCAGTCAGCGCCACGGGCGGACTGTTCACAGCAACACTGTGAGGCCATGACGTCCCACTAATAAGAGATATGGTTATCTACCAACATGGCGGCAGCGAGCAAATTACTGTCGCTATTTAGTCTAAGGCGCTGAAATGTTATGTTTTTTCATGTTCCGAGAAAATGTACCTCCGCTTATGGTCAAGTGCACGAGTTAAAGGCCAGGATATCTTTTGCATCTCAATCCCTATATTTTTTCTCATTCCTTTATCTACTTCATGCATTCATCTTCTTCTCTCCTTTACCCACTTCCGTTAGTTTGTTCGTCATATTGTCAATCTTCTTCCTCTTTTTCTGTCCCTTTCTTTTTCAATCTTTTCTTCCGTACTTAATTTTTAATATTTATAGGTACATCACAAACACAAACAATATAAATCTAAAACAACTTACAGATTAAAGACTAAGTTATGCCGCTGCAGAAGATTAATTATTTACCACGTGACTTTGAAGTTTTCGTCGAGGTCCGCACCCGTTTAATATCAGATCTGTGTGCGCAAGTGAACATAGCCACACACAAACTTCAAACTAGCGTTCGTTGCTCTGTTATAACAGATTTAAAACATAAATATGGTAGCGTAAGGGCCCTTTAACACGTGGCTCACGTGAGCTGAAGCGACTGCTGGGGATAGAAATCCCAGCAAAATGCATTGGACCCTTTCAGACGAGAGCCGGTGAACCTGTGAGCTCGGCTCGTGAGCCACTATGCAGCTCTCCCCGCTAGTAGCGGATACTGGCGTGGAGAGTTTTGCCTGTTTAGCATGGAACCCTTTCACACGAGGCTCAGTGAGCTGTAGATCAAGCCAGTCTAGCCAACACATTTATACGGGAGAGTCACATTGTGGGGGAGGGGAAACTCCAGTAAGTTGTTGGTAATAGGTACTATTTTTTAATCATTTATAATATTTATGCTATAAAATATTACTATTACTCCAAGTTCCAATATGAGTTGATGAACGCTGCTAATACACTGAAAATATGTTGCTGGAGGGACTGGGTGAAGTTGGTAACTCTAGCGGAGGGTGATGTAAGCCGAACTCGTGAATTGCTTATCGCCTCCGCATGAGCTGCATACCGGCTCACGGGCTCACGTGTGAAAACAGTCTGAGTAATAATAATAAATAATAATAATGACTTTGTTGGACAGACGTTGTTAAGAAAATGATAGTTGAGGCTGGCCAAGAAATCTGTGAAACCCCAAGGGCTATCGAATTCAAAGACCTCGCCACTGGTTACTAACGGTCACTAACCTAAGACAGCTGAATTCAGTTCACATTTTGTCTGTTCGCGATATATTTTAATAACAACGAAAATAAAATCTGTTCTGCTGGATATATGCAACATCACAAAATTGCTTTTATCTTGTAAATATAATAAGTTTCACTATGTCCTTGACAAAGTTTCAAATAAGCATCTCAGAAGTAGACCTAAATGAAATGTCAGAGTAAAACGAGTACATAAAGAAGAAGCTGACGATAATAAAGACAATTTATATAAAACTAAGTACTGAATACATAATAGAGCCACTGTTCGTACAGAAAATCTTTTCAATGAGCTCTGAAAGTGAGTTTAATGCCAGCTACTGTGACGGAGTTCGAATTGTTTACGCATCAGAACGCCACATTTAAATCTGGCTAAAATGCAAGCAGATGAAACTCGACAGTCCGACTCTGTTCGATACATGGCCTGCAGTCGATATCCTTATTTGCATGCAGCCAGGGCGAAAGACGAATAATGAGGACATTTTCTCGCTCTATCTCAATTGATCACATGGCCCTGCTCTCCGTTTGAAGCAGTCGGAAACTCTTCAGGAAGGTGCACACTTTTGAGGCGAAATGATGCTGTTCTATGTCTTCTGCTTCAATTGCAAGTCAGTAGACCTTTTACGCGTATACAAATCTATAAAATATTTCGTGGAAGAATTGTCACAGTAATGAGGCAAACGGAAGTGTAAGTATGAAGCCTGAAGAACACTGTCCGCTAATTCTTTGACAAAAACACTGAAACTTATTGGATACAGAGAGGGCTTAAGTTCACAAGCGATACGCTAAAGTGTGCTCTATCTTGCTGTAAACACAATTCTAAATGCCTTTGTGGTTTCGCATACTTCCATGTTTGCTTGTGTACAGTTCTGAATATTAAAATTCTATTTTCACGGAGCTGGTCAACAATATCTAGAATGCCTTATTTAATAATTAAGTCGTGTAGGCTTACTCATAGCTCTAATAATGGAGGCAGCAAGGACCTCTGAAACTTCGGTAAAATTCTTCCAGACTAAACGGCGCTACATCCCAGAAGACAGCCATCTTCAACGAAAAATACAGTTACAAAACAAGTGAAGACCTATATGCCTTACAAGAGAGTGCGAAATCAGCGGGAGTTACATTCACAGCAACGCGCGTTCTGTGGCTGAAATCAGTTTTGTGTTCTGGAACAGCGACTCGTTCGGCCAATATAATTTTGACCAACATACTACGAAATTTGGACTCAGTGCGTAAAACCGATGCTGATATACACATTATTTGTCTGAGACATTTACACTTTACTGTCTGCAAAAGTAGCCTAACGAGCAATATATCCGCTGAGGTCCAAAGATTAAACTGTTTCCAAGAGGCAGCTGTTCGAATCTCGCCCAGACTAAAACCTCGGTCGAAATAATGAGTTATACCATCCAAAGCTCATCTCAACGAGGAGAAAATTTAGCATTGAAGTTTTATGGCTTTCAGGATGAATCAGGCAGTTGGAAATACTGTTTATATTTTGTTCCTCTGTCTTTCAATAATATTTCTGCTAAACATGCCTATAACAAGTTCTCTCGATTTATTTTCGTTACATTTGCTACCGTAGGGGCATACTGGGGGTCTTTTAGAAGGACGCTCTGAGAAGAACATTTGGATCTAAGGGAAAGAAAGAAACAGGAGACTGGAAATTCAAGAAGGGTAAAATTGACGGAGCATAAGGGCGATGAAAGAGTGCATATAACAGTTTGGTCGGTGCATCTGAAAAAAAAATAAACCACATCTGAAATCTAGGCGTAGATGAAAGTATAATATTAAGATGGGTCTTATAAATACGATGCGACTAGACTCATCTGGTTCAAGATGGGGCCCATTGACGGGCTTTTATAAACATGGTAATAAATATTTCGGCGAAGAATTTTAGGTGTTGAGCGACAATCAGTTTCTCAAAAATGACTCTATTCCATGGAGTTAATCATCCTGCCGGAGTTTAATCGACGCTATATTATGGAAGTAGTTGACACATTCAGTGTATACCGACTGAACCCACGAGAACATACGAGTTGGTATGCCATCTGCATATCGCTTTCCACAAACTATTATCTGCTTCGAACAGCCTCAGTAGCTCAGCTAGGATTCTGATCAGTTCCGTGTCTGTCCTCGACATTTCTTTCTTGCGTTATTTAACGTTTTTATCACCTTCACGTTTGAATTGGAAACAATGTGGAACAAGTAATCACGGTGCAGCCTAGCAAATGCTTGGAGAAACTTAGTAAAACAACGAACCACATGTTCTTCTGGAAGTTGGCGTCCTGTAGACTTTGTGGCAGATACCAACATTTCGTAGAAATATGCTGTCTCCATTACCAGGACTAAGATGTTGATATCTACCGACGAGTCTGCGTGATACCAAAACCCAGATTATCATCCATCCACCCTCACAGCCATGAAAACCTCAAATCTCACGAACTCCACGATCGCGACCAACTTATATTAAGGAGGCACTTCGTTCCCGTCTCTGTCGGGTGACGGTTACCTGTATTATTTCCGTTAATTTCTTGTCCCTTCAAGGTCTTATCGTTTTTTCCTGATTATTATGCGCAATTATGTTATCATATCTCATTCAACGCTACTAGAAAAATAGAAGAATTAATATTCGTCAACCTGAAAGCATTAATCTTTATCATTATGACTCGGTTAATAACCCATTGCGAACTCACAACAAACTTTCAGCAAAGGACTTGACAGCGATGTACTAAAAGTTGCAAGCATTTTAAAGAACCGCTGGAACTTACATTCATTGATCCTTTCTTTCTTCTTAGCTTCATCGGAAGTGTGGCAGAAAAATAGCACAATTAAGAGACACTACAATAACACACACACACGACTGTGCACACAGCAAATACTGTCCGAGCGGAGAACTGACTCGACCTTCAAACAGCTTGGGCATTTTTTTAGTGAGGGGAAATGTTTCCAGGGTAGTATTCCGCGTGACGTCATGGCTTCAAGGTCGAGAAAATTCTCCGATCAGTTGGTACGTGTTATAATAGTATCACACAAAAACAGAATGTGAAACAAAGCATGTCGAATTGCATATCGTTTTTCCTAAAGGAAAGGTCGAACGAAAGGGAGAGAAAAAGAACTATTTTCTCTGGGCACGTGTCTCGTTGACCTTCATATTGTATTCCGTTTAAACAACATTTCATATAGAGCCGGATAACCGTCTCTTTTTGACGGCGGTAAAATCGATGAACATTTCAGGAAGGATTCTTTCTCAAGAACCTGTAGTATCAAAGAAAAGTTTCTAGAGATCGTCCCTCCTGAACTTCACTTCCCCATGCGAATCAGAAACTCAAACATTTCTCCTAAGAAGGAACTGTGTAATTAAGAGTTCCTACGAGATCTGTGGGCCAATCCAATCGAAAGCAGTACGTGCGTTCTCACCTTTATCTACCCTGCAATCAGCCGTTCAGTTGTTCCAAGACTCGGAAAATGTTTACATGCAAAACAACGAACTAATGCACATTCTGAACATATTTATGAAAAGTATGTTTTATAATTGTTTGCCTGGACGTTGCAGTGAAGACGGTATTTCATAACAAGAGCAGTGGTGATTTTAACAAAATCAACAAAACTATTGGGTTGGGCATGTTACAGAAAAAATAAATATCTACCTATTTTTTTCTGGGTAACACCTGTTGGAAAACAAGCCTTTTAAAGGGGATGGAGGAATAATATTAAGACAGACCTTAGGGAAACACGCTTTGAGGACGAGGTGCATAGATTATTAGGCTCAGGATTTCATTCGTATTATGGTGTTGAAGCAGAGACTTACTTGCGTGTTGTGCTTGGATGCTATATGGATGTTAAACTCGTGTTTTAAAACTTGTACCTACGTTTTGTTTTCCGGTCCCCAGAACCCTACCCCAAGTATAAATGCACAGTGCTAGCGATAATTATTGAAACTCGATACTACTCCAGCGCTGCCAATCTCACAGAAACCTACAGGGCAGGCCAGGCCAGACCGTAAAACAAAAATAATAATACAAAGAGAAACCAGAGAAGAGAGGATGTCCCCTGTACCTGTGTGACAAATTAGCTGAAAATAAATAATGCTAGTAACTAATTATGCCTAACTCTTTTGAGTAAACAGTCGAGATATTACCAATAGAACTAGAAGTTCCATTAACATATTCACAAATGCCCACCACTGGTCCCTACCTTGAGCAAGACGAATTCAGTCGACACTTCACAACTTATTTCTGTAATATTCATTTCAATATTATAATACCATATACTTTTATGTTTTCTGAGTAATTTCTTTCATTCAGAGTTTCGAACCAAAACGTTGTAATCATATGTCATCTTCCCCACGATTACCACAAATTCTTACAATCTCATCCTCCTGCGTTTGGTCATCCAAATAACATTTGGTTAAGACTATAAAGCATTCAATATATTAGATCAACGAGAGATATTGAAACTTTAAAATACAAAGCACTTCATGTCTCCTTTACATTCCGAAATTATGACGTAATAATGGTCTTCCACTTTGGCACCGTACGAAGGTAAATGGGAAGTTTCACGCTCCGACTGATTTATCCACGGAGAATGAGACCATGATACCTGCTACATGAAAAAACATGGGTTTCATAGCTGGACTGGGCACAATGATGAAAAGATAAAATCAATTTTTCTGTCGGGAACTGAACCCTGACTGTCAAGCCCATATTAAATCAATTTATACTGACTGAGCTATTCAAGCTCATTAATAACAACAAACCAACAAATAAAACAACGCTGTTTGAAAGAAACAGGTAACAAAGGAGCTTTTCCACGTACGATTAATTATGGATTCAGAAAGGCCTCCGTTCCATTACGGATTGAAGAATCTCCAACTTGACTATTGAAAACAAGTTACAAGTTACAATTTACAACTCCGCAGACTTTAAGAAAAAAGTCCTCTAAACTGATACCCAGGCTACTGAAATTGCTCGTGATCTGGACCACATTAAATGATACACCGACCTGACACGAGAGACATCTCCGACAAAGCAATTCTTTGCGCCCCGAACACGCGTATTCAAACCTGTAACACGTCACATGCAGAATCGTGTTCCTGTGAATTACCGCAAATTTAAACAAAAGCAAGCTAATGCAATCAACGTGAGGGCTGGTGCGACCCATATAAACTACTGAGGCCGGGTGAATTACGTTCTGTTTCAAAATTATAACTGTACCAAGTAAATTGATTGCTCGGCAAACCCCACACCTGCGTTCTTCGACGTGTTCTGACCAGGGATTGTAATTTAATGCAGTTTAAACAATTAATTTGCATTGCATTACCAAGTTGCAGGTGGTACTGACGAACTGTTTGGGGTAGACAGATTAGGTATCCATTTACAGGATTCCACGTGTTCTTTCTTCCGTACTCGCTTAAACATACAAAAATCTGTTGTTGCAATGATTAACAAACAACAGAACAAATTAACACGACTCCGTTTAATCAAACATTTACTACATCAACAATTATTTCAAACAAAAGTAATTAAATGTTGTATGATTTCACTTTCTGAAGACGGAGTATGAAGATAACTGTCTTTTCGGATCTTGGGCCGTGTTGTCTCATAGAGCTTGCTTGCTACCTCCATCATCAGGGCGACTGAGGTAGTAAGCACCTCTGAACATCGGACAAGTTCTGCGAGACGACACGGTGTATCGTTCCAGAAGATAGTCATTTCAAGTTTTATGTACGAAGGGAGCTGTGTGATTGTTCAGACCTCGGCGCCATGTAATACAAGCGCTGTGCTAACCTTCAGAATCCCTTCTAACTACACGGAGGTCACGTACTGGGAACCAATATTCTCCGATGACGTAATTATATTATCAAAAAAACTTATATTCGTAAAACAAACTGTCCACCATGTCTGTCTGAAAACTTTCTAGAGGCGACTAATATAGCGAAACGTTTATTTTATTATAACTGAACTGTATTTTTTATATATTGAACACTCAAAAGACATTTAAATGACGGCTGTCAGTTAGCACACCGGTATTTTAAACGGTACACCAGAGGCTTGGCCGACAACTTTTAGAGTAGACTCTAGCCCCTTCTCATGATCCGTTGAATTATAATTGTTGTGTCAGACGTGTTTAAAGTTGTGTAAAAATGCGCTCCAATTTGGAGTACAAATACTGTAGTGTCTAAATGCGATGGCTTGCTACTATATGTCTCTGCGTCCACGCGATGTTCATTTATTGCAGATACAAAGCTAATCGACAACACGGACATAACACTTCAGAGAGAGAATATTTGTTCATTGTATTTCGATACATTTTGAAATGTTTGAAGCAAAAGTTGAAAAAATGTAATGAGATGACGCTCTAACATTTTTTGCGCGATAAACCGTTTAATATGAATGCAATGGCAAGTTAGGACAACATGGACCGAAACGCAATTCGTTCGATCCCGTAATACCAACTGACGTGCAGTTTCGGAAATAAAATGTATGGACGGAAGCGAAGACTGACTGTCGTAGCGCTCTGCTAAATCACGGTAATTACACCTTTCAGTCAGAAGGTAGCTGTATGGAATCATTTGGAAATGTTATTAACTTTCAATCAGCACAAGTATGTTATGTAGGTCCCTTGCCAGCAGGGCATCGCGCCTTCAGAAATATGCCTACATATTGAACAGTCGAGGACAGAAGACAAGGGGTTGTCCTCCAGGTCGGGGGATTTCCTGGGGGGGGGGGGGGGGCAACAATTCCTCATTGTAAAACACAATGACTAGATTAAATGTTAAGCAGGGCCGCGGAAGACTAGTGGCGATTTCTTGTGTACCTGGAAAGCCTAATAAACGTTCGAGTTCAAAAAAGTATATAAATAAATAGACAACTTGGGAATTTCTCTAATAAGTGCTCCATAGGGTTGGATAATTCAATTATCATAATGAGATCAAAATGCCATACTGCATCACAAATTGTAAATTTTAGAACATACCCTACATGGTAATTCTGACCTACGTATGCACCAGTTACAAAAATAAAAGTCACATACAAACATAAGTAATTATGTTACTCAGTTTTCGGTTGTACCAGACATGAACCACACCCAAAGATAAGAAATTCATAGAAAATTTCATTCGGAAACCCTCATAATAAATAGCTAACAGAAGAGGGGAATCTTATAAGCAATGTCAAGGAAACAAGATGTGTACTGAATGCAACTGGCTCAGGTTGCGATCCAATGGCTGACTCTTGTGAGAACTGCAATGAGCCTTTGGATTCTACAAAAGGCGGAGAATTTCTTGACCAGCTGAAGACAAATTAACTTCTCAAGAGGGGACCTACTCCATGGAATTAGTTATTTCAAGCCCCATTTGAAGTTGAAAGGGTTAAGAGCAATCACTTCATTAGCTTAGTCACTTCCAAGTCCCAGCACAATAAATCAGTAATAATTTCTAAGCAGTATATTCCAAAATCAGCAGAAAGTCATGCAGTCGATAAGTGAGACGTGGACCAGCTGTTATGAAACACTTCAAAATATTTTAAATCACTGACCTAACTACAGAATTTCAACGGAGTCTCATATTCGGTGAATGTGAGCCATATATATCACATATTGGTGTCATGCGATAACGGTTTAATAACCATAACATGATACGAGAGTGTTAAATGTGCATGCTGCAGCGCTACAAGCACTTCCAGTGGTGGCACTAAACCCTACAAGGCCTAACCCTTTGTAACCCTCTTTTCACTACTTTCATTCATCACAGAGACGTGAATGCGGCAATCGCCAGGCCGTACCATTCCGTGACCCGTCTCTAACTTATCGATTGCTCGAAGCTTCACTCCACATGCACATTATCTAGACCTTCTTAACTTCTGACGACTGACTTTCAGGTTATGTAACGGCGCTGTTTTAACTGCGGCAGTAGTGCATCATGGGAAATAATCACTCTTCCACTTCTTTTTCTGGGGGAGAGCCATGTGTAGACGTGTCTATACGTTTCGATATAATCCTGGATTCAGACCAGAGTAGGTCTTGACGCACTGGAACTGAACCCTGACTGTCAGCCATTCAGAAAGTACCTACTTTGCCTGCAGTGTACTGCAGTGTGTGTACAGTGGTTGTGTTCCATTTAACTCGCAGTCTGTTTTGGAGCGCTGTCGGGAGCAGCTGGAGCCGAACAATTACACACAGGTAAGTCTCTCAAGCGGTGCCAATATTCAGAGGACATCGTAAGGATTTAACCCCCTCACCCCCGAAATGTTTGCGATTACATTAAAATAAATTATTCTGCTACCACAAAAAGTACAAAACATTTCATTGATACCAGTTCAGTAGATTAGAAAATTAAACACGCCGACGGACAGACTACCCATTCTACGCTCTGTGAACAAGGAGCATGAAAGGTAAATTCAGAGGTCCTAGGAAACATACATCGCGGCAACAAAAATCAAACCATTCATGTTAGCGAAAATACAAATGCTGTGGTAAAATGAAAAGTTGCTGAACGTTGAAGCAGGCTGCAGGCCTAATCAACACTGACATTAGTATTGCTTTTAACTTGGCATTTATCACATTATGCCATATTTCACGATACAAATTCTTTTAATTTCCTGACATTAAGTAACGAACTACTATAGTGTGCTACACAAGCAGTAAATTATAAAATATTACATTTCAATCAGCACCACGACAATGAAAAATGATTTTTAATACTTATTCACCGAAACAAACTACTGTACTCGGGATTTTTTGTCCCTGCAGATAACTATGCCACCTCGTCTGTACACAATGTGTCTGGAGATGCTGATTCCACTTATAGAAAAAATCGGGGAAAATTACGACTGGGAACAAGGCACAGGGCCGATCGACAACTTGGGTAAGAACAGTTTAAAAGTGTCATTAAATAACTTAAAACTCAATCACGTGCTTTAACTTCCAACATCCTCGAAAGATTTGTGTGTTTTTATATAATTATTCTGTCTGGCGACGGGATAAGACAGGGACACGCAGACACCACGCATTATTCAACACGGTTCCTTTTCCGTATGAAATCACCTTAGAAACAGAGGAACGCTGATTTTTTTTTTAACGTCTTGTTAGTTTAGGTAGAGGGAGTCTCATTTTAAAATTTCCAGCAACGGTTTCTCTTTTGTAAAATTCAAGAATTCATTGAAGCCATTCGATTTTCACATGAATGATGCATATTAAAGTCACCGGTACTTCATGGACTGGAATAAATGATTTATTCTTATTCCAAGCATATCACTGAAGTTTGCAGAGAAAACTTCGAAGACGAGATAGATTCAGCCTTCAATGATTCAAGCAGTGTGTAGGAAAGTTGGAGGTGGGGGAGGTTGCCCTAGTTCCCCCCTCCACCCCGCTGGCACGGCTCAAGTGTCAATCACTTCTTTTCGAGAAGCTGTTTTTTTTTTGATGGACGGATAGAACATCATAGCGCAGAACGAAACAAACTTAGACGATAATAATAGTAGCAACAGGAAATAAAGCACACAAAATATACTGAAATATTTCAGCTGTACATTTTAAAATAGCAAAAAAAAAATGAAGTAATTCGTTCAGAAAGAAAAATATACTCTGAGTAAATTTAAGTGCATCAGAGAAATAATTTCTAGGCAACATTAAATAAGCCGTTTGTGGCTTTCCAATAATGCGACTGCTGCGTTACAATGGATAAACAGAAACAAAAAAGCATTTTACTATCACTTTAAAATTTGGCATTGAAAATGTTACACACCAAGAAGTCGGGTGTAAATAATCTTGCCAATAATCCGGTCAGAATAATTTCAAAACCAAAATAAGCCGTGGCACTGTTTTATTTAGATGTAATGTTCTTCGTTTGCCTTGTGTTCCAGCGGGGGTTCTAACCGACGACCTGCTACTGGAAGCATACCACAGAGCTTCCAGAGGTGGGGCAGTTGTGGCCTGGACAGACGCCTGGAAGCTGCTTCTCACTCCGAAGTCACAAAGCGTAGTTCTGAGTTGGGATCACAAGTTGTTGCAGTTTGTTTTGTCCAGATGCCAGGTGCAATTTGTATACGTGTAACATTCGTGTCGCTAACAGAATCTCACCATACAAATTTCACAACTCACATTACAGTGATTCATAAGTCATCATTATCGCGACGAAATATTTCGCGCGTCAGCCATGTTGTTACATTCAATTTACCTAAAATTAGTTAATATTAGACATAATTACCGCTCCATCGATCCGTATATATCAAGTCAGTGAAAAACATCTGACAAGGCGCTCCACCAAATTTTATTAATTATGATTACAATTTTAAAATACTTTCATGTTTGGGTAATACGTATTTTCCATCTTCACAGGTTTCACTTAAGTCATTAAGCTATTAAAATTTATACTTTACACTAATATGATACACCGCAATATACTAAATGTACCTGCAAAGTATGTACAGATTTAGATTTGAGTTCTACGCAGACTTTTAAGTTGCACTTCATGTGTGTGTAAACACGCGCTAACGTATATACGCATTACTAAAAATTATAATTATTTTAATTTTTCTATACAGAAAAATTATTTTATTGAAATTAAAAATAAATTAGATGACAAAAATCTACAAAATCACGTAAACACTGTATATCACAATGTATCATACTAATGTAACGTATAATTTTTTAATAACTTTAGTAAACCTCCTGAAGACAGCGAAATGAATTTTCCGAAACACGTAGTGTTGCAATTTTAGTTAAATTGTGTGATATGCGTCAGTTTTTAGGTGTTGTTCACGCTGTAGTTTAAGAGAAGAACACATTATACACCCGTCTATGTCTCTCTACCTGTTGTGTTCTTCAGCCTAGTAACTAGGCAACCACAAGGTATTCAAACACTGAAGCGAAACCAGGGTTTTGCACTAGAAGGCCTGAACTCCCAGGGGGGGATGGCGGCCTGTGTTGATGCCGCTGATGAAAAGAGAGTGAAAGGTTTAAAATGAATAGACATACTAAAATGGTGTTTGCAGCATAATTAGGGGAAAGGTATACAGATACGCTCAGCTGGTACCACCTAGAACCGGAGGAACGGAGGAAATTTAGTATATGATAGGAACGCTAGAGTTGTAGCTCGTGTTCTGTTGAATACCGGTAGCACGTGCAGCAGTAGTAGTAATAACAGCAATATACGCCATTAGTAGAGAAAACACCGGAAATGTAGCACAAAAGTCAAGCAGATCTATAAATACTCGTAGTTTTCAATGCTTCTGTCTTCCACTGAAATAATCCGAACTGTCTATAGAAGTATCAAATATCTAGAACTTACACTTTCAGCCTATAGCTTTAGTGACAATAGAAACCTACACAACAGACCGCAGATTTGTAAATAAACTTGCCACAATTATAAAATTATTGAAAAAACGAAACTCACAATTATAATACTGAGAAAAGAATAATAAGGGTGGTTGTGTTCCAGAACATAAAGACGGTGCTGGTGTCGAGATGCAAGAGCTTCGCACCCCAGTCTCTTTCCTGGTTGCCTGCGACAGTCACCTGTCTCGATTTTGACGGAGAACTCTTCTACAGAGGGCTTTTGGGCGCTGCCCTCAACTTCCGGTTCACTATCGGGCTGAGGGGTTGGCTACCAGAAGCAGCAGCTATTTTAAAGTGAGCCCGGAATTTTTCAAATCAGGTGCACCGTAAGCTGTCTTATGATCTGTGGAGACACTCAGTTTCATTCAGAAACACCGCGTACGAACTCAACAATCTGTCACATCAGTAGAGGGCGCAAATGATTTCTACTGAACATTTTTCTATTTCCAAAAAATTGAAGAAGACATGTCTCTCTTAGCATTATGCAGAACTATTTCCGGAATCTGAAAACCAGTCGAATATATTTATCTGTTGTCCAAAGCTGCCTTTGTTTCTTCTGCAATATTCCCATGCAACGTGTCATGGAATTTTATTACAACTTTCAGGCCTCATAAAAAAATAGGCATTCATATTAACTCAGAATATGTACGGAATATTTACCTTTATGATAGCAGACCATAAATTTTCAACACCGCTAACATAAAAAACCGCCATTGGACACAGTCTTCTTTCCGTCTACAAAACAACTCCATAAGTAACGTTTTAATGTTATCCTCAAATCGTTAAATTTTACTGATTACAGTCGCGGGGTTCCTCAAGAAGACGTAAAGAAATCCTTAGTTGGCTGATGCACAAATAACACATTAATAGCTAATTAAAAACCACATTAAGTTACAAAAACAATTTAACAGAAAAGTACATTACAGGTATGAAGTGGGTTTGTTTGCAAATAAATTTTAAAATTTCAATGACTCATTTTAATACGTTGGAAGGAGGAAACTCCAACTCTTAACCACATCAAGCGATCCTCAGGTTGTTAGAGACTTTGGAAACTTGCTGAGTAGACTCAAATGGCTAATGAGTAAGTTGCTTGGTTAGTAAGCAGTCTCTTAACTCTCAACTTATCAGTTCAATAGTCAGGCCCTTTGTTTACATAGTCAATCAGTCTGACAGTTATTCAATAAGTTAACGAGTCAGTGGCTTGCCCTGCAGCGACCTCCACATTGCGCGCCAGAAGCAGTTCGTGTCTTCAGCCGGTCTCTCAGAGCTGCATTTGGGGGCCGTGCAGGTCAATGCGGCAGACCTATGTACGATCCTACAGAGCATCCCGACGCTGCGTTTACTACGTCACTACCAGCTCGTCACAGCGCTGAACCTGCTGCATGGCGAGCAATGGCGAAGCAATGAGCATCTGCCCAAATATCGACTTCGAAACCTCGATATGGACTTCTCGCACGTGGTATGCCTATATATAGAAGTCACTTTAGTCTATATTTGCGGTGTTAAACATGAATATATTAAACTACGAAATTCTGGTAGTCTCATTTGTTGTTTGCCGAATGGTTCATCCTGTTTCGTATTCTTGATGTACCAGTCCTGAGGTTTCTCGCAGTTTACTTCAGTCGCTCCAGACAAATTCCGAGACAGGACCTTGAATCAGGGCACAATCTCTTGCTTCTATATATTTTCCAATTCATTATTCATCTGAACCCCTGACTCTATATAATCCAGACTAGTGTCGTTAAATAAACAAACAAAATATTAACAAATATGAGAACATTTAGTAGGCAAGTTCCTTGTCACCATTCATGTAGTCCTGTCGCTTCCGGTTCTATCCTGACAAACTCACAATATATGACTCTTTCTTCTGTATATAGGGCCAATATTTTTAAAACCGAAATTCTTTTTCTGGATATACCGAAATAAACGACACTGGAGCACCGCATCCTTATGCCGATCACCTGTCCTTACTTTGGTTCTGCCGGCAGGTGCGATGCCGAATGTCGCCGGAAGCTGTGCTGCCCCCAGACGTCTTGCAACTAGCTGTGCTCTTGTGTCCTGATGCCTGCCTTATTCGCGTACGCTACGACTGCTCCACTCCACACGACGTGCTGTCGCCACTCGCCACGATGCTTCGCTCATTGCGGGAACTGAGCGTTGTATGCGTCACCAGTGGCGAGCGGAGCCACCTGGATTTTGGAGACCTGACTCCTATCCTGGAGAAACACGGCTCAGAAACGCTGAGATCCCTCGAATTAAAGGTCTCTTCTTTTGAGTATGAACACATCGCCCACATCATCAACATCATCATCACAATCATTTATTCTAGACATGCATCTTCTGCGGTAGAGAACGTGATCTAAGGAAAAGACGTGAACTCTGGAGTTCGAGGCTACAGAAGCCCTTTTTTAAATACCGATTTTATAACGGCTTTTCATACGAAAAGACAGAGAAAAGAACAGTGGACAGAGTAGTAAGAGACACTTCTCATTGAACTTATTGATCTGAAGATTTCCATGCACTGCATGTTTGCCCTATTGCTAAGGATAGAGCGGAGACAACTGAAAAAGTCGGAACTTGGTAGGTTGTGATAAACTTGATTTCGAAATGACAGCAATCGATTGTCGAGAAAACAGCAGATCGATTGTTAACGAGAATAAATTCGGTTGTGATTAACTGCAGATTATCCCAATATTATTTCATAATTCGATTTGTACCCCCCAGAAAAAAGAACATCGCGTCTCTATTAAAAAGAACCAGTCGGGTAATGTTTAGGGAAACATAGTTCTTCATCGTGACAACCGAACGGAATATACAACAAACACTGAGGATGAAATGAAGATCTACTTAACCAGGAGGTTATCTTATATGTCGTTGTGCTGTAAAAGGTTAAACTAATGACAACTTTGAACTTCATTACGTCCAGTCAGCTGTTGGGTTCTTGTTCATTGTACCACCATTACGTGCTTTTCTAGGCGTTTCTTCGACATGTTCCGTTCTGTGTTTTACAACTTGCCCCATCTTCTGTCACAGTTATGACATATAAATCAAATCCCAGCCCCAGGGCGCAGTATATGACCTACCACAACCAGTTTAGCGTGGGAACCTGCAGACGCAACACATACTTGATTGAAGAGAAATCTACTGAATTTTGCTTTAGAGGCGAATTGCAGACAGGTGTTGTGTCATGAGCTCTTGGTTCGAAATTGTCCAATTACACAGTCTGACTTCTTAATTGCGTGACAACCTATTATAAAAACAACAAAGCACTGGAACTTAAAAAGTTCACTTAAATTTTCAAATGTGTTCCTTGCGTTCTAGTTGGTGTCATTATCAGTTTGCTAAAGTTATAAATGTACTATTTCACGAGAAAGTACAGTTGCAAAAGCAAAATAGAGATGGGAGGATAACGAGAATGTCTGTTTCATGAAGATAAGTTGTAAGGATAGCTGCTGTTAGAAATGGCAAATGACTGTGGCCGATGGAGGGCTTTTGTACTACCGTCCAGTTTCTCCTACCAGAATTAGTTACAAATTTATTGTCGAAATATGAAATCAGTATGACACTGCATTGAACATAAGACAACCGTAAATAATATACCATGTACAGACAAAATGTTTCAGTCCTGAAGACGGAGACAGAATTTCTTTTCGAAACGTTTGTATCTACCTGCAATTTTACATCGCGTCACTAGCAGAAAGAAATCATCTGCATAGAGATAGCTGTCTTCTGAGTTGTAGAGCCATGTAGTCGGGCAGAAGTTCACTAGCGTTGCAGACGTCCTTGCTGCCTCTATCATCTACGGTTAAAATACGACTTGCACATTCTGTAGCATAACAAGTGATTTTTATCGAACATTTTAAGTTTGGTCCGAGCTTCGAATGAGACGGGTACACTGGATGAACATTCAATTCATTCGGCAATTTTCACAACAGATGAATGCGCTTTTGTGTCTTCAGGTTATCGAAGAATTGGATGTCCACGTGATCGTAACCACGTGCCCGAAACTGGAACGCCTCGTTTTGAGTGGCTGCGGCAACGTCACGCCATCCACGTGTCCCAACTACAACTGCAAGGCCCTCAAGCTCAAGAGACTTCGACTGTTGTTCTTCGCGGACGGAGACGACTTCAGCTGGGACCATGCAGTCCCACAGTGCTTCTGGCGAGCAACGCTGAGGGCAGGTACACATGCGTCCGCCGTGTTCACACACTTTTATAATTTACTTTTATCAGTGGTCCGGTCCACGCCTGTTTGTCTGTCATATTGTTACAAGTGACCTTGAATTACAAAGCCACAACAATGGCCTTGGTCCACAGTGTTTCTACATTATCTTTGATACAATTGTTTCCTACGATACCGTTGTTACCCTGCTGACGTCATCATTATATTGCGTAAAAAATACCTTTAAAATATCAGTGCAAACTGAAGAGTCTGCTTTCATGTACGTGTTAACAAAAGCGTTTTATTTGTTAGATTTGACGGGAATGAAACGTTCTCGTGTTAAAACCGTGACGAATATTGGCTATTATATAATTTTTCTTACCCGTGTTTTCGTTTTGCGAGCTCCAGACTGCACTGTCGACACTTCTGCATTTTTTGCCACCACAGTTGCCACCTTCAGGGCTTGATATCAACTTTTCCGCATCGCACAAACGACGCAGTAGTCAATCGTGACGGCCCCTGGCTAGAAAATAAGGAGCTTATGTACACACGCGTCAATTACACAACTTTAACGGGCGGCTAATGTGAAGTGAATAGGATGAGTATTAACGTCGAATTGTTAAAGATAGCCTACGGAAACGAAAATAGTCGGTCGTGACAATTTTTAAAACGCTATGCCGACATTTGTAATAAAATAAATAAAATAGACATTCATGCAGAGGTTAGGATAAATGTTGCGATCGTCAAGAGCCACGGTATTTGGGAATGTAGGGGGAGGTAAGGGGTACGCGCAGCGTCACTACGAAATAAGGACGTATTCTTTTTTTACCGTCTAAGATTTGAGGACAATCCAGTATTGGTTCTCTGAATTCAAATTCCTATGTCAATAATTGTTAAACTGAAATTTCTACTAGTCCGAGTATCTGCGATTCCGTCGTCGTTAATTATGAAATGGTCTTCAATACTTTAAGCTTGGAAAAGCTACGTTCACCGCTTTCCACCGTGATAGGAAAGTACAGCACTGTTTCCAGCGACAATGTGAGGAAATGAAACTCTGAGACTCGGGGACGATTGATATTTCGATACATGTGTGCATGCCACAGGGCAGAAGGCTCGATAGTGGGAAAGGGAAAAGACATAAAACAAGAACAGAGAGGGAAAAGACTACAATGTCAAGGGTTCTATAAAATGTAAGGGCCTTCCACAGGCTGACTTGCTCTGACCCATCTCCCTAGTGACGGCCGCATGACCGTATCGAATTCAAAGAGTCCTGAATTCTATCTATACGCCTATCAAATAAATAGAGGCAAGTCAGCTACATCGCCGAGTTAGGACGGCAACTTCTCTGACGTGTGTGTGTAGCGGGTCGGTCTAACAGAAAAGTTTTGTTAATTAAAATCACACAAGAAGGAATCACGTAACAAATGTTTTGTTAACTCTTGTTCATTAGCAAAATAGTTCTGTCTTCAGGCTGACTGAGCAGTCGAAAACTACTCTACAGCTCTACACGTCTAAGTGCAATTGCATATATAATAATTCTGTACTTTTAGGATAAATTAGGGTAAATTATGTAACGGGGAAGGAAAAACATATCAAATTTTTATCTGAAAACATACTGCCTCATTGAATATCATTCGGTTAAGATAATAAATGGACCGGACCAAGATCCGTGGGTTCGAATCAATACCGGACTATGGATGTGTGCACACACGTGTCAATCAGCCACACTCCATCACAGGCCCCTCCTCCAGAATTGGGGTTTAGCCGATAGTTAGCTGAAGAGAGATTCACAGGAATAAGCGGATCTGTGAAATCAGGGATAAACTTTATTCGCTGCAAACATGAGTCATGATCTGCCTACATTCAAATTACAAGTCAAACTTTTACTAACTAAAATTTGTGGTTCTCACGGCGGTGAGTACGAAGATGTCTGTCTTCTGAGTTGCAATGCCGAGTATTCTGGTAGAAATTTACCAGCGTTTTAGAGGTCCTTGCTGCCTCCATCATTGGCGTTGGTAAACGTCCACCAGACTACTCAGCGCTACAACCCAGAAAACAGTAATTTTCTTATTAAATGTATCAAAAACAAAAGAATTTTGACCTGTTACGGAACGCAGGGCTGTTGAACAGGAATACGAGTTTAGGCCTTGGAAGTTTTTCATCAATAACAATGTTCCACAATCAACTCTCCTGTGCAATGCCTACGAGGACTCTCCCCACAGCGTGAAACTGAGCAATGGCTGAGGTTACGAATGTATGGAGCTCTCTCTAGATAGCCCTTAATAATATACAAAACGTAACGTTTCTTGTTATCATTCTCCCGAATTATAAGTTATGAAGTTGTATGAAATGCGCTTTCATCATTGGGTTTGTTTCAGAACACGGCAGTCGCTTAGAAGGAATATTTTTAGAGTCACCACGGATCACTCCCAACACAGCGGATGCTGTTTTCTCGAAGCGTTTCCCGGAACTGCAGGTCCTGAGTCTGTGTCGCTATCCTGAGGTCACGGTGGATATCGTGGCGACCGCGTGTGGCCTGGACAAACCCTCACCGCGTTCTACCCGATACATACGTTTGAATGAGTGCGAGAGAATCGGACCACGGGAGGAACGTCGTCTGAGAGAGATGCTGAACGGGGTCCATCTCGTCGTTAACTAAGCGACGGCCAGGAAATAGGTACATGCACCAAGACAGTTGTCGCAACTGTACCACCTCCGGGCCATGGTTCGTATTTTACAAGAACAAAAACCCATGTTGTATTTAAAATTACGCGTACGTCATATATTTGTTGACTTTTTTATAAAAAAAAATGGCTTGTTTCAATCTGAAGTTCACATCGGCGCTTTATGGAGCGATAGTCCTCTAAATTCAGTTGAACTCTTAAATACCAACAAAGCAAGTTATGCTTGGGGATGAAATTGACTAGAACCTGAGTAGCTTACACCGAAAAACAGACACTGGACACCAAGAACCCTCACAACGAGACTTCTCTATGAGGAAGGCGCTGTGAAGACACACAAGCTTTCAGTCAGCAATAGTTGACACTGCTTCTACAGGGCAGGATTATTTATTTATTTATTTATTGCTTATTGAAACTTACGTATCAAAATGACTTGCATAAACAACATAAATATTCAACTGACGCATATTAATGGGTAATGGAAAGTTTCCTTCGCCTAAAAATTTAAAAACCAACAAAGTTTCTGAAACTGATTCTGGTTCCGTCATTACGTTCAACTATGTAAATAACCTAGTCCGTGAATCCACTGGAAAAATATAATATTAAACCGTACATACCAAAACGTAGAGGGTTTATTAAACTTTCAGGCGAATAAAAATGCCAAATAATAGGCATCAATTAGACTAAAAACCTTCAGACTTAAAAAAATATGGAATATTTTTGCAGTGTACTTTTTTATCAACCTGTGAAGACAAGAAGGCGACCGCCAAACATATTCTAGTGCAATGTCAGATACTGCTGAGTCACGCAAGGAACTTGCCTGCAGTACCATAAAGCAGCATTACGGACTGTTGTACAAGGTCTAGTTCGCTGGAGCGTAGCAGCAGTTCTTGACATGGGTGTTGGTGTCTCGACTCTCACTTTCAAGTGCAGGAGCGTTGACCTAATATCGCGGTTTCCAAGAAAACGACGCGCGTGAAGGGCGGTTACTTGACAATGCCTTTTCATACATGATTGATTCCAACGACACTGAAGAAGTGTTTACTGCCTCCATCACCAGGGCGATCGCTCTCTGCAACGTCGGTAAACTTCTACCAGACAACACGGCGCAACAACCCGCAAGACAGCCATCTTCATAATCGCCGCCTTGAGAACCTAAAATTTTATTTAACGATTTAACGACACTGCCTCAACCGCACTGATTATATAGCGTCTGTTGTGCTGGATGATCAAGAACAGATGATGGCCTGCAAGGAAGTGGCCGTAGACTATTACGAAGTCCCGGAAAACTTTTGTCAACACAGCCGATGTCTCAGTCGAGATTCGACGTGGGTGTATCCGGAATTTTAGCATTAACACGACACAACCTTTTCGATATGACCAGCCGATCCCCCCACCAAGTAATCCAACTGAATGCTCAATATACTGAATAAAATAGATACGTCTAAACCGAAAAGGATTGATTAAAACTTGTGAAAAATTCACACGGCGGAACTGGCTGTTTTTTCGTCATAAATAATCAACACAGCGATATTTTTTTTTCAGAGGCGCCGAAATGGCGTGAGAGCTGCAAGAGCCCTATTTGTACAAAAGTGACCCTTTTAAGGACAAAGCTGCAATTGAATTTCCGCGAAAATGCTGTACAAACAACAGTGTAAAAAGCAATTATAAATTCAAATGAAGAAGTCGGAAAATTATGTAGGCGTACAGCTGATTCAGTCAGCCCACTGCGGTTTCTGTAACTACGCCAGGTGCATCTGACTTTCACTTCCACCGTATTACATTCATAATTAGAATGGAGATCTAATTTTATACGATACATGAACAGTGATAAGGAAAGCTAAATAAACCATCATCTCTGCTTCTATTACATTAAAACGTACTAGTAATCTGCATAAAATTGCAGGCCTAATATAATTCCGTATCACTATGCTTCTTTGTTGTAACTCCACAGTGAATAACTTTTTCTTTAATTAAATATTATATAATTATTATTATATATATTCACCATTTTACAGGGTATTTACTTCTATGTAACTTAGACAAACCTTTCCCCTGAGGTACATAGTAGCAGCTATTTATGAAATACATTTTGTTTTTAATAGTGTTACATGTATCATACATATTTATTTTGAGGCATGACAATATATACTATATATTTTACATCATCGTCTTTCGAATGATGTATGATGTTTCTAGAATAGCAGTTTTCTGAAGTTCACTAATTTCGTGTTCGCCCAATATTATTATTATTATTATTTACACTAATTTAATTGTGTATGTAGTTCAAGTGTTTGCCTGTTATATGCTACAGCTTTTGAAAAGCACTCTAATATATTGCTTTAATTATTATTATTAATAATAATATTATTATTCAGCGAATATAGTTATTGGGCTGTGGTCTGAATGACCAAGGTTTGATTCCCGGCAGAAGCACACGTACTTATATAAAGGACTGGACATTTCTTGACCAGCTGAGAGACTGTAGAACATTCTGATAGCGACACTGCAATATGGACTTATTATTAACTAAAAACACTAATTCCATGGAATAGAATCTTCAATGTTCCCTGTGGTCAAGAAATTCCCCGTAATTTATGAAACCTGCAGTTTCATAAGCCATGTTTGCAACCCGTCGCCACAGGCCCCTATCCTAAGTCAGAAAAATTCAGTCTAGAAACACACAACTTCCCTAATATCTATTTTAATAGTATTCTCGCATCTCTGCCTAGATCTTCCGAGCGGTCTCTTTAGACTTATCAACCAAACATTTGTGTGCATTTCTCATCTCCCCATTCGTGCTACATGCCCTGCTGATATCATCTTACTTGATCTGATCATTGTAACAATGTTTGGTACACAGTACTGCCTATAAAACTCCTCTATATGCAGATTTCATGCGTTTTAACGCAGCTTCATCAGCTAGTTTAAACACATAATCATACATTTAAGTAGATCACGTAATGTTAGTGAAGTTGTAAACTTCACGTGACTGAAGTTTACTTCACAAGTTCGGAAATATTATGCGGTTTATTAAACCAGGCAAGGGAAGTTTCCTTTTACCACTTTAAAATTTCGATGGTTCTTTGGTTTCGTGGTTGGACTCTCAGTGTTTCCCTGCATAACCTGACAAATAATACAAAAGAAATAATCGATAATACAAAAAAGATACGATCACTTAGAAAAAAAAATAAAATGGGGCTGGCCCATGTACACATCGGCAAAATAGCAAAATAAAAAATACTCCAGTCTTAAACAAACGAAAAATGAACAACGCATTCTCCGTCCCAAAGCCAAAAACTATTTTAATTCTACCCAAAGAACAAGACATTTTTACGTCTAGATGGCTGATCTGCTAACACGAACACATTATAAAACAATAGAGAAACTTTTACCTAAATTTGCTCTTGTTAC
This sequence comes from Zootermopsis nevadensis, assembly GCF_977971745.1. NCBI lineage: Eukaryota > Metazoa > Arthropoda > Insecta > Blattodea > Termopsidae > Zootermopsis > Zootermopsis nevadensis. Next base: position 10,644,166 of record NW_028259149.1, on the reverse strand, counting down.
AGCTTGTATCTGACAAGTTCTGCCTGTGAAACTCACATTTTACTCGTCCAAGGTGTCCTACCACATGTCTAAACTGACAAAGTAACCTCCTATACCGGAGGAGGTCATGAAACGACAAGGACTGTTGAACCACAGATAATAATAATGTTGAAGCCAATAGCACGTGTGACACTTGCACGTAAAACACCGGACGAGATAAGAATCACAATACTTCAAATGCTTCGGAGAAATTAAAAGAAATTAACTTTTAGTAATTAGTAACAAATCAACAAATAATTTTGTGGGCGTGGTTACAAGTGTTCTCGGGTCGGACGAAGCCCGCGGGCAGCCATTTGGACCGCGCTATCCTAAGCTATGCATCACACTGTCCCGGACAAATTAATTTCCAGCTGAAACGATCCTGACCAGATTAACAGCAACACAAAGTTGAAACGATTGGCTGTAAAACCAATACGTACAGGGACGGCAGTGAACTGAATCCGATGAAGCAGACAGCCTCCCGCCTACTTGCAGCGCATCCGGAGGAAGAGCCAGTGATTCGATAGCTGATGAAAAGCTTAGCGTAAGCTGAGACTAATGAAGCGGAAACAATTTGCAAGACATACACAGCGCTACAACCTCTACCAACCACAGCAGGTGTACAGACTCGACTGAACGGAAAAACAGCTTGGCGGGAAGGCGGGGTAAGCGATCAGAACCTCAGCTGATCAAATTATGAAATGATGATAAACGAGGAAATAATAAGGATGAGTAATCGCTGTATCTGCATGGACAGACTGGGTTAAATCACGGGGAACAAATAGATTAGCACATCTGGGTATTTGGGAGATTTCGTCTTGGGAATCGCTGTCCAAAGAACGCTATCGTCGCTAAATACTCAAAAGGTTATGTTCAGTCACTTCATGCAAATACTGATATAGTACCTTAAACAGATAAACGTTCATGACATTATTTCAATCGTCACCCATTTGGGCCTAACTTGGGCCAGTTGAATCCAGTTCAAACACTCAGATCCTTTTACTTTTAAGCCTATATATTCTATACTTGGGACTTTCGCGGCAAGTACAATCAATAAAATCTTCTCGGGAATTCAGCCGCGTCAACTGGTTACCGTAGTAAACCGACGTTTCGGGAACCAACTCTGTCCCCATCATCAGAGTTCTGATGTGACTGGATACTTCGTAAGTCGACTGTGTACTGATTCCCGAAACCTCGGTTTACTACGGTAACCAGTTGACGCGGCTGATTACCCGAGAAGATTTTATTGCCTACATATTCTCTTGAAATATAACTTCTAATTTAAACATAACTCTAAATTGAACTAGAACTTTGCATGTGTGTCGTCTTCTCCATTTGTACTATCTAACCAGCCCATCTCACCTTGGGTTATACGTTCGCCGTAATCATATTTGGCGAAGTGCATAAAATCATTAAACTCCCAATCAACCCTATGTCATTTTCTTCATCCTTTTATTACTTTACCCCTCTCAGGTCTAAATATTCACCTCATCACTTCATTTCCAAACACCTTCAATCTGTGTTCTTCCCTCAGGGCAAAAGATCAAGTTTACATCAACACTTATAAGACGAAAGGTAAAATTATAATTTTATTTCTTCAGATGGGAAACGAAAATACAAAGACTTTACAACTGAACGACAAGACGCACTTCCAGAATTCAACGTGCGCTTAATTTATTCCTAAATGCGATTTTTATCTGATATGTCTAACATCTTATCATATTTCAACGTAGACATACTTTCTAGTATTTATCAGCTATCTTTATAGGTGTATTAAGCCTGTAAATTTCCCAGAATTCTAGTAATTATACATGAATACTTACATTTATTTTTAATTTCTGTGGCTATTTTTGGTTTACGTAAAATGTCTACACTATAACGGATAATTTCTCTCATATTTCTATGGCAGCGTGTACGTAAAATGTAAGTAGTGGTCAAAGTATTCTAGACACTGGTACATTCCTGTTGCTTAATTCTCGGTGTTGGATACAGCAGTGGAAGACATCACTAAATCGACTAGACAGGCAGACTGGTGGGTCACACACGGTCGACGTGTCCGAACCGGGAATGGGACTCCATTCGTCCGTTCAGCCCCCTGCTAAATCCGCCTCTGCACACTCGCTTGCATAAACCCCTGCAATTATACTATTAGCTGCACGAGCTGTCATGGGGTGAGAGGACTGAAGCCATGATCTACAGCTCAGAAAGAAAGTGAGCCAGTCACTCCGCGTGAAACCGCCTGGTAGCGGGAATCTCTGTTAATGACAATACGAATTGGTCGTGTCTCTGTGCACAGACCGAATTGACGAACAACTGTCAGTTATAATATGTAGGATTTGAGGTTTACACGAGGATTTGAAATTACTTAGTTGTCAATTATAATTTAAAGCTTTGTACCATAACAGTGTCTAGAAAAAGAAACAATCTGTACGTGTGAGGTTTGAATTTAAGGATTTACCGGAGTTGAATAACGAATTCTGTCTAGTGGGTGATGACGCAGTGTAACCTTTAAGTGGTTACAAACGTTTAGAATGAACCTACTGCTTCCATCTTCACTTCACACTCAAACTCGACGTTGGTAACTTTCTCGTTTTTTTTGGAACGAAATGTCGATATCCGAACACGGCTTTGCCCTCAAGTTAACGTAACCATTCTTTCGAGACATATATTTCTGGACATCGCAGTTTGTTTGTTAAACCTACGAATTCTTCATGACTTCGTGAGAGGATCGGCTTAATCTCACGAGGAGCATCTCCAGTTTACATTCGAGCTCGAATCCCGGAGCAGAGATCCCCCTGTGTCAGTGACCGTTTCTTGCAGCTTATTTTTTGTTGTCACGCTGATTGATTCAGATGGCGGAATTCGCAGAGAACCAAAAATAACCACTTCCACATTCAAACCATGATCTATTTTTACGTGGCAAAACTGCGCCAGTTAAATGTAGCAACACCTCATGTGGAAATTCAAATATCCATAAGAGCGACTTAATGTATTCAATTTATGCATATTCATGGAGGATGCGACACTTTCGTTCCGGAGTTGTGACTAACGGTTATTCTAACAGCTCTTGACAACAG